>NC_045428.1:53507306-54256473 GCF_902635505.1 Sarcophilus harrisii | reverse complement strand
AGATGCATATATGTGAAACACTTTTTCAACCATATGTGTGTATAGATATGTATACAGAAATTTCAAGACATTCATAAGACATTATGAATGAGCAGTCTAACTTTCTGACTTTATAAAGGCAGCACGTAAATCATAAAATTCTGACAGTTATTTACTACCTTTGTGACTTTGGGCGATTGAGAAGATCACGCTACATGTCCACTAGGCTTCTTTCTGGTTCTAAATCTATGATCCCACAATCCTGTGAACTAAGGAACAGAGCACTTAAGTGACTAACCCAATATCTCAGCATTGATAAGTAACAAGGCCAGGACTGAAATTCAGTACAATCACAACTTAGACCAGAATATTTCTCATGTGCTTAATCAGTCTCAAAAATATTGCTCAAGTTCTCTTCATGGTGACAGTTATATGGCATAATTTACAATACATTTTCTTTTTTATTTCAAAATCATTATTTAATTTTGATATTCATTAACATTTTAGAGTTCCTGATTCTTTCCCTCCTCCTATCTCTCACTTATTGATAAGACAAGAAATGTGATATCAATTATACATGTGAAATCATGCAAAAACATGTTTCCATATTAGCCATATTATAAGAAAATAAGTGAAAAAATATTGAAATAACTTTTCAATAGCATCTCTTTATCTCAAAATGATATATTCTTTATCTGGTCTTTAGCATCCTTCAGTCAATGCTAGATGAATGTTTGTTAGTTCAGGACCAATTGAGTTACAGGACATTTTATTTTTATGGTGAAATGGAATTAATTCACAAGATCTGAGTCCTAGCTTCCCTTCCTAACTGTGTGATTTCAAGGTCATTTAAATTCCCCGAGCCTGAGTTTCTTTTGTAAAATGGTACTTAGTCATTATTAATCAGAGAAATGCAAATTAAGACAACTCTGAGATACCACTACACACCTGTCAGACTGGCTAGAATGACAGGGAAAGATAATGCGAAATGTTGGAGGGGATGTGGGAAAACTGTGACACTGATACATTGTTGGTGGGATTGTGAATACATCCAACCATTCTGGAGAGCAATTTGGAACTATGCTCAAAAAGTTATCAAACTGTGCATACCCTTTGACCCAGCAGTGCTACTACTGGGCTTATACCCCAAGGAGATACTAAAGAAGGGAAAGGGACCTGTATGTGCACCAATGTTTGTGACAGCCCAGTTTGTAGTGACCAGAAACTGGAAACTGAGTAGATGTCCAGAAATTTGAGAATGGCTGAATAAATTGTGGTATATGAATATTATGGAATATTATTGTTTGGTAAGAAATGACCAGCAGGATAATTTCAGAAAAGCCTGGAGAGACTTACACGAACTGATGCTGAATGAAACGAGCAGGGTCAGAAGATCATTATATACTTCAACAACAATACTATATGATTATCAATTCTGATGGACCTGGCCATCTTCAGCAATAAGATGAACCAGTCAGTTCTAATGGAGCAGTAATGAACTGAACCAGCTACACCCAGCGAAAGAACTCTGGGAGATGACTATGAACCACTACATAAAACTCCCACTCCCTCTATTTTTGTCCGCCTGCATTTTGGATTTCCTTCACAGGCTAATTGTACAATATTTCAGAGTTCGATTCTTCTTGTACAGCAAAATAACGGTTTGGTCATGTATACTTATTGTGTATCTAATTTATACTTTAATATATTTAACATCTATTGGTCATCCTGCCATCTAGGGAAGGGGGTAGGGGGAAGAAGGGGAAAAATTAGAACAAAAGGTTTGGCAATTGTCAATGCTGTAAAATTACCCATGCATATAACTTGTAAATAAAAAGTTATTTTAAAAAATAGTACTTAGATTGCACTTAATGATCTCTTGAGTTTTTTGCATTTCCAAACCTATGGTCCTCTGTGTACTGTTCATAGGTGGCCCATCACCCAATTTTGATGCTTCAGAGTCTGAGATGTAGTGCTCAGGATTCACAATTGTATAGCATCTGCTAGAGAAGGCACAGAGGTATTATATGTCTAAGGTCATATGAGCAGCGAGTAGCAGAATCAGAATTTGATCCTAAACTCTGTCTCAAAATCAAATTCTTTCCACCAATCTACATGACTTTTCTGTTTTAAGCTTTATTTGATGGTGATTATCAAAGTTATCTCTGTGGTTCCGTCAAGAAATTCTGTTTACTCTTTACACACACACACACACACACACACACCAACACACATACTTAATGTGGGGTGTACTTATACATGTACATATGTACTCATTTACATATTATATATGGTTTTGTGTGTATGTTGTAGCTCTATATCATATATTACTAACTAAAAAATTTTTAAGGTTTCATTTTGCTCCACTCAAATGCTTTTTAAATCATTTTAAATCACCCACTCAGAGGGTGGAATTTTGTTTTCTCTATACCTTTCAGTCAATTGTGTGACTATAGAGTGTGCTATAGAAAACCATTTATGGTCCTCATGTTTTCAATTTCTATTTTCATCAAGGACAACTTCAATTTGCAATGTAAGTCATAAAGATCAAAAGTAAGCCCAATGGTTGGTATTTACTGAAGTCCCTTTAATAATCTGTCTCTTTCTCTCTCATATTAATCCCATCCCTGGAGTTTCTACTTGTTTGGTATTATTTCCTCTATCAAATAAACTGAAAATTGATTTGTCTATCATTTCAAAATTGTGCACATATTACTGCATTAATTAGAAATGACCCTAAATTAATATTTTGCATAAACAAAAGCCAAGTGGGATAGTATTTAGATAAAGGAGTATTTTTTTTAATTTAATGAGGAAGGTCAGCCCTACTCACTTTGATCCTTTTCTTCCTTAAGGAGTTCTCTAAGAAGACTCTCTGGCTGACAGAAAGTTTGCTTTTCAATTTCCCCATCCTGGGGAGCCAATGTAAGCTAAGATAAATGCAGGGGTCTCTAATCTGTCTTATACAAGTGTTTTTTTACCTTAGATACATTGCCCCCCATTCTGAAATACCCAGACTCCAAATAGAATATAGCTCCCTTCAGATTACAAAAAAATATAGCTACAAAATAAAGTTAATCTAAATAATTCCAAGGTAATAGTTCACTGTCTATTAATAGTGAGATCAGACAGGCATTCAATTTTATGGAACAGTAGGATGAATTTGTTGATACATTTTCAGGGAAAGCATTTCTGAGAGGAAAGCCCCAGGCTCAAATTCCGCAGTATCAAAAAAAAATTTAATATTAATATTAGTATTATATTAAGAAAAAAGTATAGCTTAAAATGTTCAATATTTTATCTTAGGGACAAGTATTTTTGACATTAATTAATGTAAAGACAATATAAAACACTAAGGCTATAGAATTCTTGCCCATCTGTTAGAGGTTTGTGTTTTTTCTTTATCTTTTTTTAACTGTCAACAAACGTCTTATTATTGGCAGGAGTTATGCTCTGAAGCTTCAACTCCAAACATGTTGGTCTTACTTTTAATTTGGAGTAACCCTTTTGTGATACTGTTACCAAAATGATCTCTGAAGGTGAGCCTCAGCTACATAAAAATGAATATTTCTTTCAAGAAGGATCAGCTGAAAATCCTCATTTAATTGTGGTTGTGAATAACTACAGGTTTCTGGAGAGGGCTTCAGAATTAGTTTTTCCTCTTGATCTTTCAACAGGATGGTCCAAAGGTCCTTCACTTAGAAGCAGCATGAGAAAAAATAGTCACTTTGGAATAGGAAGGTCTGGTTTTGAACCCCCACTCTGTGACTATGAGACTTGGCAGAAGTCAATTTTCATATTGGCTCTTGTTTTACTTCTTTTAAAAGGAGAAGGTCATGCTAGATAAATTATAAGAAAAAAAACTAAATCCTAAATCTTCTCTACAGGACTGCCTCTACTTCTCTCCAGAACCTTTGGATGCAATTTATCTAAGTTAAGATGAAACTCAAGGGCAACTCTGAATGGGGAAAGGAAAGCTATTTATGAAAGACATTGAGAATGAATTGGTTATAGATTGGTTATATGTATATGAGAAGCCATTTAAGAATGCTGGTCCCCTGCAGATGGTCTCTTGAAAGAGTTCCTGCCCCTATACTACCTTCCTGAAGTGGAAACATTGTGCCAAGATTTCAACCATCCCTACCACCATTGGGGCATGGGACAGATGCCTTGCTTCCAGCCCTATTCCAGGGTTTTCACGTAAGACTTTACTTTTAAGTTATGCTATCCGACAACCTATTAAGAGATATTTAACTTTTTTTATATTAGACTTTACAATGTATGTGCCAGAGGTCATCAAGGTGGGTGCTCCATTAACAGAACAAAATTAAATTTAAAAAGGATAATGTTCATAGTACAAATATGAGAATATGCAGATTCCCCTGAATGCACTCCGGTCTGATCAAATGGCCTTCACACTATTCCTTACACAAGATGTTCTGTCTGGATCTATGCTTTGGCAGTCTGCCCTCCAAACCTGGAATGTCCTTGCTTCCTACCTTTGCCTCATGGAATTCCTGGCACTCCTTCCTACATGGGAAGGAGTACCTATACTTCCTTGGTCTTCCCAGCTGCAAGTACATTCTCTCTTCCATTTCCTGAATTTATACTATATGTAAATACATTTGATATGGGCTAATATCTGCATATGTTTGTTCCTTCAGTATAATGTATTATATCATATATATTATACATATATAACATGCACATATTATATAATATATTGTTAATATATTATATGTACTTTACATAATATAATGTAATGTATAAATGACAATATATACTATATGACATATAATATTTATATTATATATGATGATATGTAAGTTTCTCTTGATATACTATATAGTATATAACACAAGCTATATAGTATATATTATAATAATATAGTTTATATAGCATAATGTGATATATGATACATTAAATGATATATATAATATTATAGTATATATAATGATTTATAACATAAACTATATATAATAGAACATAGTAGAAGCTTAATAAATATTGGTTGATTGATGAAGTTGACTACTATTAGATGACTTTACAAAACAAATAGAATGTCACAATTACAAGTAAAGTGTTCTTCCCCATACAACATTAGATATTAGTATTTTTCTTACTTAGTGATACAATAGAAATAAAATAGAACTTTTTCTCCCTCTTTCTCACCCCCACATCTAACAAAATTTTACTTTTCATGCCTGTTCATGATGTTAGGATTTAGAACAGTCTAAACTCTGGCTGATTCCACCAGATTTATAAAGGCTGTGACAACAGATCCAAGGACAGATTGTATGTCTGTTTTCTAAGGGCCAGGCTACTTAACGTTAGAGAAGCTGATCATCATGATGGTCAGAGAAGGATGAATTTTTTAACAACAGCAAAATTCAAAGACCTTTTATGAAGTAATTGTGAGCCTAAAGTAATCTACCCACCAATGAAATTATGTATTGTTGATGTGCTAGAGTATTGAAATGGGGACCAAAAAAGCCTGAGTTTGAGCCCAGATCTACCAACTAATTAGCTGGGTGACTTTCAACAAGTCACAAGGTCACTATGAGCTTTATTTGTTTTGTTTGTTTTTTGCTGAGGCAATTGGGATTAAGTGATTTGCCCAGCGTCACACAGCTAGGAAGTGTTCCGTATAGGAGACCAGGTCCTCCTGACTTCAGAGCTGGTGCTGCTTTATTTGTTTAAAAAAAAAATGACAGTATCTAACTGGATGGCATCTAAGTTCCCTCAAACATTAGCATTTTGCATTTGTCAAAATTAAACAGTAGGAAAAATAAGGAGCAAATTAAAATTTTGCTACAAAATTATCAAATTCAAGAGAAATTAAATATCATCCCATTCATATAATTATGTGCTGGAATTACAAAAAAAAATCTAAATAAATTTAGCTATATTTAGTCATCTTGATAATGATTAAAATCCAATGCAGTAAATGCTTTCCATTTGTCATCCATTAACCAGACTCAGTTAATCAGCATTAGGATGCATCGCAGCTCACTGAGAAAAGTGCTGGAAGTGGAGGCAGAGAATATGGATGTAAGTCCTTGATAGACATGTGATCTCAAGTTTTCACTCTTCTGTATCTCAGTTCTTTCATCATAATGAGGGCTAGATGGCCTCCAAGGTCCCTTCCACTCACTATACCAATAAACCCATCACCTTTACATATCACAGCATAATAAAAAAAATATTTGCTAATGATTAAACTGAAGCATTATGAAATCTTGAAGTATTTCTGAATTTTAAGGTGTGTGTGTGTGTGTGTGTGTGTGTGTGTGTGATTTCAATGTAATAGGGTTTCCATTACAATATACGGGCAACTCATATTTAATGTAGGTACTTACAGTTTCCTAGGTGCACTGAGTGGTTAAACTCAGGATCACATAGTCAGTATGAGTCAGATTTTCTTGATGTCAAAACTCACCCTCCATACCAACCATTGTGCTTCTCTAGCTAATCATTGTTGTTGAGTCATTTATAGTTGGATCAATTCTCCATAATCCCATTTGATCTTAATCTTGGCAAAGCTACTGAAATGGTATGCTATTTCCTTCTCTAGATCATTTTATAGATGAGGAAACTGAAGCAAAAAAGAATTAAATAACTTGCCAAAGATCACATAGTATGTAAGGGCAGATTTGAACTCATTAAGATGGGTCTTCCTGATTAAAACCCAGTGCCCTATCCAGCCCACTATGTAGCTGTAGGATTTTAAAGTTTAACTATGTTTTAGTATATTGATTTGAATCTTTTGAAAAGGATAACCATTAGAATAGTCCCAACTATGCTAGAACAAGTATGTGATGTTATTAATCTTTGGCTATTGTATGATGTCATTTGTCCTACTGAATCTTAGATTTCATCCTAATAAGCTAAGCAATACATGTGAAGAGTTCAACATTGGAGGGAATGTGGGAAAATGGGGACACCAATGCATTGTTGGTGGAGTTGTGAAATGATCTAACCATTCTGGAGAACAATTTGGAACTATGCCCAAAGGGCTACAATGGATTGTGCATAGTTGCATAGTTATGCATATCCTTTAATCCAGTAATGCCATTATCAGTTCTGCATCTCAAAGAATCATAAAAGTGGTAAAGGGACCCACACTTATAAATTTTTTTGTAGTAGCTCTTTTTGTAGTAGCAAAGAATTGAAAAATGAGTAGATGTCCATTAATCGGAGAATGGCTGAATAAGCAATGGCATGTGAAAGTAATGGTATTGTTCTATTAAAAAATGATGAATAGGCTGATTTTAGAAAGATTGACATGAACTGATGCTGAGTGAAACAAGCAGAACCAGAAAAACATTGTACACAGCAAATCTGTGTGATGATCAATTAAGACAGACTTCATTCTTCTCAGCAGTTTAGTGATCCAAGGCAATCCAAATAAACTTTGGATGGAAAATGCCGTCCTGAGAGAAGTATGGAGTCTAAAGGTAAATCACCACATGCTATGTTCACTTTTTTCTCCTTTTTCTTCTATTTTTCTCACTCATGGTTTTCCTTTTTGTTCTGATTTTTGTCTTCCAACAGGATTCATAAGGAATTTTTTAAAAAAATCAGTGTACAGGTATAATCAAAAAAAAAGTTTCTTTTACATGTAAATGGAGAAAATAAATTTTTTTAAAAGAGTTAAATAAATAAAAAAAAGGAGTTAAATAGTTCTTCCATGGAATAATCTTTATAGATGGAATAGATGGAATACTAAATTATTTTCTAATGAATGAAATGCTATTTTGCAGAGCAATACTGCTTTCAAAAATATTATGAGTTTACTAATCTATGAAAAGAGCTGGATTTCAAGGAAGAATTGTGTGACTTCATTGCTTTATAATGAGTCCATTAGAACCAGGCTTCTTAAACTTTTTCCACTCATGATCCCTTTTGACCCAATAAATTGTTACAAGACCCTACACATATAGGTCTATAAAATAAGTATACAAATCAAACATTCACCGATAATAAGTCATCTCCGTAATCATTTATAAGACCCCGTATGGGGGGGTCACAAAACCACAGTTTAAGCAGTGGGTATTAGAGCATAACAGATTTGACTCTGAATTTGTAAATTTAAACAATTTTGTGTGTGTGTGTAGCAATTCCAGTATGTGGTATATAAAAATTGTCATAAATATTTATGTACAAATAACTATTTTTGCACTTTGTTAATTTTGTGTCACATGTAAACCCAAATGAGATGTTTTTCTGCTCTTTTCAAATTGAAATTTTTTGCCTCTACTTCATCTGCTTGTTCAAACTCATACAACCAAACCAAAACAGAAAAATCAAAATTAACAAGATTTTGGTCAATCAATAACCCTATGGAGTAGAATCATATGATCAGAAGAACTATGTGGTGACAAAATAGAGATGCTGATGGAAACAGATGGATGCAGTTAGGAATAAACTGACAGGGTCATTTGTACTTGATTCAAGTAGACAGGATTAAAAGATACTGCTGTTCTATTTCCTATGTTACCCACATGATAGAATTAATGGCCTCTAGTATACCCTCAATTATTCATATTTTTACAATACATAATGCTAGATTTCAATTTGAAATCTTTTTTAATTTCTGGTTTCTCTGCAGTAAATATGACTTATAGTAGTTCCAATTTCCTGCTCCAAATAGAATCACAAAGCCAATTCTGATCTTCTAAGTAACCCTGCCTCTGGCATTAAGTCTCAGCCTAAATTTAGAAACCCTCCAGGATGTATCATTCATAAAAACAAAGACCATTCCATGGGATTTTAAGGTAGTTATCCTTCCCCCTCCCCCACCCCAAGGAAGTAACATCACTATCCATTTTAATGGCAGTTCACTTAAGAGTATCAGAGTACTATCCAATTTCTTGAAGACAACACCTGCCGTCCTATCTCATAGGAAAGGCAGGAAAAGTCACACACTGGAGACTATCCCAAAATAAACTCTAGAAATAGGCACAGTTATTGCAATTATACAATTTACTTCTGTGGTCTGTTTATAGCAGCCCTGGGATGTTTCAATTTCCTGATAAAGCAGTTTGTGCTCAATTTTTGTTGTTTAGATCTGTCTGACTCTTCATGACCTATTTGGAGTTTTCCTGGCAAAGAGTTTGTCATTTCCTCCTCTGACTCATTACAAATGAGGAAACTGAGGCAAACAGAATGAAGTGACTTCCTAAGGGTCACCCAGCTAGTAAGTGTCAGAAGTCAGATTTAAATTTAGGAAAATGGGTCTTCCTGACTTTAATCTCAGGGCTCTATCTAGTACACTTAGTTGCTCCTGTGTTCAAAAGATGGCTCCTTGTCTCTAATTCTATAAGCAAGAAGATAAGGTCCCTACCATCTTGCATACAACTTCTTGAAATACGCATATAAGATGAGAGATGGACAAATACAGCTCGCGGCATCCAGGCTCTGGGAAATTTTCAGATGCAATTAAGAAAAATGACTTGAGAAAAGTCAAAAAGTTCAATGACATATTAAACTGCCTGCTGGGGTCTAGTACTTCATACCTGCTTAATAAATCCTTGTCGACTGATAGACTTATCCAGCATAGTCAGAGAATGGATTATGATGATTAATATTTTGATTGCCATCTATCACTTTGCACATTCACTAAAAATTTCTTGAAAAGCATTCGCACATTTTTCAAAATATATTTTTTCATATATTCTGATCCTAATGGAAAGCAATGATGGTGTCTTTCCCAAAATAAATTGGGGGCCACATACCTCTGACTTGATGCTGAAATCCAACCCTTGAGGAAGTTAACAAATAAAATCAGTAATCTACAAACTGTTCCCACCTAAAGTTACAGACAAATGGATGCTGTAAATGCATCCCAAGCCTCAATTTGGCCCAATTCTTGAGGGAAACCCCGCAGCGAGGCTGGAGATTTTGTTTTCCGCTAGCATTTCCGCAGATAAGATTCGGCATGAAAAGCTACCTCAAAGCCGCAAAGAAAGGGATGAGTTCTCTTTCCACTCAGCTCTCTCCTGCTCTTGGCATTTCACAAGGTGCCAGGGCTCCGGAGAATGCGTGCCAAAAGGAGGTCAGAGGCTGAGCCAACTCCGGATCCCTCTGCCAGATCGGTAACTCTACCCCCCAAAAGAAATCAACATACAAACCAGGAGAAGGCATCCAGTAGAAGCCTGGCGGATTGGCACTTGAATAAAAAAAACTGTCACTCCCTTCCCCTCCTCCCCACTTTCGCATTACCCCAAGTGCTCCTGCGCCCTTAGATGGCTTTCCCCCTCCCATCATTTCCTCCACAGGTGTCCCCCCCAGCTGCAGCGCCCCCAAACCCTGGAGAATGCCAAGCGGACTGGCATTTCTCTGGCTGGGAAAACCCCGGCTCTGAGCTGTACCTCCAGCTGGTGCCCGCTGCTCCCGGAGCTGCCCTACCGCTTCCGCCGCCACAGCCTCGGAGGTCCTGCGCATATCTCCTACCTCCACCTCGCCCCTAAATTGGGTGTGGATTTCCTGCTCCCCTTAAAACACATTCATGTCAAGCTCCTGTGACCGAGGCTGGGGGGATAACGAGGACAGGGAAGGGAAGCTGAAAAGAAGGCGAGAAAGACCAAACGGAGTAAAAAGCCAGCGGGGCACCAACTCGCAAACCGCGCGCCTCCCCCGGCCAATGCGGCCGCGATGACCACTCCCTCCACCCCACCCGTCGCAGCCACCTCCCCCCTAAAACAGCCCCCACCCCCGCCCTGCTCGGCCCTGACGGGTGGTAGCCTCGGACTTTGGGCTACCCAGAACCAGGGGACCATAACTTTCCCTGGTCCGCTACTGCCTTCCCCAAATTCTACTCCCTTCTGGCCCCCCGGGAGGGCAGCGGTTACCCACCCACCCTTGCCAGCCTCCCGGCGGGCGCTGCGCCCCCGAGTGGGGGGCAGCCTCAGAAGAGGCTGAGGGCGGGACCTGTACCGCGCTTCTTCCCACCCAGGCTGCTGCCCAAGGCCCCAGAAGGGACCGAGGAGGTGGGGAGGGGACTGGACAGTGGGGCTGGGTCTCTGCCAGACGGGGGAGAGGGCGCTCTCAGATCCCGTCCTGCAAACTCACAAGCACGATTAGCCCAATTTCTTCAGCCCGAGGTCCCCCAAACTGAGCTAAGAACGAGAGCGGGGTGCGAAGGGATGGGGAGCCGATCCTGAGAAGCGGAGAGAGGGTGCATGGTACTGGGGCGCTGAGCGTCGTTGGCGCAAACATGAGCCCCGGGGGCGCGTCCGGGCGGGTGCTGCCAATGTTGCTGCTGACTAGGCTGCTGTTGCTGCTACTTCTTGTGGTGGCTCCCGCTATGGGCAAGGTGAGTCAGGGGACTGTGGCTGCTATTCTCGATCCCCGAACCCCCTACACCCCCTTTTCGCTCCGCTCTGAGGGCAGCTGGACTCACTGGAGAAACCCGGTATTATCTGGACTTGGGCGAGGGAGGAACTGCCCGGTTTCGGGTAGCTTTGGTGCTATGTGGGAATGGAGCTGTCCAGCTTGGGGTCGTGTGGTGGGTTAAAGCGGTAGAGGACAATTGAACGTATAAGTAGAACTTTCTTTGTTCCCTGTTCACTGGCAAAAGATTGATAGAAAGATCCTCATTATTGTAAATCTGGTGGAGAAGTTCCTCTCCCTTAAGCAGAAAGTATACAGGGAAAGGAAGTAGTTTATTTGTGAAAAGAAAGTGCTTGAAAGAAAATAAAATTATTTTGAAAGGCTCCAGTTACTAAACTGAGTTTAAAGTGAGCAAGGTGTTCTGGTCAAGAGGGATCATGGCTAGGAATCAAGCAAGCTGACTTTCGGTCCCAGTTCTGCAAGGAATTCATTTCCACAAACATTTTTGCAATCCCTCCAATGTGTAAGACATTTAACAGAGACGAAAAATTACAATCTTTGCCCTCGAAAGTTTATAGGATAATCAGGGGGATTTGACATAAGTGTGTGCATAAAAGGATTAAAATGTGAGAGAGGAGCGAAGGAAAGAAGGAAAAAACAAGATTTACAAAGCACTTTAATGTTTACAAAGTGCTTTTCTCATTACAGCCCTTTAAGAGTGATATAAATAATAGTCCCCTTTTACAGATGAAAGAAACTGAGTCCATAGGCATGATGAAGCTTCTTGTTCACCTTCACCAGCTAGTCAGCCGGAGATCCAATAAAAACCTAGTTCTTATTTCAAATCCCCCAGTCACATATCAGATTCAAAACAGGTGAGAGGAAAAATTTAAGACAGGAGAGAGACCATTTCCAGCTGAGTTGGGTGATCTCAAAAGAAAGTGAGTGGGGGATACTAATAATTATAAATAAGGAATTGAAGAGAGGAAGCCTTTCAGGCATGAGCAATAGTCTGCATGAATGTATTGAGATGGGACTGTGCAGGAGGAGGTGGTATCAGCTAGCAGTCTAGGCTGAATGGAATACAGCCTTTAAAGAATATAAAATAAAGCTGAAGGGCTCAACGGAAGCAGATTAAAGAGAGCTTCAGTGCCTGGCATATAATAAGCACTTAATAATGTTTCTTCCATTTGTCTATCTGTCTCTAAAGGCTTGAACATGGGTGGTAGCAGATGAGTTGAGAGATGATGAATATTAATATGATAGCTATTATACATTTTAAAAATTTTTATTTCCTGTTCCAAATTCTCTCAAATCTTTCTCCCATCCTTTGAGAAGACAAAAAATAAAATACTCATTATACATATGAATTCATGCAAAACATATTTCCATATTATCCATATTGCAAAAAAAAGGAAAGAAAATAAAAGAAAAGATGTTCTAATTTGCACTGAGTCCATCAGTTTTCTTTCTGAAAGTAGATACTATTTTTTTTTTTATCATGAGTCATTTGGATTGAATACATGGTCTCCTGCTTCTCCTCCCTTCACATTGCATCAATTCATATAAGTCCTCCAAGTTTGGTTTTTTTCCCTCTGAAATCATTACCTTTATATGATAGCATAAAGGGAGAATTCATTGAAAATAGCAACTATGGGGGAATGTGAGACTGAAGGAAAAGGAAAAATCCAAGATTATATGAAAGTTTAAGTGACTAGGATAATGGATGGTAGTGTCTTGATAGAAATAGGTACATTGAAAAGAGGAAAAGCAATAATGGAGAAAATGACAAGTTTAGTCTGGGATGTGTTGAGTTTGAGATATTGATGAGATAACCAGGTAGAGATGCTCAGCGAACAGTTGGACACGACCAAATAGGAGCTCAAGAAAGAGATGTAGCATTGAATGATTAGCAGTTGTGACATTAAATAGTCACTTCTCTGTGCCTCAGTTGCTTCCTCTGACAAATTCAGAGATTAATACCTACCTCTCACAGTTGTGAGAGATCCAAGAGGTCGGTGAAAAGATAAAAGCACTTTAAAGAAATAAGTATTATGATGATTTGGAAATGATATCTAGAAACATTAAGTTTATATCTTTGAGGGTGAGCAGAGTACCTACCAATTACATTGAGTCAACTACTAGAAAATAATAGACACCATAAAAATCAATGCAACTCATTCACAGTTTTATTTATGAAATAATAAACTAAAGAGTTGTGGATCCTGCTCTGCATATAGTAGGTACTTAAGAAATGTTGACTAATTTGATTTTGTTGAATGATCATGCAGATGCTTTGAACACAAATGGACTTTGGTTACATAAAATTCAAGGCTTATACTCCTAGTTCCAGGGATAGGCCCATTAAAGCCCCTTTGACATCATGGAAAGATCGATCTATAGACATTCTCATCGATTATGAATTATATACTAGCCTTACTTAACATACAGAAATTTAGCTAAGACAATGCCAAGAGACACACAGGAAGAATGTGCCAGTGAAATGCCTGGACTGTTTTTGACTTTATCAAATCTTTCTCTCAAGGAAAGTGAATATAGTTCTAGTAAATCACTTTGGAGTACCATCCAGGAGCACGGAAGGAAGCTGTCTCTATAAATGTATTTAAAGGTTATCCTTGAGATAGTGGTACTCAACCTCTGTTTATCCTAATTTCCAGTTATACTGTAAAATGTTCTTGTTATTTTTTTACTACTCTCATGTTTTAATATGCTCTACTGAGTCTTGATGAATTTGCTTGACATTAGTCAGTTTATACTCAAATCTGTCCTGTTGTCTGAAATACATTATAACCAATTCAAAAGCAAAAGATTTTTTTCATTTCTTTGCATCTGCTCAATTAACTAGACTAGAAAGACATCTGAATAATAGCACTTGTCTTTTTCTATGTAGTGAAAAGTGATAACAACATGAAGTCTTAACATTTCTCAAAGCAAGGTGGCTGCATTCCAACAGACACTGGATAATTGCTTGTCTGGAAAGCCGTAGAGTGAATGAATTCAAACTCGATTAGGGTTTCAAATAGATAACTTCTAAGGTCCTGTCCAGTTATTAAAATTCTCTAGAATTCTAGTGGTATTTCTCAAACATAGAATATTCAACACCAGACCACCCACACGATTCCTGCAAAGTTGCCAACACAGAGCATTACTACTCATACCTTCTATGTGCTTTAATCAACTGGACTTGTCTCTGTAAAGCTTCTCTTAGGTTTCCATAGACATTATTACAAAAATAATAATGGTGGATATTTTTATCGTGTTCTCAAGGTTAGCAAAGTGTTTTATACACGCTCTGGAGCTGGGGTTGGTTAGGAAATGTGTAGCAGGAGATAGGAACTCTTCTAACCTGGGTGTCCAGGTAAGGTTAGAAACTTGGTTCCTGGGGTTGTAAAAATTACCTCAGACTTCCCCATTTAACCTCATTACTTCAGATAAAGGAGGAGAATGGGAAAATGGATGGGGGGAGGTAGAAGGAGAGATGGCAAGTGGACCTCACAAAAATTCAATAATAGCTGTACTTTGTCTAGGCTGTAGATGCCTTACAGCTGGGACTCAATCTGGGAGTAATTCAATTTTCAATATCATTATTTTCTTTGCATTTTTTTTTTATTTTATCCACTTAAAAATAATGTTCTGAGAAGAGGGTTGAAGGAATCATCAGACTGCTAAAAGATGTTAAACTATGGCACACAAAAAATTTAAGAATCTCTATCATGGAGTGACCTCTTCCCATCTGATTTCTTGGACAGGCAAATTATCTAACATAGTCCTTTTACATTATAGGTATGTATTAAATATTTGTGGTTTTCCTTGAGAAAAGAAAGTCCTGAGCAAAATTTCCAAGTAGCTGAAGTTCTTCTTGAATCTCCTCTCAGTTAATTCGAATTCTTCCCTTGACTTATCCTTCCTCTGTCCCAAATAACCTATTTTTCTCTCATTACAGCTTTCAACTCTGGCCTAAGATAGATAGATAGATAGATAGACAGGCAAATAGATGGATGGATGATAGAGAGATAAATAAGATAGATATAGATATGTAGATATATATGTACCTTTATCATAATAATAGTATTTATATCTTACTATATATATATATATAAAATCTTCTCTCACAACAATCCTATGAGGTGAGTGATAGCATTATCCCTATTTTACACAAAAAGAAACAAAGAAGATAGAGATTAAATTAATTGCTTAGGATCACATAACTAATAAGTATCTAGAGCTGCATTTGAATTCAAGTCCTCCCATTGCCAAGTTAGATACTCTATCCACTGAGTCATTTAGGGGCCTTTTAAGCCATTTCCTTAAATTATTAGGTCTGAATAGGTTCTTTTAAAATGAATACTCCTACTGCCCTTTGGAGCGCTCACCTTAGGGCCCAATACAGATGATTAATGATTGATTTTATGGATCATCACTGGACCTGGAGTTATTAAGACTTGTCTCCTTAATAAAGCTGATCTCAGACATTTACTAGCTGTGATACCCTGGGCAAGTCACTTCACCCTGTTTGCCTCAGTTTCCTCATCTGTAAAATAAACTGGAGAAGGAAATCTTTGCTAGAAAACCCAAACTGGATTAAAAAGAGCTGGATAGGACTGAACAATAGCAACACACATAGCATGTATGAATATGGAATATATTAGGTAGCAACTAAGTAGGGCAGTTGGACTTGAATTCTGGAAAATCTGAATTCAAATCCTGATACTTGGTAGCTATGTGATCCTAGACAAGCTACTTGAAACACTGTCTGCCTCAGTTTCTTCATCTAAAAATGGGATTAATAACAAGACATCTCCCAGGCTTAGATAAAATGAAATATGTGTCATATATTTTTGCAAATTTCACAGCACTATGTAGTTTATAGTTTATAGAGATTATTAATGTTAATGATGATAATGTGATGGTGAAAGTGATGGTGAGCTGGCAGAATTTACTTTTGCTCCCATTCTTTTTGATTTAATCAAATAAAACTTGATATTTGATTATAAGTCTAAGACTATAAATGTGCTATTAAACTTTGTAATTGATTTCGTATATAATTTGTGAAATCACGTGGGTTTCCTACCTTACCTATGTGACTCTACCTGCCCATCACGTACATCCTCACCTTCTCTACCTTAGAGTCCTCGGTTTCCTTCAACACTCAAATGATACGCCACATATTTCTTTCTGCCAGAGTTCTTTCCCAGGCCCCTCAACTGCTAGAGTTTTCACCTACAAAGTTATCTTCATTTATTCTATACGTATTTTGTATGTATGTATTTATTTACATGTTGCTCCTCTAATTAGAATATAATATAAGTTCCTTAAAAATAGAGATCCTTTTTTTTTTTTTGCTTCTCTTTGAGTTCTGAAGACTTTAGCACAGTTAGCAAATAAATATATACTTAAGAAATATTTGGTTGGTTGAATAAGTGTTGGTCCATTAAATACTGAATGTTATTTTTATGATGGTGATTTAAAAAAGCTTTTACATATATTATCTCACTTGATCCTCCCCACAACCACATGTGGAGCAAGTATAAGTATTATAAATAGGCTTAAAGGGGCTAGACTCAGCTTCAAACTCACATCCTTCTATCTCAGAATACAGTGTTCTTTCCAGATACCATCCTGCTTATCCATGCATTAATCATGTCTTATTTTCTCTTATACTTGCTTGATATATATATCCCTTTAAACTCCATGTCTATCAGATCTTTGTACTTCCTCCAGTACCTAACATGTCACTCTGAAGGATAGGGAAAAGAGCTGTGGTTTTAGTGATTTAAGGAATTCCAGGATGAGGATGAGGGTAAGGAAGTTCCCTTTATGTAGATGGGTATCTCTTCTACAACTTGGAGTTTCAGCGAATTGCTTAGGACACTAACGGGTTAAATGACTTGTCCAATGTCACACAACCAGTCACACACAGATGGAGGAAGGGTAAGAATCCAGACTTTTTTGGCTCCAAGGTCAGTTCTTTATCCACTAAGATGTTCTACACATAATAGGTG
This sequence comes from Sarcophilus harrisii, assembly GCF_902635505.1. Lineage (NCBI taxonomy): Eukaryota > Metazoa > Chordata > Mammalia > Dasyuromorphia > Dasyuridae > Sarcophilus > Sarcophilus harrisii. Next base: position 54,239,137 of record NC_045428.1, on the reverse strand, counting down.
CTTAATAAATTTTGATTTAAACTAAATGTCATCTGAGATCTGCCTGAAAGGGTTTATCTAGTCTGTAAGTAGGAAATAAAAATAGAGCATGGGAATTTAGAGGTCAAAGAGACCTTCAAAATCATATAGTTTCTACCCATTATTTTACACATGGAGAAACTGAGGCCCAGAGAATGTTAGCAGCATAGTACACTTTAAGAGAAGAAGAATATTATAGTTTAAAAAAATGAACATCAGAGTAGTAGAAAACATTCTAATTTTCCCACTTACTTTCATGTGACCTTGAAAAAGTTATTTTATTTCTCCAAGTCCATTATCTCTTGTACAGAATGGGAAATAACTTCTCCATGAACTTCAGAGGAATGGTTTAGGATCAAGAATTTAGGTGAAAGTTCTTTGAAAACTGGAAAGTATTATACTAATATCTGGGGTTATTTCAGTTTAATTAACGTTTATGAAGCTCTGAGTCTCCAGGGCCCGAACTGGACTTAGTCTAGGTAGATATTCAGGGAGAAATAGAGAGACAGAAGAGACAGAGACAGAGATACAGAATGAGAGACAGAGACACAAAGACAGAGACAGAGACAGAGAGAGACAGAGATGGGGAAGAGACAGAAGAGAGAAACAAGGAGGGGAAGCTACCTACAGAAATAGAAAAAGAGAGGCAGAGTTAAAGAGAGAGAGAGAGAGAGAGAGAGAGAGAGAGAGAGAGAGAGAGAGAGAGAGAGAGAGAATGAATGAGAATCAATCACTGACTGAGTAGATCAGGAGGAAAGGTCTCCTGTAGTAGGTACTACCTAAGCAGAGCTCTGAAGGAGGTGAGAATTTTACAAAGCAAAGACAGGGATAGAGAGTGTTGTAGACATGAAGGACCATTTGGGCAAAGGTACAAAATTAGAAGATAGAATTCTGAAGAGAAATGCAAGTCCAAGGTTGTGGGAAATAATCTCTAGTCTAAAGGTAGAGATATTTCCCCATTCATTTAGTTCCTCCATTAACTGTGACATAATAGCAACTTCCTGACATGTATTAGGGAGTTTCTTCTTTTTTCAAAAATATTATCCAGAACATTCTTTGCTGCTGGTATTTTCTAATAACATCATTTGAAAATGTCAGCAGAAAGGACATCCTCCTCCTCCCTGGTCCTTGTCCTCAAGGAAAAATGATCAGCTTGCTTATCTGAGGCTATTCCGTCTAAATATTATTGTTGAAAATCTTCCACCTCTCTGCTTAAGAGACAGCTTAGCAAAGGCTTCCACGAAAAAGCCTTTTTAGGACATTTAGGACAAAAACCGTATCTGTGCATCTCATCCCCAAATGCTTTTTCTTGTGCATTTAAAATACAGTGGTAAGAGGGACTGTGTTTAAATGCGACAGGGGAGGGAATAGCCTGGTCTTTCTACACTGGTTCCAGTACCATAAATATGTAAATGGATGTGTTTGACCAGAAGGTATTTCCTAAGGATTCTCTGCCTGAGTCTACTGATATGATGCTTAGAAACAAGACTGTGCCTCTTATTGTAGGACTGACCCTCTCGTAGTCAATCAATCAACAGACATTATTAAGCATTTACTACTATGTGCCAGGCATTATATGAATAAAAAGATAAAAGTGAAACATTCTCTTAAAGGAGACAAGGTACATGAATATAATTATGCCTTGTTTTATTTCACTTTGTCTTATTGCACTTCCTAGATATTGCCTTGTTAAAAAAAATTAAGCCAAGTTTTGTGGCAACTCTATGACAAGCATTAGCACCATTTTTCCAACAGCACGTATTCACACTGTGTCTCTGAGTCACGTTTTGATAATTCTTGCATTTACCAACACTTTAATTTTTGTTATATCTTTCATTATTGTTATATCTATTAGAGTAACTTTTGATCAATGATATCAGATGTTATTTATAGTAACTGTTTGGAAGAACTATGAATTGCACTCATATAAAATGGAGCATTATCGATAAATGTTATGTATGTTCTGATTGCTCTACCTATGGGCTCTTACCCCATCTCTGTCCCTCTCTTTGGGCTTCCATATTTCCTGAGTCACAACAATATTTAAATTAAGACAATTAATAATCCTAAAATGGTCTCTAAGCATTCAAATGAGTCAATTGATGTGGCAGAATCAATTATTGTCTTACTGTAAGAAATTGACAGGGAAGAGGACTTGAGTTCACATCTGGCCTCAGACACTTAACACTTCCTAGCTGTGTGACCCTGAGCAAGTCACTTAACCCCAATTGCCTCAGGAGAGAGAGAGAGAGAGAGAGAGAGAGAGAGAGAGAAAAGAAAGAAAGAAAGAAAAGAAGGAAAGAAAGAAAGAAAGAAAGAAAGAAAGAAAGAAAGAAAGAAAGAAAGAAAGAAAGAAAGAAAGAAAGAAAGAAAGAAAGAAAGAAAGAAAGAAAGAAAGAAAAAAAGAAAGAAAGAAAAGAAAAGAAAAGAAAAGAAAAGAAAAGAAAAGAAAAGAAAAGAAAAGAAAAGAAAAGAAATTGACAACATTGCCTTGAGCAGCTATCATCCAGATCAGTCAGCAGTCATCAACACAGAGGTAAGACCATCCACACATGACTGGTCAAAAGCTCAGGTGATGGTTAATATTTTGTAACAACAAAGTATTTATAATTAAGGTACATATGTTTTTAAAGACATGATGCTATTTTACTCTTAATAGACTACAGAAGAGACTAAACATGACTTTTAGATGTTCTGGAAAATTAAAAAATCTATGTGATTCCCTTTATTGTGTTATTTGCTTTGTGACGGTGGCCTGGAACTGAACCCATAATATCTCCAAGGTTTGCCTGTATAAATAAATAAGTACTTTCAATGTCAGTATTAAGTAATTCCAAGGAGGAGGCACTAACAATTTTAGGAGTAGGGGTTGTAAATTAATAAATGTCTCATACTGGAAGGGGTCTTTCAAGTAATCTTGGGATTCTAAGAAAGAGTTGGTTCCAGGTATGGCTGAGGGGACTGGGGGTTTGTGTGAAGACAGAGACAAGGAATGGGATATTTTGAAGGATGAACAGGAAGGACAGCAGTTTGGTTAAAACCAGAGTGTATATGAAGGAAAGCAATATATAATAAACCTGGGAGGATAGATTGGAGTCCAGAGCTTTAAATACCAAACAGAAGAGTTTGTATTTGATCTTAATGGTAATAAGAAACCACTGGAATTTATTAGCAGAATTACATCCCTAAATCTTTTCCTCCAAGAATGTTCTTATTTCCACTGAAACTGAAACTAGTGGACACAACCTATTCACTCCCTATATCACTGTGTAGAAGTGGCTAAGTCTACCTACACCTACTACATTATGTTCATGGACAATTGGTGTACAACACTCACTTAAAAAAAATGAAACTGGACCTGAGATTTAATGATGTAGGAAGCACCCAACAAAGAACTCTCTCTATAAACAGCATCCCCTTCTCTGTGATATATAATCTTAGAGAGTTGTCTGAAATCCTGGAAGGCGAAAAACTTGCCCATTTTCACTTAGACAATATATACCAAACTTTCTGTTTGCTACATAACTCTGCCTTTTATCATTGCCAGATGTGATGGTAAATGCATCCCTGCTCTTTTAGTCTTAAGCAGTCCTATTATGAAGTCCAAAATTGCTTCTGGGCTACCAGTAGCTTGATCTGGTCTATTGTTTCTCTGATCTGACATTCTAATCCCTGGAATGATCACAGATCAGTCTCAGTAGGAGCATCTGCACAGCTATTTAGTGTTAGTATTAGTTAATCTTACCTCTTTGTTCTCTGCAATACCACCTCCCAATACCACTTCCTCAACTACCAGTTAGTAGTTACTTGTTTCTTGTTCAATCGATCAGTCAATTATTTATCAAATGTGTATATGCATATGTGTGTACATATATAGCTATATGTATATATATATATATATGTACATATATGCTAAATTTTATGTTCATATAAAACTAATATAATTATAGACCATGAGCTTCATCTTTTGGAAAGTATAGCCTACTTGAGATAATTTAATGAACTTTATTGCTACAAGGTGCAAAGCTTGGGGCTAAGGAATACAACAATCAAAATTTACATGGTTCCTGCCCAAAAGGAATTTACAGAATAACTCACACTCACAAATAAATAGTATGTATATTTTTTTAAAAGGAAACAATTCCCACAATAAGGTTATAGAATCTGAATATTTCCTGTGTATATCAGCCTTTCTGATCCTTGATCCATTGCTATTTAATTTCATCCTTCTGACTCTAGAAATCTGAGGGGATATCTGAATAATTCAATTCTCATTAATAAAATTATAATCATTTTCTAGTTAATTAGCTACTCTTGTTTTTCTATGATTAAATACATATTAAAATTTTCAGTTGTCACAGAAAACAGTCTCCCCAAACATCTTTACAATTTCTCATAAACTATAGAATTTTCTTTATAAAGTTTCCTTATAACATCAAGGTGAGGAGTGTCTAACATCATAACAAAAAATAAAGTTCTTTAAGGTTTACAGAACTCTTTACATTTATTTTAAAATATTATGTTTTTTATCTCCACAAAAATCCTGGGACTTAAGGATTTAAGGATCCCTATTTTACTGTTGAGAAAATTGAAGTAACCTGAGATTAAGTGATTTGTGCAGTTGTCTAAAAGAATAGCCACTTCTGCAATATCATGCACTAATCTAACCTTAAAGTTGGATATTTTGTATCCTTTTAATTATTGATCTTTTTTATATTTCTAAATGGCTTGATAATTTGTGCTAACTACTCAAATTTTTAAATTTCAATATTTATTTGCCACAGGGGTTCTACAGCTGGTAATTCTAAATAAATATATAATGCTTCTTGATTTACACCCTTCCCTATTATCTGACATGCTCCTACTCCATTTTTGACAAAGTGAACATACACTATATTTTCATACTGTGTTATATAACACAATATTCAGAACCACAGCTCTGATCTTATGTAATTTTCAAGTCAACACTGGGGACTTCCCTTTATTAAGAACTCTATTGCTTACTTTGTCTACAACAATCTTGAAAATATTTTAATTTTGCTTAGGTCTCTCTCTTGATGGTTCCCAATATCTTTATCCTCACAAGGATTCCAGGGTAGCAAAAGCACTTGAGCATAAGACAGGTTTTTTTAAGAAGGATGGAGAAACCAGAAAAGGGACATTTATTCAAGCTCCATTGGCAAGGGAATAATTATAGTCAAAAATCCAGACATCATACCAGCAACAAAGGGACAGGAAGGAAAGCTTTTAACTAAGAGTAGCTGGAGCCCGTCCCAGGGTGTGACAAGGCTTGGTGGAAGTAAGTGAGCCATATTATGGAGCTGATTAGGGAGCTGACCAGATGAGCCAAAAGGTGGGAGGCCAAAAGTTTTGTTTCAAAAGCAAATCAGTTTGATCCTGGTTCTTTTTTCCATTGTGTAAACTAGAACAGAATGAGACGTCCTTTTAAATCAGTTCTAAGATTCCATGCAACTCTAATACTCAATGATTCTATTCTATAAAAACAGTACTATTGTAATGTTGAATTGAGTCAAGATTAGGATCATTGCTACACAAAAGAAATGTTGACTGTTGAAATATTGAATTTTCCCAAAAGAGATAACATAATAATTTGAAAATCTAACTTTTCTGTACCCTGTAACTCTTGCCTACCCCTGATAACTCATGTGCTTTGGGTAGTAAAAATTACATGTATCTGTTTACCCTTTGTTCCCTTGTGAAAAGAACCTGTGGGATAAATATCTTGTTTATTGACTAGATAATTTTTGTCTGTTTTATTGATATTTTTATCTCAGTGGGCATGTTTTTCTCTTAAATACTTCATTTTTCCTGAAGTATGTTAAACTGCATTAATCTTAAATGCAAAACCAGATTTCTAAGTGTGGCTAAATTCCATGACTGGAAACAGGCAGAGTTAATCTATTATACTTTTAAACTTTCTATCTCAATGTTAAAAGTCAAATAAGATAGTTATGCAGAATCAGAACTAAGAATGCATAGGTTGGTTTAGAGAGAAGATTGTTTCCAAAATATGTCAAAAAATAATTAGCCATTTGGGTCAAAGTTAAAGAGTTATAAATTTAGTTAAACTGACTAATTATTCCTTCCCTTATCCTTCCCAGTCTACGCATTCTTGACTTTAATCTTTGCTTAGTTATCTTATTTGACTTTGGATATTAAAATAGATTTTTAAAAATAAAGTCAATCTGCCAAGTTGCAAAAATAACCTTTCGACTAAGTATAATGTAGAATTAGTTATTTATTAAAATTGTGGGTGGGTGATTTGTGATGTTTTATTATATGCTCTGTAGCAGTCAGCCCAGTTATTTAGGATAAAGTGCTAAGATCAAGGTTACAGGTTCAGTTTCTTCATGGAGCAGTTAGTTTCTTTTCAGTCCAGTTTGTTCTGGGTGTCTGACTCAAGGTAGCTGCCCTCTCATAAATACATACTATTGGTCACAAGGGAAATCAGGCTAAATAGCATGAATGGCTCAGGGCAGATCATCCCTGGTACCATGAGAGAATCAGCCCAAAGGGAGGTCCTACTGATGGGTGGTCCAGTGGATCAGCGCAAGAGAACACATTTTTAAAATTTGATTTACTCTATAACTAGTATCAAAGGCAACTTGTCATGTTAGGCAACATTCCCATTTTTGATGGGAGAATTTACAGCTCAGAAAAAAAATCCTACTCCTTCAGAATTTTCAGAAGGGAGATGGAATAGGAGTGGAATACAGTGAAATTTGCTTTAAAATCCTCATTTTAGGGTTCATAAATGTAGTTGTCATATATTAAAGTAGACGTGGCAAACTGCCTCCAAAACCAGATTAAAATGTTTAATTAGGAAATGTTTAATAAAATAAACAAAAATAAAATCCAATATAGATAGCATTAATTTGTGAGTTTCTAAGTCAATAAATGACTGGCAGGAATGTTTTATATTTGAGTTTGACATTACTATTTTAAGGGATATAATCTAATTTGTGGTATGGCTGTATACTCTTACAGATTATAGCAAGCCATGTAACAAGGAATATCTATAATAATAACTAATATTTATGTAGTAATTTAAGGTTTGCAAAACACTTTTTACAGATCTTGTAACAATATTCTCTTGCTTGTACCATGTTGCTCCATCCTTCCCACCTATATGGTACTAATAATTCCATGTAAGGCAGTAAGGAGAGTGGGAAGGTCCAGATCTCTTGGTCCTCCTTGGGTTCAGCTTTTACCTCCCGTGCTTCTCTAACTGAAGGGCCACAAGTGAGAAACTTTTATTTCTCCAAGAAGCAAGCTGCTCAGAAAATTCCTTTCTCTTTCTAGAAATCAGTGATTGCTTTCCTGAAATCAGTGTTAGTCCTGAGGCAACCTTCAAAGCTGCTCTTGTTCCAAGAAATGTCCCTTCACTAATTAGAAGGCCTGATTGTAGGATCATGCTACCTAGGAAATCAAAATCTCTACCTTTTCAATTTGGGAGATTTCAGTTCAGGAACATTATCCATGAACTCCTGTCTTGAATCATAAGGGTCAGCATTTGTATGCTGCCGTTGATGTGAGTTTGTAGAAAATCTATCCTTGCCAAGAAAGTCCTTTATCAAGAACTTTCCTCTCAGGACAATTTATTAGGTTGTAACTCCCAGTGGTTCAACCCTAAGTCAGCTAATGTTGATTCCTTGGGACGAGAAGGGAGGTGGAGAGAAATAGGTGTTTGCCAATCCCAGACTCCTCTAGACTGACCTCCAGAGAGGGCAAACAGAAGAAAAGGCAGAAAGCTAAGGGGATTCAGGGATCCTTTTTATAGGCTAGCAAACAGGAATGGCTCCTTGACCAATAAATAGTCCATCCTCCCCTAAATTCTAGCCAGTCATCTTGGATGCAGCCATAGCCTCTGAAACCCAATCAGGAGCCATCCTTAATCTTCTCAGCAAAGTGCCAAAAGACATAGCCCACATCCTGGATGGGGAAGTGTCCATCACTTGCCCTGAACAAAAGGTTCACCTTTTGGTAAGAGCTGCTTGAAGAATTCCTCTTATTAATTAATGCCTGGAATTCTCTTCCTTCTCATCTCCACCTCCAGGCTTCCTTCAAGTCCAGCTAAAATCCTACTTTCTACAAGACTTTCCTAATCCCTCTTCATGCTAGCATTTTCCCTTTTTTCTCTTATGCTGTATTTTGTTTGTAAGTACTTGACTGCATGCTATCTCCCTTTTTAAGCATTAATATCTTGAAAACAGGAACTATCTTTTACCTTTCTTTTTATCCATTGTTTTTAATACAGTGCATGACACATAACAGATATTTAAGAAGTGTTTATTGACTAACACTATTATGTTCAAGGTACTGAGTTCAATTCTATGGAAATAATAAAGCTGAAAGAGGGCCACTTCCATCAAGTAGGCCCCTGCCTATGTAGGTTGTTAGTAAATTAAACTAAACTTATAAATTTTAATAGAATGGGAACTTAGATGATATTGAGTCTAACCCCCTCATTTGCTAAAGCAGCGAGGTGGCGAAATGGATAGGGTATCGAAGCTAGATTCCGTGAGACCTGAGTTCAAATATTTCTTCAAATACTTAATAGCTGTGCAAATCTGTTAGCTCTGGCTTCCTAGCTGTTAAATGGAGATAATATTAGCACCTAGTTATCCAGAGGATAAAGCGAGATAATGTTTGTGTTTTATACAAATAAAGTGTTTTACATAAATAATTTTATAAAACTTAGGAGTACTATAAAAATATATTTATTTTTTAATAGATGAGGAAATAGGTCTACAGGTAAAGAGACCTTGCCCATGGTCACAGATGTAGGAAGTAAACAAACTGGGATCTGAATACGAGTTATCCAACTCCTAACAAATGTTCTTTGCCACTGTTTCATCAACTCTCCCTCCTTTTTAGGTCATACCTAGGCACAAAGATCAGGCATGGAGGAATAGGTACAGAAACCGATATATTACTAAAGCATCTGGTTAGCCTCGATTTTATAAATTATATTGTCATGTACTATTTTATAAAACAGTCTGGTAGTTGCAAATTTGAAAGGATTATTTGCTGTTATAGAGAGAGCCAGCCTCTGCTCATCATAGCCTGGATTTAAGATCCAACTGAGACACTAAAAGTAGACCTCCTATAATGTCTCAGTGCTCCCCTCTCTAAAGTTATTCATAATTTGCAGACAGGGTCTGGCATGCATTGGTAGATATTAGCTTTCTTCAAGGGAAGATTCATCCACAGGAAACCTTCTTCAATCCCTCTTAATGCCAGTGCTTTCCCTCTGGTGAATATTTCATATTTTTCCTGTGTATAATTTGCTTGGTATTTGTTTGCACATTATCTTTCCCATCAGATTGTAAGCTCTTTGAGGACAGGGACTATCTTTTGCCTCTTTTTGTATCCCCAACACAGCATAGAATCTGGCGCGTTTTTGTTATTATTGTTCAGACATTCAGTTGTCTCTTTGTGACCCAACTGAGGTTTTCTTGATAAAGATATGGGAGGGGTGACCATTTTCTATTCCAGCTTATTCCACAGATGAGGAAACTGAGGCAATTAAGGTTAAGAGACTTGCCCAGGATCACACAGCTAGTTAGAGTTTGGGGCTGGATTTTAATTCAGATCTTTAACTCCAGTCCTGATTCTCTAACTACTGTATAACCTAGATATCCACCTGGCACATACTTAATGAATGTTTATTGGCAGAATAATCTACTAATGAAATTACAGATCCCAAAATAATAAAAATTACTTGCCATTCCCTGAAGAAAAAAAAAACTTAAATTTCTAAATAAGAGTAAAACCACAGAGCTGGAAGATACACGAAAGACTAACCAGGAAATTAGACTTATTAATCTCCTTATTTTTTACAATCAAAAAAGGGAAAATTCCTTGTCCCAAGGCAAACAGATGAGGAGAAATCGAATCTTACCAACTTGAGGTCCCCAGCTCTTTCCATCATAATTTGGGTTAGGATTTTAGTAGGGTTAAGTCCTGTGGTACATATCTAGAATTTTAAATGTGAAAAAGAGACCAGTATGTCCATTTTCATGGACATAGAATTCAGGTTGGAAGAGACCTTAGAGATGATCTAGTTCAATGCTATTATTTTACAAGAAATAAAATGAGAAATAATGAATGACTGAGGACCATTATATATCCAATGATACAAATAGTTGACGCAAGACTTTATCCCACATTCTCTGAATCCAAATCCAGTATTCTTTCCTTCGCACAAGAGGTGTTAAATACATGGTCTTCAACACCACTGAGGGCAGCCTTAATCAGGACGAAATGTAATTGAGAAATAGTTATCAAAATCTATAAGAATATAGTAAAATGGACAACTGGGGGAGCACTGGCCCTGGAGTCAGGAGGATCTGAGTTCAATTTTGGCCTCAGATATTTACTCACTATGTAACCCTGAACAAGACACTTAACCCTGATTGCCTTAAAAAAAATACTGTAGAATATCAATAATATTAATATAGTCTGTTCTTGTGGTGGAGCATAGCTGTGTATAATAATAATATAACATAGCTATGTTCTAGAAAGTCACTATGAATACTGAATTAGACAAATACTGAACCACTGCTCCTAGGGGAAATATGGAATAGGTTCCTGCAAGCTCTGGTCACAGTATCTACTTCAGCACTTTGCAGAGCAGCTTCACATATAGACAGACTGGCCATTTTCCTTTTACTTCTTCCTTAACTATGAATTCAGGGCCAGCAGTTTCTAACTCACGCTAGAACAAAGCTGATCTAACACATACATTTTCTCCATAAGGCACATCAGCGCTTCCTTGAACTTAGAAATACTAGAAGCATTTTGCTTGGGGCCATTTTAAACAGCAAAATCAATAACAAAAAGCATAAAAATGTGAAAAATGCAGCGCTAAATAGACCGCAAAAAGGACACTTGTTTTTATGAAAGAGCTGAAACAAGAAGTCAGTGTTTGACCTTGTTTAACCTCAGCTGGGAACATGATCAACAGGCGATAATTTTTCCGCCACCCTGCACATGTCCCTGAATGACCAAGAAAGTCGGTGAGTATTAATTTGGGGGGTAGTAAATAAATTTGAACTTGTAGGCTAATTTGAAAAATTATAGAATCCGGGAATGATGATCAGCTGCATGGTTTTCTAATCCAATATGTGGCAGCTAAATGGCCCAGTGGAAAGAGCATTTGATCTGGAGTCAGGAGAATTCATCTTTCTGAGTTCAGATCTGACCTCAAATACTTAATAGCTGTGTAAGTCACTTATCTCTGTCTGCCTCAGTTTCCTCATCTGTAAAATGATCTGGAGGAGGAAATGGCAAAACACTCCAGTATCTTTGCCTGGAAAACTCCAAATGGAACCACAAAGAGACTTGACACAATTGAAATAATTCAGCCACAAGAAGTTGATATACAACCTGCAAGAATCTTTATGTACAGTTTAATGATCCATGTTTCTCTATGATTATGAGTTTCTCCATTGCTCTGTGCTAAGTTGCTCACACTTAATGCCCTGTGCTTTCAAACAGGGATATTCTGAAGTTAACTCTACTGGCTGCTGATTCTTAAATTTTCAATATGATCATTTATAGCTTGGAAATTAGCAAATGCTACAAATCAAGGCTTTATTGTTTTATTAATTGTCTTAGATTTAAGAAAATGATGGACTAGGGGATGGGGTGGGAGGAAGGAGGGAAATTTTAGAACAGAAGGTTTTGTAAGAGTCAATGTTGAAAAATTACCCATGCATATGTTTTGTAAATAAAAAGCTTTAATTAAAAAAGAAAGAAAGAAAGAAAAGAAAGTGATGGAGAAAATGTTAATAGCACAGTTTAACCTAAAAGTGAGTCCTGAATACGTTTTTCCCCTAGAGCTGGTTGTTAAATATTGACTCCTACTTTCAGATATGCTTTTTCTAGCTCCGTTCAAGCTTTCCCCTAAGTGTCAGAATATTTTCAATCATTAGTTTATTGGTTATTTCAAAGAAATCATTCCTGTTTAATATCTAATTTTTTGTAAAAGATTTCCTATGAAAGTGTCAATCAAATCTAACCCTATTTGTAGCATGGAGCAGCAAGGTGACATAGTAGAGTGCCAGGCCTGGAGTCAGGAAGACTCAATTCATATATGTAATAGCTATGTGACCTTGGGCCAATCATTTAATTCTATTTGCCTCAGTTTACTAATCTGTAAAATTATCTGGAGAAGGAAATAGCAAAATATTTCAGTATCTTTTCTAAGAAAACTTTGAATAGGGTTATGAATAGTTGGAAATGATTGAACAATAACAAAAATTTGTAGCATGAAATATGAGATATAGTAGAGTCAGAAAGTGTAAAACTTTCCTGCTTTCATAGGAAAGAATTTTGAATCAAAGTTCTATTTGATATAAACCTTGTTTTCTCTGTTAAGTTAGTATAGAAGTTTTTTGGGGGAAATATAACTTAATTTTTAATATTAAAATTTAGCATGTATTAGTGTTTGTAAATTGACAGAGATCTCTAAGTCAAAGAATTTACTTACCAAGACATTTCATCCTAATTTAATCTATAAAGAGATATTAAAACATTTCAATCAGAGAAAAATGTAGTAGGGCCCTTTTTGGAGCTCAGAGAGATCTGCTCTCTTGAATTAACCTTGACACAAAATATTCTCATGTAATGAAGGCCAGTGGAATATCCGGTCAGCTATTTTTAGAGCCCTTCTTCACTATGCCACAGAATCTCAAAGCCAGAAAGGATCTTAAAATTCACCTCATCCAATCTGTACCTAAGTAGCCACGCAGCTTTGATGCCGTCTAAGTAGGGCAACATCATCTGATTCCTGGCATAGCTATTTTGGGGGGTACCCTATCTGTTATTATTTTCATGTTTAGCAGCAGCTCTTTTTAGTCTTCCTGAATCTACAGATAATTTTAAGAAAAATCACACATTTATTCCAATGTAATTGGTTTTCTTTGTCATCCTGGTTTTTTTTTATTTTATGTATTAAAAAACAAAAACAAAAGCATCTTACTATGAGAAAAGTACTGGAGACTTCATTAGATTGATGAAGGCATCCATTACACACACAAAAAAAAGATTAAAAACCACTGTTAGGAGTATTTAGGATGAAGGATATAAAGAAATCATTTCTGAAGTCCTTTCTAGCCTTAAAATTCCATGATTCTGTAGAAACATTGAATGATTAGCCAGGAATATAACTCCCTGCATTCCAGTTTTGAGTCATGATCAAAACATACTTTCACAGCACATTTAAATGAAATATAAGCAAAAAATATATAGTTATATTCATATAAATGCACGTACACGGTTTAGTGATTTGTTTTACATCAATATAGAAGGGCAAAAATGATTCCACTTTTAACTGGAAACTAAAAATATTTCATTTGGCAACGAACTGGAAGAATCATGTGATTTTGTGCCAGTCTCTTGAGTAAATTTCAAGTCCACGAAACGTTGATGAAGCACCTGTTTCTGAGCTAAGCTTCACATCTACATACAAGTATCAGGAAATTGAACCAGTTAAAAAAAATCCTTGGAAGAAGAGTATATAAACACACTCTCTCTAGTCACATCGTGGTGTAGTTACAGAGAAATTGCTGCAGCATATCCAGATATAGGAAACAGGATCGGAGGGAGTCAACAAATCGGAAATATCAGATTTCAAGGCCTAATAACTCATCTTGGAGACAGATGCAGCTAAGACTTCACCCTGTCACCTCTAACTGTGAGAATCTCCAGGCAAATTCAATTTGAAGACTCTATAACTGGTCCCAAGGAGTCTCACCTCTCCTCATGAAATTTCCTTTTAATTTTAATGGATACTCTTCCTTCTCTCTCCCACCCTCATTATTTTAATAGCTGTTTCTTGAGGAAAGGCATAATACTTTTGTTTTTCTTTGGGCAGTGCCTGGTATACAGTATATGTTTAATAAATGCTTTTTGATTGAACAAATCCATGGGCTTTATAAAGAGTGATATTGCCCAAGGGAAATCTCTAAAAACCTATGGGAAATTGCCAGGATTAAAACAAAGTAGTGGAGTAGTTAGGGCTTTAAACTTGAAGTTATGGGATATGAATTCAAATCTTGCTCTTTCTATTTATTATTAATGGGATTGTAGATGAATTACTTAAATTCTGTGGACCTCAGTTTTCTCCCTGTTAAAATGTGGGGATTGTCCTCTATGACCTCTAAGGATCTTTACAACTATTGACATGTGGTCTTATAAGTTAGGGATTTCTAAGATAAAATCAAGTCTCATATAAAATTAAATATTTTTCTTATTGTGATTTGGGTCTTTAAGATGAAAGGAAGACACTGTTCAGACTTTATTTTCTTGCTGTTGTTCAATTGTCTCAATCTAGTTTGACACTCTTTGATCCAGTTGAGGTTTTCTTGGCCAAAATTCTAGAGTGGTTTGCTATTTTCTTCTACAGCTCATTTTTCAGTTTTTCATTTATTTTTAGGTCATATTCAACTCTTCTTTGGGGTTTTCTTGGCAAAAATACTGGAGTATCAAAGGTACTAGAGAGTGTAACACATTCTGTAACTGTAACTCAGTAATAGGAAACTGAGATAAACAGTTAATGAATATCTGAAGCCAGTTTTGAATCCACAAAGACTAAGCTTCTATTGCAGGATAGCAAAAGAAATTAAAAATCCCTGCTTCAGAATATAAATCTGCAGATTTACCATTACCATTCCTTGTTCACCTTTAAGGACATATTTCATTTATTTTTAATATTTTAAAATATTTTATTTTTTCCAATTGCACATGAAAACAACTTTTAACATTCTTTTTCCCCCCTGAGGCAATTGGGGTTAAGTGACTTGCCCAGGGTCACACAGCTAGACCGTGTTAAGTGTCTGACACTAAATTTGAACTCAGGTCCTCCTGACTTCAGGGCTGGTACTCTATCCACTGCGCTACCAAGCTGCCCCTATTTATAACATTCTTTAAAAACATTTCTCCCTCCCTCTTTTTCATTTCCCCCCTTCCCTGAGATGATAAGCAATTTGGTAGAAATTATACATGTGCAATCATATAGAGCATATTTCCATTTTAGCTATGTTGCTTTTTTTTTCACTTAATAGTATTTTATTTCCAGTTATATGTAAAGATTGCTTTCAACATTCATTTTTGCAAGATTTTAATTCCAATTTTTTTCTCCTTTTCTCCCTTATCACCCCCCTCCCCAAGACAGCAAACAATCTGATATGGGTTGTACATGTACACTCATTTTAAACACATTTTCCTATTAAAAAAACATATTTTAGAAGCAAGACATTGGGGATTTCTGGATTTAAGTAATCACCTCTTATAGTGACTGGGTGTGCTTTCTGGTGTGAGATGTATGATGGCTAAGCGCTATCATTCAGAAGTAAAATGTTCTTGGTAAACAGATGGCAATTTAATTAATCACAAGAGGCTGTTCCTGCAGGGGTCAATAGCCTGTGGTATTTTGGCCTGAGGCCAGATGAGGCCTTTGGAAATAATGTGAAGTAGGCAAAGTTTGTCCCAGCCTGGCTTTCTCCTGTCTCCCCTACCATTTCCTTACACTTATATTTTATTTTCTTCTTCTCAAAATATGGCGCACACTTATCTCATGGGATTTGTCTGATTTAATCCTTACAAGGATTCTGAAAGACAATTTGACACATATGATCATCTCTGTTTTATAGGTAAAGAAACCAAAATCCACAGAAACTGGCAAGGTGGCATTTAATGGCAGAGAGGGGGCCAGTGGGTGGTACAGTGGATACTGTGCTGGCCCTGGAATGGCCTGAGTCTTATACCTTGTGTGGCCCTGGTTTATTTAGACACTTAAATTCTGTGCCTCAATTTCCTCATCTGTAAAATGGGAATGATAATAATAATAATGCCCAGCATGGTTGTGAGAATAAAATAAGATGATATTGATAAAGTGCTTTACAAACTTTGAAATGCTATATAAATATTTTTTAAAATTCCTGATTTCCACTACTTTCTTTTGGTGACTTTCATTCATTCAGCATTTAGTGAGCATCTTGTAGGGGCATGATGTTGCAGGTACTTGGCTTTGTCTCATCAGCTCTCCCATAGCCATCCTTTGAGTTAAGCGGGCCAGGTAACTGTCATACTTTTGATTATGTACTACCCAAATTCTAGCTTTTGTTGGAATAAAGAATAAAGCCTAAAACACAAATCACCTGGCTACTAGTAGGGGATAGGGGAAGGGAATAAGTATTTCCATTATACCTACAATGCTCCGGCAATGTGCTAAGTGATTTATAAATATTATAGTATTAATATAATGTGTTCTTTCCATTAAACAACACTGTCTTTCCTATTAGTATCATATTCCTTCTTGTTAGCCCTCTAGTTTGCCCAATTCTCAATAGAAAATGAAGACAGGGCTTCCTAGGTTATAGAGTTGGTCTTACAGATGCAAAGATCTGAGTTCAGGTACCATTTTTGATTCTTACTGCCTGTGTGAGCGAAAGCCACTTACCTTCTCTGTGTTTTAGGCATCTCTCTAAGGCTAAAAGTTGCTGGGGATACCCCATGCCAGTTGAATCCCAGATCTATTCTCTACCTTATGTATTCTATGTATTGATTTTAACCAAATGTAGATGGGAAGAAAGGGTCTGTGAAAAGAGCCTGGATTTGAAGCTAGAAGAAGTGGATTCTAATCCTGCATAAAACTGATGATTTGGGGCATATTATTATCCTCCTTGGATCTGTTTACTCATTTGTACTGAAGGGGTTAGACTCAATAGTCTCTGAGTCATTGCTTTCCAGATCTAAAATAATGATCTTATGATCTAAAATTTTCAGATGATCATGGAGACAAGGAAAATGGGATCTGTCTGATTGGGTGATTTTCATGAAATTGTTTCAAAATTTAAGAGACCTCAGAGGTCATTTAGTCCAACCCAGATCTTCTTGCTTACTTTTATCATAAATACTCAGCCAGGCTTGACTGGAAGACTTCCAAGGAAGAAACCACAATGCAGTTGACTCCTAGGTGACTTGACTTATTAGGGTATGTACTTCCTCATCAAGCCAAGATGTAGCTCGGCAGCTTCTGCCCATTTCCCATTTGCTCTGGTGCCAAATGAAACAAATCTAGCCCCCTTTACATATCTGGAAACATGTATATGTCTTCTCATGCCCTAGTCTGAAACCAAAATGAGGGAGATAGCATGCAAATATTGGTAAGAAGCTGTGGTTGTATGTGAGAGAGACAGACAGCGAGAGAGAGAGAGAGAGAGAGAGAGAGAGAGAGAGAGAGAGAGAGAGAGAGAGAGAGAGAGAGAGAAACTGAAAGAAAGAGAGACAGACAGAGACACAGACAGAGATACACAGAGACAAAGAGAAGAGCACAGAGACCAAGAGACAGATGCATATATACACATAGAGAGACAAAGAGACAGAAACTGAGACAGAAAGATATAGAGAGTAAAAATATAAAATATTTTGAGAAAAGGCACTAGCCATGGGGAGGACCAAAAAAAAAAAAAAAAACTTCTTGCAGAAGGGAGGCTTTAAGCTGAGTCTTAGAGGAAACAAGAAAAATCAAGAGAAAGAAGTAATGAGGGAAATCATACCAGTCATGAAGGACAGCCAGTGAAAAAGCATTGAATGTCCCAAGCAAGGAACAGTGAGCCAGTAGTTTAGTGAATAGAGCTAAATCCTAATAAGTGAAGGGGAGTAAAATATATGAAGCCTGGAAAAGTGGGACAGAGCCAGACTCTGGAGGGATGATTCTCATTGTTGTAGGATGAGCTTTCCATCATTTTTTCCCCAAATGAATCCATGTATGAATTAAAGTCATCAGAAAATCACTAGAAAAGGAAAAGTGAAATAACACTTTTCCTGATCCAGGTAACTAGGAACAAGTTAAAGGATTTGTCTCACCTTCCATTTTTTCATCTATAAAATGGGTATTAGACTAGATGGTTTCTAAGGTTCCTTCCATCTCTAGACTTGGAAGAGTCTAATCTGTGTTTTACTTATATAACATAGAATAAACAGTGCTGTTTGGATATTTTCAAGTTAGGATCTGAGACTTTGGACTCCAATAAAATGGCTTGATAGTTAATTTCAGCCTGAAAATGAAGATAGCCTCAAGCTCATCATTTAAAATAATGATATTCTAGTTTTAAGATGACTCTTTTGTATGTGAGCATAAGGAAAGATAGTCAGAAAAATGGAAACTTGCTATGTGGTTTCAAAAAATTAATTTTCATGTCATTTTTACCTCATTTAAGAGTTAAACGTCTTCCTCAAAGTGGTGAAATTGAGATGCTGAAATGCATTTCCAATGGCTTCCAAATGGATCAGATTTCTGAATAGAATTTAGGGGTGGGAAGGGATGAGTAAAATAGCAAGTGCACTCTATAAATTGCTGAAGAGATGTGGCTTGTGTAAAGGTAAGAGAATACATGGAACCAAATCCCTTACCACCAGACACTGGCTTAAGTTAATATGGCCATTAGTTAAAACCCTGCTTGTTTGGTAGAGATGTTTGCCTTCTCCTCTCTTTCTGAACAGGTTTAATTCAGTCCTTCGCTTATCATCTATGTGGGTCATCTTCTGTAATTGATATAGAGAAAAGAATTGTCTTTATGATTATAACCACTCATGGCATGAAACCAAACTCTAGCATTTAGCTTTAGTTTCCTGACTCAGACTTTAACTCTGTAGGTATGGAGTTCCGGAAGCATTCTAAACCTTTCTACATAGAAATTATGTTCCTAATGTTCACTTTCATATATTATTTTGCTTATCCGAATGTGTATAGTGTATGCAGTTTATTTTATTTTAGCATATTTGCAGAATACTTTAAATGAATGACATTTCTCATTAAATGGGCTAAAGAAAATTAAATATATTCAGATATTTCTTGGAATGAATTGTTGACCTTATTATCACAAATGTTGATTTAATGATGTAAATAATTATTTGAATCATTTCATGCATGTTTTGGGCATTATCACAGGCTTCACACCATTTCACCCAGAGATGAAATTTTCTGAAGAAATTAAAGGGATGGAGTCATGGGTTATGGAACCAGCTAATCAGCTACTTCAATTTCAATTTTTTACTTACTATGATGAGGGGGAAATGTTACCTATGATCTACCTGAAATTTAGTATAATATTCAGGAGCAAAATAAGGAAATTATGATCTACATTCCCCAGCTACTGCAGAAAGTTAAATGATAACATTCCAAAATTATCAATAGATTGATGTCCATTTAGTAGAACATCACTTAACCTTATGGTTGTTCCAAGTTATTCCATTGTCTTTCTTTTATTTTATAACCACACTTTGAGAAAAAACTCTTTACACACTGCCTCATCTATTGCTCACTTCTCAATCCCTTGATTCACTGTACTGAAATGACTCTCTCTATTACATTATTTCATTCCTCATCTTTGATTTCTTAGTTTTTAACACTGTTGACCACTCGCTCTTCCTAGATTGTCCATTTTCAGCTGCTGTTTCCTGGTTTTCCTCCTGTCTGCTCTCCTATAAGAAGGAATGATTATTCCTTCTTAGTTACCTTTACTGGACTATCATTTATATTTTATCCCTTAATTATATCCCTAAATCCCTGGTGCTCTCTTTCTGTCTCTGTCTCTGCCTTTCTCTCCCTCCATTCCCTCCACCATCTCTCTCTCTCTCTGTCTCTCTCTCTCTCTCTCTCTCTCTCTCTCTCTCTCTCTCTCTCTCTCTCTCTCTCTCTCTCTCTCTCTCTCTTTCACACACACACACACACACACACCTCACACCAGGTCCTTTCAGTCCAATTATCCCTATGTAGATTACTCCTAAATCTATAATCCAGACTTCATCCCTATCCTAAACTTCAAACTCATAACATCATTTGACCACTAGCTATCAAGTAGATGATCTGTCAGCATCTCCACCCAGCATATCTGAAATGGGATTTTTTTAAAACTTCTTTCTCCCCCAAAAAACCCTCCATCCCTCCTCCACACTGTTGCAGGTGTTCCAACCCTTCCAGTTCCCAAGTTCACAATATTTTAGTCATCTGCAGTTCTTTACTTTCCCTCCTGTGATAACCAGTTATTTGCCATCATGTCAATTCTACCACTACCACATCTCGCCCATCAGTCCCCTGCTCTCTATTTACCAGCCAGTATCTAAGTCCAGGTTCATATCAACTCTTTTACAGAAGGGTTTTGCAATAGTCTTCTGGTTGGTCCCCCTACCTGGAATTTTTCCTCTCTCCCATCCATCCTTCACACACAAAATGACTTTTCCAAAATATGAATCTGACTCCTTTGCCCAGTCAACTTCAATGACCATTAATTGCCTCTAGGATACCACACTAAGCTTAGTATCATTTAAAGCTCTGCATAGGCAAGTTCAACCTATCTTTCCAGAGTCACACCCTTTTCCCTTATTCCCTACTTATGTTCACACACTCTACATTCCAGCCAAGCCTGTCTTGCTGTTACCAGACCTTGACACTCTATGACCCATAGCCATATCTTTGCAAAACCTGTGTCTGAAATAGTATATTCTCCTAGTTCATAATGCTTAGCCTGCTTTGACGTGCAACTGAGACTCCATCTCCTCTGGAGAACTTTTCTAATCTCTCTGGGTATTAGTGCTTTCTTTCTCCTCATGTCAATTTAAACTTACTGCTCTGTAGGGAATGTAAACTTCTTAATAGGTGTTATTTTTGTCTTCACCTGCTCAATGTCTGGTAACATGTGTTATCTATAATAGACCCTTAATAAATGTTTATTGAGTTGAATTGAATGGAACTAAAAAGGAAAAAGGCAAATTATTATCAGTCTAAAAGAAAAAAAAGATCTAAAGATCTTAGTGATTTACAAGATACATCTCTTTCAGCAATATAGAGCTATAGCATAAAAGGCAAGCACAATTTGGGGATTCAAAAGCATGTAATGCAATTATCTTATTGTTCTCAGCCCTGAGAATTCATCTGCCAGAGTTGATGTTCAGTCCTGGACCTTTCAACTAAAGAGGCAGAAAGTGATTCATAAGAAAATCCTATAAAGATGATCAAAGGATCCCAAAATAGGTCTAATAGTAAAGGTTAAGGGAAGTGAGATGATTAAGACTGAGGAAGAAGAGGTTGAAAGGTGATGGTATTAACTTTCCAACTAAATAAAAGTGTCTTTCACAGTAGATGGAAACCAGCTGTTTTTATTCTCCACTGAAGACAGAATAAGAGTAGATTGATTTTTTAAAAAATTTAAATTGACCAGCATGAGGCATTTAAGTTGAATTAACCGTCATTGAGGATTGTTGTAAACACTGGGGTGTCTGGGAAATCCCTTGCTCTGGAAGTCTTTAAAATTCAAAATGTTTTTGTCCATTTCAAGGGTCCCTGCTTTTAAGGCAGAGTGATAATCTCTAATTCTTTGGGTATCTTCCACTCTCCTATTGTAGCTTTTGCCATTGAGGCCAAAGGTCCTATCCCACATGTTAAGTCACAGATCCTGAGTCCCATCCTTGACTATTCAAGAATGACCCTAAGAGTCCTCGACGATCCTGGGACTTTCCTATGACTCAAAGGCCATGAATTCAGTAAAGGGATTGAGTTTCCTGAGAGGAATTTTTTGTGTCAATCAGATTAATAATAAAACTCAGAATTACAGAATTAGAGCTGGCAGGGACTTTACAAGTCATCTCTAGCTTAAATTTTCCCTGCAAAGGAGTCTTTTCTATAATATCTCCAACCTATCCAGGCTCTAGGGAAAGAGAACATTCTACCTCCCTCTTTGGGAATGGCTCTAATCAGAGTTGTAATTAGGAGATAAGCAACTTCAGTTGAGAATGAAGATGTGAAAAAATAGGCTTCCCCTTCTCCAGACTGAATATAGTCTCTTTGGGAGATAGAAAAAATGGGGCAGATGTAATAGTTTGGGAAGACTGACCTTGGAGAGAAGGCACTATCACATCAAAACTTAAGGGGAGGCAGCTCCAGGATAGGGGAGAAATCAGGGGTTATAGGACAACTTGTAGAGGGACTTGCCCCTCCAGACAGCAGCACCTTGGGACAATGGCCTGATCACCCCATGCTATTTGTGGCTCTAGCTTTCACCATAAGGGAACTTTTCCTTGTAGGACGCTGGAATTTGCCTCTCTGCAAATTGTTCCTGGTTCTGCCTTTTGGAGCCAAACAAAACATTTTGAATCCCTCTTCCACATGAGAGAACTCCAAATACTTAAATACTGTGATCATGTCTCCCTTTCTTTCTCCGGGCTAAATATGCCCAATTCCTTCAACCTATCCTGCTATAATATGGTCTCTTAAGTTTTTATCTCTCTGGATTAACTTCCAGAACTTATCAGTATCCTAATATGCCTAGAACTACAGCATCTGCCCAAAACAAAGGAGGGATTTAAGGCACTATGCATCGTTTATTGCATTCCAAGATCATGGTGAATTTCTTTGGCTGTAATGTCCCATGGTTGATCAATACTGAGGAGGTAGTTCCCCAAAACGTCTAAATCATTTGAGAGGGAGAACCAAGCCATTCCTCCTCTGTACAGAATATTTACAATGGATTCTTGTTTAATAAAAATGAAAGGCTTTCCAGTTATCACAGTGCTAGGCACATAATAAGCCTTTAATAAATTATTGTTGATTGTTGATGATTAAATTTCATCTTATAGATTCAACTCATTAATCTCAATCTATGAGATCTGGGAGAGGGGAGGGTAAATCTTGACTTTATCATACCATACCTTCATTATCTCTCCAGCTTTGTGTTAAACATGATATCCATTCCTTTATCTAAGACACTGACAAAATGTTAATTTGTACAAGATCAATGATGGATTTCTGGAGCACTAATGACCTTCTGGGTTGACATTAACTGATTAAATACAATCCTTTGAATCAATCAGTTCACTAATTACTAATCTACCAAATTATGTTATCTAGCTTATATCTTGTCCATGAGCATAGCAGAATGGACTGAGAAGCTTTGTTAATATGTAAGCATATATATATATATATGGCATTCCTTTGATCTGCTGGCTTATTTACTTTGTCAAAAAAAAAAAAAAAGGAAATGAGGTTAGTTTGTCAAAAACTATGCTTGATGGAACCATGATGACTCTGTGATCATAATTTTTCCTTCTAAATTCTCATGGGCCATCCCTTTAATAATATGCTTTAGAACTGTGCCAAGAACTGCAATCAAACTCTTTATTATGCTCCTTTTTTTGTTTTGAAAACTAGGGTGATAATTGCCTATTTTCAGTTGTATTTCCCTTCTCACTGTCCACAATTTTTCAAGCCTCACCTAACAATTCTTCATAAGTTTTTTTATTCAGTTTTCTAGATAGTTGTTTGTCCCTATCTGATGGTTTGAACTCTTTCTATGCTATCTTTTCCAGTCTAAATCATTATTCTTAATAGAGGAATTCTTCAGTAGACCCAAGACCTGATGGACATTAGATACTTTCTTTCCCTCCCCTGCCCCAAACAGTGAAGATTATGACCAATTCATATCATTTTAGTCTATACTATGCTTGTAATTATCTGCTCTGTAAATTATCCACAGAAGTCTGTCCATTGTCCTTGGGGGCTTTCTGTTAATCATGTGGCTCTCATGACTGCATGTGTCCTTTTTTGTTCTTGCTACATGACTGGACCATCCCCTTTCTCAATTCCACATCTCTTGACCAATCTATTTTTTTATCACTTCTAGTGTTAATTCTTCACTAGTAAGAGATATACCCCACTTATACTCTCCTCTTGTCATTCTTTTGCCCTTGCAGTAGATACAGTATCAGAGAACATTTATATTAAAAACATGGGATTTTGTTTTCAAGAGAAACTTGGAATTTTTGAATGCAATTTCCCAAATGAAATCCTTCTTGTAATTTATTGTCCAGACTCTGAGATCCAGTTAGATAGACGGGCCATAAGCCATGAGATCCTACGCTTTCCTTTTTCTGACCTGTTTGAAATCTGCCCTTCTAAAATTTGTCACAGAGTTTCCTTTTTTCCTAAGGGTATGATTCCGTAACCAAGAAGTCTTTGATCTGGAATTAGTATATCTCTGTCAACACACTTGTGCAAACAAAATTAGAAGCTTGATTGCTATCTATAAGAAGGTCTCAAGTAAACATCTCATCTTCCATTCCTGTCTTATCTCTTTACATCTAAACATCTTCTCAGGCAATTATAGCAATAAGAAATAAAGTCAAGCTGCTGTATGTTATATTCAGCTGAAGATCAACCACAAGCAATTAGCTACATGAGTTAATTATAGCTATGCCTTTTCTTAGAATGTACTAGGAAGGTTCCCATCTCTCTGAAACATTTCCCTGTGTAAATATAAATTCAGCCCAAATGATATTTGTAAGCCATGGCTGTGATTCTAAATTACTGATAAGGGCAACTCAGGTGATTGATACCATGTCTTAGATGTCCAGATTCCAATATGTATGCTCAGAAATGCAAATAAAGCAGAATTTTAGTTTTATATTTCAAAGAAATCATGCTCCAGGTGGATTGGTACTCCCTTAAGCTACAGAGAATACTTTATTACATATATTTGTATATGAATTTATAAGTTGTTTTGGCCACAAAAATCTTTTTTTTTCCCTTGGAGGAGGGGAGAACACAATGAACTTTCTGAACTTAGCCAGCCTTCAGAGAGCTTGCATAACTTTTGAGATCTAGGGGGTCACTTTCATATCTAAGTGAAATAAAGAAGGTGTTCTAGTGATAGAAATGAAGTGAATAAATTAAATACAGTATTGTTATGATGATAATTCTTATTAACAAAAGTTTACTCATATATTATTTTAAGATTTTGAAAATAACTCCATAAATTATTTCATTTGATCCTATTTTCAACCATAATACTATAAAATTGTGACTTATTTTGGCACAGACTTTAGATGAGAAGGAATGTTTTTCCACATTGTATTTTAATTAAAAGTCATAAATGATGTGAGTAATTTTCCAAAAAGAGATTTGACCCGAATAATTTATTGATGATTGCTTGAGATGCTACCTGGTTATTTTCAGAGAAATGTTAGCCCAAAGAAGAAAGAACAGATTTTCAAAGTCTAAATAAACCAATAACAAATAAATACTTAGTATTAAGGAAGTACTCTATTTACAAGTTTATAAGTTGTTTTAAATTCTGAAATTTTTCCTCTCAGCACTTTCTAGCAGGGAAAATTTCCACTGCTGGTAAAATTTTAACAGTGGTTTAGAGTTGATGTGATCTCAATTGCCAGGTTCTACAGAATTAAGAGAGCTTTTTTTTTTTAAAGTAACATCCAAGAAACCAAAATAATATGGAATAATAAAATATATATGTCATACGCTAAACTCGTGTTTTGCTTTTGTCCTCCAAATCAGTGGTAGTGGATCAGTTAAAGATCGCTGGGCAAGTAAGGAAGAATGCAAGGAGTGTCTTCTTAATTAAGTGAGGTAATTTTCAGTGTTTTGTGAAATCCCTGATGTGGGGATATGTGTTTAAGAGAAACTGCAGTCCATACTAAAATCTGTTCAGGTCAGAGACAAGCTCAAGACAATATCTCCATCCTAAGCAAGCAGTGTCTTATCAATTATTTACCAATTAAAAACAAGACAAAGGAAGCAAAATGTTCTGAATGAAAGTGGGACAGTTAAGCATCTTGCCTGTATGTATTTCTTTTATTCTTCCATTCCAAGAGTGCTCAAAAATGAGAAGGCCCAATTAATTAGAGTCCACTTACCTAGTTATACCAATCAGAAAATGGGATAGACTGGATCTCAAAGAAGTCTGGCTCTCATTTCTTTGATATATTCAGAAACTTTATAGTACTGTATTATTAACTAAAGTACTGGATGGAACCTTTTAATTGCTACCACTAACCATTAACCTGAAAGCTGGTAAATAAATTTCAAATGCCTTGAGATTTCACAAACACTCTCTTAGTAAGGTGGTTTTATGGTCAGCAATATGAGGTAGAGAGGTGTTCTTTGCCTATTTTGAACCCTGTTTTGGATCCCAGGGTTCAAAATCAGCAAAGACACAGATATTTGTGCTTCAATGCTGCTGCAGTTTGTATTTGCTGATATTTTCTTGCTAAGTACTCAGGCTATTCAGAGATGACCTCCCAAAAAAATCACAGTCACACAAAGGTGAAAAATATAAGCAGATTGCAACACATTTCAAATAAAGAATCAAACAGGGAATGTAGTATATGGTTGTTGTGCTCAATTGGGATTCTAACAAAGCTGAAGATCTTAGAAATACTATACTATCTCCTGCAATCAGAATTCTTTTTCTGTAATAAGGGAAGCAAGGATGAATGGAAGCAGTGGGTAACTTAGCCAGGTGAGGTGAATTTCAATAGTCTGTGAAATTCCAGAAATAGGGATGTTTAACATGTTTAATTGTATGTTTAACATTCAAGAAATCTGTGAAATAGCTCTTTGGTTTAGGGATCAGTCCAAGACAATACCTCTATCTTAACCTGGTAGTGTCATTTCAACTATTATTGAATTTAAAACAAGATAAAAGAAGCAAAATATTCTGAATGAAAGTAAGAATATTAAGTAATTACATTTAAATATTTCTTCTATTACTTTGAAAGAGGATTCAGAGTGAAAAAGAAAACCCTATAATTTTGAGTCTATTTACCTGGTGATACCAATCAAAAAATGGGATTCCACATTCAACAATTCCTCTTACCTTCCAATAACCTATTGGTTTTTTACCATTCCCTCTGTCTTTTCTAACATAATTCTATTCTTCATGCACGTGTTAACTTCCAATTCCTTGACTCCTCAATTCTCTCTCAAGCCTCCTTCCCTGAACTAGCTGCTCTCTCCTTCTTTCCCCATCCAGGGACTGTTTGTTTGCCCTTGACCTGATTTAACCTACTTCCAAAATGGTTTATTAGGGTGTTGCTGTTGTACATGCTATATTTTCTTATAAACACAGGTGAGAGTTGGGTGCCAGAAAATATGAAAGGTGAATGAGAAGCCCTGAAAAGACCTGGGGATGGAGTACATCTGAACTGAGTGAACCACAGCTCTTATGTCTTCATATCCCATTTCTCCCACTCATTCGCTTTGTGATATTGAGCAAGTCACTTAATCCTCAATTTCCTCACTTGGAAAATGGAGACAAAAAGGGGCTCAATCAGAAAGACCTGTATTCAAGTCCTGACCCTGATACATTGTGGCTGTACTAAGCAAATCACTTAGCCCTCAATGCCCCAGAAAATTTTCTAAGACTGGACAATGAAGAGCAGCTACTGATTTGGGCTGGTAGAGAGCATTCATAACCAATAAACTTGCAGGTTTAATACACACGAAAAAAGAATTCAGTGCACTTAGTTGTAAGGTCCAAATGAAATAGCACACATATGAAAAGCTACATAACCACAAGGTACTATATAACTATGAGTTATTGCAATTATGTCCAACATCATCACTCTCATACTTGAAGCTCTTTTCCAAGTAGAGTACCCAGTTTCTCAAATATGTCTGGTACATTCCTCCCTCCATTCCTTTTATTTTTTAAACTAGCCTCATCCCCCATCCTCCAACTTCAAATGCCTTGTACACTCCACCCACCTGAATTCTTTCTTCTTCTAAGATTCAACTCAAGATGCCCCTTTCTTTTTTGAAGCCCTTCCATGATCTCATCAGACCTCAGTGAACATTTTCTCTCTCTCTGTCTGTGCATGTGTCTCTCTCTCTGTCTCTCTCCTTCTTATCTTCTCTCATTCCCTCCCCCTCCTCTCTCTCTCTCTCTCTCTTCTCTCTCTCCTCTCTCTCTCTCTTCTCTCTCTCCTCTCTCTCTCTCTTCTCTCTCTCTTCTCTCTCTTTCTCTCTCTTCCCTCTCTTCTTTCTCTTTCTCTCTTTGTCTTCTCTCTTTCTGTCTCTCCCTGTCTCTTCTATCTTTCTTTGTCTCTTTGTGTGTGTTTCTGTCTCTCCTATTTCTCTCTATCTCTGTTTTTGTCTCTCTTCTCTCTCTCTCTTCTTTCTGTCTCTCTTCTCTCTCTTTCCTCTTTCTATCTCTCTTCTGTCTCTTCAGTCTTTGTCTCTCACTCTTTCTTCTATCTCTCTCTCTCTGTATATGTCTCTGTCTCAGTCTCTCTCTTCTCTCTTTGTTTTCCCATTTCTCTCTCCTCCTCTTTCTCTCTTTGTTTCTATGTGTCTTTCTCTGTTTCTCTTTCACAAACACAGCAATCCTAGAACACTTATAGTACTTATCATGCCTACTTTGAATTGTTAATTGTCTTTTTATATAAATATATCTGCTCTCTAGCTAAACTCTGTATTTGTTGAGAAAGAGGGCCTCTTTGGATTCTTATGGAATCGTGCCTTGTACATAGTAGGTGCCCAATAAGTATTAGTTGATTGAAAAATAAGTGGGCTCATTTAAGTCCATCTTAAACCTAAACTGCACCTAATGACTGGACTTTTTTTGCTCCCTGTGTCTATATTTGTTAGCAAAATAGAGTCATGGCAACCTCTTTCCTCTACCCCTACCTCAATATAAGAGTAGTTGCTATAGGAACTGGATTAAATTGGACCTTGAGCTTGTTGCCAAAATGTGACAAAAGTATAAAGCTTTTAACAGCTAATGGTCAGATTTACCTTGAATAAGAGCTCTGCACTTTTCTTGAGTTATAATAATAAGGTAAAACTAAAATAGAATACACAGCATTACAAAGGAAATTAATTATGTTGAAATAAAGATATTTTTCTTTCCCCATCCAAATACACAGTTCCCCTGAAATTTATCCAGGCGTGTATAGCCTCATGTTAAAAAATCTTGGGTTCTGAAAATATTCATCAGTAAAGGAACTATTTGGGTGCATCATTATCTCCCCCAGCACGGTATCTAGTGCACAGTAGGTGCTTACTGA
Organism: Sarcophilus harrisii; assembly: GCF_902635505.1. Classification (NCBI taxonomy): domain Eukaryota; kingdom Metazoa; phylum Chordata; class Mammalia; order Dasyuromorphia; family Dasyuridae; genus Sarcophilus; species Sarcophilus harrisii. The sequence continues at coordinate 54,210,229 of NC_045428.1, read as the reverse complement.
TTGCTCACTGAAGTGAACGTAAGTCATCTTGTGTAAATTTAAGCCCCCAGTGTATCAGTTCCAAGTGTCTAGAAACCTGGATAGAAACTCTTACAGACTATTGTAAGTTCTTGGATTGTCCTCCTGCTGGCCTGCCCTACATGGAATCACTCAATTGTCATGTCTTAGGACATAGTAAATCCTCAATAAATGTTTATTGATCAATTGTTTGGCAGTCTCAGTCAATGGCATTTGATGGGCACCCACAGGGTGCAGGGCTCCGCACTGTGTCTACTTTGTGCAGTCTCTGAGGGCAGCAAAATGCAAGGACAATCACTACCCTTGTTGACTGATTAGTCTGGGGATCTGAAAAAAATAACAAAAATCTTCAAGGCCTTTGGTTCAGACAGAACACTCCATTCAGAATAACCTTGGTCACATATAAATAATCCCATTTAAGCTAAAGCTTCAGAATTCCCTACAGAGTACAGAAATGTACAAATACCCTGATTATCTCCCTTTATCCCAGCTAATGTCTTGTGATATCTCCAGCTTCCCTGGAAGGGAAACCGGGGTTAGCATTCTCCCTCGGTGTGTGGTATTTGTTGTGTTTCTCAGCAATGGTCCCATAGCTACAATAGGGTCTGAAGGACAAAGCATTTGTAGAAGAAACAATAGACCTGACCTCAATTTTTTGCCAGAAACTTGTTGGTGAGAAGAGGTAAGGGATTTAATACTTCATTAGAAAGATAGAGTGAAAGCCCTAGCTATGTAACTAGGGTTCAATCAATTAATCTTTCTGAACCTCAGTAAAAAAAAAAAGGGGGGGGGGAAGAAAGAGATAATATTCCCCACAGATACCTCCTAGGGTTATTTTGGGGCTCAGATGAGATAGTGTGTATGTGAATGGGACAATGTGTGTGAATGGAAGAATGAGTTTTGAATGAGACAATGTGTATGAATGGGGTAGTCTGTGTGAATGGAGTAGTGTGTATGAATGGGATAGTGCTTATTAAGGCAGATTCAAATCATGCTACCTGAAACAGACAGAAAAAGTCTGAATTTTCATGGTCAGTCCATGATAGGGGCATTCATCTTTGGGCCTTGTCATACTGTAGTTGTCACATACTTTTCAGAATCATAAGAGACCATAACTGGAGCTCTTTGAGGAAAAAAAGATTTATAATAAACTCAGGAAGCCTTGAATTGTACAACAGCCTATGACTTGGGGCCTGACTCCTGAGTATCTTCCTGAAGAGATAATTCCATCTGAAGCATGCTTCTTGTTTTGTACAAACTCATCTAAGATGAATAATTTCATATCTGAATTCCCTTTCGTGTGTCAAGGAAAAGTAAATACTCTGTGGCCAATTCATTCCTCTTTCTGAAAGACCAGAAACTCTTTCCCCAAAGGAAAAGAAACATCTACTGAATATTAAAAAGAAAAAAGAAAAAATTTAGGGGGGAGGAAGGAATGAGCTTTACAATTTAGCATGGAACTATACTTAGTAGACTTAGAATAAACTCATAAATTGAATTGAATTGGAATCACCAAAATTTCGTACATCTATACTTTTCCCTGAAATAATGTGTTATATGTGTTCTTAGTTATTTGGCATAAAATAAGATTGTTGACCTAATCGTATTGCTTCTGTGGAACCCAAAGTGAAGGAGTTGTGGAGGGGTTTTTGAAAACTATGAACTTGATTTTTAAAATATTAATCGTATTTCAGTAGAATTGATTTCCTTGGTGATCCTATTATCTTACTTTATAAATTTAAAAACTTTCTTCCAAGAAAAAAGTCTTCTGAGAAGGGTCCATAGTTTTCACTAAATTGACACCCATGGGGATCGTGACATAATAAAGGTTAATACCCTTAAACTAGATGGTCTCTCAGATCCTTTACAGCTCAAATTCTACGATCCAAAGTGTATAAAAGCCATAAAACCTTATCAGAGTTAACACAGTGTGAAACAGCAAACATCTGATCATATTTGACATATACTTTAACATCACCATTATAAATATTGGCTAATGAAAGCAAGAATAAAATGACTATGCTTGAAACATACTTTTCTTTTTATGAAGTAATTGAATATTAATAGCAGAGAAGTATATTTGACAAAAGAATTAAGCTTGGTCCCTATGGAGAGATTTCATAATCTCACCCAGACAGATATGAACAAAGTGTAGTGTAACATTTTGTTTGAACAAGTAAATGTTACAAAGTAAGTTTATAGAATTTGACATTCCAAAATTTCATCGGATTTCAGGATCTACTCAACCTTTTCATTTTTACATGAAGGGAAAGAAAGTGAATTAATCAAGGCAATACAGGAATAAGGAGCAAAGCTAGAGATTGAATCCATATCCTTTGACTTCACATCTATTGTGCTTTCCATTCCAAGTTAGGTCAACAAGCATTTATAAAGTGCCTACTATGTACCAGGTTCTATACTAAATGCTGAATTTAAGAATAATAAATAATTAATATTAATTACATTAATTATATAATATTATAATAAATAAATATTAAATAAATAAAATTAATATAATTGATAAAAAATAAAGAAAAGTAGACCTCAAGGAGCTCACAGTTTAGTAGGGGGCAATATAGAGGACTTCCCTGACCTGTATTGGATTCCAAAGCTCATTTGTAGTCCAAGTATTGGCTGTACATTGCCTTTTCAACCAAAGTTGTGAAATTAGACATTAGAATTGATGAGAAGTCAGTCAAATATGAGATTTCTGTATTCACTAGACAGCTATAATTGTTAATATAGAGTCTACTTTTATAGGTTTTCTTAATGTGATACTTATTTATCAATTTATTTTTAGGGTTACTTAACCCACAGACTGTCCCTCTACCCTTAAATTGTTCGATTCAATTTTTTAAAAAGCTTACCTTTTAACTGTTCAATTCGATTTAAAGAAAAAACTTAACCAATTAAAAAACAAAACAAAAACAAAAAACCAAACAGTCCCTGAAACCTTCAGAAAGTTTAACTTCTACTTAAGGGGGAAAGTATATAAAGTATATACAGAGAAAAATCAAATTATTTCAATAAGGAGGGGGAAACACTGAATTGAGGGGAAGATGTGTGAGGGCAGGAAAAGCTGGTGATAGAATATAGCATTTAGGCTGAGCTTATCTGGAGCTAAAAGTCAACGAGGTAGGTGATGAGGAGGGAGCATTCCTGACTTGCAAGAGTAATCTAAATTAAAGCACAGACCCAGGAGCTCAAATGTCCTGCACAAAGGAGACCAGTTAGGTTGAAGCATAGAACACGTGAGGGACAATAACAGATATTTCCAGTTTTTCCTAAGAGAGGTTTTGGGGGACTCTAATATCTAAGGGGAACTGAGGTTTGGTGTGTTTTGATTTTGCCTGTTAGACATTAATAAGGAGATTTCACTTAGGACCATAAACTGAGCTGGAAAGAATCCCAGAGGCCATTTAATTCAACCTTCTCATTCTACAAATAAAGAAACTAAGAGCCTGGAATCAGCATAGCAGAAGGCATTTTAACCTATGCCCTCTTGTGCCAGGGTCAATGTTCTTTCCCTTGCCTTATGACTTACATGCCAGCTTAGCACAACTACCCTTTCTTAGCTCATTATTGCAAATGAAGGCTTCTCTTGTGCATTCCCAAGTTTGTTTTGGTTTTGCTGAATATCCTTCTCCAAAAGCCTTTAAATTAAGCAAGGTATTTCATTGCCTTCCCTGGATGGTTATACAATGGACTTTTCAGATTCCAAATACTAATTTCATTATGAATTATAGCTATTGCTCATAAAAAAATTTTTTTTATTGTTTCAAATATTTGTGCCTTTAAAACAACAGCTGATTCCTTTGAAATATAATCAACTGGACACTAATTTTTTACTTCTTTTTCCACTATCAAGTGACCTGCATTCTGGAGAGGTCTATTTATAATCCATGGACACACGAGAGTCGAGCTGTCTGGTTTAAGAACCTTCTTATCACCTTCACCTGAGTGCTCCAGACAGTCCAATTTATCAGTTCCACCAAAAAATGAGAAGTAGGTCTGGAAGTATTTGTTTTCCTATTGATTCATTCCTGAAACCCACATCAATGTTTTACTTTTGCTTAAGTGCTTTGAAACAGAGAGCTAAAGTGAAAAAGAGAGATAAACATGACCCAAACTTAAGTTCACATAGTAACACACTTTTTATCTTTTATTTTTATTGGATGGGCTTAGCAACCTATTCATTTCTCTTCTTCTTTCAGTTATTAGATGGTATGGGTAATTTCCTTCTTCCTAGTACTACCTTCATAGATAGACTTATAACCAGCTCTGGCCCCAGTGATAGATGCTATTTGTATTGTCTATATAGAAATATACTCTCTATATTTTCTCTAGGTCCTGAGAATATAACCGTTTTGTTACAGCAAGGCCCCAATTCTTGTTCATAGAATTAACATTGGATCTCCAAGAAAATATTCAATTAAATTTAATACACACATCCCTGATTTTATTTAAGGGGGGAAAGCATAATATGCTTTAGAAAGATTTCTATTTGACACATGTGAAAATGAAGGTGATAAAAGCAAAAAAAATCAATAAAACATTTTAAACAGAAAAAAAGAGAATAAAGCACTTAGTAAAGTGCCTACCATATAATAGATGCTGAATATATGTCCTCCCCTTTAATGGCAACAATGGACAGCGTGGGGAGTTAAAAACCAAACTTTAGTTATCTAGAAAACTGATCCATGATTCAGAATGCCTGATTCTCATCAAAACTCACCCCTTATCTAAGATCTCTCCTAATCCTCTATATAGTATTTTCCCCTATCTGACAAACAACTTTATAGGTACTTTGTATCTGATTTATATATGTGTGTGTGTGCATGTTGTCCATCTCCCTACCTTATAAACTTTTTAAATGAGATCAGGATTTTTTTGGTTTTCTTTTATGTTAGAGGCAGGACTGGATGCCAATTATCTTGACCCTAACAAAGCTCTCACTCTACTGGCCCACCTCTAGAATATTGCTTTTCTTTGTGATGTCCTTATCTCAAAATGAGTGAAAGATTTAAAAAAATTTTTTAAAAATCTAGCCTTTCTTTTGTAGAGATATAGGGCAATCCTATCAGGAAAATATATGCATTTTAAGTACTCTCTAATGTTATTGAGGCTCTCTCTCAAATTTACACATAAACCAACTAATCTCCCTCTATCTCCATCCCATGAGTAATAATATTGTTTCTTCATCTTATACGATGTTTTTTTTTTTCAGTAAAGACTTACTCCTTTTTAATTATCCCAGTTTACAACCTGTTATGCAAGGTCCTTCACAGACTGGAAAATCCCTACCTATTTGTACTTAAACTCTAGCCAAACTGCCACTTGTAGGCACCCAACACCTTCCTGCTTTTGTGCTTTAATCTATATTGTTTCCTATGCCTGGAATATACCTTGCTTTTTTCTGTGTTTTGGAAATCCTACTCATTTTTCAAATATTACACTCCCTCCAGAAAACATTTGCTGATTCTCCTCTTTCTTCCACTAGGACATAATTTTCATTCCCTGATCTTGAATATCACTTTCTGCCTATGTTTTAGACTTATTTTATTGTGCTCTGAATTCTTGTATTACTGAGTTTTGGTATTATTTTGGTATAGTATTGCATGTTTGTTTATGTATTCTATCTCCCTTGCTAGATTAGAAGTTGGATTTAGACCTCACATGACACAATTTGTTTATACTTAGATTAGGCCATTACCTGTATTTGTATTGTAGTTATTTGCATGTGTGTCATATTCCACAGTAGACTATCAGCTACAGGGGCAGGGATTCTGTGCTGTTTAAATTTTGGGTGTCCCTTAGCATCAGGCTCAGTATTTTACACATAAGTTATATTTTAAAATGTATTTATAAATTATTTCAATAGATAGATCCATGAATCAGGAAGGAAGGAAGGCAAGAAGGCAGTCAGGAAGGAAGGAAGGAAGGAAGAAAGGAAGGAAGGAAGGAAGGAAGGAAGGAAGGAAGGAGAAAAGGAGGGACAGAAGGAAAGAAGAAGGAGAAAGGAGGGAGAGAAGGAAGGAAAAAAGCATTATTACACATTTACTATGTACCACACACTGTGCTAAGCACTTTACGAATATTATCTCATGTGATTTCCACAACAACCCTGGCAGATGAGTGGTATTATTATCCCCATTTTACAGATGAGGAAACTGAGGCAAATAAGGTTAAGTGACTTGCCTGGGGTCACACAATTAGTAAATATCTGAGACCAGATTTGACCTTTGGTCTTTCTGACTTTAGGCCCAGTGTTCTAACTACTGTACTATCTAATCCCCTCTACATTTAAATGGATTTAACTCAGAAAAAAAAAAAAACAATATTTACAGGAAGAATTGTTTCACCTCATGAAATAGGAAGGTGATGATTTATTTTTCGTGGAAACTACAAAAGATTAAAATTATTAACACATTGTTCAGCCATTGTTTTGTACAGACTGGTGAATGTGATTTATGGTTTCAGCGAAATACAATAACTCAATTCCATAATGAAGTAAATTAACTCTTTTGAAGCAATTTGTGGTAAGCAACTATTGTTGGCTGACAGTCTCGAGACTTGACATCATCTAATTATTTTCTTTGGGGGTAAAACAAGGAAATTTAGAAACACTGGAGCAAAATCTGGTGCCTGACAATACTTGCATTGCTTGTTTACCCATGCACACTTTTCTGAAAGTGTAAGTAGTACCTGGGGCATTCACTTTTACCTGCAGGCTTCTCAGAAGAGCTATCCAGGTTCAAAGTGTAGGTCTTCATCCACCAAAACCATAGTTCATGAACCTCTAACAATGTGTTTACTTTTACCATTCAACCAGAGAACACAATTAGTTCAAAGGAAAAGTCATTTAATAAAAAAAAAAAAATTAAGTAAAAAAGATGGCATTAGAACATTCTCCCAAAAAAAACCTGAGGTACAGTCTCTCACGAACATGTTTGTTTTTAACCACTCAACCAGAGAACTCCATTAGTTCAAAATAAAAGCCTTTGTGAAATGGAAAAATAAAAAAATAAGGCAATATAAATTGCCAGATCCTGGAGCAGTCTCCCACAAATGAGATTACCTAAATAGGAAGAATAGGTAGACATGGAGATCACATGAGGAGACACACCTGAGGAGTACCTTTGGCCGGTGCATCTGAGTGGCAGTTCACTTAGAGATGGGTAACTCAAGTATTAGGTTGTTCTCTTTGCTGCCATCTACTGGGCTTCATCCAGAGTTTTCAATTAAGATGCTACCCTTTCTCCAGATGAGGAGGAACTCCATCTGGCATTTTCTTTTTTGATTTATATTCTAGAAGCTAAATTTCAATTCTTTTTTTTCTGAGGTAATTGGGGTTAAGTGACTTGCTCAGGGTCACATAGAAAGTGTTCCGTGTCTGAGGGCAGATTTGAACTCAGGTTCTCCTGATTTCAGGGCTGGTGCTCTATCCATTGCACCAACTAGCAGTCCCCCTAAATTTCTTTTTTTTTTCTTTTTTTTTTATTTAATAGCCTTTTATTTACAGGATATATGCATGGCTAACTTTACAGCATTAACAATTGCCAAACCTCTTGTTCCAATTTTTCACCTCTTACCCCCCCACCCCTCCCCTAGATGGCAGGATGACCAGTAGATGTTAAATATATTAAAATATAAATTAGATACACAATAAGTATACATGACCAAAACGTTATTTTGCTGTACAAAAAGAATCAGACTCTGAAATATTGTACAATTAGCTTGTGAAGGAAATCAAAAATGCAGGTGTGCATAAATATAGGGATTGGGAATTCAATGTAATGGTTTTTAGTCATCTCCCAGAGTTCTTTTTCTGGGCATAGCTAGTTCAGTTCATTACTTGCTCCATTAGAAATGATTTGGTTGATCTCGGTGCTGAGGAGGGCCTGGTCCATCAGAACTGGTCATCATATAGTATTGTTGTTGAAGTATATAATGATCTCCTGGTCCTGCTCATTTCACTCAGCATCAGTTCGTGTAAGTCTCTCCAGGCCTTTCTGAAATTATCCTGTTGGTCATTTCTTACAGAACAGTAATATTCCATAATATTCATATACCACAATTTATTCAGCCATTCTCCAACTGATGGACATCCATTCAGTTTCCAGCTTTTAGCCACTACAAAAAGGGCTGCCACAAACATTCGTGCACATACAGGTCCCTTTCCCTTCTTTATAATCTCTTTGGGATATAATCCCAGTAGTAACACTGCTGGATCAAAGGGTATGCACAGTTTGATAACTTTTTGAGCATAGTTCCAAACTACTCTCCAAAATGGTTGGATTCGTTCACAACTCCACCAACAATGAATCAATGTCCCAGTTTTCCCACATCCCCTCCAACAATCATCATTATTTTTTCCTGTCATCTTAGCCAATCTGACAGGTGTGTAGTGGTATCTTAGAGTTGTCTTAATTTGCATTTCTCTGATTAATAATGACTTGGAGCATCTTTTCATATGACTAGAAATAGTTTCAATTTCTTCATCTGAGAATTGTCTGTTCATATCCTTTGACCATTTTTCAATTGGAGAATGGCTTGATTTTTTATAAATTAGAGTTAATTCTCTATATATTTTGGAAATGAGGCCTTTATCAGAACCTTTGACTGTAAAAATATTTTCCCAGTTTATTGCTTCCCTTCTAATCTTGTCTGCATTAGTTTTGTTTGTACAAAAACTTTTCAGTTTGGTATAATCGAAATTTTCTATTTTGTGATCAGTAATGATCTCTAGTTCTGCTTTGGTCATAAAGACCTTCCCCTTCCACAGGTCTGAGAGGTAAACTATCCTATGTTCCTCTAATTTATTAATAATTTCATTCTTTATGCCTAGGTCATGAACCCATTTTGACCTTATCTTGGTGTACGGCGTTAAGTATGGATCAATGCCTAGTTTCTGCCATATTAGTTTCCAATTTTCCCAGCAATTTTTATCAAACAGTAAGTTCTTATCCCAAAAGCTGGGATCTTTGGGTTTGTCAAAGACTAGGTTGCTATATTTGTTGACTGTTTTATCCCTTGAACCTAATCTATTCCACTGATCAACTAATCTATTCCTTAGCCAATACCAAATAGTTTTGGTAACTGCTGCTCTATAATATAATTTTAGATCTGGTACAGCTAAGCCACCATCATTTGATTTTTTTTTCATTAATTCCCTTGAAATTCTTGACCTTTTGTTTTTCCATATGAACTTTGGTGTTATTTTTTCTAGGTCATTAAAATAGTTTTTTGGGACTCTGATTGGTATAGCGCTAAATAAATAGATTAGTTTAGGTAATATTGTCATCTTTATTATATTTGCTCGCCCTATCCAAGAGCATTTAATATTTTTCCAATTGGTTAGATCAGACTTAATTTGTGTGAAAAGTGGTCTGTAATTTTGCTCATAAAGTTTCTGATTTTCCCTTGGCAGATAGATTCCTAAATATTTTATATTATCAGGAGTTACTTTAAATGGAATTTCTCTTTGTAGCTCTGACTGTTGGATTTTGTTAGTGATATATAAGAATGCTGATGACTTATGTGGGTTTATTTTATAACCAGCAACTTTGCTAAAGTTGTGGATTATTTCTAATAACTTTTTAGCAGAATCTCTGGGGTTCTCTAAGTATACCATCATGTCATCGGCAAAGAGTGATAATTTGGTTTCCTCATTGCCTATTCTTATTCCTTAAATCTCTTTCTCAGCTCTTATTGCTATAGCTAGCGTTTCTAATACAATATTAAATAGTAACAGTGATAGTGGGCAACGTTGTTTCACTCCAAATCTTATTGGGAATGGTTGCAGTTTGTCTCCATTACATATGATGCTTACTGATGGTTTTAAATAGATGCTGCTGATCATTTTAAGGAAAAGTCCATTTATTCCTATACTCTCAAGTGTTTTTAATAGGAATGGATGTTGGATTTTATCAAATGCTTTTTCTGCATCTATTGAGATGATCATATGGTTTTTGTTAATTTGGTTATTAACATGGCCAATTATATTGATAGTTTTCCTAATATTGAACCAGCCCTGCATTCCTGGTATAAATCCTACTTGATCATAGTGTATTATCTTGGAGATGATTTTCTGTAGTCTTTTTGCTAATATCTTATTTAAGATTTTAGCATCAATATTCATTAGGGAGATTGGTCTATAATTTTCTTTCTCTGTTTTCAGCCTACCTGGTTTAGGTATCAGTACCATGTCTGTGTCATAGAAGGAATTTGGTAGGACTCCTTCATTCCCTAGTTTATCAAATAATTTATATAGCATTGGGGCCAATTATTCTTTAAATGTTTGCTAAAATTCACATGTAAATCCATCTGGTCCTGGGGATTTTTTCTTAGGGAGTTGTTTAATTGCCTGTTCTATTTCTTTTTCTGAAATGGGACTATTCAAGCAATTTACTTCCTCCTCTGTTAGTCTGGGAAGTCTATATTTTTGGAGGTAGTCATCCATTTCACTTAGGTTATCAAATTTATTGGCATAAAGTTGAGCAAAATAACTCATTATTTCTCTAATTTCCTCTTCATTGGTGGAAAGTTCTCCCTTTTCATTTTTAAGACTACTAATTTCATTTTCCTCCCTCCTTTTTCTAATCAGATTTACCAAAGGCTTATCTATTTTATTTGGCTTTTTCATAGAACCAACTCTTAGTTTTATTAATTAGTTCAATAGTTTTTTTACTTTCAATATTTTTAATTTCTCCTTTTAATTTTAGAATTTCCAATTTAGTATTTGATTGGGAGTCCCCCTAAATTTCAATTCTTTATGAGAAAGATCCTCGTGCATGAAATCCTAACAATATGTGGCTTTCTATCAATAAGAACAGAATATGTTAACTTCCAGAGCCTTAGACCAAGGTCTAAACTCTTTACCAACATATCAAAGTCAAGGTTTTTGTCTAGTGCCTCTATCTGACTCAGGGTTAGAAAGTCCCCTTTAAAATTCGATTGTTGATATTTATGGCAACAAACTACACAAGTTTGGGTGAATCGGAGGCACCTTGTAGTTCTTCTGCCCCCAGGACTCTCTTTTTCATGATGCAAAATGAATGAGTAAACACTAAAAAGTAAAGGCTAATACATAAAGGAGCCACTGTGTGGATATCCTCTTTCACCTCCAATTCTCTCTTCTAAATTCCTGCTTTTTACATGCCAATGATATGATCAGCAACAAATCTTCCAGGCTTGGAAGTTCCATTCATTGCTAAGTAGGGATGCATCGGATCCTAAAAAAAGCAAAGAACTAAAAATCATTCCACCTGATTTCTTGTCCCAGCTATGTCCCCTTGGTAACTGTGACTTTGGTCAGATTCCTTAACTTGTGTCTCAATTTCCTCATTTTGTACTACAAGGAACTTGGACAAAGTATTTATCATCTTTCCCAGATCTGAAATGAATGCAATGCTTTTGCACAATTGTAACATGTATCCAACATTTTCTGATATCCTTAGTTGTAAATATGATCATTTAAGGGTATAATATTTGAATGACCTTGTATATTATGGTCAAATAAGGAATAGAAATTATCCTCTTATCTATATATGAAAGAAATATTTATCCCCATAAATGATTTGGGGAGAGGAATTAGATCTGGGTTTTAATGGCAGAGAAAACTACTAGGGAATGTTCCATTTGAAATATTGAAAGAATTCAAGCAAAAGAGGGAAATAATAATAAAAATGTATCAGTTTCAAAAAAAATTTATAATTTATGATTCCTTTGGGTAGATAGGTGGCATTATAATGAATTTGGAGTCAGGAATTTGTTACTATTCAGTCATGTTTCAATCATGTCCAACTCTTCATGACCCTATTTGGGGGGATTTTGGTCGAGATGTTGGAGTATTTTGCCATTTCTTTCTCCAATTCATTTTACAAAGGAGGAAACTGAGGCAAACAGGATGACTTGCCCAAGATCACACAACTATTAAGTATCTGACAATAGATTTGAACTCAGTAAGATAAGTCTTCCTGACTCCAAGCCTAGCACTCTATCCACTGTGCCACCTAGCTGCTCTGGGCTCAGGAAATCTTGAGTTCAAATCTGCTCACTGGTCATATAACCTTAGACAAATTAACTTAAGCATGGTTAGCCTCAGTTTCTTCATCTGTAAAAGATGGACAACAATAGCAGCTAATCTGAAGGATTGTTATGAGAATCAAATGAAATAACATGTAAAGTGTTCTATAAACTTTAAAGGGATACGTAAATGCCAGCTAGCATATATAAAGAACTTTTTATGTGCTGGACACTTTGTTAAGTATTGGGGATACAAATACAAGGAAAATAGAAAGACAGGCTTTGCCCTCAAAGAATTTATATTCTAATGGGTCACTAGGGGTATGTTAGAGTCAACTCCATCATACTCAATAGAGCCAATTATTAAATGTTCAGAGTGAGCTTTTATAACATAGAAATCAGCAAACACTCAAAACAGGACTAGATTTATTATTTTATTGATTATCTAGACTTAAAAAAAAAGAGAGAGCAAGAATTAATCATTTAAATTAAACTTTAAAATATAAAGACCCAGTTGTTAAACATTTGAGCAGCACACCCCTAAGACAAGAGATAAAAAACCTTAATACTTACTAATGAAATGAGTTTAGATTTTGCATTTTAAATATGTTTCTATTATATTCTTCAGACTTCCTCATCACTAGTTTGTATTTCAGTCATGAGAAATTCCTTTTGTTTTTGTCCTTGTGCTTTTGCAATAAAGAGATTTTGCCCCATTTCTACATCTTCCTATCTATTATTCTTTTTTTCTACTTCTTCTTTCCCATTCTTTCTATCCTGACCCTCCTTTACCTGTTTTTACACTATATACTCCTTTTTTCTTGTTATTCTATCCAAATCCTCTCCTATTGTTATCTCTCTTCACTTATTCTAGATGAGATTTTTCTCCTGCTTAAACATCTCTTAATTGTTTCCTTCATATTCTTTTTCTGAAATCACATTTACATGACACCAAACATCTGGAAGCTAAGAGTGCAGTTAATCATTTAAATGTTTGAAATAACCAGATGCTTCATTTCATATAGAGGCAGCTCAGGTTCCCTCTGTTACTTTCTGTGATCTCTCATTTCCAAAGACCACTCTTTTATTTATATGTGTATAAATGGGTTGGTTTTCAATGTCATAATGGCAGGGGGTGTTACTGACACATTCATACTTTTGTCTTCTTTTTTATGTCCTCTCATTGTTCTATTAATATAATGGTTTACTTTTTTGAACTCCCTTTATGTAGCTAGTATGCTTTAATCTGGTTTTATCTTAATTAAAGTTTGCTTATTTATTTAAGTAGAGAAGAAAAATCCATGAGAATTATAATGGCTTCTCCAAGTATTTAATTATAATATATAGACCAATGGATACATGATGCTGACCTCATTGTGGTATGCCTGTGAAACCTGAACGATATACCAATGCCATGACAGGAAACTGAATCACTTCCATTTGAATTGTTTTAGGAAGATTTTGAAGATCACCTGGCAAGATAAGGTACCAGACACTGAGGTCCTTTCTCCCACTAAACTGCCAAGCATTCAAACTGTGCTGTGGAGAGCACAACTCCATTGGGTTGGCCACATTATACAAATGCCAAATGTGTGCTTGCCAAAAAAGTTATTTTATGGAGAACTCACACAGGTCAAGTTCTCATAAGGTGGTCAGAAAAGGCAATACAAAGGCATTCTCAAGGTATCTCTTCAGAACTTTAGACATAAAAATTATCCTGGCATGGATTCTGTCAATAAAAAGTTACTATAATAAAAAAAAGAACTTTAGACATGGGAAACATTGGCACAGGACCACCCAACATGGCATGCCCTCATCAGAAAAGGTTCTGTGCTCTATGAGGAAAGCAGAATTGAATTAACCCAAGAGAAATGTGAAATACACAAAATTAAAGAAGCTACCCCAAATGTTCATATGGACTATTTGTGTCTGATCTGTGGCAGAGCATTCAGAGCTTGTTTTGGTCTGGTCACAGTTGGACTGTAACTTGATTCTAACATTGTGATGTCATTTTGGGCCTCTTCAAAAATGAAGGTCAACAACCAACCCTCCAAATCACCCTTTCTGAACTTTCTGGTCCAGTAGAGCCTTGCCCATGTCTTCTCATAAGATAATAATCCAAAAAACATGGTGTTTAACAGCTAAATTGAACTGAATAGACATTGACAGAGTACCCACCAAATACAGTGTAATATGCTACACCAAGAGTTTGAAGATATAAATAACACATTCTCTGTTTTCAAATAATTTATGTGAGGGAAAAGATATGTACAATGGAGTTATATGTACTGGGATGAAGTTATCAACTAAACAAACAACAACTCAGAGAAAGTTAACAATTCCATTCTCTAAATAAAATAACAAATACTCATATTTAAATGGCCTTTTATGATATACTAAATGCCTTACAAATATCTCATTTTATCCTTATAACAACTATACATATTAGGTACTATTATTATCTATTTTATGGAAGAGAAAATTGGGATTGAAAGTGGTTTACTGACTTGCCCAAAGTCACATAGCTAGAAATAAGGAAGGTGTGTGTGCTGGTCAGTCAGAAGAAAGAGAAGCACCAATAATAATGAACCAGGATGCCCTGAATGTTTGCAAGATGGTTCCAAAACCCCCAAAAGAAATCTAGCTCTCAACAATAACATAGGCAGTCCCCAATGAATAAATAGGTTGTACTTCCAAAGTTTACATAATGCCATATTGATAATATGTAGTTTGATAGAGTAATGGAGAGTATGTCAGTAAGACCTGACTGCAAACCCTGCCTCAGATTCTTATTAGTTGTGTCATCCTCTCTCAGACTCATTTCCCTCATTTATTAAAATGGAGATTAAACATAATAGTTATCTCCCAGGGTTTTTTTTAAGAATCAAGTAAGAGAACATATATAAAGTACTTTATAAACTATAAAGTGCTTTTAAAATATTAGTTATTATTATTACTATACTGTAAAGCCCAAATACTATGTATAGAAAAGGAATTCTGCCAAGGAAAAATGTTTAGAATTATACCTTGGAACACTAAGAATGTGCTTCTGTTGCTTCAGATCTCTAATCATAACCTTCCTACATTGGAAAAGATAACAAAGAAAGCAATGTGCTTTCAGAACCAAAGCTAGGATGAAAAGAAGAAAGTCAGGTGGAGGGTATGCCCTCCCCTCCTCTTTTTGCCATTTTCCCTTAACCACCAGTATTATTGCTATAGTCATGAAGAGAGGCTCCAGGAAATAAAAGGGGAGTAGCAGACTCCCAAGGGGCAGTCACTGGGGGGTCTGACGCTGCTGTGACCATCCAACTGGGGGCTATTCTTAGCCTAGAGTTTGTGAACCTGTTATAAATATATAGCATATATATGTGGGTGTGGGTATGTGTATACATACACATATAAATATGTATGTTTATATGTATATATACATAAGTACATTATACATGTAAGCATATCTATGTATATGTATGCACATGTAGACAGACACACATGTATGTTGCTCATATGTTTAGTACAACCAGGTACCATTTGTTTATTGTGTGCATCATGCGTGCGTGTATGTTATATGTGGGTAGGTATGTACATGTATTATGCACATATATGCTCACACATGCATATTGTATGTGTTTGTGCATATATGTGTATGTATATTATTGTATTTCGTATTCATGAATTGTATAGTTATATGTACATGTTGTATTATATATGTTAATGTTTATATATGTGTGCACACATTTACACTTATGTAATTATTTGTTCATAGGATTACAAAGAAAAAGTATAATGAAACAGTTATTTAAGTATATAGATAAATAATTATATTTTATTATAGTTTCTGTGTAATTCTATGTATTTTATTTTATGCATTTTAAGCTTGATTACATGAATATTACATAGCTTTCACCAGACTGCCAAAGGGGTCGATGACACAAAAATGGTTAAGAATCTCTGTTCTAGACCCAAGGGTTCTCACCTAAGGGCTTCCATCAAAGAATTTTTCTAAGTAGTGAATCCTGACTGACCTATATATCATGAGAGCCCCATCCTACTCAGAAAAAAAAAATCTCCCACTTGCCTAGCAAATATGTGAATTTTCTTTTTAAATAGTGTTCTTTTGGGGGGGAGGGGGTTGTTGAGTCAAGAATTTGTTCCCAGAAAGGCCCTAGTTAAAAATTCAATTATAACAAGCAATGAACCTACTAATCTTTAAGTCTATCAGGTTGATTACTGTCATTTAGCAGAGAGCAAATCCTAGAGAAATTGTAATTTGTTGAATTGTGTAATTGTGAGATTATTTAAGGCAGGGAAGGGGTTGAGAAAAGTCTGGAGCATAAAGTACTTCCTGGGAAAGAGAGAAAGAAGGTCTTGGCCTGTGGGGATATCAAAAATAAGGAGACTATTGAAAGGAAATTGGTGTGAGGATCTCAGAAATGAACTTTATCTAGGGACTGCTGCTCCCAAGTGATCTAAAAGATGAAAGGTGCAGATAGGAACTTCCATATAACTCATGGTTTGCATAGAAACTCTAATCCAGAATTGCAGTCTACATAGGAGTTGGTGAATGATTTTAATATTTCATGCGATTCAATGAAATTGTATAGAGTAATTTTGATGTATTTTATTTTTATGCTATTTATATTGCTCAGTGCATCCTTCCTTTGTCCCACAGAGCCAAAAAATAACAAAGAAAAAGAGAGAAAGGAGAGAGTAGTGAGAGAGAGAGAGAGAGAGAGAGAGAGAGAGAGAGAGAGAGTCTTAATGAATATATTGAAAAAGTTTGATACAGAATGTGATATTCTGTGTGGAATATCACACACTCAAAGTCCCTCTCTACCAGTTTTGCAAAGACATAAAATACCTTTTTGTCTCTCTTCTTTGGGGCCAAACTTAAACATTATATTTTTGCAACATCCCCTTTCTCTTGCTTTGTTGTCTTTGTCTTCTGTTACATTGCTGTAGTCATCACATATAATGTTTCTCTGGAATAATTATTAATCCTAAATAATTATTTAGTTTGTAGCACAAAGCCTATTCCATAGAAGATTCTTAATAACTGTTTATTGAATTTAACTAATGGCGCGTGAAGTAGTTGGAGGCAGACAAGGATTGTATTCCAACATACTTTATGAGAAAACAAAGAGTCAGCCAGTGAAATGACTTGCCCATAAAAAGGCAATAAATCAAATTCTCAAATTTATTTTCTATCCACTCAACAATGAATCTGACCACTGACTTTCAATATTCAGTGAAGCATGGACAGAGGGCAGACCAAAGACTCCCACAAATTCTCTGAAAAGGGGAAGCATCCAAGGACATCCCCAGATATTTCAGAAATAGGATCATACAGCCTCAGAAATGGGTCCATATCCACCTGAAACTTTCTCTGTGTATGGCAGCAGCATTGTCAGGTCCCTTTTTCTGAACACTATGTTTGCTTTGTCCAATATCACACTAGATTTTTTTGGCTATTACGTTACACTATTGACTTATCCTGGATTTATAGTTCATTAAAACCCTCTTTGCATGTCACATGCTCTCTGGGCCATGAATTTTTTTTACCCTAGTATTAAACTTTACATTTATCCTTAATAAGTTTCATCTTATTAGATGTACTAGCCTGACAAAGTCTTAAGGTCATAGATTTAAAACTTAATAGAACCTTTAAGATCATATAGCTCAATTGCTTCATTTCACAGGAGGAAACTGAAACCCAGAGAGAATTGATTTGTGCAAGGAATACACAAGTAGTAAATGGCAGACTTTTCTCTTGGGAGGTTTTCTCCCTCGGTCTAACATCCTATTGTGCCATATTATCTTTCAAATTCTGATTCTTCAATCTTATACAGCCCTCTCAGTCTCGTGCCATTTTCAAATTTAAATGAATGATATCTATACCTTCACCAAAATCAATAACAAAATATTAAGCAGAATACGGTTAGAAATAGAGTCTGATGGTTCACCATTAGATATTTTCTTCCAGATTTCTATTGCTCTATTAACCAGTATTCATAGGTTCACTGAGCTATTTTCCTATTCCAATCCAATTTCACATCTCTCTACCTTGTCCAGAAAATCAGCTTCATAAATATAATATGGAGTTAGGTAGAGAAAGGAATTGTGGGTGGGTAGCTGATATGTAAAGCATCTAGGGATTTAAATGGATTGCAAACTCAGATTGCTGATTTAGAATGACAATTCTCAAATCTAAGGCTATAAGCTTCAGAAAGGCACAGTGTCTATAAGAAGGGAGATGACTTTTCTCTCATGGGATGCTGGCCAGATCAGATCATATCTAGAATATTGTGAATATAGAATTCAGTTTGGATGTCACTGTCACATTTTAGGAAGGACTTTGATCAGCTGGAGAAAGTCCAGGGGAAGAGGTCACGTGTTAAGGACCATACTTAAGTGTGAAGGAACAAGATGATTCTCCAAAAGCCGCCACAGTTATGAATCATAACATACTTGAAGGAGTTGTAAATCAGCCTTTGCTGATGCAGATGTTGCTTGTGGATTGGGAATGAAATAAATTGGAGAGAAGAGGGAAGAGGAGAAAGGTCAGAAAATGTAACTGCCTCTCAGTCTCCTTGTATTGTTATCATCCTTTCACATGAAGGGATCTATTCTGCTGGTCAGAATTAGATCCCCAGCAGCCACTATAAGGTTGCTCCCATAACAGTCATGCTCTTTGAAGATTGGTTGAAAAAACTGGGGAGTTCCCAGAGAAGACAATGGGGAACATGATTGTTGTTTTCAAACATTTGAAAGGGATGCCATATAGATGAGAAAATAGACTTTCTGTTTGACATCTTTAAGGCAGAATTAGAACCTATTGATAGAATGGAGCTAGAAATAGATTGTGGCTCAAAAACAGGAAAACCTTTCTAACAATTAGAGGTATATTTAAAATAAAAGCAAGTTATTACAGGAAATAAGGTGAGTTCTTTCTCACTAAAGAATCTTTTAGCAAAACCTAGGCTTGTCAAAGATCTCAGAATTAGACAATCAGGGTCAGAAGAGACAATTCCAGTATTAACCTGGGAAAAATTAATGATCCAATATGTGATTTTGTGTGTGTGTGTGTGTGTATAAGAGGTGGAGAATTCTAATATGAGTCTCTTCTTGGATAAGTATATGCAAGTTTTATAATCAATTGCTTAACACAGGAATAGGGGAGGAAGACACAGCCTAGGGATCTGCCTGGGACATCCTTTTGAGTCTAGCTGGCACCATCCGTGTTCTCCTTAGTCAGCTTTTCTTTTCACTGATCATGTTGCTTTAAGCTATTGGCTAGCAGAGAGGCCAGCCAAGTCAATGTTAATAGACTAAAATCAACAGCATGGCTCAGTAGAGTGTTAATTGGCTTTGGACTGTACCAGTTTTCCCTTATGTTCAATTGGGCTTGAAAGAGGGGAAAGAGAAGGGAATCAGTACAAGGAATACTTTTTGTGTGTGTGCACCAATAAGTAAAATCAGCTATAGGACAGAAATATTTCTTACATGTCTGCTATGTGCCAAGCACTGTACCAGGGATATAAAAACAAAAAATAAACAGGAGTTAATACTCTATTGGGAGAGGGGAGATGGAGGGATAAATACAAAATACATACCAAACAGTTAAAATACAAAGGGGAAGGGGAAAATAGGGAGAACACTAGCCACAGGAGGCATCAGGATAAGATTCATCTGGAAAGAAGTACTTGAGTTAACCTTGGAAGATAAATACTGACACTGTAAGGCAGAGGTGAAAAGGGACACAGTTCAGGCATGATGTACAAAGGCAGAATCAGGAATGTCATGTAAAGGAAACAGCAATAAGACCAGATTGATAAAAAAAAATGGAATGTGCAAAGAAGAATTTGGAAAGAGAGTTTGGAACCAGGCTGAGAAAGACTTTAAAAGCCAAATGAATGAGTTTCTACTTTATCCTGGAGACAAGAAGATAAGGGAGCAGAGGAATGAGATGTTCAGACCTGCACTTGGGGAAGCTCTGACTGGCAGCTCTGGAGAACATCAGATGGGACTTTCTGCTCAAAGAACTCAGAGCTATCTCCCTGCCAGAATGAGATGTAATAGAAGAGGGAAGGGAAGGATATCAGTCTCACCACCACCCTGAAGTTTGTCTCTCATTTTATTCATGTTGTGATTAACTGGAATTCTTGAGTCATTAAATCCTTTCCTCGGCTAAAACTCTTGCTCTGACTACACCCTTTCCCTTTGTTAACAAATAACAAACATGTTTGCATGTGTACCTGTGTTCACAAATGTAACATAAAATAGGGCATTGAATAAATGGTTGATTTTCAGCGAAAATTTTTTTCTCATAGATCTTCTGCTTAGAATTATGGTACACCAAAATATGTGGTCAGTTCTGTTTGGGGCCATATAGCTTCATGAGTTCTGTGAAAATCTAAGGAGAGCTTGAATAATAAATCCTCAAAGGAAGAAGAAAGGATGAGGGGGGAAAAAAAACCAATTTATTCTAGCTTATGAGCTGAAGAAAAAAGTAAGGACTTCAGAATCAGAGTTTCTGAACCTTGTCAGCATATTTACAACTTAAATCTGGTGTATATGCCTTATGCAGCCCTATGCTGAATGGAAAATGGAAAATAACTCTTATGAATTGAAATGCCTGAACTTCCAAAACACTAAAATAACACAGCCCTGAATTATTTCCTGACATGTTACTGATGAACAAAAATAATACATAAAACCAATAGAAAGAGTCTTCTACCCCTGATAAATGACTTTTAATAGAATTGAAATGTGAAGAAACTAAAATATTTTATCGGTGGAGAGGCAGAAAGTATACAAATTACGTTAGCTAACAAGTGATTATACTTCCTGGGTATTTTATGGAATCAAGTCATCCTGGTTTTAAAATAGTTTAGAACTTGAACTAGAAATGTAATGGACTACAGCTTCTAACAAAAGTTGATATTCACCTTTTCCATTATTTAGATTGCTCAATTCTCTCATTAATGTGGCTAATCCCTGTTATGGTAGAGGTCAGAGGTCATAATTCATTCCTGCCTTTGCATGCTACAACTTTTATCCATGTTCTCCTAAAAATCCTTGTGGTGATTAAAAAGATTTAAGAGATATAGTTTCTGGGTAATTTAATCATTTTATTGATTATTAATTGATTAAGCATATTATTAATAAATGGATGATTATTTGACCATCCCTTTTTTAAGGCTATCATAGCAGTGAGCTCACAGTTTATATAACCCTTCAAAGAGTAGGGTTCATGGAGGTGGCAAGCACCTTTGGATAACACAATGGGAGGTGCGCTATATTAAAATGAGAACGATATCATATCATCCTTGGATAGAGAAACTATCCCTAGCTCCAGACCATCCTCAGCCTTAGGTTATCTCTCACTATATGAATAGTCCACCTCCTTTCACACACACACATACACACACACACACACACACTCCTGCTTCTCCTGTCATAGTCATGACAGATGATACCAATTCATGGCTATCATAAATTGAAATTAGGGTGTCTTGACTTAGAACTTAATGCTTTAGAAACTGTGGCATTTTATGCTTTGTAATCAGACAGGATGTCCAAAAGTATATTGATGTTAAATGAAATTTTGTTTCATGCATAAGCTCAGCATCACTAAGAAGCACACAATTTCCCAGAGGTAAGCCCATCTTCTCCCTCCCTCTTCCTTTTTATAAAACCCTTCTGGTCTCACTTCATTGTCTGCTACAGTATCTTTCTAAGAACTACAGTTACAATGCCCTCTCCAAGATTGTTCATAATTTGAACAATCAACATCTATTATCAATTTGATTTTTCCTGTTTGACTAATTAGGCTAAATTATTTTGAGTAATCTTGGATTTGGGAAACTTTACAATGTTCTAAGGCTTTATGCAATCAGTCTTCGTTCCTACTATGAGATGAATGAAAAATCAAATATAGTTCCTTTCACTAATGATCATTGAAGGCCTTGAACCAAAAAGCATTTTTTAAAATCAATTAATAAAAGTATTTTTTTTTTTTTGCTGAGGCAATTGGGGTGAAATGACCTGCCCGGGGTCATACAGTCAATAAAAGTCTTCATAAGAGAATTTAAAAAAAAAAATCATACTTCTTTACTCGGTTCTTTCCTTCCAGAGGTATTTATGGAATTTGGCCTTTGACATGATTTCATATAATTATTCCCATACATATATAAACACATGTATATATATATATATATATATATATGTGTGTGTGTGTAAAACCTATTTGCATGCATGAACATATATTTAAATACATACTGTTCCAAAAGCTTTTTGCTTTAATAGTTTATGTATATATATAAATGTGTATATATGTGCATAAACATATATATTTGTTCACATATTATTCACATCCCCAAATACAGGCAGAAATTGTATATACATGCATATACAAATATGTTCACCTATACATAAATAAATATGGTGTACCAAAAGTTTTAGTGTAGTTTTAAGTTTGAATACTTTATTATGTTTATTATTATCCATTCAAAATTCATTATAATTATAACTATTATTGGTAGTTTGATATTAAGTAGTTTTAGTAGTTTATGTATATTGAAATATATATGTACATACATTTATATTTGTTTAGACATATATTATTTATAATCCCTGAATGCAAGCAGAAAACATATCCATTTGCCTTTTGTATATCACTGGTTAGTGTTTCCCTCTGCTGCTGCAGAGTTAATCTATCATAAAGATCAGCAGATGTCCGAAAGTACATTGAGTGGCTAGTAAGACAAAACAAAAATGTATTTGATCTTCCCAAAATCTAAGATCAGAGAGATGTTTGTTCTGTTTAGAGAAATACAAACAGCATGCACCATCATTTATGAGCCTTGGACATATTTCAGGAAGACCTTTCATAAGAGTTCCTGGGAGACATCAGAGAAGTTCCTCTGAGAGAGGAGAGGGAGGGTTGTTGGCTTTGCTTTTGTGAACCACTTAGACTAATAAAGGAATCCTGCTCCCCGTTCTCCTCTCCCAACCCCACTTTGAAGGAATTCCTATTCCCTTTAAAACTGATTCATGTGATCCAGAACGGAGTGCTTAATGTCCTACTGATCAATCAAGAAACAATTGTTGTACACTTACTACATGTTTGGAATGGTACCAAGCACCCAAGATATAAAGAAGGATATGACAATCAAATTCTTTATGTACCACAGGAACCTGTTACATAAAGATTAAAAATAAAAACAATCCTTGCCCTTGGAGAGTTTACATTCTGTCAGGAAAAACAATAAGTACATATGTAAATATAAATATAATAAATACAAGATAATAATGGAATGGAGGTATCACCTCACATATCAGAGTGGCTAATATGACCAAAAAAAATAAAAATGATAAATGTTAGAGGGGTTGTGAGAAAATTAGGATGTTAATGCCTTTTTTATGGAGTTGTAAACTTATTCAACTGTTCTGAAGAGTAATTCCAAAAGGCTATAAAACTGTACATACCCTTTGATCCAGCACTACCAATACTAAGTCTATATCCAAAGACATCTGAAAAGGGGGGGAAGCGCCTATTGGCACAAAAATATTTATGGCAGCTCTTTTTGGGGTGGTTAAGAATTAGAAATCAAAGGGATAACTATCAGTAGAGGAATGGCTAAACAAACTGTGGTGTATGAGTGTGTCATGGAGTATTATTGTTCCATAAGAAATGACAAATGGAATGATTTCAGGAAAAACCTGGAAAGACTTACATGAATTGATACAAAGCAAAGTGAACAGAACCAGCAGAACATTGTACATAACAATAGCAATATTATATGATGAACAATTGTAAATGACCTTGCTATTCTCAGCCATACTAAAAGATTCATAATGAAACATGCTATCTACTTCCAGAGAAAGAACTGATATTAGCTGAATACAGACTGAAGCATACATTTCTTTCCTTCATTCCTCCCTTCCCTTCTCTCCTTCCCTCCTTCCCTCCTTCCTTCCTTTTTTCCTTTCTTCCTTCTTTTTTTCCTTCCTTCCTTCCTTCTCTCTCTCCTTCCTTCCTTCCTTCCCTCCTTCCTTCCTTCTTTATGTCATCTTGTACAAAAAATGTGGGAATGTTTTACATGACTGTATGCGTATAATCTATATCAGAGTGTTTACCATCTCAGGGATGAAGGAGCGAAGGGGAGGGAAGGAGGGACAGAATTTAAAACTCAATACTTTTTTTTTAATGTAAAAAAAAAAAAAAGGAATAGCTAGGTGACACCGTGGAATAGAGCATCAACCCTGAAGTCAGGAAGACCTGAGTTCAACTCTGGCCTGGAACACTTAACACGCTCTAGCTGTGTGACCCTGGGCAAGTCACTTAATCCCAATTGCCTCAGGGGAAAAAAAGCTTAAAAATCATTTTAATATGTAATTGGTGAAAAAATGAGATTTTATTTTTAAAAATAGAGGAATGGACATGTATCTGGGAGAATCAGAAAAGGCATCCTGTGGTAATTTCCACCTAAAAAAATCACCCAACAAGCATTTATTAAGTACCTACTATGTATCAGATGAGGTAGCTAGGTAGCTTAATTGATAGAGCACTGTGCCTGGAAGCAGGAAATCCTGAATTCAAATCTGGTCTCAGACATTTCTAGCTGTGTGACCATAAGTAAGGTTTTGTTGTTGTTGTTGTTTATACCACTCCAATATCTTTGCTAAGAAAATGTGTTCAAGCCAGTTCCAATGGTCTAGTGATGAAGAGAACAATGTGCAACCAGAGAGAAGACTACACAGTATTTTCATTCCTTTTATTGGTGTTTGCTTGCATTTTTTTTCTTTCTCATTTTTTCCTGTTTGATCTGATTTTTCTTGTGCAGCACAATGATTGTGGAAATATGTAGAGAAGAATTGTACACGTTTAACATATATTGGATTACTTACGATCTAGGGGAGGAAGGGTGAGGGAAAGGGAGAGGAAATTTGGGAACATACAGTTTTGCAAGAGTAAATGTTGAAAACTATCCATGCATATGTTTTGAAAATAAAAAGCTTTAATTAAAAAAAAGAAAAGAAAGAGAACTACATGGCCAGTTTTGGCATGTTTTGACCCGCAGGGTCACAAAGAGCCAGACACGATTAAACGTCTGAATTTTGGTCATTAAGCATACAAAAACAAAAAATAAAACTATTGCTGCTCCCAAGAAGTTTTATTTCCTTCACAAAATATTCACAAAACATAATTTGGAGGGGGAAGGAGAACAGTTCTCACTATGATCAGGAGCTGAATTTTGAAGGAAATTGAAGGATTTGAAGTGCTTAATAAGGAGGGAGTGCCCTCCAGTCCTGAGGGATAAAGTCAAGCCAGTTTGAACTACGAGCTGGGGAGGAATGTTTAATAAGGCAGAAAAGGTGGATTGCGGAGGGCTTTAAAGGTCAAACAAAGCAGTTTGAGTCAAAGAAAACAATGATTGGTCTGGATTCATTTTGTCTCACTCATTGTGATTCATCAAATAACATAGAAATTTATACTTGTTTTTCAACAAAATTTTCTTTCCCCATAGGGCTGTGTCTGTTCAGACAAAGGTCCATGTTTCTGTGACAGCAGGAAAGGCGATAAGGTAAGAACAAGATGGTGAATAACATTTTGCTCCTCTGCCTTCAACATGTTCCATTCATAAGATCCAGAAAGAGTGGTGTCCATTAGTTTTCCCAGCTGCTATTTTAATGTATCCAAACAGAAACATTAACCTGAAAGAATGCCTTGTTCAAGCCCTGGGCTGGCTGGCCTAAATACCAACAGTTAAATTGTAACTCTTTGGGTGGTGAGAGAGAGGCAGATAATTAGTAAAGTGAAGTTCCAGAGGATGTCCCTACATTTATGCACTGGCTACAATCTTGCAGAACACAGAGGATGACTGAAAACCACTTAGTTCAAGTGGAAACCACAATGGTTTATTAGATGGAAGCTGAATAAATACCGGGAGAAGAGCCAGTGTATGTCATGATCTCCGCCTCCATCTAGTGGGAAACAAGAGCATCAGAACCACAATCATTTCTGTGAGATTCAAATAAAGAGCCAATTCTGCGAGGATGTGAACTACATAATCTCAAAAGAGACTTCCAGCTCCAAGACTATGTCCCAGCATAAATTTGTCTAATCTTTTCTCTGGAGATGCATCACTAGTTCCTAAGATTTATCATTTTTCCAAATACGGATGTACCAAAAGAGACTGACACCCTTGGTTCTCAAACTTTTGTTTTCAGTATCTTTATCCTATTAAAAATTATTGAGGAGCTCTCCAAAGAGTTTTTCTTTATCTGGATTATATTTATAGACATTTACCATATTGGAAATAAAAACTATTTTTGAATTTGTAGCTCTCTAAAAGGGTTTAAGAGATCCCCAGGATTCTCTAGACCATACTTTGAAAACCACTGCCATAGGTTTTTATGAGTATTTTTAGTGCTGAAGTTCCCCAAATTGGATTTGGTGGATCATTCTATGCAAGACAATGCCTGGCATATAATAAGTGCTTAATAAATGTTAGTTGATTGACTTAATGAAAGTCAGAGTTGCAGAGCCTTTCATGTCAGGGCTTGTAAAAGTTTGCAATATATTGGCTCGTCCTTTCAGAAGCCAGAGTAAACTCAATGCTGCATGGAAAGCCAGGACAGGTTTTAGTGGAGGATATTCATGAATGGTACAATAATTTTATGTAAAGCCTTGAAGAAGGATTCTTTCAAATAACTAAAGAGAACACATTTTCCCCCCAAGTATTTCAGAAGCACTAATCACCCACAAACAAATAATATAGTAACACCTGGTCATATATATACACACACATATGTATGTGCATATATGTGCACATGTATGTATACTTATCTCAACATTATACATTTATATATATTATATATATATAGGTGTGTGTATTTTTAAATGTATAAATAAATATATACACACATATACATACTCATTTCAACAGGTCACTTAGACCTCTATTATTCCTGTTTCATTATACTAGTACTAGTCCATTTATACCTAAGAGTAATAAAATTTCATTTCTTTAAAATCATTTTAGCATTCTGACTTTTCTGTAAGCTAAGAGATGGAGGTAGGAAACTGGGAGTAAGAATGGAATGAGTGATCCAGTTAAACTTGTACCAAAAAAAGTAACTTATAGTAGGAATTAAAGCTAGAAAGACACGTTTGATGACAGATCACAGATAACCTAGAATTTTGTACTTTTGAAAATTAAAAATTCAGATTTTTTCCCCAAAAAAGCTGAATTATTTTCATCCTTTTGTATTAGAGGCAGGACTTGACCCCACTTCTTCCTGGTGTTTTATCCACTCTGTTCTATATGGTTCCATTTATGCATCTATTAACCTCATTGATTCTCCTTATTATCAATGATGAATGTTACTTAACTCAGACTATTATATCTGTCAGTCTATCTTTTTTTTCTGCTGCTGATTTATCTCCTAACCAAATAACAGGTTACACATTATAGTTCTCTGACAGAATAAGAGATAGTAAAGCCCATAACCAGAATGTTACATTCTTTGTCCTTTACCTAGATTCTACTTAAGACATTTTCTTGTTTTCTGTTGGAGTTATTTTTCCCACTTTGATTCCCTTATCCCCTTTACACTTCCTCACTGCTTAGTGTCTGCATTACTCAGCTCCGAACTTTGAGAAATATAAGGCTTTTAAAGATACCTTTGAGTATCTTTGTTAGATATTGGAGCATTGACAGGAGACCCTAAACATGGGCATTGAGTGCTTTTCATTTCACAAAGCACTTTTCTTACAACAGCCCTTTCAGATAGTTAGACCATGAGAGGTATCCCCATTTTATAGATGTAAAAAAGCCCTTGGGTTTCAAGATAAGATAATTCATCAGAAGTCAGCTAGCTGGTAAGAGTCAGAACCAGAATATAACCCAGCTCTTCTGATTCCAAGGTCAGCCCTCACAGAACAAAGATTCACATCTGGAAGAGACTTTTGAGACCATCTAGGCCCTAATTTCATCCCCTCTTTACCCCATCCAGCTTATTTTACAAACAATAAATTGAAACTCAAAGTGATTAAGTGATATGATATAGGTCAGACAGGTGATAAGTTACTAAGCCATAAATTCCATTCTAAATCCAACACTTTTTCAGCTGTGCCATAGTCTACTCTCACTATGACACCATGTTGTCTCTACAAATCTTTATGAAAGACAAATCTTATGATGGCTACAATTTCATTATCTGTTATTGGCCACTGGTGGCTATATCCATTCTGCCTCTACAGACAAACACACACACACATGTACACACACTTAAAAATTCACCATTGATGATGGTTGCTTGGTAATTCCAACATGACTTGTGTTTTTGCTGTGTTTTGAACAGGGTGAGAAAGGTTTTCCTGGTTGTCCTGGTACTCCTGGCCAGAAAGGACTGCCTGGTCCAGAAGGTATACCTGGACCTCAGGGACCCAAGGTAAATCAACTTCCAAGTTTGCATATCTTTTGCTCTCTGAGGATGTATAAGCTCAGTTGTTATGGGAACCCACCAACTCTACAGGTAGTAGGAAATGGATGGAACAACATAGCTTCATGTAAGTATTTTCTTGTCACATCTGGATGAATTCTGCTGAAGCCAGACTTGCCCTTAAAATGCTTCTCCTCTTCCCTTTAGCAACCCTAGCAACCCACCATTGGCATTCAGCATGCCTTAATTATTGAATTTGACAGTTCTTTGCTAGGATTATGTACTGAGCCTAGGACCAATTTTATAGCCTTTGTTTTTATTTCTTATTATTTGATTATAAGTCTATACTTGCTGGCATTGATAATCTGTATGAAGGAGGTTGGGGAAAATCTTCTTTTACCAAAACTACTAGCCACATATTATTGATAAATCATGATTTATAGGCTTGTCTGAGACACAACATCTAAGACCTTGGTTCAAAAATAGATGGGAGTATAATGAAGAAAGCAGCCAAATGTCTCACATTCATTCTGACTGGATAAAAAGAAAGCCCATAAATAGTGTTGTGGGCCAGGCCAGCTCAGGCTTGTCCCTGTGTTTCCAGCTTCAGATGAGAATGAAATGAAACATTCACAGACCATATAACATTTTTTTTCTTTTCCATCTTGTCTATTTATTTGTTTTATTACAGTTTCATCCTAAAATATACTCAGAATAATCAGGCTTCATAAGATCTTGGGCTAAATTTTCTCTTCTCTGAGCTTTCTTTTTTTTTAATTAAAGCTTTTTATTTTTCAAAACATATACATGAATAATTCTTCAACATTAACTCTTGCAAAACCTTGTGTTCCAATTCCCCCCCTTCCTCCACTCCCTTCCTTAGATGGCAAGTACTCCAATATATAGTAAACATTTTAGAAATATCATATAACATTTTTAAACAATTTTTTGTTCTGAATTCAGTGAACAATGAAAAGGAGTAGAGTGAGTTGAATTTCCATATGTAAAAGAGAAAAGAAAAAAGGAATCCATGTGAAACCACAAAATTCTATTTTCAGCCTATATTTTAAAGTATATGATAAATACAAAATATTAACATCAAAGATGTCAATTGTCTATCTTTCCTTCTGAACTTCTTTTGATTTAAAAATGATTTCATGACCCTTTTTTATTTATCTTCATTTTTTGTGGGGACAGCACTATTGTTAGCCTCCATCTCTCATTTAATCATAAATTAAAAAAAATGGAACATACAATCTTTGTATAAAATAAGAATAGTCAAACATAACAAATCCACATCATTTTCATGTCTAAAAATCTGCATCTCATTCCTATGAAGTTGTGGTTGGTCACTGTGTTGATCAGAGTTCTTAAGTCTTTTAAAGTTACTTGTCTGTACAATGTTGTTGATCCAAAAATTGTTCTCCTGGTCTTGCACTCTTTACAATGCTTAAATTTATACTGAGCTTTTCTCATTTTTTAAAAATTCAGATTGATCATCATATTAATTAATTCTAATCAGTTGTCATTCTCTAATTGATGGACAACTCATTGCTACAAACAAAAAGAGCTTCTATAAATATTTTTGTACATGTGGGTCTTTTCCTTTTTTTCTGAGGACATAGATCTAGTAGTGGTCTAAGCCATACAATTTGTTGATTGTAGATATAGTTGCAAATTTCCTTCCAGAATGGCTGAACCAATTCACAGCCCCATCAACAATACACTAATGACTCTAAGATTTAAGGAAATGAAGTTTACTCAACATTAACATGGAAAGGATATTAAGTAAAGAAAGCATTTGGTTCAATTGCACACAGTCCCCCTCAAAGTTCTTCCTGCATTTACCAGAATGGTACAACCAATAAAAAGTCAGAGCAGTGGGAAGGCTGTTGAGGTTGCAGAATACAGTTGTGAGCTGAATAACCAAGATGTCAGTGAGTCTATGATTCAAGCTGAATCTCCTGGACCAATTAAATCTCAAGGATAGCTTCATTGCCTTTTTAGGGAAAAATTATTCTTTATGGCAAGAACTTTCTAGTCTTATTATCATAATTACCAGCTGGTAAATGCTATTACAATAGGTTTTGAGACCTTTGAAAATTTCAGTACTAACTCAATAAAATAGCCCTTTGTCATGACTGTAAAATGTAGCAGGACTATATCCCAGCTCTATTGTTAAATTCAGATATATCCTCCACATTTGGATTCTGCCACAGATCTAAAACTTAAATATTACAATAATCTTACTCTGTAATCCTAACCTTTGTTTTAATGAACACAAGACTGCTTTATAAACAATCAATGAATTTCTATTAGAAATATATGTAAATTAAAGCATAGTTGTATATATACTGCCTTTCTTACTATGGGCATTAGTCAGACTGAAGTCTGCAATGATTAATCTCTTTAATCATGAGAACCCTATAGCACTAGTTATAACCTGGGTGAACAGAGAGGAAAATGGTTCATCTGCTGAATGAGTCTTTTAAAGGCTGGAATGTACTGTAACATTAAAAAAAAGATTGTTCCCATTTATCTTATTCTGTCTCCATAGTTGTAATAATTTAGGCATCCTCTGAATTCCTTACCCATATTCCCCATTCCTATTTCTACCAGAAAGAAAATGAGGAACAGCACTCCACTATAGGACTGTCTCCACATATAATATGGATTGTTTTCTTCAAATCCAACCTTATCTATCCTTTTTGGCATTTTTGGCTCTCTCCCTACCTCTATCCTTTCATCTCTTTCTCTTTTCATTTCAAACACCTTCAGGGGGTAGAGAAGGCTAGGCTTGGTCTGAGCCTGCCTTCCTACACCCTGGGGGAGTAGCCATTCCACAGGTGGTTGAATAGGTCAGTTTCTTCACTGCAACTGCTTCTTTTCCTATGTGATCAGGGCTCATGGCTCTGTTGTTTTGTTTTTCAGTGTTTCCATCAGATATGTCAACA
This sequence comes from Sarcophilus harrisii, assembly GCF_902635505.1. Classification (NCBI taxonomy): domain Eukaryota; kingdom Metazoa; phylum Chordata; class Mammalia; order Dasyuromorphia; family Dasyuridae; genus Sarcophilus; species Sarcophilus harrisii. The sequence goes on along the minus strand of NC_045428.1, from coordinate 54,178,781 downwards.
TTAACTAAATAATATTTCTGAGCACACAGTGCTGCTTTGGGAGTATGTACTATTTTAGACACACCAGATCTATCATTGGGTCCAGGAAAAATGTGTTCTATGCAATGTTCATGAAGGATACTCTTTATAGCAGATCACCAAATATGGGACCTATGATACAGACAATGCCTGATGAATTAAACCTGATGAGAAAAGATTTCCAAAGTCATAAGTGTTTTGTCCCACTTTAAAAGTACTTGGAAGTATGAGAAAATGTTTAATGGGAAGATAAAACATAAGGATCACATATCTGCCTTGCAGAATAACCCAAACAGGATTTTTTTGGGGGGGAGAAGGGTGGAGAAGGAAAAGCATGTGAATCTTTTTGAGGATTTGGAAACAGTGTTGAACCCCTGAGTTCCATATAAGTAAGAAAAGGCAGACTTTGGCCTGCCCATCTAATTTAATCTAAGAAGACTATGCTGACAATTTTTTCTTTCTTATATGATAGGAAATACTAAGAATCACTGAAACTTTCTGTTTCTATATTGTCAAGAAGACAGACACTTCCTATCCCCCATCCCCAAAGCAGCTGCCCTCTAAAGCTGATCTTTAATTTTTCACAATAAGAACAACACAAATTCATCTGATTTATATAGTCCTCCACATTTGTAGCATATTTTATTAAATAGCCTGAGAAACCAGATATGTAACATTGGCTGCTATTTCCATCTGCCACATTCATCTTTACATTGAATTTCCTTATACTCTATAAGCTGACAGCTGAATAGTCTTTTAGATGGAGCTTTATTTTTCCTTTACAAGTTAGTATTCTAACTCTACAGTGTTTTGTGAGAAAATTGATTACAAGTAAGACAGTGTTAAAGATGAGATAAAACAGGTTTAGCAGTCTAGAGGAATGTGGGGGAGGATGGTCTATAATGTATGTAGGTATTAACATTAGGTAATTTACATGTTATTTTACTATGTATTTTTTCTTTCCCTCACTATTTAATATGGATCTAGGGCTCTCCAGGGCTTCCAGGCTTTATTGGTTCCAAAGGCACAAGGGTCAGTATTATCATTTATCCATATTAATGTTTTTAATGCTATATTTTGAACATTTAAACATTATTTCTCCCTTTTTTATAACTCAATAGGGAATGACAGGATTACCAGGTTTTCCAGGTCCTCCAGGACTTCCGGTAAGTAATGAGGAAATGTATGTTTGCAGTTTATAGAGCACAAGCCAGGGGATCATAGTTTTAAAACTGGAATAGAATTTAGAATCATCTAAGGAGGCAGAATGGAGTAGTGGAGTCAAGAAAACCCATTATCTGAATCCCATCTACAAGAAGGTGTCCTCCTAGCTGTGTGATTATGGCTAAGGTACATATGACCTTCCTGAGAACCTGAGAATATCAATACTTGTTATAGCAATGGCATAGCTTTGTTGGAGGCTAATCTTAGAATATTTACTTGGTTGGTCTTGCATTAAATCTTAGTTACCGTAGCTAGCAAATGAGAGCATCTCCTCAGTCCATTTAAAGTGGTCTGTTTTGACTATTATTAATTCAACCTCCTCATTTTACAGATGATGAAACAGAAAAAGAAGTTATTTATTCAAAATAACACAAGTAGTAAGGGGCAGAGCTAAACTGTCTTCTGATGCAAAATCCAATGCTCTTTCTACTTGACTACACTGCCTCTCTTAAATTTCTCTAAAGAGTAATTAAAATAATTCTATATGATATATCAGAAGAGCCAGATTCATTGAGTCTGCCACAAGTGGGTTGTAAAATGGGCAACCAGATTCACATGTAATCAAGAGATATTTGACAAAATAGACAGACAGATGGATAGATTTAATTTTTTTTTTAAATTTGAGGTTTTCCATGTCAATATGCATTCTGCAGGGGCTTCTATTTTAATTTGACAACACCAATCTATTACATATACATAATAAAAATAAAATCTACTCTAGAATCCAGTTATATTGCAGAGATTTGCATAGAAAGACAGCTTGGTGACATAGTGAATAGAATTGACTCCAAATCCAACATTCTGTTTACTATGTCACCAAGCTGCCTTTCTATACAAATCATTAAAATTCAAATCCTATGCGATCCTCAGCTGTTGACTAAACTTTTTTCACCCTCAGTTTCTTTATCTATACAATAAGAATAATGATACCCACTATCTCACAAGGTTGCTCTGAGGAGATAACGATATAATATATAAAGTGCTTTATAAAACTGGAGGCACTATAAATGTTAGTCATAATGGCATCATTACTCCTGAGATGTAACAAGCTCCACAGAGATAAAACCTGATAAATCTGCTCTATGATGTAGGTAGGTGCTAGTTGTTCTCTCACTTACACCTGTGTTATAAAAGTGTTCCAACATCATCTCCAAAAATAAATATAACAAAAAGAGATAAATCCTTTGTTTTTAATTATCCAATTTGCTTCTAGTCTTCTTCGGGACCATGTAGCACAGTTTCCACTAAAGTCCTATTCAGATCATCATCTCATAGATTTAGAGCTGGAAGAGAAATTTGAGACTGTATAGTACAACCTGGAAGAGAAATCTGACACTGTATGGTACAACCTCTTGCTTAATGCCTTGCCCAGGATAACACAGGTAGTAAGGGGAAGACCTTGGATTTGAACCTGGATTCATTGATTCCAAATTCATTGCCCACAGTGATTATCATGAGATAGAGGTGATTCTGGGTTGTTGATGCTGGGCTAGCAAAGAACAAGGTCTGACAAATCCTTTCTAGCTGGAAAAGTTCTGGGAATAGTCCTGAGAATGGAATAAATGTTTTCAAACTACCATGACCAGGTTTGGAAAGTCTTCTTCTTAGGCTAGTCCAAAGGGACTATTTATAGAAAGGTATCATCTGTAAGGAAGAAAGGGAGGCAATCAGTTTGGGGAATAGTTTATGAGCAAAATTATGAATCAGCTAAGTATTAAGGCTACTCACTTACCCTAATTCTTACAGCAGCTTTTGTAGGATATCAGTACCCAGCAAATAATATCTTTCAATTTCATTCTCTCCCTCTCCCTCTTCCTCTTCTTTTCTCTCTTCTCTTCCCTTTTCCTTTCCCTCTCCTTTTCCCTCTCCTTCTATTTCTTCCTCTCCCTTTCTTTCTCTCTCTCCCTCTTCCTTTTCCTCTCCTTCCCCCTCTTTCTCTCCCTCTCTCTCTCTCTCCCTCCCTCCTTCCCTCCCTGTCTCTCTTTGTCTCTGTCTGTCTCTCTTTTTCTCTGTCTGTCTGTGTGTGTGTCTCTGTCTCTCTCTTTCTCTTCCCTCTCTCTCTCTCTCCCCCATTCCTTTTTCAGGGAACTCCTGGGAATACTGGTCCTTATGGACCTCCTGGTTTGCCAGGATGCAACGGCACTAAGGTAGGAAAAAAGAAGAAGAAAAATAATAAAATAGCAATGGAGTAGATGGGTTTTCCTTGAAATATTTTAGTTAAATAAATGTGTTTGAATGCCTGAACTGAGCATGCATGAGATTTGAAACCAGACAACTTCCTCTATTTGGTTTTCCTCTATTCTCCAATTCTCTCATGTCATCATATGGAGTGGCTAGTCAGATTCATCCTCAGGAAGATAAAGAACCAGCTGCCCAAGTGGTCAGTTCCACCTGCAGCTGTGAAACATTATTAATCACACAGCTGCGGGAGCACAGCTGCACTCAGGATGAAGAATGATTCTGCTTACCAAGTTAAACGCATCTCACAGCTCTCCATCCCTTTTCCCCAGAGCATGGCCTCAGATGGAGGGGAATGACCTAATTATTCAAGTTTCAAGTAATCAGCAATTTGAAATTTCTTGGCACAATTAGGCTTTTGGAGTCCATGAACAATTTGAAAACAAGTTGATTCTAATCACATTTTCAATTGATATAATGGATTTCTGGCTCTCAGTTTCCTGACCCACAAATAGCTATAAGGACTCCTTAAGTGCTTTATCTAGGGTTGTCATTGCCTCACTGAAAGGGAAGGGGAAGGGACAAAGGAAATGCCTGAATAAGCTTTTCGAGTGAGGATGGACAACAACTAAGAAGAATAACCAACTTTGTATGCCTTTCAGGGGGACCAAGGATTTCCAGGACCTCCAGGGACACCAGGTCTTCCAGGGTTACCAGTAAGTTCTACTTTGCCAATCCTACCATGGAAATGACGGAAGGGAAAGAATCCATCTAATTCTTCATATGCTGAAAGGGAATGCTCAGGAAGATATTTCTGTTCTCCACCAGGAAAGCATCACAGTGAATGTGATTGAGAAAAAGAAGAGAGAACCTTAGCTGTTCACCTGGCAGGTGCATTGTTCTGCCAACATAATTAACAATTTAATTGCAAAGCTTGTAGTGTGATGTCTTAGGACAACTTTCAGGACTACATATTGGCAACTTAATTTGACAGCATATACGTTCTAGGTTAATAGTAATCAATGACACAGTATAGGGAGTGGGTGGATTTGGGGAATAAGGGAAGATTGCATTATAGCAGAGATTTGAAAATCAGTATCCTACTGTTCTAAGCTTAGTGAATAGTAGAATCCCAGAATTTCAAAGTTAGATGGGTCCTCAATCTCAACCAATGCCTGAAAAAATGTCCACACTATATCACTATCAGACACACTGTGATTCAGTCTCTATTTGAAAACCATCACGGGAAAGGCTACCACCTTCTAAGGTAGTCCATTCCTCTTTAGGAAGTTATTTCTAACATTAATATTAAATTTGCCCTTTTCTTGTGTCTGCTCATTGTTCCTTGTCCTGCTCTGCGGGACTAAGCAGATCAAATCTAATCCTTTTCCCACTTGACTTTCAGTTACTTAAATATAACTATTATGTCTCCCTATGATTCCTATAATCTAACACTCCCAATTTTTTCCATCCTTTCTTATGTGGTATGAAGCTCAGTTCAACCTGCTTCTCTCTCTCACTCATAGTAAAGTTGCTATAAATCCACTGAAAACTACTGAGCTTTTCAAAGGAATAGCAGCCTAATTTCCCACTTGCCTTTTTTTAAATTCCAGGTTATAGATTCTTCGTTTTTGACTTATATAATTGGAGCAAAATAAGAATTTAGCAACTTTGCTTTACTGAGAAAGCTTGCTATAGAATATCCATTAGATGGGGTAAGGGAAAGAAGGCAGAAATTGTGTGGCTGTGTTTCTTTCTTTCAGTATATCTGACTGGAAGAAGTTGAGATGAGGTATTTCTTTTATGGACAAGAAAAAGGGAGGTAGGAAAATGTGTCTGGATAGATATAGCCCTTATACAGTCAACAGGAGAAGCAAAATGTCTGTTCTAATCACAGAAATTTACCTGTCCTGTGTTTATAGCCTCAAACTATGTAAATATGTAGTATACTTTGGGCTTTGGAAAATCACAAGAAAAGTTTTGATCAGTTTTATCCTAACTTAAACTAAATTAAATTTATGTCTCAACAAAACAAAGAACCATGCTAACTAAAAGTAAAACTTTTAAAAATCCCACAATGATGTCATTACTCTGTCAGCTCAACTTTTTTAGCTGCTTTCTCACACTTAACAGGGCTTGATGCTTCAGAGACCTGCTGAAATAATAATTTGCTCTGGGGGAATATGAGTTCTACTAGAACAAGGGTTCAGAAAAGTGCGTGTTGAACATTAGGAGTCCACCATTTTCTTAGGTAACACTTTGTGTTAGATATGTAGAGTTCCCTCTCACACCAACATATTGCCATATTAATTGTCACTAAATAGAGGTTTAATTTCTTTAGCACTAGTATCATCAAATATTTAAACTTTGAAATAAATTACCAGATTTCATTAATGTGGCATTCCCTACATTTTCCATAAGAATGGAGAAAAGTTTCTTATTTACACTAATTTAATATTATTTTTCTAGGGCACCAATGGATTAAAAGGAGAAAAAGTAAGTTATTTGTGGTTATCATTAATTACTCAATAATCAAAAAGTATCTAAATTAAAAATATAAAGAAAATATTTGTATCAAATGGAGAAATATATTTAAATATAAGATTTCATGAATATTAATACCATTAAAATATAATCTAACATAATTTGGATTTTTCTTACTTATGGAATAAAAAAGATTATTTCATCATTTTTTCTCTAGCCTTTTCTATAGATATACTGTAACAGATGTAATTTTCTATCATCATAGAGGGAGCATAATCTAATAGAAAGAACAATCAGCTGATAGTCAGGAACCCAAAGTACCTGTAGCAGACATGGCTGAGCCATAAAGAGCTATGTTGGGTCCTATTTAGGACATTCAAGCATACTGGTAGCAGTCAAAGGTAGGGCAAGGAAAAAATAATATAGTAAAAAGATTTAAAATGTTGGGGTAACAGGTTGAGTTGGGCAGTCAAATGTTCCTTGCGGTTTGGCTTCCTCATTCTGTTTTGGATGTCTTTCAACTACAAATTATCTGGGTGACAACCATTTCCTCAGACCCCTTCTCAGTCTTTTGGATAACAGTTGCACAGAAATCCCCACAACCAGGAGAATGAGCAACCAAGTCAGCCTTCCTATTTGATCTGTTCCTACTTCCTCATATGTCAAATCTAACTTCTCCTGCATAAATACCTTATTAACCCTAACCTTAATTCCCTGAGTTTTTCCTCTCATTAGCCCCTTTCAATCCTGTGACCCCTTAAAATATAGATGGAGCTCTGTCATTGAATTTGAACTCTTACAAACCCATTTAAGCTCTCTGTTCATTTTCCCCATCAGTAAAACCAAAGAACCAGAGGGAAGGGAAAGCAACTCAAAAATTAAACACCAGATAAGTTCAAGACATTGCTATCTCTAAAGAAAACCAGCAATTTATAACAGCTTTGGGTATATTTTAATGTGATAATAGCACACTATCTACTTCTTTTTGTGGTTGTGGGCAGAGAACTTTGCTAAACTGTAAGGCATGATATAGTGTGTCTCAAAAGTCTTAGTGTCATTTTAAGCCAGTAAAACTCAAAACTACACTGATACTTTGGGGACAGTAATGATGACATTAGTGGTGGTGGTGGTGATGATAATTATAGCTAAAATTAAAATAGCACTTTAGGGTTTTCAAAATGAAATATATTCATTTATACAAATATGTGTTTATGTATATCTAAGTATATCTATATATTTTCACATTTGGCACAGCAATACTGTAAAGTGCTATTATTATCCCCATTTTTAAGACAAGGAAAATGAGTCAGGTTAAGGCTGTTGGTTACACAGTAAGTAATTATGTGTAGCAGGATCCATGTAAACACTCATAATTGCTACTATTCTTTATTAATATCTCTACCATGAAATATTTTTAGTCTTAGAACAGATGACTAAATAAAAATTAATGAGACTTTTTAAAATATTTGATTTCTTCGGAGTTAATGCATTTTTCTCTTTTTCAAGGGAGCTCCAGCTCGTGAAGAAGGCATAGAAAATGGTGAAAGAGGTGATCCTGGGTTACCAGGAATCCCAGGACGTCAGGTACATAACTTCAGATAGAAAACATATTCTCATTTTTGTTGCCTTCTGCAATGCTAATATAACAAATATTTTTTCATTTCATTAAAAAGTTTATTCATTCAGCATTGATTCATTTATTTATCCTGATTCACCAAGCTATCCCACATAGACAATCCAAAGACATCTCTCTCCTTAACAATCATTTAAAAATTTTATAATGGGACACTATTTGATTCACCAGTGCAATTAAACACACATTTGTTGAAAGCTTGTTATATGCCATACATCTGCCGAACAATGGGAACACAGAACCAAAAATAAAGCAGTTTTGCCCTCAAGAAGTTTACATTCTACTGGGGGAAAGCCATATGTTTACAAATAAATATATTTAAATATATATGTGCATATGTATATATTATATACACATATAATATATACATATGCACATATATATTTAAATATTTATATATATATATATATATATATATATATATATATATATATATAAAGAGAAAGAGAAAGAGAGAGAGTAATTACAAGGTGATTTAGGGATAGATAGAGTATTAAAAACTGGGGAGATCTAGAAAATCCTCCTGAGACAGATGTGCATTCAGTAAAGCTAGGGATTCTCCAGGGTAAAAGTGAGGAAGGAAAGCAGAGGAGAAAAAATGTCACCTACAGAGAAAAACAAGTCAGTTTGACTGGAACACAAAGAACATCAGGAGGACTGGTGTCATATCAGATCACAAGGGAGCCAGATGGTAAAGGACTTTAAATGCCAAACAGAGTTTGCCAAATAGTCATTTGTCTTTTTGAGTAGAGGAATGCTATAGTCAGACTTTCATGTTAAAAAAAAATCAATTTTGCCACTTTCTTTGTGTCATGACCCCATTTAGCAGTTTCAAGAAAAGCCTATGGACCAAACTCCAATTGAAGGACAGTGCCATATAGGGAAAGGTCTTAAATTGGTGATTAGGAATTTTAAATTGATTTCATTCAATTGATGAGATTTTATAAACAATATTTGTGGAAATTCTTGCTGTCCTGTGTTGACAGATTCAAGACATGACTCATGAGAAGCAACAAGGCCAGAGAGGATGAAGGAAAGGAATATGATATCCTAAAACCCATAAACAAGGGAAAAGTGAGACTATATAGACTCTATTATAAAACAATATAATGGAACCTCTGCCTGTATATCTGTAGACATTCCTGATTGCTGATGACTATTCCATATGGTTAAAGATCCTCTATTCTTTGGATATGATCTTTTATTAGACATGATTTATTCTTTTGATTTCTTCAAAATATTGCAGTAAATTAGACTTGTGAAATTAATGTTGCTCTTATATAATAATTAGGTAAGAATTTATTCTTATGTATGTTTTTAAAGGGTTTGCCTGGCCCCCCAGGATTTCCTGGACCACCTGGACCACAAGGACCCCCAGGATTTTTAGTGAGTATGAAGCCCTCAATAGTAGATAGACAGGAACATGGATGGATGTAGATATATTTACTAAAATACCATATTAAAGATGCCAAAGTATATTATTTGGGGAACTTATTAATGAAGGTAGTTTGTGTTTGTCTGAATTAGTTATTCTTCCATTGATAAAATATTTCTTAGTGGAGAAATTTACCTAAGTATTATTAACAGTGAAAGTGAAATTAACAGAATTTTCTTCCATGAATTTCCATAAATTTTAATTTATGGTATCTTCCAGGGTTTTCCAGGAGAAATGGGGCCTCCAGGACCAAAGGTATATCAAAGTTCACAGGTGCTGTAATTTACATCACAGCTCCGTATGGAAGGGGATTTTGAACACCTAGTAAATTTATGTGTCCTAGAGAAAAATTTCCACTATCACTGCAAATCTACACTTTCTAAGCAATGTAGAGTCTTAAAAGTTTCCTGGATTTGATGTTACTGGTATAGTGAAAAGAAAGTTTTCCTCCAAGTCAGATAAATCAGGATTAAAATCTCAGACACATACTGATTGTATGATCCTGGTTGAAGTACTTAAGTCTTCAATGATTGGAGCAGACTATAAATTATAGAGAAGGTGCCAATCTTGGTAAAGAGAAATTTCTCATCTGGGAGTACCTTTAATGAATGATCAATATATTAATGAATTCACAGGTTGAGTGCCTATTAATTTCATGTCATGAATTAGAAAATTGATTTAATAAAGCATTTAGAACTGCTTGCCTTAGGTGTCATTCTAGTTATTATTCTGTTATTATTATTCCAGTTATTATTCACTAAATTTAGAATCAGAGGACCTAGGTTTATATACTGAATTTGCTATTTATTATCTGTATGACTGGGCAAACCACTTCTTTTTGGGGGTCCAAATTTCTTCTTCTGGATGACAGACTAGATCAAAGGTTCTCAAACTTTTGTTCTTAATATCTTTATGTTATTAAAAATTATTGAGGATCTGTCCAAAGAGTTTTGTTTATGTGGGTTATATTTATAGATATTTAGCATATTAGAAATAAAAACTAATTTTGAATTTGTAGCCCCTTTAAAAAGATTTTAGAGCCCCCAGCAATTCAGGAAATCCTGGGGGGCCAGGCAAACTCTTTAAAAAAAAAAACATGCATAAGAATACATTCTTACCTAATTATTATCCAAGAACAAGACTAGTTTCACCCCCACACTTTTTTCTCTAAGTGAACAACTGGATTAGCTGACTTCTAAGTTTTTTCTGGTTCTAAAATCCTGTGACACTTTGATCATGATGGCAAATAGTGAATGAGCCATTTGCACATTCATTGGTTCCTTTTTTTTTGTAGTTCTGTTGTAAAAAAGTGTTCGTTTGTTATTAAGATCCCTTGGCCTAATATGACATGAGTAGTTCCATTTAGAAATTTCAAAGCCATTGGAATGGTCAAGTACTTTTGAAATCTAAACCCAGTCTCTCTGACAGCAGAAAGAATAGAAGATGTCAGATATCTTCCCCAAATCACAAACCCAACTAGTGGTGGGCTAAGGGACCCGATGGGTCCAGATCTCCCACTGCATCTGGAGCCATCTCCTATTGTCCTGATCTATATCTTTCCATAGGAGCCAGATGGCTTGAGAGGACAGAGTGAGGCAAGTGACCTTGCACAGCCCTTCCTCACTTAAATCCAAAACATTTGCAAATTATGGCATTATCTCTCTGATATCATGGTCATCTTTGAGAATGAAGGATAAACAATAATCCTGACTCCCTCAATTTCCAGTATTCTTTTCATTGTAGTACTGTTTCCTGGGTCAGATGTGAGCTTAATTAATAAATCCTTAAATAAATTAGCAAATAAATAAATAAACAAATAAATAAATCTGCACTTAATTTTCTGTCTTTAAAATAAAATCATTTTCCTCCTGAGTATTATCTGAAAAAAAAATCTTCATTAGCCTAAAATTCAAGGTTCAAATATGAACATCCAGTATAAAAGATTTAACAGGTGAAATGTAAATGTTTTCATGTATAAAGACTTTTGAAAATATAATCTTGTTTCTCCATAGGGTCACATGGGTGTTAAAGGAATTGGAGAAAAAGGAGATCGGGTAATTTAAAATGCTGCCTTTTACATAGATGGGGAAAATAACTTTTAAGAACGGCTATATAAATATCCACAGTTTCTGGAAAAATGGCATTTACAGAGAATGTACTTCACATGGGTCAAGTTATCTTTTGGTTCATCTTAACATAGAAAGTGCTGATAGGGAAGTAACATTCTTCATAAATAGAGTCTAGTTATTTTCTTTCTGTTTGTTTGTCTTTTAGGGTATGAAAGGTTTAACAGGACCCCCTGGACCACCAGGAACAGTTATTATAACACTTACTGGACCAGAAAACCTAACGGTAACTAACATTCCCAACAGAATTTGAGTTTTACCTTCCACTAGACCCAAGACCTCTTATTTTTACATTCAAGACCTTTTGGGAAAGGCAGGGATAACAAATCAGCACTGATACTTAACCCAAATTTCCCTTAAATCTAAGCTTTGTCCCTTCCTCTCTCCATCACCTCTTACAGTTCAGCAATGGAAGACTGGGGAAGAGCAGAAGAAGAGATTTATGGGGTGAGAGGGGAAGTGGTGACCATGATTAGAATATCCTCATGCTAGGTTGCAGGAGAGGACCCCAGATTTCCTGATCTTAAGTTTTGCATCTCTTTTGTATTTGTTACTTAGACTGTGGCCAGAATTTGCCACAAGAATAGAATTCAGAAATTTTGCTCTTCACAAACATAATTTAGCTTTTTATTCCACTATCTATTTTTGGAACAATTATTTCATTTCATTTTTTTAAACAATTAAAACAAATTGTGTATCCAATACAGGATTTGCAGATCAAGGTGAAAAAAATCTTTTTCTTAAATTTGTTCAGTACAAGTATAACCCAAATCAAACCAAATCTAAATTTGCCAAGTGGATTCATTATGAAATAATTTTTTGAAGTGCAACAAATAGGGAAAAAATGCTTTCCAAAAGATTTAGGTCTCCTTTGAAATAAGATAATTGCATTACTCTCATTATCAAATGAGATCATGTATATAAAGTGCTTTGCAAACCTTAAAATCCTGTATCAATGTGAGCTATTGTAACATTATATTTCTTTAAATATATTTGGATTATTTGACAAAATCCAAACTATACACAGCATTGTAGGAGCATATTTAATGAATAAATTGTAGAACCCATCAGAATTTTATAAAGAAGCAGGATTAAATAGAAATTCAAAGTCTGCTTTCACTCCACTTTCCCTTATTTGTTGCAGCTCAGTGAAAAAGGCTTAGTGGGAAAGGAAATATCCCATGTACAAAAATAATACAATGGGCCAAACTGTAATTATAAAATTATGAACTGCCTTACTTTACTTTTTCTCTTCCTATCTCCCCCTCTCTTTGAAGAAAAGAAAAAGAAAACTTTTATTATAAATATGCATAACCAAGCAAAACAATGCCCATATTGGCCATATCCAAAAAAGTGTATCTCATCCTGCATATATATTCCATCTTTCTCTGTCAGAAGATGGGTGGATTTCTTTACCATCAGTCTTTTGGACTCTGGTTGGCCATTTCTGTAAACAAAATTCTTAAATCTTTCAAAATTGTTAATTTTTATAATGTTGCTGTTATATATAGCTCCTGGTTTCATTCACTTCACTCAATATCAGTTCCTATAAGTCTTCCAAATTTCCTCTGAAACTACATTCATGTATCATAATCTGTTCATCTATTCCCCAATCAATGGACATTTCCATATTTCCAGGTTTTTGTCACCACAAAAAGAGCTACTATATTTGTACAGATAGGTCCTTTTCCCACTTTTTTGATCTCTTTAGGGATAACAATCTAGCAATGAAATAATTTAGTAACTTTTGGAGTATTATTACAAGTTGTTTTCCAGAGTAGTTAGACCAATTTATAGCAATTAGTATATGAATATGCCTATTTTCTCACAGTGATAAATATGATATGGAACTGCAATGTTGTTTTAATTTGCATTTGTCTAATTATTAGTAGTCTGGAACTTTTTTTCACATAGTTACCTCACTTCACATGGTATAGGTGCTCCTGATAAAATGTTTTCAATCTATTTTTTAAAATATTTATTTAAATTATTTATATAATAATTTAAAAATATTTTTTAAAATAAATTGAATTTAATTTTAAGTGTTCTAGATGAAATTATCATTGAAAGGAAACCTGATATAAATCATTTGTATAAAATAAAGATCTCTTATATAATATTAACAGTCATCATCTGACACCTCAAGTTTTCTTATATTGGGTTTTCTTATAATGAGGAATAGTAGAAAACCAGTTTCCTTGCAACTTTAAATATCCAAATTAATTATAATCTCATCTGATGAGTATATAAACATTTTGAATTATTCTTGTGATAGGACTACAAAGGGGATAAAGGAGACAAAGGATCAGTGGGTGAGCCAGGACCTCCAGGACCAAAGGTAAGCTATTAATAAACAACACTACTTCTGGAACATAACAAAACATTTCAATGTATGTTAATGTGTGAGGAACTTTAAATCCTTGATAAAATATAAAAAGCTGACCCATGATTTTATTTGATCCCTAGTATTAATTTTAAAAACCTAGAATTTTATCTTTATAATAATAAAACTATAACATTTATATAAAAATATTAACTATAATAATATTTACTTTTATCATTATAATCTAATACCATAATGAATGTAAATAAAAAATAATTTTTCATGCCCATGGATAACTTGGGTAAGTCACTTAACCTTGATGGGTAATATAATAGTAACAATCATCATAGTGTATGTCTCATGTCTTTCCTAATAAAGTCCATGAACACAAGCCATTATGTTTCCCTATCTTTTCATTCTTCTCTTTCATTTTCCCTTTGCTCTTCTCTCTCTCCACATGACATTGATCTCTGATTGTTTCTAATATTTGGTTTAACAATCAATTCTGCTCTCCTATATCCTATCATAAATTATTTGTCAATCTGCAATCCACATGCTGAATACATAGCCAATAAATTGGTCTAGGACCACAGATTTAGAGGTGGAAAGAACCTAAAAACATCTAATTCAAACCGTTCATTTTACAAATAAGAAAACTGAATTCAGGGAAGTCAAATGATTTGTCCAATGTCCTACCGCTAGTAACACAATATTGTCTCTCCTTTTTCCTTTTGTATGGCTCTTCCCCCCTTTGTGTGTTTTTGAAGAACTTGTATTTCAACTAACCAATTAATCAATCAACAAGCATTTATTTAGTGCTTGCAATGTGCTAGGCACTGCATTAAGACCTGAACATACAAGACAAAGGCAAAGCATTGTTATGTTCTTATGAAACCTATATTCCAATTGGGGAGGTGGGGTGGAGAAATAGGAGCATGTCTTTATATATGACATAAATATGGAAAGTATCCTTGGAATCAGAGGCTGCACCAACAGGGCAGGTGGTGGCAATTTGAACTGTGGTCTCAGGATCAATTAAAATTCAAAGAGGTTCTTCACTAGAAAGTTGGACATCTGAGAATCCCCTAGTTTTAGGATTCTCTAATTCTAAAGTCTAAAGTCCATATTAAATGCTTCTCTTCTCAATCTTTTTAGACCCACATGACACCTGGAAAGAAGGGGCTGATGTAAAGTAAAAAGGTAGTGAGGTACATGTTTTGTACCTATGGGTGTGAGTGGTCTCGGCCAATCACCCTGCTTTCTTTCTTAACTAAATTAGATTCATTCCACTTAAACAGATTAGGGAATTTAAATTATCTCAATTACACATTTAAAAATTCCCTCTACACATGTTGATTGATTGATTGGAGTGGCTGAGAAATTCTACCCTTACACAAGACTATATAAACCTTGAAATTTCTTCAAAACAGGGGCTACCTGGAGAATCTTATGGATCTGAAAAAGGTGTTCCTGGAGACCCTGGTCCTCGGGTAAGAGACATTCATTCCCCTGTGGAATGTATGAATATACGTTATCAACAATTTGAATTCCACATGTATCCATATGTGTATTTATAGCATGTACACATACATGTATGTACATTAACATAGTTGTATGTATACAAACCAACATGTTTGTGTATATATATGTATTAGAAGCTAAGTTTAAGATTTTATCATAAAATGCTATTACACAGTAGAAGATAAAAGTAATAATGTTATATATATATGCAATATATTTATAGCAACAACTCATTTCATAGATTGGAGAAGAAATGGTATTGATAATCTAAGTTGATCTTAAAGTCATTTATATGTGATATTGGATGGATTTAAGTTCATGCACATAGAGATAAATTTCTGATGTTCTCAGAATTCATAACAGTTAAAAATAAAAAATAAAGAAACTAAATTGAGGAGACCTAGCTCAGGAGCAAATAGAAAACAATTTAGCTTTTCTCTCCCTCTTTCCCTGCTTGTTTTTTGGTTGACTTCATACCTTTCTTGGAAACAAGAAAATGAAGTATTTTAGTATTTAAAACTTTTCCATAGTGTGATAGGGGAATGCCTTCTTTTAAACTTCTAACTACTGGCTTTAGAAGAAATAGCAAACAGAGGAGTCAAAAGTTATATTTCTGCTTTATGAAATAATATGTGGGATTTTTCACCTTTTTTTAAATTTAGGGAAAACCTGGGAAAGATGGTGCCCCTGGTTTCCCTGGATTTCCAGTAAGTGTTTTTTACATTATTTCCTCATGGTTAAAGCTTCAATACTACCCGGGCAAAGGAAGCCTTTATTTCAAATACAACCTGTTTTGTTTTGTCTGGAAAGTCTAAATTAACAGTACACTATAGTGTAGGAAATAAGCATTGGGCTTAGAATTATAGAGATTGGGTTTATCTCCTGCTTTGGACATTTAGTAACTAGGGAACTATGGGCAAATGACTTCAACTCTCAGTCTGCTGCTTTACCTATAAAGTGGGCACAGTGCTATTTATGGCATGCATTGTTGCAGAATTTACATCAAATAATGTGCATAATCTGCTCTGTAAACTTAAAATGCTATATTTTTGTCATTTTTTTAATATAGAAAAATGGTGTTGTATAGTGGTTAGTCTGGAGTTGGAATCAAGAAGACCTAAGCTTACCCATATTCCACCTCTAAAATTAGCTATGTCACTAAATTTCCATTTGTTTCATAAGGACAAGGACGTTTTCTCATTTTAATTTTTATTTCCTCAGAGCCATATTCAGTGTTAGATAAATAGTAGGTGCTTAATAATGCTTGTTGAATTTAATCTACTAAATCATAATGGGTTACTATTTGCATTGGAAGGAATTTCTAAATTATACTTCCCTATACTGATATTTGAGACCCTTCTTATATTTCATAAACCAATAAGAAGTTTATCATTAAAAAAAAACTATTTCTGACAATCAATTCAACAAATGCTGAGTAATCATCTATGACAATCTTATTTTAAAGTCATCCTTCTGTGCAAATTTAACATGAATGTATTCTTAAATCCTTTTTTTTTTTTTTTTTTTTTTTTACAAACAGCAATTTTAAATGTTTATACTGGATATAGGAGAAAATGGTGAACTCACTTACCCTTTAAATTTTCTTCTGTCCCTTAGGGAGCTAAGGGTGAAAAGGGTTTCCCTGGATTAACTGGAGAAACTGGCGCTAAGGTAATCCTCTCCTCAGTATCCTATGACTTTATCCTCTTTTAATTTAATCAGATTTGATAATTAAAAAAAAAAAAGATGGGGAAACTGGGCACAAAATACAATCATCATAGACTTCAGTAAGATGTCTTATTGGGGTTTCCAGTTTCCTGGAACAATTTAACATTTGGATTTAAACTGTAAATGACATTCAAAGAAAACTTAATGAATTCTATTATTTTTTGAGGAAGTAGGGCACTGCTCTTAAAATATTTTAATTGTTATCATTAGCATTCATTGATTTGGCTGACAATTATATCTATTTTTTTAATACAGGGATTTAAAGGAGACCCTGGTCCAGGAGGATTTCGTGGTCCAGTAAGTTTGGATATGAAGTTATCTAATAAAATGTAGAGTTGATCACCTCAAGACACTGAGCCCTGACTCATTTCTTATAACAAGTGTTTTAAAAATTCACATTATAACATTTACCTTTGAAACATCCAGGGAAAATGCTGTTTTTGTTGGTATTAAGCATGAAGTTAATTCCCACTTTTGTGTTCAGAATAGTAGTCCCTGGACTAAGGGACTTCCTCTCCTTCTACCCAATCAATTAACCAAAAAGCATTTTTTAAAGGCCGAATGGTATAGTAGAGAATGCATTGGACTTTGAGTCACCAAGACCTGGATTCAAATTCCACCACAGACATTAGGTATGGACCTCACTTGACATATCTGTATCTCAGTTGCCTCATCTTCAAAATTGAGGGAATTTATTCAATTGCTTCTCAGATCTTTTCCAGCTTTAAATCCACAATATCACTTGCAATTCATATTGAATTATAACTAGAAATTGTGGCTGCTAACAAAAGCAGACCAGGAGGTGAAGAGAACATTGGAGAAACACTTCAGACTTTGGGGATCCAAGGTCCAATGGTGGAAGACACCCAGGAATATCTTAAGCAACTGCAAGAGGAAGCAAGGGGAAGTCTACTTGTGGAGGGATTCACTTGTGGGGTAGGAAAGTTTAAGAATCACATATAAACTGATTAGTGGAGATTACTGACCCATGGAGATTAGGACTAAGCACTCTGGGTGACAGGCTATTCTCTGTGATAGTGTGATAGTACTAGATTCTGGGTGGCTCACATAAAAGCCACTCTTTTGGGCAGTCCATGACCTGCAACCCGCAATTCCAGAAGGATGAAGAAGAGAAGGAAGACAAGGAAATATAGAGAGGGAAGCAACAAGAAAAGGAAATAACTATAAAGGATGTGGCAAGAATTTATTTAAGGTATGCCATAGATACAATATTATGCAGAAGAAACTTTGGTAACTATCTGAGGCTAACTGAGAGAGAAGGCAAACATTTATTATATGCCTCCTATATGCTAGGCACTGGGCAGAGTCAAAGGTAGTCACACTATGGATAACAAAGAGCAATGGTATGGGATCAACCAAGAATTGGAAGGTATAAGAGACAACAAACCCCTGGATGCTTAAGCACCCTGAGATAATGCCCTGTTGACCCCATCCTAGTTGTGATGTAGACCTAAAAACAACAGCAAAATACATAAGGTACTTTTGAGAGTGGCCATGAAATACTGCCATCTACAATGAAGCTCTATCTTCACCAACTCTCTTCTTAGCTGTGGCAAAAAGTGACCTTCCTGACAAAACCAAGCATGAATGCTAATGCATAGTGGGATAGCCAGTGAAAACTATGGAAAGATGCTAAGAGCCCTATTATACTCCATCAGTCCATTTTCCTCTCTATAGCATAGAAACAAATTCACTTTTACTCAGCCCCTGCACACCGAGTGGGACTCAATGATTTCTGCAGAGGAGGAAGCATGTAAAAAAAAAATCAAGACTAAAAGTCTTGATCCATTGGACATCATGAAATGCTTTCTATGGCTTGGCTACAATCTAGGTACTCTTCCATTTTTCCCATCTATAAAACAAGGTGACAAATATTAGATTCACCCCTTCCAGGTGAAAACTCAGAAATTAAAAGAAAACTGGGTCAAGGAGTAGGATCCCAATATTTCCTATTGCTTTGACCTTTTAAAATACATTTGCTTGTTTTTCTGAGGAAAATTTGATTTTCATTGGTGTGGGAGAGGCTTGCAGAACTGGGATATAATAGCAGTTCCTTCCCATGAGATTGATGAGGATCAAGTGAGAGAATGAGTGTAAACTTGATGCAAACATTCTGCAAACTTTAAAAATGAGGGTGGATTAATACAGGGCATCCCAGAAGTAAGTTGAATTTTAAGGTATTAAATCTTCAGAATCCTCTGAGACTTTTGGCACTATTTTGGCATATTATTCTATGTCTTCAGTATCTCTTCTAAAGAATGAGTGAAGCTATAACATTAATAGGTATAGAATGTCAGCCAGCAGATGAGCTTCAGGATTAGGAAGAAGAGAGTCTGTAGCGGATCAGATCAGTTTAGCCCATTCTAATACTAGGAGGGCAGCTTTAGCCTCTAAATTTCATCTTTTACCTACTATGGAAGTCGCTCCTACTCATACACATTAAGATCATATATAATTGCTGTATCCCAGATGACCTGTGACTTTTGGCAAATTCTAAAAGTTTCAAGAGTCCACAAAAGAAGCTAGAATAACTAACATCATTATGCAGTCTATTGAAAGCTTTCAATGAGATCCTAGGAGCCTTTCTTTTTAAAATTTTTCATGCTTTTCTATTTTAAGACAGAATATTACAATGGATACCTGGAGAAAGGCAATGATGGAATTCCTGGGGCTCCTGGACCCAAAGGAGATCGGGGTTCACATGGTAAGAAGACCTTTTTTTTTTTTAACTTAGTAATATTTTTTCCAATTACATGTAAAGCTCGTTTTAAACATTTATAAGATTTTGATTTGCACCTTCTTTCTCCCTCCCTCATTCTACTCTCCCCCCCAAAAAATGGCACATAATCTGATATAGGTTATTTACATACAATCAGACATATTTCCACATTAGTCTTGTTATTCAAGAAGAATCAAAAGGGAAAAACCACAAGAAAGGGGGGGAAAAGTGAAAATAATATCCTTCAAGCAGAATTCAGGCTTTACAATTTTTTCCTCTGGATATTGGTAACATCTTCTTTCCATCAGTAAGAGGGCTTTTCTTAAAGCATTTTCTCATTATCAGTCCCCTGCATTGTGATGTATTGCTGAAAGAGTCCAAGAGTTTTACTGTCTATCACTTAAGAAGAAGGATGTTGCAACTTGTCATTTCCAAGAGATGATGGTGATGATTAAATTCTATTACCATTTTATGTCCCAGCACTTAGATAATATTATCAAAAGCTACTTCATGGGATTTTTGTTAAATTGGATGAAATACAGGCATCCACTGCCCCATTTAATTATCTTTAGCCTATAGCACAGCTGATATAGACCTTCATAGTTCACTAAGTACTTTACATACATTATCCTTTTATTCATATTTAAATTCTTTATAATGATTTCATTGAAAGTTTTCATGCCTTGACTAGCTTTTCCCGAATTAATCTCTAGATTAGTGAGATTTTAGTCTTTTTTTGTCTCTTTAATCTCTATCTATATGAAATTCACAGTGTTTAAAGAAAGAAAAAAAAAGCAAGACACACACACACACACACACACACACACACACACACACACAAAATGAGAAGTGTTTCAATGATTAACTAGAAGGACCAAAATTTAAGACTACCCCAAAAAGATCAAGTGGCATTAACTGACACAATTATTATTTTTAATCCACAAAGCAAAAAAAAGAAAAGAAAAAATGAAAAATTTTTGAAAGTACAATTATAGTTAGCATCTTATAATTATTTGTCTTTAAAATGAATTACATAGGTAAGATAATTTATAGTAAATTATTGTAAAATTATATTTTAAATTGTGTGGCGATTGATTTTGTTTGTATAATCCCTTAGAGTTTTTTCAGTTACATAAGTTATATAATGTATAGAACATGAATTCTGGATATGAATCAGAGTAACTGGGTTTAAATCTCAGTTTCATTGCCTTCACCCATTCAGTCTTCAAGTCACTTTATGTCTCTGGGACTCAGTTTCCTCATCTGTGAAATGGGGATGTTGGTCTAGATGACCTCTAATCTTCTCAAATTTAGTGATCCTATGCTTTTCTTTGGTGGGATGGGATGGGAGGTGGTAGGGAGAAGGTTTGGCATTTATGTCTTTAAAAAAATGTTTAATCCTTTCCATAGGACCCAGAGGTCCACCGGGAGATGTTGGTAGACCTGGTATGTATGTATTTCTTAGAATATATGTAATAATATATATATATTTTAAAGTAATGGTCATACTAAACCACGTTACATTAAATTTATAATGATCTGTATGAGACATCAGATGTTTCCAAAGCATTTTACTTACCTCTTTTCTAATTATTTGATACAGCTAATAAAAGGGAAGATGAGAACTGATGTGTGGGTAGGTGGGATGGTGGAGTCTTTATTGTCCAAATAGCTTGGACCAGGGTATTCATTAAGATTTTCATGTGCCCCTAAAATGCTAATCAATCATGTTAAAGTCCTGGATTTTAAGTGAAGAGACTTTGTCTGGATACAAAACAGAGCCCATTAGAAGACAGAATTCTGAAGGAACACAGATATAGAAAAATGACTTATCTAAAATGTTTTTAGAGCTGACTTTAATACCTTAAAATGTTTGTTTGTTTTTTCTACTTAGGGGCATCAAGACCTGGTCTTAGGGGTACTCCAGGATCTCCCGGAATCAAAGGAAGTAAAGGAGAAAGAGGACCACCTGGAGTGAATATAATGGGTCCTCCTGGACTTCCTGGACTTCCAGGGACCCCAGGCTCCAAGGGGTTACCTGGCCTTCCAGGACCACCAGGTCAAAAAGCCTCCCTCCCCAAACCCCTGAATTATCTACATTTATTCTTATAACAAATGTATACATCCAGAGACGATGAATTTTAATCTTGCTCTGAAATCATGCGTTTTGATGGCTCTTTTCTGCTCCCAATTCAAATCACTTATCAGTGAAGTCAGGAGGATTAAGTGACCTATTTACAGAGGAATCATCAGCTTATTATTAACCCCACACACAGCCACTCCAAGGACTGTACTTATCAGCAGGAGTATATAATGTCCAGAAACTAAACTTAAATAGCACATCAATCTCATTAGCTCTGTGAAAAGTCTGGAAAAGGTACTTAACTTTTTTAGAGCTTATTTTCCTCAACTGTAAAATGAGCAGGTTGGACCTTGAAGGTCCATCTCCTCATCTATGATATTATGAACTGGATATGGAGTTCACAATACCTGAGTCAGAATCCTGGCTCTCTCAACTATCAGCTGCATGAACTTGGGACCAAATCATTTATTTCTCAGAGAGATCCCTATCCAGTTCAGGTTTCTTTCTATTAAAAAGATTTAGACCAATTCCTGGAGAATGTGCCAATCTCAGGAGCTTTCAGCCCACAAAACCAATAAGAATGCAAAACTTCTGAAGAATCATTGAACAAAAGCCTTTATCAACAGATTATTTAGAACTGTGCCTAATTAGTTGCTGTCTACCAGCAGAGTCCTGAAGGCAGCTGATGGCACAGTGCATAGAACTCATGAACTGGAATCAGGAATAACTGATTTCAAATCTAGCCTCAGACACTTATTAGTTTTGTGACCCGTGGCAAATCACAACTGCCTGACTCAGTTTCCTTATCTATAAAAATGGAATGATGATAGCACCTGCCTCCTAGAATCATGAGATAAAACAAGATAGTATTTATAAAGTATTTTTTTCAAACCTTTAATTGCTTACATAAATGATGGCTTTTGTCTCTGGGATAGAATATAAACTTTTCAGTCCGACTTTTAAAATCTTCCAGCCGTCCTACTTTTCCTAATGTTCTTCATTACTCTTTTTCAGATCTTCTATATTTCAAATAAACCAGCTTTCTAGCCCTGCTCCAAACTTAGCCTTCCACTTCTGTCTATGCAATTGTGGAAATAAGTGACTCATTCTTTTCAGTTACACCAACATACATGAGTGACTTCATGTTCTAATAAAAGAATTATGGATTAGATATGCATATCTGCATGCTGCAATTCATAGGAAATTGTCTCTGAGAATATGCAATAGCTTAAAAATTATCTTTTTAACTTTTCAACAGGTAAAGTAACTTTTCAGAATGGTCCTCCGGGAGACCATGGAGATCCAGGACATTTGGGGTCTCCAGGCATACCTGGAGCCTATGGACCCAAAGGTTAGTGAGCCTATCAATAATGTCATGCTTTAAAATATATTTTTAATTGTATTTTTCTCCTTAGAAAATGACAATATACAAAAATTAAGGAGTCAATTAAATTGTTTAATTCTTCTGCCTTTTAAGGATTTTTCTTTTGAAAAATGAATTAGCTGGGGCAATTAGGTGATACAGTGGATAGGATACCAGCTCTGGAGTCTGAGTTCGAATATGATCTCAGACACTTATTAGTTTGACTCTGAACAAGTCACTTAATCCCAATTGCCTTTAAAAGGAAGGAAGGAAAGAAAGCTGAAATAACACCCAAATGAATTCTCATAAAGTCTCAGCTTTATTCCTCAGACCAGATGATAAACACTAAAAAGTTAAATACTTTTATGGCAGATTTACCATCTTTTTTTTCTAGGCCCAAATTTAGGATAACTGAAATCAAGTTCTTATTCTTTTTCATTTACTTGTCTACTTAAGCAGATAGAATAGGTAGAGATTATTAGTTTTGATGTTTATTAAGTGCTTTTCACAACACTACAAAAGACAAGTTCTGTATCTTATGAAAATAAAAAAAGTTAAATTCTCTCAGGTAGACCATATGGACTCATGATTAATGGAATAATCATATTATTCTAGGAGAACCAGGACCACTGTGTACCCAATGTATTTATACTCCAGGACCCCCAGGTCTGCCAGGTTTGCCTGGGTTAGATGGTGAAAAAGGAACTGAAGGTAAATGATATTTGGGTTTGTTATTCTTTTTTCCATGGATGGCTGAGTTACTTAGCAAAGATGGATTTTGAAATCATAGAGATTCTGGCATGATCTGAGTGAACTGGAAGGAGAATTTTATAATGTCAAAACAAAAGATACCAGATAATACATGTGCCAGCATGAAAATATTTTTTCTAAACTCTGAGAGTTAATAAACTAGTCTTCAGAAAGGGTTCTACTTGAGTGATGTGGAGACTTGGGTCAGAAGTTTCAGGTGGTGGAGAGCCAATTTTACCTCAGTGCAGGAAATGAAATATTTACAGCAGAAGTGGGAATGTGGCTAAGTTGAGTCGATATTCATTTGAGTGTCCAGTGATTGGTGGGAACTGACCAACAAATGTTAAGTTGGGGAAGGGAAAGTTCCCTGAATCCTTGTCCTGGCATGTGTCAATAGTGGTTCTGGTGTCTGCTGGTGGTCTAGGGTAAAGGAGCAGATACCTGAATTATAATAGCCAACACTGTCATTGGTCCAGGAGCCCCAGATTGTAAAGTGCTTAAATGCCCAACTGAAGTGTTCTTCTGTATTCCTCAAAGTATTCTGATGAAACCAACTTTATTTTGGAATTTGAGTATTTTTAATAACTTATGAAAAGAAAGATCTGAGAGTAGTACCCATATTCTACTGTACCTGTCAACTCATTCTTTTATGCTATGACAACAATAAAATAAAAACAATTTAAACGGTTTTTACCTTTAGATGATACCTGAAAAAAGCAGCTAGTTTTCATAGGCTTTGTTAACTAAATTCTTTTTTCACATAATAACCACTCAATAAATAGTTATCATTTGATTGACTTGCAGGAGGGCAAGGACCTGATGGCTTAAAGGGAAGCCCAGGATCTCCAGGATATACAGGTCTACCAGGCTTTCCAGTAAGATTACAGCTATAAATTGTTTAACCTTTTTGGTTCAATTTTTGTTGTTGGTGGTGCTTATGAGAATTAGGCCTCCTCTGATATATAGTCTTCAAAGTTATACTTTATGAAAAATTTGTTTTGCTCATATTTTTCCTCATTTGGGGCTCAGAACTTTGAAACATTTGAATTTGGGTCATATACATATGTTTGTCTAGGTGTCTCAGTTCCCTAGTAAGCATTTAGCTAACAAAGCTTTGAACAAAGAACAAATTTATCATACAGAGTAAAGAACACAGAAAAAGGTGCGTCTCAAAGGCCACACACAGCCAAAAATATTCCCTTCTTATGTATCTGTCAGGGACCTAAAGAGGTGCTTAAGGACTAAGGACTACCCTGAGGTCTAATTTCCCCAAGTGACTAAAGAAGTTAGGATTGATGGTCCACTCCCCATCCTCAGACATAGAGAAAAAGTGATTTGCCTATTATCAAATTGCTAGTAAAAGTCTGGATTTCCACTTTTCAATGCTGCTGATAGTGTCACTACTTCTTTGAAGAAAGAAGTCTTACAGATCTTTAATAATAAGATAGTGCTGTCCAAAGGATGGCTTCTGAATTAATTTATTTTTTCAGCTCCCCCTTACCCTCCCAGACTACTTAGGTTACTAAATTTCACTTACTTCTTTTCCATCTCAAGTAAAAGACTGGTATTCATTCTCTCTCTCTCTCTCTCTCTCTCTCTCTCTCTCTCTGTGTGTGTGTGTGTGTGTGTGTGTGTGTGTGTGTGTCTTTCTGTCTCTATTTCTGTCTCTCTCCGTTCCTATCAGTCAGTCTGTCTGTCTCTGTGTGTGTGTCTTTCTGTCTCTGTCTCTGTCTCTATCTCTGTCTCTCTCTGTCCCTATCAGTCAGTCTGTCTGTCTCTCTGTGTGTGTCTTTCTGTCTCTCTTTGTCCCTATCAGTCAGTCTGTCTGTCTCTGTGTGTGTGTGTCTTTCTGTCTCTGTCTCTATCTCTGTCTCTCTCTGTCCCTATCAGTCAGTCTGTCTGTCTGTGTGTGTGTGTTTTTTTGTCTCTGTCTCTATTTCTGTCTCTCTCTGTCCCTATCAGTCAGTCTATGTGTGTGTGTCTTTCTGTCTGTCTCTCTCTTTCCCTATCAGTCAGTCTGTCTTTGTGTGTGTGTGTGTGTGTGTGTGTGTGTGTCTTTCTCTGTTTCTCTCTGTCCCTGTCTCTCCTCCTCTTCCCCCTGCCCTTCATCTCCAATACATAATCAGCTCTTCCTGCTGAGTCATCTTGGTGCTGTAAAAACTATCTCATCTTTCCTCATATATTTACCTCCTCATTTCCTATGGTCTTTTAGCCCTACCCTATTTTCAGGTGGAGGGGAAAAGCTGATGGCTACTTCTAGCAATTGCCAAAGCCCATTTCTCCATTACACTTAAAGCCAAAGGCTCCTCGAGTTCTATTGCCTTATACACAGACATCAGGAATTTCTGATTATGCCTGTAGCCTTTACAATGACTGAAGTCACTGTAAAAAATAAAGATAGCCAACTCCCACTCACAGTAATGAATCAGTCCCCTAGAACAAAGCTATATCTTTCCCTCATGATTGTGGAGATACTGCCTGAGAAGTTGGAGTGTTCTTCTCTAAAATCATTGTTTGCCCCAATATTAATGGTCAGTGATTAAAAACTCCAGTAGGTATATATACCAAATACAGCAGGAAAAATAATTATACTACCTAGAAAAAAAATCTCTCTTATAAACATCTTAGTCCCTAGGGGAAAGTGAGCTTAAACTTAAAGCAATTTCTTCCCTTGTCCCACCAAATTCAAGGGATCAGAATAAAAGAAAATAAGATGGGGAATGGAACAAGTTTGTTTTTGCTGTACTTTCTCTAAATCTTCTGCATATAGCTCATCCTTCATTTTCTTGGGATGATGGTATGGGTCAAAGTGGAATGTGAATTCCACTTTACTGAAAGATGAAAATACTAGTTATTGACTGGCTCAGATACTTAAATAGCCAAGCAACCACCTAGATCTCATCCCCTCTTTGTTTGGCATGACCAGCCAGGAATCCTGAAACTCTACAATCATATTACCCTGGAGGATGAAGACCCCAACTAAAAGTCCACTAAAAGAAAATAAGATGTACTTTTCTTAAATTAGAGTTAAAGATAACCAAATTCAACCATAACCTCTGTTTAAGTTATTCCATAGAATATCAGTCACTGTTATTATTATATTAAATTTCAACTTTTAAATAAAAATTTGCTTTTAATAGGAGCAAATTAGTGTAGCAGTTACAAGAACATAACTTGCCTTATTGGCAAGTTGGCCACTAAGTGATACTATTTTCAACCATAGTAACTCATAATATAGAGATATTTTGGTGAAAAAACCTTGATGTTTTCTTCAAAACTGAAAAGATTTTAATATATAATGAGTTTTACATAATGATGGCTGGATTCAAATCCCACATCAGATCCTTGATAGCTGGGTAAACCTTGCAAAGTCTTCTTTCTTTCTCTCAGTTTCAGTTTCCTCACTTATAAACTGTGGGTAATAATAGTTGTTAGAAGAATCAGAACAGATAATGTATGTAAATGAGTTCTAAGAATCCAAAATGCTACTTTTGTAGCATTAATACAAAATCAATTTCACAAAAAGGTAAACAAAGTTTCTCTCTTATTTTCACTAGGGATTCCCAGGTACTCCAGGATATCAGGGACAAAAGGGAGAAAAAGGTGAAACATCATATGAAGGAGAAGTAGGAGATCGAGGGGATCCAGGAGTCAGAGGGGAGCCTGGAAAAAGGGGCTCCGATGGAATTCCTGGAAAACCTGGCACAAAAGGACTGCCAGGCACAAAAGGAGAACCGGTTGGTACACAGAATCATTTAAAAAATTATGTGCTGTATACTTATTGTGTATCTAATTAATACTTTAATATATTTAACATCTACTGGTCATCCCTCCATCTAGGGGAGGGGGTGGGGGGAAGGAGGGGAAAAATTGGAACAAAAGGTTTGGCAATTGTCAATGCTGAAAAATTACCTATGCATATAACTTGTAAATAAAAAGCTATTTAAAAAATAAATAAATATGTTCATTATATTTGAAATAAAAGTTGAGTTTAAGAGGAAAAAGATACTTTCCTAAGGAGTGATAACAAATAGGATTGAATCATATATATGTGAAGTCATGTATCTGTGTGTGTATATTCATTAGTACTAGTAATAAGGCAAGGTATACTAAAGTTACAGTATTAAAGTCCCACACCATTTTCTCTGACCTACTGTTAAAAACTATTGTTGCTGTTTGTCCTTTGTTCTCAAAAAGAACTATAATATCTGGGAGGTGAAGCCATGACATGCAAGTGAATTGAATTGAAGTGAGGGAGGGATGTGTAAAGTTACTTGCCTTAATTTCCCCTTCAGAGCTATCTGGGTCCAGGGGCAGTGCTTCTGTCAGTAGAGGACCACCTCGGAAAGCGCTTATCTGGAAAAACTTTAAGTACAGGGCTAATGATAGACGGCCTGTTTGTTCTTAAATGTTCCTCTTCAGAGCCAAGTACAGGAAAGTTCTTCACTAAAAGCCTGGCTATTAGGTGCTTTTTCAGCCACAATTAAGTCATGAAACATGCAAGGATAAGCCAGTAATAAGATCACAGATCCTTTTTAAGAATCAAAGATGAGCTAGCATCCAATGTTTTATGGGAAGTTTTAACTCTGTACACTCATGATGGGTGTTCTAGAACTCTAAGCTCTTTTACAGGATTCACATATGTAGGGAATTCTTGAAATATTAATTTACAACACAGGCAAATTAAGATATGAGCATAACTTTATACACCACAGAAAATAAAGATCAACCTAAAAGGGTATCATAAACATTTTTTTATATTTGGTTGAGCCTTTTGTGACATTTTTCCTCCCAGTAATGTGAAGAATTACCAGCCCACTGGTGAAGATCAGCACCTAACCTGCGTAGAGGACTAAGAGATTAAGTGATTAAATGATACTCATTAATCAATTGATTTAAAGTATGAAAGTGACCCAGATTCTTGAAGGCTAATCAGTGGAAGATAAAGTCTCAACTTTTACCATGCTTTAAGTAAAAGCTCAGCTAAGGAGTAATAATCAAAAGATGAAGATCTAAGAAATTAGCTAAATATGGCAACTTGAATTACCAGAAGGTTGGCTTCCAGGTGATGGAAATTTTTTGATCACAGCAAATCATGCAACTATATACTAAGTCAAGGAGAGGTTATGATAGGTACCAGTGAAGTGAGTAACTGTGCTGATAAATAGTAAAGCAAACTTGTACATTTGGTGGTGACTACTGTAAATTTGACAGTACCAAAATTCTAAATGACTATCATAAAGATAACATTCTGTAGATTCTGTTACATATTGCTATTTATAGCAAATAGTCAATAAGCATCTATTACATTCTTAACATGTGTCAGAAACTAACTGCTAAGTTCTAACAATAAAAAGCAAACAGAAAGATAGTTAGTGCCTGCCCTCAAGGAGCTTCTATTCTAACAAGGAAGACAATACCCAAAAGAAAGTTGAAAGAAGCTGAAAAGATGGGAGATAGGGCTCAAGGTATCTAGGGAAGGAGCATAGGAGAAGAATTTTGGAGGGCAGCTTGGAGAACAACCAGACTGGGCTGGCCTGGGTACCTCCTTAAAAGACACTTCTAGGAGGAGTCATTCAATGAAATGGAAAGGCCAGAGGCACAAAGGGTACTTCAATTGTATCTAAAAAAAAATCAAAATATTAAATGCCAACCAGTTATATTTTTTTCCTATAGGCTGTGAATGGTGAAAAGGGGGATAAAGGTTTTCCAGGAAATCCTGGTGACCCTGGGTACCCAGGACCCATGGGACCAGCTGGACCATCCAACTATGGACCACCAGGACAACCTGGACCAAAGGGAGCTGCAGGTGTACCCGGATTTCCTGGATCACCTGGAAATGATGGTTGGTTAGTTTATTTCCAGTACAATTTATTTTCATGTATAGTAAATTTCTAGTTCTACCAAGGAGAACAATAGTAATAGCTAGCATTAATATAAAGTTCTAAAGTTTGCAAAGAATTTTACATCTATTATGTCATTTGACCCTTACAAGCTTGTGATGTAGATGCTATTATTATCTCCCATTTTATAGATGAGGGAACTAAGATTGAGAGAGGTCACACAATAAATAAGAGTCTGGAGCAGAATTCTAATCCAGATCTTCCTGACTCCAGGTCCTCATACTCTCTCCATTGAGCCACACTTGATAATTTCTAATTCATACCAGGCATGGAATTTGCAGAAATTTGGAGAGATAATCCAGAGCTTAAACATAGTTAAAATATATCAGGACACTGTAAAAGAAAAGAAGGGTTAAGTAACTTGACTAGTGTCTGAGGTAGTATTGTAATTCAAGTCTGGTCTTCCTGACCCCAAGTACAGGACTCTACCACATTTTGCCACCAGCCTACCTTAATTTGGCGTAGAAATTGCAAAAAGATAAATGTAGAAGGAAAATCAGCCTATCAATTAAAATGAGTTGTCTCCAGAATTGGTAGGTTTCTCCTATTTCTCTTTCAAGCGGAGACTAGATGACACATGTTGAGAAGGTGGTAGATGACATTCTTGTTCTTATATGGCTGGAACTAGATGGCCGCTGGGGTTTCTTTAAATAATAATGCCATGGGCATTTTTTTTTTTACCTTTTTTCTTGAGATAGAGGAGTAGAAATGGGAAACCAGTATTTTATTCTAGTATAGAAAATCCTGTTTCTGTAATCTTGGGCAAGTTATATAACCCCAATTGCCTCAGGAAAAAAAAATCCCATTTCTAAATGTAAATTGTTCATGGAATATTCTATTTTCCTAAAATATTTTACAATCTAGATTCTTTACTCTTACATCACAATTTTTAGCCAATTTTTGCTGTTGGTATGTGAAGTAGTTTTAGTATCTAGCTAACCTAATTTGCTAAATATATGCTAAGAATATGGTAGGTGCTTTAATTCAACAAAGTAGCTACTATGTACAAGGAATAGTGCTTAGTATGTTTTTGGCATAGAGCCAAATGTAATTGAATAATTCCCTATAAACAATCTGCCCCTTAAAAAATAAAAAAAAAGTCTTTCATTAAAGATTAAGATTAATTCTACATTACCTGCTCTCAAAATATAAAATGTATTTCATAAGATCTGTAAATTCCATATTTTGTTATAATGAGAGTCCTATTTCCTAAGGGACCATTAACCTACATTAACTTCAAGACCTGTGAGAAGGAGAAATTATGTTTACTTTCTCTCTGTATACATTTCTGAATTGCTTATAATGATAATTTTCCTAACTACCAAGGAAACATACACATACTAATTTTACTACCATATCTTTTTTTTAAGGTCCCAAAGGAGAACCAGGTCTAGTAGAACCAGTCCCTGGCCCTCCAGGACCTCCTGGATTGCCAGGGCTACCTGGCCTCCCAGGTACAACTGGTAAGTATTTCTTCTTTCAAGTAAAATATAAAGAATTTGAGTAAATTCTGAGTTCTCCAATGAGGAAAGGTTAGTATAAAACTTAGTGAAATCCAATTTATGAAACATCATTTTCCAGTTTAAAAAAGAACATGAGAAGAGAAGGGATTTATTATCTGTCCTCTGAAATGACCATAACTACTCTTCCCATTAATGTTCATGACTGTTGAGCTCATTCTATTGCATTAACCACAATGAATACTCTAAGATAGTTAAAATCACTTCAGAGGGTCCCAGGAAGGAGAATACTCTCTAAGAGGTGATCAGGGAATTATAAGGTAAAAAAATGTATAACTTCTTTGAGCCTTGCTTGCCACATTAGTAAACTGAGCTTTCTTTAAGATGATATTCTAAAGGTTTTTTTTCCCTAAGATGGAGATTCTATATAGGTTCAAAATGCTAGCTTTAAAAACATGCACACATACATATACACACATCAAATACTGGTTTTAAAAGTTTATAAGCATATGCACATACATATAAGTTATATACACAGATATGTAATATATAAATATACATATGGATGTGTATATGCATACACACATATATATGCATATATATATATACACATATGTATATAAAATCTATCTTTATAGATTTAAGATGGTTTCTGTTTGTTATAGGGTTTTTCAAAAGTCCTAGTGCAATTTTAAGCTCTAATAGTTTAGTAAAATTAAACTTTAATAAAAAAGCTTTAATAGCCTAAACCTTCATTAAGACTTTTCTATATTTATATATGTATGTATAGATGTTTATATTTATATATACATATATTTACACATACACACAAATATATATATATATATATATATTTACACATACACACAAATATATATATATATATTTGTAAATATATGTATATATAAATATAAACATGTAAAGGTTCAAACTTCTGGCTTAAAATATATATATATTTATACACATACACATATATATATATATATATATATATATATATTTTTTTAAGCCAGAAGTTTGAACCTTTACATAATCTCTATCTTAGGAAGAAATACAGATAGGCTAGAGAGCTACATACATACAAGAGAGAAATTACTACATATATTATGTTATACTTAAGTAGTATATTTATTAATATTATAAAATTATAAACATATGATATTATATATATAGAAATTTCTGTACAAATTCTAATATGTTGTATATTACATATAAATTAGTCCTATTTTAATCATAGTTATAGAATAAATTTATATCATATATTAAAATTGTTATATATAAAAATTATATACATAAAATTTCTTTCATATATATATATTTCTTTCTAAGACAGTGATTCCACAGAGGTTCACTTTTGAAACACCCTGTATACACATACACACACAGTTTTGAATGAGAGAAAAAGGGAAGAAAAGAAATAATATATATGCAGATTTTAATGGTAAGTCCTCTGGCAAGAATAGGAGGATAACTGGTTATTGTATTAATTTAATTTTGTTACAAAAACATACTGATCATTCAAATACGTTAACAAAAATTAATAAACATCTATTTGGTGTCCAGCACTGGGAATACAAGTACATAGAATAAAATAGTCCCTACTCTCAAGGAATTTACACTCCAACAGAAAAAGGTGTGTGTGTGTGTGTGTGTGTGTGTGTGTGTGTGTGTGTATGAAATACACATATACATATGTATATATGGAGAGTTAGGAGAAAACATAAATACATGCAAAATTTACAAATATGCATATGCATATATGTGAGTGTATACATATACACATAAAGCAGTTAGGGTGGGCACTAAAAGTGCAATAGAGAAGAGAAGAAATAAATGAGGTGACAACTAAGTATATCACAGGCATGGGGATGAACAGCACAAATATTCAGGAAACAATATGGGATGGCATGTGTGAGGAACAGTAGGAGCTCTGAAGAGTATAGGAGGGAATGTAGTCTACAATGTTGCAGAAGAGATATCTTAGGGCCATTTGGTGAAGGGCTTTAAAAGTTAAACATTTGAGTTTATATTTTATCCTAAAGAGACCGAGGATTCACTGGAGATGATTGAGTAGTGGAGTAACATGATCAGAACTATACTTAAGAAAAATTACTTTGGTTGGTGCTTTCTGGAGTAGAGATCAATTTTAATGAGGGAGACTAGTTAGGAGGCTATTGGAATACCCTAGTTGAGAGGTGATGAGGGACTGAACCGAGGTGGAACAGAAATGTGAGTAGAAATGAGGGGTCAGATAAAAAAGATTCTATAGAGTAGAAATGGCAAAATTTGGCAACTGATAAGAGATATGAGTGAGAGAGAATGGAGAACTCAAGATCGTTCTGAATTATAACCTGAGAATCTGGTGGTAAATTTGACAGAAAGCTGATAAAACAAAGCTGACTTTTTTTGTCTTCTTTTAGGAAATCCAGGATCCAAGGGACCAAGTGGTAATCCAGGTCCTCCTGGGTCTGATGGTGAAGCAGGATTCCCAGGAATTGGAGTTCCTGGGCCTCCTGGATATAAGGGTAAATGCTAAATTTCTGTTTAAAATTATTA
This sequence comes from Sarcophilus harrisii, assembly GCF_902635505.1. NCBI lineage: Eukaryota > Metazoa > Chordata > Mammalia > Dasyuromorphia > Dasyuridae > Sarcophilus > Sarcophilus harrisii. The sequence continues at coordinate 54,145,256 of NC_045428.1, read as the reverse complement.
TTTTTCCTCTAACAAAATAATTCACAGTATTAATTGATTTTGAGGTCTACATAGTATGACTGGCAACAGAAAAAAATCTATTGACTGTGCCTCCCATGTGAGTCCTTACACTGTCTCAGGTTCACACCAGGCTCTAGAGGGATCCATTTCACAGAATATGGCATTTAATATATTTAATTGCTCTACAGAGAAACAAACATAAATTAGGTAACTTGTCACTTTCAGTATCCTATTCTTAGCTTTATCCAGCATATCCCATATATCTTCATGGATTTCCCTTTGTATAAGTTTTCAGCCTTGTTTAAGAATCTAATTGAAAGTCACAAAAGTAATAAAAAACTGAGTACTATATGCATGATTTTTTTGAATATGCATGTTTTTTAAGTGAATTTGGTTTTTATTTGTCAAGTATTTCTTTTATTTCCAAATAGTATTTTACTTTCCAAATACCTTAAAGATAGTTTTCAACACTCATTTTTGTAAGATTTTGAGTTCCAAATTTTTTCTCCCTCCCTCATCTTCCCTCTCACCAAGACAGCAAGCAATCTGATATAGGTTATACATGTACAATCATTTTAAACATAATTCCATATTAGTCATATTTAGAAGAAAAATCAGAACAAAAGGGAAAAACCATGAGAAAGAAAACCAAAAAAAAAGTGAAAAAGGTAATGCATGATTTTTAATATATAAAAAGTAAAGCACTACCACTCCTCCAGTTGTCTGGGACATAGAAAAGTTATTTAATTTAAGAGGATTTTTCTTATTCTCATCTCACAGTAAACACTAAAGGCAGGTGATGAATGCCTTGCTTTCAAACAGCAACTGTAGGGTCCATTCCAAGAAATCAGGGGAATTTCTGAGTCATGCTGTTCTAAAATAACATCTAAGAAGTTTCAGCTCCAATTCTGCCAGATATACTCCAAATAGGCTGTTAATAATAGGATCTGACAGCCTCTCCTATGTGACTTGATTTGTTCTTATAGTTTTATATTGTAAATATTGGTCATAAATGAACACTTCCCAATTGTGAGAATTCTCATTCTAGTTCACTAAAGCAGTGAAGTTGAAGCTATGTGTGATGTTCAGTTCACCCCCACCTTCAGTATGGCTCCAGTAAATTGCCTTGATTTGAGGCTATTACACCTCTTCCCACTGGTTTCTGAACTAAAAGTCTGCCCCAATTTTCTGTCCATGTCTTTCTCATCAGTGTTCTAATGAATGGACATTTAAGTCATGAGCTTATCTGCTTGTCCAGTTAGATATTGTAAAGACTTGGTCTCTGGAACAAGACTTTTGAGCAGTTTACAATCTTGCCATCTTTAGGGTTCCTCCCTCCTGGTGTACTTCTGGGATCTGCTTTTAACTTATAGCAAAGAAATATAATCTGAATTCTATGGTGATTTTTTTCTGGTCCTCCACTCAACTGCAACTTTTCTCTGCTATGGTCATATGCTGATTTTCTGATGAACTAAAACTACCTTTGGCTTCTCAATCAAAAGGGATGTGTGAGTAGGGAAGGGATATCAGCTCTTTTAGTTCATAGCTCCAGGGCTAGTTCAGCTCTCTTGTGAATCAGATCCACTATGCCCTACCAGCCAGCATTTGAGCTCTTTGGCTTCTGCCTGAGCTACAATTCCCTGACTTCTGTCTATTATTTAACTTCAGTTGTATAAATTCCTTTTAGTTTCTATGACACCACTGATTACTACCTTGAATCAATACAATTCACTGCAAGTGATTCTTTTAGTAAGACTGCCAGACTGAATAGAACACAAATTTTGGTCCTGTCTTCCTGTAGGCACCAAATCATTGTTTTCCCTACATAAAGATTACAAAGTGTTCTATGACAATTGTAGAAGATAGTAAGATTACAGCATGACTCAAGAACTCCTCATTAAATCCACCATTCTCCAGGAATTTGAACTAAATATGAACCCTAAATTGACTGAAGCTGAATCAGTTTTGAACCCAAAGCATTACTTTGAGAAACTGCTAAATCAAAATAGTAATTTTACTTAAAAAATAAAACATTATTTGTGATGCTTTTTCCTCCCAAGGGGAACCAGTTTAAGTTAATCCAAAGGGCTAGAAAAATATAAATTTACTTATTTAGCTCTTAAGTTTTTCAGTCATTGAAATTATAGAAACAATGATAAAAGTTTCTTTTAACAAAATTATTCTTGTGATTTTTCTTGTTTTATAGGAGACAGAGGTGATCCAGGAGCCAAAGGATCACCAGGTTGTCCAGGAGAAATAGGGAACCCTGGGTCACCTGGACTACCAGGACTACCAGGAGCAAAGGTTTGAGGGAATCACAAACTCAGTTTAATCAGAGTGCAGGTTAGGTATATCTCTAGGTTCAAGAACACCTTAAAAATTTTTTTTCTTCTTAGAAAAGAAAGGCAAGGGATAACTAGATAGCACAGTTGATAGAGCACTGGCCCTAGAGTTAGGAGATCCTGACTTCAAATGTGATCTCAGATACCATGACCCCAAATGCCTCATACCAAAAGGAAAATGAAAAACAAAAAGAGAGGCAAAAATTGTTGGCATCTTTGTTGATTACTCACAGGAGGTTATTTCTTAAGCATTAAAAATTCCTCATTTTTGCAAAACACATCACTGAGCAAGTATTTTGAATGGCATGTCATCTGTTATTCAATCATTTCAGTTGGGTTCAATTCTTTATGACCCCCTTTGGGATTTTCTTGGCAGAATTACTGTGGTTTGCCATTTCCTTCTTCAGCTCATTTGACAGATGAGGAAACTGAGGCAAACAAGATTAAGTGACTTGCCCAAAGTCACACAGCTAATAAGTATCTGAGGCCAAATTTGAACTCAGGATGAGTCTCCTGAGGCTAGTACTCTGTGCATTATGGCACCATCTAGCTACTCCTTTGAATGACATAGATAAAATTAGAGAGAAAAAAGTAAAGTTGTTAAATATTGTTACTTGCATAAAGAAAAAGAAAACTCAAATTTCCTTAGAACATCTAATTACCAGGATCTTCTTTTTAATTCTAACTGTTTATCCTAAATATTTCTGTTTATCTGCAGGATAATGTTTTGAGTTATATTTGATAATGTTTTGAGTTATATTTCTTAGCTTCTTTAAAATGCTTGCTAAGCTTAATTTTAAATTTTTATTAATATTTAATTGAATCAATACTGTATGGGCACAGGAACAACCTATGGCTCCAAACTCTACTTCTTTCTCTAAATCAAAAGACTCAGACCTGACCACTACTTCCCTATATATATGCTATCTCTCCCAATATATAAGCTTCTGGAAGTTGTTTTATATATTTGTGTTTGTATGTACATATGTATTTTTATATTTGTGCCCTCTATACTCAGCATAGTGTCTGGCATTTAGCACACCCATATTAAATGTTGTTCATCCATTCATTCATCGATATCGAATCCAATGCCCTCATCTACAGATAGGAATCTGAATCCCAATTAGGGGACTAGTTCAAAGATAATTATTGGTACTCTGATCCATATCAGCACCACATCTTGTTCTTCAGTTTCTTAAAGTTTCTACTAGCTCTTAATCCTATTCATTGTATATTATTTCTTTTTGATTTAGGGAGACCCAGGTACAGCAATGCCTGGAAAAGAAGGGATCACTGGTTTTCAAGGAGAAAAAGGAAATTTGGGGGAAAATGGAGAAAATGGGATCCCTGGGCTTCCAGGCCTTCCAGGGCCCCCAGGAAACAAAGGACATGATGGATCACCAGGTATTTGCCTTGTTATTTACAATCGTAACAGGACTGAGCTAAAAATAAAGGAAAATCTTATCTGTTAGGGCCTGAGTAGTTATATAGATGGGTTGTGAATCTTAAAATCCTTTGAGTATCAGTAAGAGTATACACATTAATGAGATCTCAGATCTATTCAAATTATTATAATGTCTCTTTGAACCTCATGTGATTATGTTTATCCATTTCTCCTTTCCAGGAGAGCCTGGCTTTCCTGGACCTCCAGGGTATGATGGGATTCCAGGAATCTGTATTCCAGGTGCAAAGGGAACCCAGGGACTTCCAGGTTTAAATGGACTAAAAGGACCACAAGGTAGGTTTACAACATCAAACACTAAAATTAAGAGACAATGGGAGTTAAAATATGAAAGTTATCTTAGTAACTTAAAATAAATGGATATCTTCTGCCAATATGCAAAAATTAAAGTCATTGCACATAATGGATAGCCTGAATTTTCTTTTCCTGAGTTTCTCATCTGTGACTCTGCCTTTACTTGGGCAAGTTACTGAAACTATCTGGTTCTGGGACTCAGTTTGCATTTAGCTGTACAGTCCACTCCATTAAATACAGATTCTTCGTGAATAATAACAGCATCACCACAGGTGGTGGATATCTTGGCAAAAATGGCTTCCTGTTTATTTAAGCATATTAATATACAGAAGGGGCTGCCAAGGAGATTAAAATTCTTCAATAACCAGAGAATTAATCCAGTTGAAAAGATGGTAGAGTTAATATAATTCTCAAATAAGGAAATTGAGATGTAAATAGTTTTAATAACTTGCTCAGTGCCATATTTCTAGCTAGAGGCAGGACCAGTACTCTGGTGCTTTTTTTCTCTCATACCATACTGAAGAAAAACTAAGAGTTTTGTCTGCCTTCCCCATGAGAATGTCAACTTTCTGAGGGCAGGAATGGTTTCATTTTGATCTATGTATCCCCAGTACCTACCACAATGTTTGGTTTATAATTGGTGCTTAATAAATGCTTGCTGATTGATGTAGTTCCCATTTCTATGGTCACTCCAACTCTACCCTTTTTCTATTAGGTTTGGGGGAATGGGAAAGAAGGAAGTTATTGCTGCTGTTCAGAGGCACATTGGTGTAATTCAGAATAATGACACCTGAGTTTTAATGCTAGCTGTGTGGCCATGGGGGAGTCCATTCATACCAATGGATCTGAGTTTCTTCATTTGCAATGTCAATCTTGCTACTTATCTTAATTACTAAGCAAAGCTATTTGTGAATCTTACAGAAATATGAGTCAAAGTTATTGGTTTTGGTTTTGGTTTTTGAAGGAGACAGAGGCCTGGAAGGTCCTAAAGGGGATCCAGGAATACCAGGCTTAGACAGGTCAGGATCCCCAGGGGAACCTGGGCCACCAGGACTGCCGGGTCATCAAGGGGATAAAGGACTTAGAGGTCCTGCAGGATATCCAGGAGCTCCGGGACCCCCAGGTCCACCAGGTACTGAAAATGTTTTCAAATTAAGTTTTCTTTCAGTTTGAGACATCTATTCTGAACTATGTTAGAAAGGTTAATGCCAATAATATGTGATAATTTACTTTTAGCTTGCATTTATTGAGTGTCTTTCTTTGGTTTCCTAAGACTATAAATATTTTGCTGTTCTCATCTAGAGAAAAATCAAGGAATGGCAGCTCTTATATAACCTGGATCAATCTTTCTTAGCCATTCCAAAAATATATTCGGTATTAAAGTTAGAAAATAGGACCTTTTATTGACCATCTATTTGACAAGCAAGTTTCTTTTTCTGTTTACAGAAACCTCTCCTTTGACTCTTTTCTGCACCTCTTTTACCTAGCTATTCCTTTTCATAATTTTCTTGTATCACTCTAGTTTCTTTTTTTCAGTTTTTTTTCTACCGCTCTTATCTCTAACTTTTCTAGTAATTCTTGTTGGGCTTATGTCCATTAGCATCTTTCTTTCAGGCTTTACATATAACTATTTTCACATTGTTGTCATCTTCTGAGTTTGTGTATTGGTCATCCCTGCCACAAATTAACTTTTTTATGGTCAAATTCCTTTTATTTTTTAATTGTTCCTTTCTCAGCCTATTTCTTGACTTTGAACTTTATGCTAAAGTTGGGTTCTACTTGCCAAAAGGTGAGGAAGCACTGGCACATGCTTCTGGATTCTTCTCACTGTTGTTTTAAAGCTAATTTTAGAAATCTGCAAGTTTTCAATGCATCTAAGATGGTATGAACTGGGGAGAAATATGATTACTGCTCTTTTGTTTTATGTTCCAGTATTTACCCAGAAAGCTTCTACTCCCCTGTAGCTGCAAGTGCGTGTTCCTCTTGGCTCTGGAAATGTGATTAAGTCCCCTGCAAGCATTAGTACTCATCTTAGGTTTGAAATGACCACCAGGGCATCTGTTGTCCTATAATGTGACACAAGGACTTCTTTCCATCCTAGAACTGCAACCTAGAACCAGTTACAAGCAATATAGTTTCCAATCAGTGCCAGCTGCACCCAGTGCCAGCCAAGATTCCCCTATAATCTTTTTGACCAGTTTCCTAACCTCCTTACTGTCTTGGGTTGAAAATTCCCAAAGCTGCCACTGCTTTTGCCATTGTAACCACCTCCAAAGCCCACAGCTGGTGCTGCTCCTACATTTGTGTCACAGGTTTCTCCTAAGTTGTCTTGGGCTGGAAAAATGTCTTACTCTGACCTTTTTTTTTATTATTCTGCTCAAAAATTTGATTTGAAGAATTGTTTTAAAGTTTTTGGAGGGGAATGTTGGAAGGTTCAGTTGGGTTCCTACCTCTAATCCATCATTTTGGCTCCACTCCTTTAGCTGTTTCTCTTTTAGATCAAGTCTATTCAGGTGCTTTCACTGATATTCCCACTGTTAAACAGTGAAAGATACCTGACCCAAGTCTGTGCTTTTCTTTGCGTTGATAATCCAGAACACTCTATATTGCTTCAATTCCACAGGCCAAAAGGGAGAAGTTGGAATAATGGGTTATCCTGGAACAATTGGGCCTCCTGGGATTCCTGGGAATCCAGGCACTCCAGGACACAAGGGTAAGTTATGTTGCTGAAGGAATACATAATGTAGTGGAAAAAACACTGAGTGTGAAATCAGAAAACCTGGGTTTGATTTCTGGTTATGTTTCTTGTTAGCTATTAGTTTTTTCAGCTATAAAATGAGAATAACAACTGTATTATTGAACACCTTGTCAAGTCTAAAGCACTATATAAATGTCAGTTATCACCACATATATCATTATCTATATTCAGCATTTAACAAAAATATGTTTGGATCTTTAAGGGAGGCCAATTCACATTCACCTCAGTGGGGAAAAGAGTTCTGAAAATAATGTATTTTATTGTACTTTTTTCTTCTGTTTCCCATTTTTTGCCTCCCTCCTCTTCCCATACCATTTATCCTGTATCCTAAAACTTTTTGTGAATGTACTTGAAAACTTTTTTTTAATCATTTCTGGTAGTATTCCACTTTAATTTGAGCTTTACAATTGTTCATTGATTATTGGTGGATTGATGTGTGTGTATGAATATATAAAATACGATAAAGTTCATTAGTGTGAGTAGTTCCTCCATTGATATAGATCATAATCTTTCACTGCTTTCTTATCATGTAGTATTTTTATTATCTTTTAAATCCTCTATAGAGAAACTACCCTCTTCTTATGCGTTAGTATCTTGGGACTACAATGGATCAGTCAGACTATCCATCTCTTGCCTTCATAATCTCACTATATGAACAACTCATCTTTTCCTTTTTTTCAAAGAAAAAGTTATTACCTCCATATTTTATTAATATGTCCCTCCTATTACTCCTACTTCTCATTGAGCCCCACCCCACAAAAAATTCTCAAAACATATACTCTAGTAAGACAAATTCCTAAATTATTAGCATATCTAAAAATAAGCTTTTATTGCATTTCATGTGCATCGCCTCTCTCTCTCAGGAGCTGAGTGATATGTTTCATCTTCATTCTTCTGGACTTATGGCTTATTATTGCTTTGATCGGGGTTCTAAAGTCTTTAGATATTGTTTCTCTCTATGTAATCATTGTATAAACTGTTCCCCTAGCTCAGTTCTCTGTCCTGCAGCAATTCATAAAGGAATGCTCAGTTTCCTTTGAAACTATTCATTTCATAATTTCTTATGGTACAAGACTATTCATACAACACAACTGATATATGATACAATATATTCCCCAATACATTGGGTAATTCCCTAGGGAAGAGCGTTCCTATTTTTAGTAAACAAAAAAGAGCAGCTATACATGTTAAATAGATAGATAAAGAAGTAGATTAATATATATATATATATATATATACACACATAAGTGTTTACATATATATGTACATATATATAGCCATACATACATGCATAATTTTCCTTTTGCTTTGATTTCTTTGAGGTTATAGGTGAGTCATCCAATGTGAAGAGCAGTTCCAAACTGCTTTCTAGAATGGCTGTACTAATTGATAGAAAAGCATATTAGTAAGGCAACTAGTTGGAGAGAACACAATTCCCATCCATCCTCATACACTTACTAGGTGTGTCACCTAGAGCAAGTCACTTAATTCTAACTGCCTTACCAAAAAAGGTATACCAGTGTACCTGTTTTCCAATATCTCTCCAACAATTATCCTTTTCTTCTTTTGCCATCTGCCAGTTTGATAGCTGGAGAGATAGTACCTCAAAATTTTTAATTTGCTTCTCTCTAATTATTAGTTATTTAAAGCATTTTTTCCTATAATTCTTGATAGCTTGGATTTCCTATTTTGAAAACTTCTTAATAATATCCTTTAACTATTTAACAATTGGGAAATTGTATTTAGTTTTGCAAATTTGGGTTAATTTCTCATATACATGAGATGAGACCTTTATCAGAGAAATTTACAAAATTTTTTTTACAAAGATTTTCTGTTCCCAAGATTTTCCCCCCAAAATATTTCCCTCATATATTGTTTACATTATATTTGTTTTTCAAAAGTTTTTTTAATTTTATATAATCAAAATTGTGTATTTTATCTTGTGTGATCTTGCACATCTACAATTTATTTCTTGGTCATGAACTCTTCCCTGATCAATAATTTAATTTGTTTATATGACTCTTTATACCTAATTCATATATCTACTGGCAGTTATCTTGATGTCTTGTATACTAATTCATCTTTACAGTTATATATACTTTAACCAATGCAGAATTTTCTACAATGCTGGTGTATATATGAGAGCCATCTTGCCTTAAAAGAGCATTCAAGACAGCTTTTGCTCTACTGAGTCAAATAAAAAGTAAAAAAGTACAACAAAAGTAAAAAGTAAATTAAGTTAAAAAAAAAAACAGGTTAAGATGTTACATCCTTTACATCTCCAAATTAGTTGTGTGATACTATCCATATCTATATATATAATTCTTACAAAGATTTTATAATGATAATCATGTAGCTATATGAGCTGGAAGTTGCAGATAACTTTTCAGTTGCCTTTTATTTAGGGTAAAATATTCATCTGAATATTTTCCAAGATTTTGTAATGAGACCAAAGTTATTGATGCTTTTTAGGTATTGATGCTTATTGATGCTTTTTTAGGTAATTTGGGAATTCCAGGAAGAAAGGGACAGAAAGGACTTCCTGGAGTACAAGGGGAAAGAGGTAATAAAGGAAATGAAGGACCATCAATGATATCAGATGATGTAGGAGAGAAAGGTGAACCAGGACCAGAAGGTAAAGGAGAGTTCTTGCATCTAAAACATCTTTTATAACTAAATGTGTGTTTCTGTGCATTTGTAGCATGACCAGGATAACATTATATTTTTAAAAAAGAAAGGTTTCTCTAAAACTTTTTTGGTGAGGAAATGTTATACACTCAGAAAGTAGTCTGCAATTAAAAGCTTATTTTAATGTTCCAGACAGACAATCCTGAAGATCACTGAGACTGAGATAGTATGCTCTACATACACTCCCAAATTTTGTACAGATACCATGTACATATTGTAATTTTTAAAAGTTATGCACAATCACTACATATACTTAGCAATTAGATAATATGCCTAATAGCCTAGAATTCACATATGCTCAATTTGGCATTTTAATATTTTTTATTTAGTCCATCTTAGAATAAGAGAGGTGAAAAAATGATTGACTCAAGGTAAGAAAAGGGCCTAATTTTTTTTTTTGCCAAACTTTAATCAAGTGTACCAGAAAACCAGAAAGCCAAAGCAAAATATTCTACATAAATTAAATGTAAAAGCAATATGAGTTTTTTTCTTTACTATCCTCAAGCATCCTTCTGACCCTGAAAGAGATCCCTCCACTACTGCAGTCCCTTCCTTTGATTGATCTGTTCCTCTCAGACACAGCAATTTGGAGAAAGGTCAAGGCCAGATATAATTATTACTTCTGGATTTTTTTTCTCCATCTTTTACTCACCATCCAGGTTTTTCCTTTTTTTTTTTTTAAAGTGTTTCCTTTCTGTCTTCACTACAAGAAATGGTATATTCCTCAGGGGCAGGAAGTATTTGTCTTTTTGTTTTGTTTGTATTTCCATCAGTTAGCATAATATCTGATACACAATAAGCACTTAATAAAGTCTTGTTGTGTTTTCACTTAATTTGAGCAGGAATAAAAAGCCCATTGATATTTATGGTCTCTAAGAAGTAAAGATCTAACAAAATTTCTATTAGTTTTTGAAAAACTCATCCTCTTGTCAAAATACAGGAATGAATTTAGAAAAAGTAGCCATAAAGAAGTACTTTCATTATAAAAGAAAGTTAGAGAACAGAGGTCTTTTTAGGAACCTCTCATATTTTCATTTTAACCCAGACAATTCATTATTTTCAGATTTACAAAATCCTGGGTTGTATTTCACGTTTTCCAGGAAAAGTAATTTCTTAGGAAATAATGCTATTATTTTGTCACATTTTTAAAACCTGTTAATATAACTATTTTAAGTTACATTGCAAAATGCAATTACTGACACACACTTAATTACAAAAAATAAGATCTAATGTATTTTAAACGGATTTATTCAAGTAACAGCTTTGATTAACTCTGCTTTGGAAGACTAGTAAGGAGCAGAGCTGTTATATTAATTTAAAACAAAATTGCTATGAACCTGAAGAAAACTCTATCTTTCATTTTCTAATATCTCACATTTTTGCCCTAGGATCTTTGGGAGGCCTTGGCCAAAAAGGAGAGAGAGGCACTCCAGGTGTACCAGGATCACAAGGCTATGATGGAATGCCTGGAAGGCCAGGGCTACCAGGTATATTGATTAGCTACAGAAACAATATATTTTAGAGTTTCTTCCTAGAATTTAGATCTGGCACCAAAGTCTGTTAGACCATTCTGATGTGAACACATTCTCTTATAGCAAGGCATTTGTTTGCAAAGGAATATTTTTTTAAAAAAAATTCACAATCCTATGTATTTATGTCTATATATTTAAAAAATTATTTTGAGGAGTCCATAAGCACACATACTCCTGAGAAGGAGTCCATAAGCTTCACAACACTGTCAAAAGAGAATGCAACACACATACACACACCCCTATTAAGGAAATTTACTTTAGAGACTTCAATTTCTCTAAGAGCTATTATAATGAGATCTGACCCCAAAAATGCTATTGTTGAAAATGAAAGGGAAGAGATTTAGCACATCAGCAAGTCAGATTCTAAATTAACCTCACAGGGAAAATTTTGAAATACTCTATGTTGAGCCCAAAATATTTATAGCAAATTTGGAGAATTAGAATTGGAGAAATAGGAAATACTGTAGTTTTAAACTTCCAGAAAGACTTGTACTACTTACTCAAAATTTCTCATTTAAAATGACTGAAATGGGTTACAAATTTAATATTTTCATAGGATCGTTTATTCCCCTTCCCACCAAAAGTACTAAGTGGTATTTCAAGTTTTATCAGATTTATCTTTTGATTAAAGTTTTTTTTAAGAGTATGCACACTAAGTTTTGCAAAAGTTAAGGTAGCTTCCTACCTACCTGTAAAATAAAGAGCAACATGTATTCTTATTTACTATGACACTGTTATATGACAAAACTCTAAGATTATGTTTTGTCTTGAAAACATCAAAAGAGCGGCAGATCATGGTGGCAAATGTACACGATGGCAGAAAGTCTTCAGTTCCTGTTAGTATTGGTTCCAGAGTTATTCTATTTTGAAAGATGTAGTTGTAGAGGACCATTTCCTTATCTAACTCCATTGGCTAAGGTTTCTTAAACTTTTTCCACTTGCTACCCCTTTTATGCAACCTTGGGCATATAGGTATGTAGAATAAGCATACAAATCAAACATTTATGGATAAAAAATTATAATTTCACAACCCCCACCTTCATTTATGTAACCCTCTATAGGGTCACCATCCCCAATTTTGTTTTGTTAGACAATAATGTGAATTTTCTAGAGAATGAATATTTACTCTTAATTAAGGACTCAGAGGAGATCCTGGCACCATGGGTCACCCTGGGGAACCAGGACCACCTGGAGGACCTGGAAGCATGGGGTACATGGGAATGCCAGGTGAGTCATAATCCATATGATGAGTCCCCTAGTTCCCTCAAAGTATGATGGGTCAGAAATCTCACTGAATTTCATTTCATCTGAAAGTCATCTTGAAGCTATCTGTATCTTCAGTCAAAGAGACAACAATTCAAATATACTTCAAAACAAAAATAATTAAAGAATGGATAATTGATATTTATTAATTCTAGACAATATTCATTGTATTGCTACAATACAGAATAGTCCCAGAATTCAGGAGCATTAGAATTTTGGGTGATGAATAGCTATTCCCAAGTCTGGAATGAAGTTAGTAAAATAGCCCATTGTTCATGGATACCATCTGAAATTTGTTTCTTTGCTTAAGGTCCAAAGGGAAAAAAAGGAACTGTAGGTCACACAGGTGAAACTGGCAGACCAGGCCTTCCTGGTATTCAGGGCATGAAGGGAGAGAAAGGAGAACCAGGCTATATAAGGGACGCACGGCCGGGACCTCCAGGGCCAAAGGTATGGATACTCGGCCTATGGGCCGAATGACGGTTTGTATGTTTTTAATACTGGTTGATTAAAGAATTTCAAGTTTCAATCTAGACAGTTGAAACTGAAATAAGTACGTCTTTCCCACTGTTTCCAGTGTCTTATTCAGATGAAAAAGAACAAAGTGCTTGCTTAGCCAAGGGAGATGTTGTGGCTTCTTAATTTGGTAGTTAATGAGGTTTTTAATGAGCTTTTGGTTCTAGCTCCACAAATTAGGCTGTCTGCAATAGCTGTCACACAAGTGTGATTCTCTGTGCCATTCATTTTGTAGTTTCAGCACTCCTGGGTGGGTGCTAAACGGTCCCTGCAATGTGAGTGAGGGCAAGTCTCTTCTACAAAGTTAGCATAGAATTACTTGCTTAATTGCCTTTTACTTTAAAAAAAAAGTTGATTAAAATAGCTAAATTTAAGCAACTTCAAAACAACCATCAGATTAGAAACAAACAAAATCTCTAAGATATGAACATTAATTTGTCTTAGCTGATTTGAAACTTGTAGTGTTTTTTGCTCCTGTTTGCAATTCATCTTTCAAACTGGATCTCAAAATTTTTCTCCTTGATTCTGGTATTATTCCTGGATTTCAAAGTTTCAGAAAATAAATTCCATCATGTATACACATTTCCCCTCCACACCAAAACCTTAAACTTATATTTTTAATAGCTTTATGGAATTTGAATACTAACTAACATTTATGCTATACTTTAAAGTTTACGAAGTAATTTCTGTCTGCCATTTAATTTTCTCTCTCATTTCTCTTTTATCCTTTAGGACACTATCTCTTATATAGACATATTTTCTAGCTCTCCTCTGTTTTTAATTTCTGAAACACCACAACAGCAAAGTTAGGACTAAGAATGGGGGAAAGACTAGCATAGAAACATAGTATCACATATTTAAAGGGGACTTTAGAAAGTGTAAGCCCTTTTTTTTTTTCCTGGTGCAACTGAGGGTAAGTAATTTGCCCAGGGTCACACAGCTAGGAAGTATTAAGTGTCTCAGGTCAAATTTGAACTCAGGTCCTCCTGACTTCAGGGCTGGTGCTCTATACACTGCACCACCCAGCTGCCACCCAGCTGCCACCACCCCCCCTTTCATTTTATAGATGAGAAAATGGAAGCCTGGGGAAGATAAATGACTTGTTCAAAAGGCAGAAACCTCAGCTGAAATATTCTGACTCCAAACTAAAAGGTCTTTCCATTACTCTACATTTCATGTCATTTCTTTCCTGGAATTTTACAATCAAAGTCTCTACCCTTTACCAATCAGAGTTTTCACACGTAGAATTTTAGGAGAAGAGTGGGTCAAAACTCAGACGCAGACACCATTTTACTTACTTTGTATATGACATTAATAGCTTTTTAGTTACTTAGAAAACTTTATTTTTAAAGATAGAGTATTAAATAAACTCAAGTCAACATTTCAAAAGATCTGAGATCAATGATATAGAAACTCTTTCAGTGAAATCAAGCAATAAGTATTTATTAAGTACCTACTCTGTGTTGGTCACTGTGTTAGGTGCTGATGATAAAGACAAAAATGGAAAAGTTTGTTCCCTGAAGCAGCTTACATTCTATATATAATATTATACACATAAAATAGATATTTAGGGAAGACACTAAGCAGCTAGGTGATGAGGAAAAAATTCATGAAGAAGGTGGTCAATGAACTGAATTAGGAAGGAAAGTAGGTAATCTGTGAGGGGAAGATGAGAGAGAGCATTCCAGGGACAGACATCCTGGGCCAACAGGAGATGGAATGCCATATGGAAAGGCCAAAGGAATGCATGAAGGGGAGCAATGTATGATAATCCTAGAGAGATAGAGTAGAATCAGTGGTGATGGGCTTTAACACCCCACAAAGGAGCTGGCATTTGATCCTAGATATAACAGGAAGCCATCAAACACAGGTCACAACCTGCCCAGTTACATAGTAGAGGGAGTTTCCATACCGATAAAATTACAATTAGGACTTTAAAAAATACAGCATCATTGTGACTGTGACATGGCAATTCAGCATCATGGATGAAGCAAGTTCCATATACATGAATTATATCCTTACTCAGCCTCATTGGGATAGAAAATAGAATCTTAATGGACCATAAAGATGGAAAACAAAAGCATATTTCTTAGGTCTCGAAAGCATTCACTGATTTAAATTGATTTATGGGCTGAGAATGAGGAACTTATAAAACTGATACAATACAATAAGCTTTTTTCCCTGAAGCTAAAGTTCCTGTGAAATGTTAAAATACTAAATATATTTGTTTAACTATATCTAGTACAGCTACTATTTGAAATATCCAGAACTAATTTATAAAAGAAGTATATGTGTCTACTTATTAATTTAAAGAAAGACTTGTTTTCAATATAGTTTAGCATTTTAATTTAATTATGTTTGTCCCAATTATATATTTAACAATTTGACTTTCAGGGAGAGCCAGGACCCCCAGGATCCTTAGGTAAGAAAGGAGGAAGAGGGTTACCAGGTCTACCAGGTCCTATTGGACCTTCTGGAGCTGAAGGAAACCAGGGAAGTTCTGGAAATCGTGGCCCTCCAGGTAACAATAAATGAAATTTAATAGCATTTCACACTGTTCTCTATGTATGTCTTTGGACGACTTTCAGAAAGCTTCAATAACGAGTTAACCAATTACATTCTTGCCTCTAAAATTGGATCCTCTTTCTCTTACACATTTTCAAATTGTATTCCTTTCATTGATTTTTGTCTTTCTATAACTGGTTCTTATCCCAATGCCTGACACATAATAGGCACTTAATAAATTGAAATGGGTTGAATTTGAATCAAATCATCAGGCTTTAAGGTATTGAAGAAGAAAGAAAATGTCCAAGAAAAGTGTTATAAATTGATTAGCCTGTGATGTGCATGAAACTTCTGAAGTGGTATCTGAAATTACAGCAACACCAATGGAACTGCACATAGAGCAGGTGTTATGTAACAGGTGGAAAGTGCCCATGAGACAAACTTTCATTCCCTGAATTCCTGTGTCATTCCCTGACATCATGCCCTTGTTTGGTACTTTGGGGACCTGTTCCATACTAATTCCCTCTCAAGCTCTGGAGCACTGTTTTCACCTTTATTTCCTAACTCCTCCCTAACTCTCTGGATCCATTTAGTAACACAGTGAGTTACTTTTTTTTTTCCAGTATTTTGGGCACGCATTTGAGTCAGAGCTTGGAACAAGTCTTCTTATCCACAATATGTTCTCTACCTCTAAGTTTGCTAGATGCCTTTACTCATAATCAGTGAGGTAACATAAGGGTTTAATTCAAGAAGACCTGAGTGTGAATTCTGCCTTAGACATTTATTGGTGTGACCCTGGGCATATGATGGTGATAATAATTATCTACCTTAAAAAGTTATTGTGAGGGTCAAATGAGGCAATATGTTCATGTATTACACAAACCTAAAAGAACTACATAACAATGTTAACTATGTTGTTGTTGTTATCACCAATATAATAAGCCACTGTCTGCAGCTCTGTCAAGGATAGAGAATATTGCTATAGAATAATCAATTTATTCTATAAATTGGAAGGGGGCAGCTGGATGGCACAGTAAATGGCTTATTGGCCTAGAGTCAGGAGGACCTGGAGTTCAAGACCATCGCCCTTACATGGTTTCAGAAATACTTGGCAAGACTTAAATGAAGTGAGCAGAACCAGGAGACCACTGTGCAGAATAACAAGATTGTTAATTATGATCAAATGCAAAAGATTTATCTACTCCTGATCAATATGATGATTTAAAACAATTCTGAAGGACTCATGATGAAAAATGTGATCTACCTCTAGTGAAAGAGCTGATAAAATCTGAGTGCAGACTGAAGCATATTTTTTTACTTTCTTTTCTTTTTGCAACATAGTTTATATGGAAACATGTTTTGTTTAACTTCACATTGCTTGCCTTTTCAGTGGGTGGAAGAGGAACAGAAGGAAGGAAGGGAATTAGAAATTTTTAATTAGAAATTTAAAAAAAATTAATGTCAGGATAAATAATAAATATGGTTTTTACATATGAAAAAAGACCTTGCCCCCAAATTAATATAAAATGCTCATCACCACTGTATTCCCTGGAAAACCTTTGGATATAAGGAATTAGACCTGTTTATCTACTTGAAGTCTAAATACTTCTCATAAACTGGCAGAGTGAGCAACAGGCTTACAATTTGCCAGTTAATATAAATTTTATTAGTAAGTACCCAACCTACGTTCTGCCACATAAAATGAATCTGCTTCAAGCCCAAACTATATTTATAGAATCCTTGTCAATCGGGCAAGGAGGCAGGAAACAGGCAAGCAACAAACATTTATTAAGCCCTTACTATGTATAGAAAGACAGTATACTACATGTTGGGAAAAGGAAAAATAGCTTTTGCTCTTAAGGAGCTACCATTTTAATGGAGAAAGTCAAAACACAAAAAAAAGGAAGCCTAGAAAATTCTGTCCAAGGACAGAAACCAGGCTCTTGAGTTGAGGGAGGGAAATACTTTCTGGAAAAGGAAACCCATTTCTCAGAGTTGTTGATAAGAGAAAGCGGGGGTTGCAGAGTGATAAACTGTTGTTTCTATAAAAGGATGCTGCCCCTCCCAGAAACAGATGTTGTTTCAGATAATAATGTCTAATATTGCTATTTCTACAACATTTTCTTTGGCTCACCTGTACTGAATTTTCTCTCCACTGAAGTTTTATAAGTATTGCTTATCTTTCTGGATTTATTTACCTGGTGAATTTCTGGGTTGATCTCCTTATGGCATCCTGCTGACATTCTTGAATTTTAGCTTAAGTCATACTCTTGCCCTTCTCAGGCAAGTTCTCCCTTCTGTAACCTGTTAATTGACTCCAGTTGCTCACACATGTGAGTCCTTTCCTCATAGGGACAGGGACTATCACTGCCCAACTGAGTAAACATAAAGGCACTATGAGATAGCTGTGTATTTTATAGCTCTTGTATGTGTGTGTATATGTACATGTGTGTGTTTTAAGTTTCAGGTTTAACACTTAGCTTTGTTTATGGATAGCACAGAATTTTGATTTCAAATTTTAACTTTGTTCTTATTTATAATATATACATTATATATTACTATAATATACATTATTATTATTGGGGAAAAAAACAAATAAGGAATATAGGATTACCTAGGAGAAAATACACTGGCTCTGAAGTCAGATGATCTGGGTTCAAATTCCACCTGTAGCATTCCATATGAAACTTTTGGCACATCATTAATTCCCCGTGGCTCATATTCCTCATTTGTTAAATGAGATTGGAATAAATAGCCTCAAATACAAACAGGGATACATAAAAATCCCTGCAGGCTTGCATGTTGACTTTAATTTAAATGTAATATTGTCTTTTTTGTTGTATTTTTATTTATTTTGTTATATATTTCCCAGTTGTATTTTAATCTAATTAATAATTTAATAATTTCCCAGTTAAATTTTAATTAATTTAAATTAATAACCTAACAATTTTAATGAGAGGTGCTATAGTATGTTTGATACCACTGGCCTAAAAGATTTTGCTATTAATAAATCAATTAGCTATAGGATATTAGCAGCTTGGAAATAAATCTCAAGGCCAAATATTTCAAGAGAGACTTTGATATGTACATTGATACAACCTGAACCTATTTCTCAAACATAAGTCAAACTTCTTAAAAAAATAAAAACCATACCCCAACTGATAAATGATCAAAGATATGAAGTATGCCCAAAGGGCTATCAAATCATGCATATCCTTCAACTAAAAATACCTCTACTAGACATGAATCCCAAAAGAGATTTAAAAAAAAAAAAAAAAAAGGAAAAAGAACTATATGTACAAAAATATTTATAGCAATCCTCTTCTCGGGACAAAAAATTAGAAACTGAGGGAATGACCATCAATTGGGGAATGGCTGAATAAATTGTGGTGTATGATTATGATGGAATATGATGGGAAATGAGAAGCAGAATGCTATCAGAAAAATCTTGAAAATCCTCTATGAACTCAAGCAAAGCAAAATGTACTGTGGACAAAGTAATAGCAATGTTGTGAGATGATCAGCTATGAATGACTTTGCAGGTCTTAACAATACAATGAGTTATGACTACTCTGAAGAACTTATGATGAAAAATTCTCGTCCATACCCAGAGAAAGAACTGATTGTGTCTGAATACAGATTGAAGTGTTCTCTCTTTCTCTTGTTCGTTCTCTCTCTCTCTCTCTCTCTCTCTCTCTCTCTCTCTCTTTTTCTATCTCTCTCTCTGTCTCTCTCTCACTCTCACTCTCCTTGATTTTTTTCTTGACGTGGATAGTTATGTTTTTTTTCACAGCATTACTTTTATGGAAATGTTTTATACAACTTCACATGTATTTTCTTAATGAGAACTGGGGATAAGAGACAATCTGGAACTCAAAGTTTTAAAAACAAATGCAAAAAAATTTTCAATGTAACTGGGGAAATATTAAAAAGAAAAAAATTAAAGCTACTGCATCCCCCACAAAAAAGATACTACTTCAGTATTGAACAAGAATATAATGCCACTTGTAGGATGTAATTATGGATAATTGGGTAGGTGGGTAAGGATTTGAGGTAAAGAGCATAGAGAGCTTGTCTTTGGTATTTTGATCTCCATTAAAATATTTGTAATATTTTATTAAATCTTTCTTAATTATTCTATTTATAGGAAACCCTGGACCTGCTGGTGATTTGGGATTTAAAGGATGCAAAGGTTTCCCTGGTCCTCCAGGAATAAAAGGACCGCCAGGTTTCATTTTCATTTTCTTTGTAATCTATCCTTAGAACTCTGCTATAAGGTGACATAAGGTAGAAAACTTTAAGTACAAATGTGATCTTTTCCCCCGCTAAAATCAGAATCTCTATACATCTACTTTTGGCTGTTCACTCTCCATCTCTGGTTTGGAATTTTGGAGAGTGATATCCATTATTCAGTATAACATTCAGGAAAAAATGTACAGATACCTAAATGAAATCCTTATCAGTTTAGAAATTCCAACATGAAGATTTTCATGGGAATATGCATTTATTTATAGTGATAACATATAATACATAATTAACATTCATACAGTCATGGTTCTGAATAATTGGAATTTTTTTTGAAACAATCATGGATAAGTGACTTGATCAGATTTGAACTTGGGTCCTTTTGACGCAAACTGGTGCTCTATCCACTGTATCACTTAACTGCAACTTGAATAATTAGTCTTTTAAAACCAAAAAAAACAAATCTCGAATTATTTTGTCCCTTTATGAGTAATAAGGAAATACATTTTCTTTTGGGTTGTTCTGTCTTTTTTTCTAGGTCCTCCAGGTGCTCCAGGACCTCCTGGACTAATGGGTGAAAAAGGTAAACAAGGTGGGGATGCAATTCCTGGTTCAGCAGGAGAAAAAGGAGAACTAGGTATGACTTTCTATTATCTAGAATCCACTTATTTTCACTGTTAAAAAACTTCACTCTTGTCCACCTTCTAGAATATAAGCTCTTTGAGGGCATCGACCATTTCTCTTTTTTTGTTTTTGTATCCCCAGCACCTAGCACAGTGCTTGTCACATAGTAATTGCTTAGTCAAATGTTTGATGACGTTAATACAGTACTACCTAGAACTTACCTCATCCATAAAAACAGCAGTGACATGGAAAATTAGAAAAATGACCTGGAGCTCTAGACATAGGGAAAGCTCAAATTCAGAGGAATCCCAAGAGCCACAGCCTCATATCTCACTCCAAGTCTCTCAGAAAACCTGAAGTTCCCCATCTGTTTAGGTTTTTCCATATGTGCCATGTCTATAGAATGTAATTATAATTTCTGCAAAGAATGCATTCTCTAGGATCTTCATGGGGCTTCTGGGGACAGTTAGATGTCTTGAGAGCCAGAGAATTTCTGTTGTGAGGACTCTCCAGCCCAATAAGGGAGATAAGAGCATAGTTCTTCAAATTGTTTAAAACTTACTGGATGAAAAATAAGAATCAGAGAAAACTGATCAAGATAAAATTCCACACAGTCTGACTGCTGAAATTGCCCATCCTGGGGTCATTTTGTACATAGATATGAAAATACCAAGAGACAGATGCATGAAGAAGATGGATAATTCAGTAGAGAGATCCAATCTATCTGGTCCTGTTCTAAGAACTCAGAGCTTGTGGTTTGGGAAACATTCTAGGGAGGTGATGGTGGGAAAGCATTCTGCTTGGGATGCTGGCCTTTGTAAGAGCCCTGAAAGCAGAATTGGAGACATTTCACCATCTCCTTCTCCTGGATACTGGTTTTTGAGTCTAAGAAAAAAATAAGTATATTGTCTTCATCACACTTTCTTGAGAGAGAAGTTCTATAAATTGAGTATCTTTTCTAGATTATGAGGTAGAAGACATGGTGTTTTGTAACACAAGCAGTAAATGCTAAATCTATACATTCGCCAACTCCTTTTTAAGGGTTCTCTGGTCTCTATTTTCTTTATCCTCTATTCTTAAGAACGAAAATTTTCTGAATGCCAAGCCACTATTAGATGAGGCTAAATAAACTGCAGAGCATACCTATGACCATAACACTTGCTTGAAGACTTCTCCCAGAGAAGAACTTGACCCCAATATATGCTAATTTCCTATATATTGTGAGATACCTTACTCTGAGAGCAGTGAGAATTCTGTCTTATTTTGAAATTTTCAGGCAATGTACTGCATAGTAGAGGGAAGCCAGCAAAAGATATATTTTTCCAATGGTATTTCATTTTCCCAAATACATGCAAAGATAGTTTTTAATAGTCACCTTTGCAAAACCTTATGTTCCATATTTTTCTTCCTCCTTCCCTTCTTGCCTGACCCCTCCCCAAGACAGCAAACAATCTGATAGAGATTAAATGTGTAATTCTTCTAAATGTATTTCAATATTCATCATTATATGCAAGAAAAATCAGATCAAAAGGGAAAAAACCATGAGAAAGAAAATAAGCAAACAACAACAAAGTGAAAATAATGTGCTTTGATCAACATTCAATCTCCATAGTTTTCTCTCTGGATAGTATAAGATA
This sequence comes from Sarcophilus harrisii, assembly GCF_902635505.1. NCBI lineage: Eukaryota > Metazoa > Chordata > Mammalia > Dasyuromorphia > Dasyuridae > Sarcophilus > Sarcophilus harrisii. Next base: position 54,123,390 of record NC_045428.1, on the reverse strand, counting down.
TATTGATGGTTCCTAACTAAGTGACAGAATGTGCTTAATAAATTATGTAAATTTAGAAAAGTGAGAAATGAGAAAATTAATTTCCAAAAGACATGGATGGAAAGAACAATGGCACACCCAAAAAAACAAAAATAAATGAGCAGGACTCAAAATAGAGAGACATGAAAAGACAACCCTAACCTACCCCTTAATGAAGGTAGAAGGTCCACAGGTATTATACACTAAACATATTTTTTTGGATTTTCTTAATGTATAGATCAGTTATAGTGATTTTTTTTCCTCTCTAAAAAACAAAACACTATTTTTTGTGTGAGTGTCTCTCAGGGAGGGGAAGGGGGAATCATCTAATACTATGATGATATAAAAAACAAGATTGTCAATGAAAATTTTTTTGCAAAAGGCATGGAAAAAAATTTCCTTGAACTAATGCAGAATGAAGTAAGCAGAATTAGGAAAAGCTTATAACCTAACATTAATATTATAAAAATATTAGAAATTTTGAAGACTTTTATAGATATATTAAAAATGAAATTAATAGAACCAGGGGAACAATTTATACAATAAGAACAACATTGTAAAAAAAAATAGACAACTCTGAAAGCTATGCAGATTATGATCAATACAATGACTATCTGTGATTTCAGAAGACTAATGGTGAAACATTCTATCCATTACAGAGATGTGATAAACTTAGGATACAGAATGAGACTTACATATTTTTATACAATCATTGTGAGAATATTTTATTATTCATATTTTTACAATAAAAATCCTCCGAAAAAGGAAACAGAAACATACTAATGTATCAGTTAAATTTTCTTCTGAAGCAAGAGTAAAATGAACCAAATGGATATACAGGATACCCATAATGCTAATATCGAAACATTTTTTCCCCAGGTTTACTAGGGGCACTTCCAGGTCCAAGAGGCCTTCCTGGTTTAGAAGGTAAGAAATTCTTCTCACCTAAATAGCATGTCTTATATTTTCAAAAAAAATAGCCTCTAATTGTATATACCTGATAAAATTCTTGGAATGTAGAGAAAATGGGAGAGGATTCTAGACCTATGATTTCATCAGTACAGGAAGCATCTGACTCATCCATTTATGAAGCATAAGATTGTGCCAGATGCCATAGGAGATTCAAAGATTAGTAGGATATGGTTTCTTCCCCAAAATGGTGTGAACCATTGAAGAATTCTGAGGCTGCAGTTACATTTTAGTCCACTGCTGCTCATTAACATAAAATCATCTCCTAATCCAACCTCTTCATTTTAGTTAAGAAAAAATTGAAACCTAGAAATAGTCTACACAAATTGGGAATAGCCTTGTTTCAGCTAGTATTTTATATGAAATATAATATAAATATATTATATTATATATGTAAATATATATAAATTATATATTTTATATTATATAAATAAATATAAAATATGATCATGAAAAGCCTAGCAATGGATCCTGGCTTATGGGTACCAAGTCCGTGCCTTACAACCGCATCACTGCTTCTTCCTCTCTTTCCCCTCCTGATACAATATAAAAGTAGAATGCATGAATTGGCTAACTGAATCCCTTCTTGATAGTAGTTAATTATAGCAGTTGTTCATAGTTATCGATAGTAGGTGAAAATAATTGTATGCCGTCATAATAGAGGAACATTCTGAAAATCAATCAAAACTTCTTCTCTACAGGAGACAAAGGAAATGAAGGAAGTCCAGGTTTACCCGGCATGTATGGTGTAAAAGGTGTGATGGGCGATGTAGGACCAATAGGCCCCATTGGTAGGACAGGCCCACCAGGCCCACCAGGTTTTCCTGGTGCACTAATTCCAGGCCAAAAAGGAAATCAAGGTCCTCCAGGCTTGGGAGGAATTAAAGGTATTTTTTTTTTTTTTTTTACTTCTAAACATTTGAGAAAGAAGGCAAAAAACATAGCTATGGTGTCTAATGTTGAGATAATGGGTCTATCCCAGAGAGTCTCATATGTTTTCATACTGAAGATAAAATCACATATAACTACCTTGATTGAAATGTCTTTTAGCTACCCATTAGTGCCACAATATGGTTATATGCTATTTTACATGGTGATTTCAACAGCTCCGATGAATTCAATAATCATTTCTATACCGCTGATTGCCAAATCTACTTATTCAGCTCTCACCTCTCTGCTGACCTTCAGGCTCACCTCTCCAACAAGCCTAATAGATATCAAACTGGATATCATGTATTCATCTTAAACTCAACATATCAAAAAGAGAACTCATTATATTCCTCCAATTTTTCATATAAGGACTAGGATCCTGCTTTCTCTCAGTGCCAGTGCCTTACCTACACCATCACTAGTTTTACATCACCCAAACTCAGACAAATTCTTTAAATCACTTCTACATAAAAGGATGTGATTTTAAAAATAAAACAGCATTTTCTCCTCTTACACATATCAATTCTTCGTTTCAATTTGTTTTCAATACCTGTTCATGTGATTTGCTAAATCTAATGGAAACCCGAAAACAAAAACATAGAAAACTAGAAATGTTTTCCTACTATTCCAACCAATGCATAGTGAATATTATCTTTTTCAAATATTACTATAAATGAATGGTCAATAATTATTTTTCATTAAAAACAGTCATCTATCTTGTTTCATCACTAATATTGTAAAAAATGTGTAATCCGATTTTTTTATTTCTATAAACAAAAAATTAGCTTGCAAAATAGTATTTAAATTTGCCCTGATGGGCAGAAAAAAAAGTTTGAATGAAAAAATGTAGTATATGTGCTATTAACTTTGACATTTTTCTCTCTGAAAATAAATACTGAAAGCAATTTTTAAAAAAATAAAAAGTCCTAATACAATATACTCCTCCCTCCATGCTTTATTTGGGCATGGAAATGATTCCAGGTCCTTGAAGATGGAATCAATGGAGTACAAATGTCAGCAAATCTTAAGAGCTGGAAAGGCTTTAAATATGGATTCAGCTAGAGACTGTAAATCTATTGTCTGATGATCAGAGAACTTTATCACCAGGTTAGACTAAAGGTGACATTTATTTTTTGGCCACAACAAAATTTACAACTTCTTCTGTCATAAAGGGACATTCCCATCTACAATGGTAAAAGGAATATTCACAATGAGGAAATCACTATGAACTATGGAACATATAGATTTTCTATATTATAAGACCAATGGAGAGAGGGATTTGATATTAATCATCAACAGTTTTCTATAGGAAAAAATAAATTTAGCTTTTAAGGGATCTAACACTATTACTGACATCACTAAACAATATGACTTCTGACAATACTGATAGACTATGTGTAAATTTAGGAGATCGTGGTCCCCCAGGCCCACCTTGTGAATACACATTAGGAATAAAAGGAGAAAAAGGTTTTCCAGGGAACCAAGGTCCAACTGGTCAACCAGGAATCATAGGAGACCCTGGACCCCCCGGGCATCTGGTAAGTTGAAAAAAAATTGTAGGTTTTTGTTCTTTTAATAAATTGGACCCAAAAGTATTACAATCAACTGCTGAAGCAAGAAAATTTGTCAGAACCATCTGCAGTTGCTGTTGAGCCTTATGCCATAGGAAAGGAATTTCTCATACTGTTCATAGAATCAAAGAAAAGTTGGATTCAGATCCTATCAAGCCATACTAACCATCTTTCCATAAAATCTATTGCCTCCTACTTTTCTCATCTCTGTTAATTATACCAAGGTACTCAGCATTACACAGGGCAAAAATCTCAAAATCATCTTTGACTCTCTTTCTCTTTCCACTCACCCCATTTAGTTATCACATCCTATCAGTTCTATGTCCTAAAAATCCCTTAACCATTTTCACTACCAGCACCCTAGTTTAGACCTTGTCTGAAGGGAAGGGAAGGGGAGGGAATAGGAATTTATTGAGTGCCAACTATGAACCAGACACTGCTTAGTGCTTTACAAGGATTATCTCATTTGATCCTCACAACAACTGTGCAAGGTAGATGCTATTATTATCCCCATTGTAACAGTTGGGGAAACTGAGGCAAAAATGTTTTTTTTTTAATGACTTGCCTTAAATTATACAGCTAGTGACTGAGATTGGATTTGAACTCAACACTTCCTGACCCAGCATTTTATGCTGCCCATTGCCTAGGCTATTATAACAGTCTACTCTGTCTTCTTTTTCTAGTCTTCCCATTTTAATATACTTAAATGTATACTTAGCATCTCTGCTGCAATAATTTTCAAATGGACAAAGTTCTGAAAAATTACATAAATACTCTTGATGGAAAGATCTTTAGGTGCTCCCCACTGACTCCACAATATGATTCCATGCTATTTCATCACTTGGTGATCTCCACAGCTTTCATGAATTCAGTGATCATTTCTATGTTGGTGACTGTCAAACCTATTTATTCATTCCTAACCTCTGATATCCTTCAGGCTCCTATCTTCAATAACCTTAATAGACATCTCAAACTGAATGTCCTATTGATGTCTTAAAGTCAACTTTTCCAAAAGGGAACTCATTATCATTCTCTCCAAAATCATCCCCTCTTCCAAATTTCCCTATTACTGTTAAAGGTTTACCATCCTCCTCATCTCTAGCTATTATTCTTGACTTCTTAATCTCTTTCACTCCCATATCCAATCCATTGCCAAGGACTATCAATCCCACCTTTGCAATTGGTCTTGAATATGTCCCCATCTCTTCTCTGACATTGCTACAAACTCTCTTCACCTTGTACCTGGACTACTGTGATTGTCATTAGTTGTTTTCTCTGCTCTCGAGTCTCTCCTCATTCTAGTCCATTCTCCGTCCATCTGTCATAATGATCTTCCTAAAGTACATGTCTAACCATGTAAGCCAGCCCCTAACTGCAATAAACTCCAGTGGTTCTCCATCACCTCCAAGACCAAATACAAAATTCTCTGTTTGGTGTTTAAAACAATCTGGCCCTCCTCTCATATTTCCCATTTTCTTGCACCTTCTATGTACATTCATCCTCCTCAGCTTTTCAGGCTTCCTTCAAGTCCCAGCTAAAAATCCCACCTTCTAGAGGCAGTCTTTATCTTCTTATCAATATTAACCTCTCGATGTTTAGATAGACAGTGTGGTACAGTGGAAAGAGTCCCATACCTGGACCCATGAAAAATATAAGTTCAAATGCTTCCTCTCACACTTCCTAAATATATGACTTCAAGGTATCTTTGTTCTTATTATTTCCTATTTATACTGCAGATTTCTCATTTGTATGTTGTCTCTTTCATTAGATTATGAATTTCTTGAGACCAGAGATTGCCTTTTACCTTTCTATGTCCCCCCAGGACATGTTTGGTACAGAGTAGGTGCTTAATAAATGTTTCCTAACAGAATTCCTTTTCACAGATTCTATAATCATTCTGCCAAACTGAACTATTTGATAGTCTCTGAACTGGCCTTGTTCTTTTCCAGAGTTTCATTTGATCTTTTCTCCTTTATAACTGACATATATATATATATATATATACACCCCCCCCCCATTTCCAACTATCTCTGCCTATTAAAACACTTCATCCTTTAAGGCCCCAATACCTATCCTATTTCCTCCTTAAAGCTTTCCTTGAACACCTGAATTGAAAGAAATACCTCTTTGGATATTTTCCAAACATTTATATTTCATGATACCTTATGTTTGTGTACAATAGTTTTTATTTATAGTATATGATAATATGATCCAATACATTATGATATATTATATGTATAAAATGTCCGTTTGTGAGACATGAGAGATACTGGACCACCCAGCATAGCATGCCCATATGAAAGAAGGCCATGAGCTATATGAGCAAAGTAGAATTGCAGTAGCTTAAAAGAAACAAGAGATGCATGAATGCAGAAACATCTCTACTCCAAATGTTACATATGGGCCATCAATCTGACCTGTGGCAGTGCTTTCTGAGCTCATATTGGTCTGATCAGCCAGTCAGACCCCAACATAGTAATGTCATTTTGGACCTCTTCAAGTACAAAGGACAATAACCAATCATATTTGTGTCTGTGTCTTATCTCTCCTCCCATGCATGTTTCCCTAAAATATTTCACATCTTCTTCCTTTCAGATATCTTAAGAAGTGATCTTTTAATCCCTCAAAATTATACTGCCTCCAGTTCAGATTTCCTCCATGTGTATATATGGGATAATATGGCTGTTCTGCCTGAATTTTTTCTGACTACCATTGCTACTTTCTTATACATATTCTGAATACTGTGATTACAGAGTCCAAAAGTAGTAGCTCTACTATTTTTGATGGAAAAAAGAGTTTGTTATGGAAATCATAGCAGATCTTTTCTGTTTTTCATTTGCGTGTTGTCTTTCTGTCAATATATTTAACTATCTTATGATCATTTGGCTTTGGGGGGATCATCAAGCTTTCTATCACTTTTCTTCTTTAATCACTAACAAAAAAATAAGCATTTTATAAAATGTTTGTTGATTTGAAATAAAAACACCTTAAAGATTATCTACTTTACCCTAGCCTCTCACATAATACGGCAATCACATAATACCTACAATTTTTCAGAAAAGTTATTTTTTTTAGCCTGTTCATTATCATTTCCAGTTTTTAGAACTCAGTCCCTCATACATTACCCAATTAAACTTTGGAACAGTTCTAATTATTAGAAAGTTCTTCTTTATATTGAGCTAAAATCACTTGAGCAGCTGTGGGAGATAAAGATTTAATCCAAAGAGACCAATATAAGGCTAATAAAAGAGTCCAAGTATGAAGCAATAAGGGCCTGAACTAGAGTGGTAATTGTGTGAATAGAGAGGTAGAGGAAGAAATGACAAGATTTGACAAATTCCTGGAATGAGTGGTGTTGAGGAGAGCACAGATGTTGAAGACCTAAATAAGAAGAATAGGTGCCCGCAAAAATAATAGGGAAATAATAAAGGAGGGTTTGGGAATAGGGGGAGACAATGAATCTATGTTGGACATATTGAATTTGAGATGCCTGGAGAACATTCAAATGAAAATGTTCAATAAACAGTTGATAGTGTGGGACTAAAGCTCAGAAGAGATGAGGGCTAGAAATACAGATCTGAATAATGATCTAGACATGGATCATTGAACCCATGGAAGCTGATGAAGTCACCAAGGGGAAGACAGAATAACGAGAGGAAAGAAAGTTTAGGACAGACTTGGAGAATTAGTAAGTGTGACAGGAAAATCCAGCAAAGGTGATTTAGAAGGCAGAGAAGCAAATGAATAATCCCATAAAAACCCAGAGGAGAGTTGAAACAGGAAAGTAGTAAATAGTGTTCAATGCTACTGAAAGATCAAAAAGAATGAAGTCTGAGAGGAGCCATAATAGTACATTTCATCACATTGTCATACATACTTATACTCTTTGATCTTATCAACAAATATATCATGAAAGATTTTGCCAAGTGCTCTATTGAAATAAAGATACACTGTTTTGTAAGTCTCCTTTCCTACCACTAGCTTAATAATCTTATCACAAAAGAAAGGGAAATTAGTCTTTATTCATTTATTCAACAAACTTTAAGTGCCTAACATTATGCTAAGTGTTAGGGGAGATTAAAAATAATTAATAGAATGTGGTTCTTTCAGTCAAAAATCTTATAATCTAATGAATATTTTTATAATCTAATATAAGAGATAATCAGCTTAGTGAACTCATCTTGGCTCCTAGTTATCACTACTTCTTTTTTTTTTTTTTAAGGTCTTATTTAATCATCTATGCTGGAATTATCAAGGACCAACATTAAAATCACTGCTCTGTAGTTTCCAGCATTTTCATGCTTAAAAATTAAAACATTTCACAAGATCATAATAATCTGAACTGAAAGAGATTTTGTAAACTATATTTAGTTAAAATCTTTGATTTTATACAAGATTGCCAAGGTCCAAAGAGGTTAAATGTTTTGTAGGTCAGAATGGGCAAGCTGAGATTTGAATTTAGATCTTTCAGCTTCCTTCCACGATACCACATTTGATTCTGTCATTTCTGTCATTTTTTTAATGATCCTTCAAAGATTGCCTACAAGGCTTTATCAAAAATTAATTCCATAACCTGGAACATGTTATATGGGTCCTAAGCCCTGAACTCAATTAAATCTTTTGGTTGTGCAAATTCTTGCTATTTCTTCATCAATCCAAATTCAAACAATTTCATTGTTTCCTAACCATGACTGATATATCTTTTCCAACATAAAGATTAGTCTCCTTAACCGAGAAAAGGCAAAATAGCATTGAGTAATTCTAACTCATCAATGTCCTGAGAAAATGGCATCTTTCTGGTTCAAACATAGCTTTAAAAAGCTTTTTAAATTATTGTTGATTGGCAATTTTTTTTCAAGTCTCATCTTCTCATTTCCAACCAATAGCTTTTTCCCAGAAATAATTTTAGCTATATAATGAAAGAAATCAAATAATTATTACTTTGATTTAAAGCCCCTTTGGGAACTTCTGTTCCAATCTAAGTAACTTAGCAATTTAGTATCTATTAGAGTACTTATACCTGAAACTTCTAAATTCCAATGGTTTTCCAATGCCATTAGAATCAAATGTAATGTAATAAGGGAACGATATCCCTTTCCCCACTGCTGTCCTGCCTCCTTTTGTATATTCTCTCTTCTCCCCTTCTCCATCCTCCATTAGATTGGAAGCTCATTAAAGGCAGGGCCTGTCTTTTTATTAATTGTATCCCCAGTGCTTAACACAATGGAACACATGGTAGGTGCCTAATAAAAATCTATTGGATTGGATTCTAATGAGACAAGCTCATACAAGATGAATATATACAAATATGTGCAAATTAATTACAAGGCACTTTTAGAAAGGGGTATGGACAGTTGGGAGGAATTAGTTATGGCTTCATGCAGAGAGTGATGTTTAAGCTGCATCTTCAAGGAATAAAAAGATTTAACTATGAAGTGGAGAAATAGAGATGAGAGAATGCATTCCAGGCATGTGGTGCAGCCAAAGGTATGGAGATAGGAGATGGTAGGTGTGAAGAAGAAATAAAAGTCCAATGTGACTGCAACACAGAATGGGAATTGTAGTAACATCCAATGACACTGGAAAAGCTAGGCTGGCACAAAAGAAAATAGTAATTCTCTTTTGTGCCAGGAACAGCAGGAAAACACTGGAGTGGATTGAGTAAGGAAGCATCATAGTCTCATCTGTTTTGTGGTTGTTGTAATAATCTGGGTGATAGGTGTTTTGGGCCTAAAGTAAGCTATGTGAGTAAAATAAATGGGTTAAATGTGAAAGAAATGGAGGAAAAACAGTTAGATATGGCAACTGACAGGCTATATGGAGTGAAGGCATCAAGTGTAACACCAATTATAAACCTGGGTGACTGGAGGGATGATTGGCGGTGCCTTTGACAGAAATCCATTAAGCTTTTCACCATATCCTCAATTGCTAGTGCTCTCTCTCTCACACTATCTGGTATCAAATAATTGAATTTATTTGTATTTATTCTGTATATTTTTATATTGGCCTTTGTTTTCATAACTTACAGTATAAGCTCCCTAGGAGTAGGAGTAGGAATAGGGGTTATTGCATTTATTGTATTTGTTTCCCTAGTACCTGGCATATAGTAGGTGGTTAATAAATGCTTATTGATTGACTCATTGATCATTCTAACACCTGTCATCTCTGCAAATTATCAATGTCCCTAGCTCCTTTTCCAACCTAAGTTTTTCATATTTCCTGCTCCCTTGATACCACTCCCATAAATACTTACAGGAAACTAATCCCATGCCAGCTGGGTAGGAATTGGTCTATTCCACCTGTTATATTACCTTTATTATAGTTACAAACACAAATTATGATTTTTAATCTGCCTAAATGTCTGCTTTCATCTGAAAAAGAATCCACATCTAGAAATTTATATCTAGCAGACTTCAGGAAATACTGTATTGTGATCATATTAAACGTACTACATTATACTATTATATTGAAATTACAAAAAATGATTTTCTTGATGAAAGATCCCTGTCTCTGAAATGTCTGATTAGCTAAGAGACTAAATTGAAATAGACAATTTATGCTCCAACCCAACTCAATATATCTTACTATTTACCTCAAGAAAAAAAAAACTTTATAGTTAACATTATGATGTAATAATTCTTCTGCAATTCTCTTGTTTGAAATTATAGGGAATGCCGGGTACCCCAGGTTTCCCAGGGTCTAGAGGAGATCCTGGATTTCAAGGATTTCCTGGCATGACAGGTACTTGTCTAAATGCTCTCTTGCACTGCTTTGGAGGAAGCAAACACAATCCCCAATTGTGATCTGATGACTAAAGTCCTCAGTTTCAAAAGCTTGATATAGGAGAAATAGAGCCCAAAAAAGTCATAGAAAGGCAGATTAAATGGGTTTCATAAGGGAATAGAAAAAAGAGAAAGTTCACTGCTTTCAATCTGATCTTTATAATGACCCTTTAATGCAGCAAATTAGCCAAAAATCAGAGTAGAATTGGAGAGCTTTGAAGAGTTTTGCTAGACTAGTAGGACAAGATAGTTAGCTACTTGTAAAGAATTCCTAGCACCAGCTTCTTCCCTCTAAGCCCTAGAAAAAAATTACAGAAACTACAGCAAGTGCCCACTTTTAGGGTTACTGAGACTGCACAGTAGCCTAAGTGCTTAACTTAAAATCAAAAGGGCCCAATGTTCAAATTCCATCTCTGACAATTGCTAATTATATGACTGTGGACGTCACAACTTCTGTGAATCTCATCTTTCACACCTGTGGAATAGAGGACCATACTACTTTTATTTATCATTACACAGTTTAAAAATATTAAGCAACTTAGTGAGGGATTGTAAGGATTAGAGGAGGTTATGTGCACTTTGCAAACCTTAAAAAATTTTATCAATGTCAATTAACTATGCAAGAAATCATGAGAAAATCTTTCTAAGAGAATTGCTGAGGTCAATACTGCCAACTTTGGAGAATGAAGATAGTTGTTCTCTTCCCTAAACTTCCTCTACTTCAGTAGTCCTCAAACTTTTGTTCTCTATCTTTATCCTATTAAAAATGGTTGAGGATCTGTCCAGAGTTTTTGTTTATATGGTTTATATTTATAGATATTGATCACATTAAAAATAAAAACCATGAATTTGTAGATTCTCTGAAAGGATTTCAGAGATTCCCAGGATGCTCTGGACCAGAATTTGAGAACCACTATTCTACTCAATTCCCTAAAATATAACTACCATTTTACATTATTTACTTGGAAATTTTTAATCTCAAAAAGTTAAAGACAGAAGATTTCTTCACACTGAATATTTTTATTACGATGATGACTCTGGCAATTATCAATTCATCTTCACTATTAATGTTATATTTTTAATTGTGTTATGTTTTGTGTCTCCCCCAATCCCAGAGGTTATGTGGCAAAGTGGCAAGAAAGCTGAGTTCAGCGCTAGAAAGGCCTGAGTTATGGTTCTGCTTCTGATCCAGGGCTCACTTTTGTAACTTTGAGCATAGCCATAGGTCTCAAGCTTGCCAGACATGGCTGTTCACAGCATTCCATCCCAAACCATTTTACAAAGTTTTCTCTGGGTTGACAGTTTAGATCATATCAGCTCCAACGGAGTGATGCCCCAGGCAAGACTCTTTTTTAAAAATATATCTTTTTATTTACAAAACATATGCATGGGTAGTATTTTTCAACACTGACCCTTGCAAAACCTTCTGTTCCAAATTTTCCCCTCCTTTCCCCCATCCCCTTCCCTAGATAGCAGGTAGTCCAATATATGTTAAATATGTTAAATCACATGTTAAATCCAATATATGTATAAGTATTTATACAGTTATCTTGCTGCACAAGACAAATCAGATCTAGAAAGGAAAAAAAAAACCTGAGAAGGAAAACAAAAATGCAAGCAAACAGTAATAGAAAGGGTTCAGACAAGACTCTTAACAATGGTTCTAATGTTATCTTCTATATCTCTATAATCTACACTATTTAGAGAAGGGACTTGATCTGTGTCAGTGAACTCGTTTGGTTTTTCCATATTTTGCTAACTATATTTCAATATAGTTTCTTTTGAAATTCCCATTTTTTATTTTATGTATTTAAAAATATGATTTAAAGAAGGGTTCAGAGGCTTCACCAAACTGTCCAAAGATTCATTATGTCATGACACAAAGGTTGAGAACCTCTGATTTAGAGTTTATCACCAATCTAAAGGTAAAAGTGGCTTGAAAGCCATCCCTAAAGTATAATGACTAAATGATTATTAAAAATTTTGTTTTTTCTTTAGGTGAAAAGGGCAATCTAGGACCTCCAGGACCATTTGGACCTCCTGGGTCAATTGGGCCAAAAGGACCTCCTGGTAAAATTTTTTTTGATTCTTTATGAAGATTTCAGAACACATTAAAGGTAATAAATCATCTTTTTTTATTATGTTTATGTCAATAGGTCAACCCGGAGAACCTGGAACAATTAAAATTATATCTCTGCCAGGGAGCCCAGGGCCTCCTGGTCGACCTGGAGACCCAGGAATGCAGGGAGAACCAGGAGCACAAGGACCACCAGGATATCCAGGTTGGGAATCGGCTAGATTAACCTGAGTCATGGAGAAGTTATTCTATAATAATTGTTCTATACAATTTGGCAAATGAAAATAACACTAGAATTAGTCAAAGTATACATTTTAATTTTAGATCTGCTACTTTCTTTCTGCCTTTGTAATTTGGACATGTCATTTCATATGAAGGGGGCTTCAGTTGCCTCTCTCGTAAAGGAGGTTGACTATATGATCCAGGAAGTCATCTAAAGTTCTAAATCTATAAATAAGATTGTGTTTTAAGCTTTGCAGAATATTTTCCCTTCATAATAGCCCTAAGTAAGGAAAGCCTCCTTATAGATAAGGAGGTACAAATATTATTATTCTCATTTTATAGATGAAGTGAGACAGATTGGGTAAGTGATTTGCTAAAGCTAATAAATACCAGAGAAATCAAATTCAGATTCTACAGAATTTAAACTATAACCTATTATACTACTAAATCTGTCTACTCCTCTGCTTCCCAACATTAAAACAGCAAACTTTTGTTTTGAGTAAACACCACAACTTTAGACAGTATTGTAATGATTAACCCAGTGATCTAGTTTGATGAACAACTAGATAGAAGCTAAAAGATGTTGAATCTACAGCAAACCATTACAGAATATATACCTTAGGAAAATCAATTGATTTGTATGTGTTTTCTAAATAAATATCCTGATTTATTTTATATCAGGAAAGGTTAGCTTTCAGAGAACTCACAATTAATTATTATGGATTATTATTATTATTATGGATACTATATCCATAATTAATTGTGAGTTCTCTGAAAGCTAACCTTTCCTGATATAAAATAAATCACTTTTATGGGTTAAACTCTATCTATGCAAATTGGAACTTTTTCTGCCATTTATTTCTAAGTATAAAAAGTTGCCCAAAGCACTGCTAAGGTAAGTGATTTGCCCAGGATCACACAACAGTCAATTTTTAATGTGGCAGAGACCTCTTGAATCCAGCTCTTTCTAGCTTCAAATTTTCTGGCTTTCTCTTGTCCACTAACTTGCAATGAATTCTCCTCTCTCCCCCTCCCTCCTTCCCTTCTCCCCCTCCCTCCTTCACCTCTCTCCCTCCCCCATTATCCTCTCCTCCTCTCATCTCTTTTTTTTTTTTTTTTTTTTGAGACAATTGGGGTTAAGTGACTTGCCCAGAACCACACAGCTAGGAAGTATTAAGTGTCTGAGACCAGATTTGAACTCAGGTCCTCCTGACTTCAGGGGTGGTGCTCTACCTACTGTACCACCTAATTGTCCCCCTCTTTCATCTCTTTTTGAGTCTCCCTCTCAGTGAGATTCCTGACTTCAGGTTTGACACTCTATCCAATGCATCTTACTTCTTTTTATCATTGTTTTCCCATGTATGAGAATGAGGTTGTTATTTTTTATTTTTCTTTTCCACATGTATGAATGTAATGATTGCAATGTTTGATGCTGAATAGGACTTCAAGGACTAAGAGGTTCACCAGGGAAACCAGGAAAACCAGGAATCCCTGGACCAGCCGGAGAAAAAGGCAACAAAGGATCTAAAGGAGAAATTGGTAAACATATCTTTACTTATTTTCTCAACAAAATTAAGTTTGAAAAGAGTCGTTTGCTGAGAGAAATGTGCCATTTTGTTTTCAGCCAGAGGTTGTGTAACTTCAAGGTAATATGGGATTTTTTTCATTTATCCTTCCTCTTAACTACTAACCATGGAGAAAGGTGGTCAACAGGAACAAAAATGAAATCTAGGAATTACTGGACAGAACAGTCTTCTGATCTATTCCACAGCCATATATGGCTCAGGGATTCAGCATATGCACATACATTTATATGTGTGTATGTGAATTTATAAATATATATACAGCAACTATTCCTACCAGACACTATGCTAAACATTTTATAAGTATTTTCTAATTGGAGCCTCACAACACTGGAAGATAGGTGCTGTTTTTATTCCCCATTATATAGCTGAAGAAACTGAAGAAAGCAGAAGCTACAAGCCTTGCCCAGGATCACACAGCCAGTAAGTGCCTGAGGCTAGATTTGATTTCAGATTCTCCGGATTCTATAGTTTAGATGCCTCTGATACAAAAGGAATCCAAGTGATTCACATGGTTTTATCTGTGTGGCTACTTTGAACAGATTAGCTTCTAACAAGTCAGTCGGACTATGATGGGACATTAATAGATATTTAAATTTCATAAAATTCAATCCTGTCCTTTAAATATATAGATCTGTGACTGGATAGGAAATCTAGCAGTAAAACCATAAAAAGAATGAAATAGATATTTTAGGAGGGATGTCTTAATACTCATATAAGTATGACTACTTTTAACCCATCTTGGTTGTTCTATTGACATCTTGGATTTGGACAAAAACCAACTGCTTGACACCTTCTATTTGGCTTTTAAAATCCATTTCTCAGAGTGATCAACTTGGATTAAATATTGCCTACTGCCAAAGCTGCATGAAAATATTCTGTGCCTCCATGTTGGGAATTGACCAGTTGTTCAAACCTATCATTTATCATACCACTGAATTTTTTTAAACTAAGAAAATAAGCTATCTACATTTTTTCTAACATAAATGCCCAAATCTATAAAATACAACAGATACTTTTTACATCATATTAGAACATATCCTTCCCCCTTCCCTACTTGGTACACTTTTCCTTTTAAAAAGAAGAAAAAAAGAATAAACAAGTCAGCAAAACTAATAACATCAATCAAGTCTGCTAGTATAGGCATTATTCCATAGTACACATAGTTTGCCAACTCTGTAAAGGATGGAAAAGCAGTTGGATTTTCTCATCTCTTCTCTGGGGAAAAGCAGTCATTATAATAAAACAGTCTTTGATTTTATATATATACATATACATACATATATATGTATATATATATCAGTAGAGTAATAGCCTTTATTACTCATGTACCACTATATATATATATATATATATATATATATATATATATATATATCAGTAGAGTAATAGCATATATTACTCATGATCATATAAAAGCTTTCCAATTTCATGTAATCAACATTATTTATTTTTTGAGACCACCTCTATACTTTGATTAAAGAATTTATCCCCTAGCCAGAGCATGAAAAATACCTAATTTGGTTCTCTTTTTAAAGTATGATCTTTATTATTATAATATTATAACATTATCAATATTATATATTGATCTAATATATATTGTCATATCTCCATTTTGAACTTATTGTGACATATAGTATAAGACTTTGGTCAAAATCTCGTTTTCACCAAACTTCTCTCTACTTTTGCCAGGAGTTGCAAAAAGAAGGGATCTCTTTCCCAAGTAATTTATGTTCTCTAGTTTATCAAACACTGGGTTATATTTTAAATCATAAATTAAATTATTTAAATAATTATTTAAATCATATTTAAAATGTATTTTAAATCCCCTGAAACCCTCCTCTCTTCCTAACTCCACTATCTTTGATAAGGGCACCACTGGTTGCTCTTCCTGTCTGACACTCTCCTTCGCTCCTGGCTCTCGAACCTCATCTGTTTTGCCTCCACAGCACCTTTCACATCTGTGCCCTTCCAGTCCCTCACAAAACCCCTGCCCTGGGGCAGATTCTCATTCTCTCTTCCTTGGACTAATGCAGGAGACTTGGATTGTCTCCTTCCTTCCAGGCCCTTCCCACCCCATTCCATCCTCCACATGGTTGCCCTGGTGAAATCTCTGCAGCAACACAGGGCTGACCATGAGACTTCCCTATCAGTACCTTCCATGACTCCTTAGTGCCATAAGACAAAATGGCATTTAAAGTCCTTTATAATCCAGCTTCAGGATATCTTTACAGTGATGTTCCAGACTATTGCCTCCCCACAGCCTTATGCTTGCCACCTCAATGCCTGTGTATACAAGATCCTCCCATCCCATTCTGGAATGCCTTTATGTCTTAGCCCTTCTCTCTGAGAATCCCCCGATTCCTTCAGGAGAAATGCCCTTCTGAAATTACATGTTTAATGTTAGTCTATCCATTTTTCCATGGGCGAACACACAGAAGAATAAAAGTTCCTTGAGGACAGGGCTTCAATTTTATTTCTGTATTCCTAGCATCTATAGTAGTGCCTGATAACATCAATTTTTGCTGAATTTACTGTTCAAATGTGGATAACTTCATAATTTTTTTCTAATATGCCTCTTTCAAAATGTCTTGAAATTTCAGTTGATTTTGATTCCTAAAATCTATGACATCTAATTCATTTAACAAATATATGTATAGAATACTAATTTCTAGGTATTGGAAGGGATACAAATACAATTAAGAAATTTTCTTTCTTAAGAAGAGTTTCAGTATATTAGGGGGAGATAGAACATAAAAACAAATAATGATAAACAAACATCAGATGATACTGCTTGGCCAAATCATACAAAAGAAAGCCCACGATTCATTTATTTTAATCATTCATTCATTCATTCTTTATTGGAGTACCTATTGTATTTGGGGCAGCCCAGTTAGGAAGATCTGAGTTCACATTTAACATCCTTAGTTTTTTCATGTGTAACATGATGATAATAATAATAATAGCATCTACTTCCCAGGACTGTTATGAGGCTCAAAAGAGATAATTGTCAAGTATCTAGCATTATATCTGGCCCATACAAATGTTAGCTCTTATTATTATTAGGCACAACAAACATTTCCATGAATAAGCCATAATAAGCTTACAAGAATATTTCATTGCACAATTTTGAGTGACAAGTTTGTAATTTAGTGATGAGGGATGTACTTTCCGGTAATTTTTGTTCCTATTTCCTCTAATGTTTAAGTATATCATTTTAAGGCCCACCTGGATCAGTTGGATTGCCTGGATTAAAAGGAAAGCCTGGAAACTTTGGACCACCTGCAACTGGGCCCTCCATCAGAGGCTTTATCTTCACCAGTCACAGTCAATCAACAGAGATTCCTTCATGCCCAACAGGAACGGTGCCCCTTTATAGTGG
The DNA here is from genome assembly GCF_902635505.1 of Sarcophilus harrisii. Taxonomy (NCBI): domain Eukaryota; kingdom Metazoa; phylum Chordata; class Mammalia; order Dasyuromorphia; family Dasyuridae; genus Sarcophilus; species Sarcophilus harrisii. The sequence continues at coordinate 54,105,856 of NC_045428.1, read as the reverse complement.
CTATTCCCTTCTCTTTGTGCAGGGAAATGAACAAGCTCATGGACAAGACCTTGGTAATGTCTTGAGTGTAATTTAAATAATTTATTTCATAAAAGTGAAAAAGTGGTGTCATATAAGTGTCGCTACCTCAAAAGCTGGATATTAAAAATCATGTAAATCACAGACAACCAGATATTGAAGTAAAATAAAATATCATCTTCCAAATGACTATTTTTCTCTGTCTCTACATTAGATAAGTTATATATTTTGGGAAAGGAAAGATGAAAAATGTGAGTTTAGAGAACTATGATGGTGCCCTTAAGCCAATAAAAAGACAGTTTGGTTTCCATATTACCTATTATTTTCTTGAAATATGGAAACACTTGATTTTAGTAAAGTTTTCCACGTTGGACCTTAATTGAAACTCTGCACATAGCTATCCTATCCTACATTATCTCACAAATTTCTTATGAAATTTACTTTCAATATTTATTTTTAGCTCAATAAAACAAATAAAGTATTGGTCTGTCTGTACTTTCATCCCAGAATAAGTTAGAATAATCCTGCCAAGGATTCAGCCTACTCATTCCAAATAGTATTGAATTGAAACATCTGCCTGCCTTTAAGTCTTAAATTTGTTATTTTTTACAGAGCAATGAATATTCATAAAAATAATTCAGAATGGGGTTAACACAAGAGCACTTATACTCATACTACAAGGTTGCATGATTTCATCATGGGTTCAAGTGTAGAATGTAGCTCTTCTAGTATGCAGAAAATACTTTTCCTGAGTTTCTGTGTCTGAAAATAATGATCAGCTGGAGGTCAACTTTATGATGAGCAATCTCCCATACTAAGCTAGGCTTGTTCCTATCAACAAATATATAGTCTGTCACAAGACTTATAGTTTGCAGCTTGGAAGGACCCGCCATCCAGGCCTGGCACTGGTATAGAGTTTGAGAATCCAGGATCACTTCCATACTCTGAAGAGCATGATTTTAGCGGAGATTCTTTACATATACCTTCCAAAAAACTCCTAATGTAATCTAAATGCATATTGATAAAAAAAAAAAAAAAACTTCATCATGATCTTATTGAGTTGTCATATAAACAGCTTTTCAATATTACAGTTTAGAGATGCTATTAATTACAGAATTGATGATTTGTCGTTCAGTTTTTTCCAAGAATTTTAGCTTCTGTCTTGTTAAAGTGACTCTAGTTGAGATACCAAATTATTTTTCAGCTAGTAAAGATTCACAATCTAATGTTTTACAGGAACTCTTGGTAGCTGCCTACAACGTTTTACCACGATGCCATTCTTGTTCTGTAATACCAATGAAGTGTGCAATTTTGCTTCACGAAACGACTATTCTTACTGGCTGTCAACAACAGCACAGATGCCCATGAATATGGCTCCAATTACTGGCAGAGCTCTGGAGCCTTATATTAGCAGGTCTTAAATTACTTCCTTTTTCTCTTGATAATATAATGAAAATTTAGCTTAATAATGTTTCAGTGCTTTGTGTAGGACATAACTAAGGATGACATTAATGTCAGAAAGTGGTTTTTGCCACATTTTATGTCATGTTACAGATGTACAGTCTGTGAGGGTCCTTCCATGGCCATCGCTGTTCACAGTCAAACCACAGACATCCCTTTATGTCCTGATGGATGGATTTCTCTTTGGAAAGGATTTTCTTTTGTCATGGTAAGGAGAAAAGCTGATGCAAAATCATAGCAGGTGCTATTTTCAGCAGCCTGACAAACTGAACATCATCATCCATCCATGTGGCACCTGAAAATGTAAATTCCTAATACTCCTGTGCTCACTGTGTTCACAGTACACAAGCGCAGGCTCAGAAGGCTCTGGGCAAGCACTAGCATCGCCTGGATCCTGCCTACAAGACTTCCGTGCCAATCCATTTATAGAATGCCATGGCAGAGGAACCTGCAACTACTATTCAAATTCTTATAGTTTCTGGTTGGCTTCCTTAAATCCAAGAAGAATGTTCAGGTAAATATTCAAAGACTGGAGGCTCAAGAGAACTACTCCAACATTACCTAGAGCAGCATTTCTTTTTGTTTTTAAAATAAATATTAAGGATATCATTTTATATCACTTAAATATATTTATCCCTTTACTCCTGCTGGAGGGCCATTCCATTTAGCAAAGAATTTTTTAAAATAAGAAAAAAAAGAAATAAAAATTTTTAACAAAACTGATCAGAGTATTGGAAATAAATGGAAAATTAATGCAATTTTCTATATGTGGGCTTCATGGCTCAGCTAAGGAGTATATAAGAGTGTCTTTTCATATCTCTTCTTTGGGCCATGCTTGTCCCTTGTAATTTGGCAACATTCATTTTCAGTTGTTTTGTGGTGGTGATTGTTTCCCAATTTCTTAGTTATAGGCTTTACTTAACTGCATCAGTTCACCTAAGTCTTTCCAAGCTTCTCTGAATTCACTCTAGTTGGTATTTCTTTACAGCACAGTAATATTCCATCACATGTGCCACAATTGATTTGGCCATTCATCAATCAGGGGACATTTATTTTGTTTACACTTTTTTTGATAACAGCACTTTGATGTGACTTGGCTCCCATGCAAAGAATCTACTTATATTACGGAAATCACCTTCAGATTGGCAGGACCCACACTTAAGCATTTTTGAAACAATGGTAGCCAGAGCCATTACTAAGTACATAATGTAATCATAGCTGTCAGCAAAAAATCTCCTAAACAAAACCTCTTTAATATCATATGCAGTATTTATTTACTAGAAAGATATAAGTAGTGGACATAATTCTAGACCTAGAATAAGAGTTTAAATATATATTCTGATATTATCTGACATTGGGTAAGTCACTGAACCTAAGTCTGCTTCAGCTTCTTTTACCTATAAAATGGGGACAATAATAACACCAGATGTGGGTTGAGAGTAAAATGGATAATGCTTGTGAAGCACTTTGTAGACCTTACAGCAAATCTTAAAGCTCTGAGTAAATGCAAGCTATAATTATCATTACATAATGAGCTGAAATCTCTAAGAAGGTATCAAGACAATAAGTGAAGTGGTCCAGAATATGAGATTTGAAAATCTGGAATAGAGATATTCCAAGCAAAACAATGTCAGGACTTAGAAATGTTATTTAGCTTATGATTAATCATAAATCACCTTTTTTACCTGAATGTTCCTGAAAGGAAGGAACATTACTCAGTGGCAATAACTGGTTTCTACCTCCACATTTTTCAAAGTAGCTCCTCCTGTCTTACTCCCAAAGTCTCATCTCTTATCATCCAGATCATTACAATAGTTATTACAATATTCTTTTGAAAATATTGAAGTGTCTAATGATATTGTGACAACAGACCACATACTATTTGATCTTTCCACTCCAAACCAGCATCCACACAGCCACCACAGTGGTCTTCGCACATCTCCCTAGACCACCTCCTTCCTCAAACTCGGAGGGCTTCCTGCTGCCTCTGGCTTCCAAAGGAAGTCCCACTTTCTAAGTTCTTTGCCATTTGGCTCTTTGCTAGCTGTCCTCCACACACTCTGTAGTCCAGCCAGATGCCAACTTGCTGTTAATCCCATCTGCCGCATCCAGGCGGAATTCTGTTTCTCCTCATCTTTGACTATGGGAACTCCTGGTTAACTCCAATGCCCCCCACCACTTCTTTTAAGAGCCCTTTCCTGGTGCTCTTCTTGGCAGAACTCCTGCATTTACCCTGTATACATTATTTCTTGACTTAAATGTTCATGGACAGATCTTTCACATTAATGTACATATGGTTGTTAAGAGCAATTATCATTCACTTTTTTTCTCAGCAGTACAGTGCCTGCGAAAGAGTAAACATTTAATGCTTGCTAATTAGGATGAGGGGGCACAAATACTCATACTCATAGTGATATGATCACTTATTCTCTGTTCTACCAGAAAGATCTATTATCAAAATGTTTACTCTTTTCTGAATCAAGGATTTTCTGGTATTGACTAATAAGTCAACAAGTTAAACAATAATGAGGAAAGTCAAAGACTTATTTGTTCTAATGCCTATCCTCCACTTATTTTCTGAGCTTGAGCAAATTATTAAACTTACTGGTGTTTGGGTTTTTTTAATTAAAAAAAATAGGATAATTTGTATTAAATACTACAATCATTAACATTAAGGATTAACATTAAGGATTCACAAAACATGAATAACAATATAAATCATCATTATTTAAAACAGCAAATTATTAAACTTTTTGGTGTTTGGGCTTTTTATTTTTAAAAATAGCTTAATTTATATTAAATAACCTACTATAGTCATTGAAAAGATCACCATGGCCACATTAAAGATTCACAAAACACAAATAACAATATAAATGTCACTATTTAAAATAATATAGATTGCTTTAAGAAGTATGACATATGTAGATGAAAATTTGAACTTTAACCAAATAAATGAAAATAAATCCATGCCACAAAAAAATTTCATTATAAGTTTCCTTTAAGAAGATGTCCCTTAGTGCTTCTAATGGCCAAATGAATCTGCAAAAATCTGATTTAGATTTTTTCCCCCAGAAATCTATTTCAGATGATAACAACAACAACAAAAAACTCTTAAAATATCATTTTGGAGTTACTGGGTTTGAGTAATTAGATTCATGCAGATTTAAACACAATAACTTTTCTCTCCTGTTTTCTAAACACTCTCTCTTCTAGGATAGTGATAGTTTGTCAGTCAACAAGTGTATATAAGATGCTTATTATGGCCAGGACCTGTAATTTCTTTGAGAAAAGGGATTTTTGAGATTTTTGTCTTTGTATCTGAAGCACTTACACTAAACTAGCTAAACGTTTGTTGACTTAAATTATATTAATTTAAACAAATATTTTCTCTTTAATTTTTCCCTCCCAGAAAACCTACTCCATCCACTGTGAAAGCCGGGGACCTGGAAAAGATAATCAGTCGCTGTCAGGTCTGCATGAAGAGAAGAGACTGACAAAATTGCAGGAAATAAAACTGCCACCTAAACGGAGAAGAGTCATTTTTTAAAGCCATGATCTGAGAAATAGCAGTAGAGTTGTACTATCACGAGAACTTCTTTTAAGAATCAAATTGCTGTGCTCTGCCAGCAGATTATTCACAAAGCACATTACTATGGTCATTAGACTACTGTTGGTTTAATTAAAGTACCAAATAAATGGTGATTGAGATGAAGCTAAATGTCCCAAATAAAACAGGGGAAGAATTGTGGCTCAAGATGTCCCCATGACTTGTTTACTTGTATCCTGCTCTTCAAGTCTGCAGGGAAAGAATTACTTTTTGGTTCTTCTGGGACATTTGCCAGATTGTTTAATAGGCAAAGGTATATTGGGTAGAACTTGACTCACACCTACTGAACTTGTTATACCATCTCAGGTGTTTCCTGAGATCAATTCAAACCACTCACATCTGCTATCAGCAGAGAACTCAAGAAGAGAATCAGGCAGCTAAAATTTAAAACCATATTGACTTGTTGCATGTCTTATAACATTTCCCTTGCTAAATAAGTGCCTTATTGCCATAAAGTGCTATATAAATTTACCAAATTATCCCTCAAAGTAGGCAAAACTCTTATTTTTAGTTACTGATTTTAATGGATTATTTTCTCTCCACCCCTTGAAAATATGCTTCCCTTTAACAGTTACTCCATTAAATATAAACACAAACTAGACATTCCTATTTCGCCCTCCAACTACCCAGGATTTATCAAGATTACCCCTGGCCAGAAAGGAGGTAGGTCAGTTAGGTGCTTCAGTGGCATATATGAAATAGTAAAATAGTGCAAAGTTTTTCAGGACAAACAGATGTAAGAATCATTCAGGATGAGAAGATACAGAGAAGAAGCAATATGAAGTGATAATGAAAAAAACCATAATGGAGAGGACAATGGATAGCAATGAACTATCCCTATAAGTGCCAATGCTAACTAATTAAAACCAGTTACCTAACCAATCTTGCTCAAAATATGTATTTTTTATACAATTCTACATTCTTCTCATTTGTTGACCAATTTCCTTGTTTGTCTTATAAAATTCTTTTATATGTAAAAAGTAGATTATTAAATTAACTGGCAACACCATTTAATAAAAAGCCTGGTATTTGGTTGAGCTTCACATGCTTTGCATGTTTAAACATTCTTATGATTAATATCTGCTATGGACACAAAAAAGTAATTAAACACTGAATCTCATGAAGAATCCCACGTACTCCACATTTTTTGTCTTCTGCTGTACTATCTAGATCCACTAAAAACTCAACAGACCAGAAGAAAAAAAATTTAACGTTCATCTCAGCTTGCTATTGGAGACCTGGGAGGAGCTCTTTGAGCTGGATAAATCCCTGCTTCCATGTTCCAGTGGACTTGAAGCCCTGTTCACTCATCAAAACAGAGTCTCTAATTTGTGCCATACTCTCACTGGGTCAAGCCAGGGGAAAAAAAAACAAAGACAACAACAAAATAGTTTCTATAAAACAGAGAGCCATGAGCCCAATTTTTTAAAAATTGATTTCAGAATGCTTCTTGGTCACCTGCTGCCTGTGAGATCTAGGGCAAAACATTTAGCTCTCAGGGCTCTGCAGGGCAAGATACTATAACTTGAAAAATGCCTGACTGCATTGGTAGAAGGATTTACCTCATCTGAGAGTTCCTGAAATCAAGGATTTAGTCACTTTGTCCCCAAGCCCTTTAATTCTTTCCATTTTCTCCTGAGAAACATATCATTTAAGAGAAAATGCCAAACTTTTAATAATTCTATGTATATTTTAAACTTTCCAAGAACAAATGAATGCTTTTTTCTTCTTTTGTTTGATACTATTAAAGCATCCCTTTAAAAGAGATATCAAATGATAACATTGCTGGCAGAAATATATTGGCCATTTCTTTATACATGGTATCCCCAAAACCTTAGTGGTTTTAAGCTAATTAAGCTGTTAAGACAAAACTGTACTAAGACTCTTAGTATTTATATATACACATATATATATAAAATAAAATTATCTCTGTTTATTTTCAAGTTAAATATACCTAAGTTTGAAAACTAGATTGTTTTACAAATACAAATCTACTGTCACATGATCAACTGTGATGGACTTGGTTCTTTTCAACAACAAAATGATTCAAGGCAATTCCAATACTATTGATGGAAAGTGCCATCTTCATCCAGAAAAAGAACTATGGAGATTGAGCATGGATCAAAGCAAAGTATTTTCACCTTTTTTTGTTGTCATCCGCCTGCCTTCTCTGGCTTCTGAATCTCCCTGACTGATTCCTGGCTGAGGCTCCTAGCTTATATATGCTCTCTTATCAAAGGTGTGAATCTTATAGAACTATAGTAAGTATTAAGTACATGTACTGAACTAGAGAGATTAAGCACCATACTAAATAACCATTGTCTCTATCAATTCCACTGACTTGGCACCTTGTTTCAAGTTCTGGCCCATAATAAGTTGGAGAATGGCTGAATAAGTTGTGGTATATGAAGATAATGGAATATTTAGTCTATAAAAAATGATGAACAAAATGATTTTAGAAAGGCCTGGAAAGATTTACAAAAAACTGATGCTGAGTGAAACAAGCAGAACCAGGAATACATTATACACAACAAGAATGTATGATGATCAAGTATGAAAGACTTGGTACTTCTCAGTAATTCAGTGATCCAAGACAATCCCAATAGGCTTTGGACAGAAAATGCCATCTACATCTAGAAAAAGAAGTATGGAGAGTGAATGTAAAGCAGCACAATCTATGTTTACTTCTTTTTTTCTGTTTGTTTTTTCTTCTCATCCATGATTTTTTCCTTTTTGCTCTGATTTTTCTCTCCCAATATGATAAAGGAAGCAATGTGTATTAAAAATAAATAAAAAGAAAATCAGTACAGAGAAAACAATAAAACAACAGGCCTCGGATACTGATATTTAAATATTAAAAAATGTGGGTGATAAATATGGTGGGCTAGAAATTATAATGTTTGGAAGCAAATCTGTCTTCATATCTGGAAGATTCTGGGTTTGAACCTATGACTGGAATATGTGGTTTATTTAAAAGGAATAGAAGACATAAAACTGGTATTCTCAAGAAAACACATAATGTATATTGATTACATTTTTGGCTAAAATTAAGTACATAAGCTTTTATTAAGGAAACAGACTGGGCAAGAACAAACTATTCAAACAAAATATAATGTGCTTATAAAAAAGGAGAATTTAGCTGCTCTCAATTCCATAAGTATTTATAAAGTGACTCAAGATAGAGATTCTTCTAGATGCTGAAGATAACAAGACAAAATGAAAAACAGTCCCTGACTTCAAGGAGTTTACAGTGTGTTGGGAGAATACAATGTTTACAAAGATAAGTAAAAAATAATAATAATAAGGTAATTTATACAGGAATGAATATTATTATGTAAGGGACTCAGGAAAAGTTCCCCATAGGAGGCTGCACATGAGCTGAGCTTTAGATGAAACAAGGAATTCTAATCATCAGAATGGAGGAAGGAATGGACTTAGGGCCATGCAGGGGTCCTCAAACTTTTTAAATAGGGGGCCAGTTCACTGTCCCTCAGACTGTGGGAGGGCCGGACTATAGTAAAAACAAAAACTTTGTTTTGTGGGCCTTTAAATAAAGAAAGTTCATAGCCCTAGGTGAGGGGGATAAACGTCCTCAGCTGCGGTATCTGGCCCCTGGGGCCGTAGTTTGAGGACCCCTGAAGGGCGTATTAGTCACTGCAGTTCCAAGTGGATAGATGAAAAGTCAATTTCAGGAAATAACCCCGATGAAAAGTCAATTTCAGGAAATAACCCCGATGAAAAGTCAATTTCAGGAAGAAACTGGGACGAAAAGTCAATTTCAGGAAATAACTCGGACGAATAGTCAATTTCAGGAAATAACCCGGAGGGCAGTTTTTCCACCTTTTCTAAAAACTAGAGTCCTTCTTTCCATTGTGCACTACGCCCAACCCTGTAATTCATAATAATTTGGTACCGTCACTGAGATGTGGATTCAGAAAATGGGCATAGAAACCTCAAAGCCAGAAAAGCTTGTGTTCAATTTCCTCCTTTGCCATAGGCTGGTTGTTACCACCCTTAACATATTCAATGCCCAAGGCAACTAGACCTCCAAAATTCAGAGAAAGTAGCTCACAGGCTTCCATTTCCATATTTATTAGAGGAGAATCCAACCAGATGAATGAAATATATTTTTGATTCGTTTGTTCTTTGTACATTAACTTTATTTATTTTTGTCTTGAAATGAGTATTTTTCATTTTAAACTCTCATATCATTCAAACCTCCACCTCAGGGTCTCAGAAAATCTCATCTTTCGCAGGCAGCCCTTCTCCATCTTCCTTAATGTTAACGCCTTTCCTCTGAAATTATCCTCAATTTACTCCATGTTGCTTGTACCCATCCCTACGTCAGATTAAAAGTTCACTAAAAACTGGGGCTGATCTTAAATTTCTCGGTGTGCCCAGCATTGAGCACAGAATCCGGCATACAGTAGGTGTTTAATTAATGCTTAGATTAAGCATCCAGTAGGCGCTTCCTAAATGCTTGTTGACTTGGCCCCTGAATGAGGCAAGCAGAACAAGTACAGGTTATCCCCATTTCAAAGATGACACTCGAGGCCCAGCGCAGTTGTGGGTGTCTTGGTGCGATAAGGTTACCAGCCCCAGGAATATAAGGGCCGGATTCAAATTTCGCCTCAGTTTGTTGCTTGGGCTTCACGCGGATTCAGCCAGCGTGACTCCGCAGCCTTTGAGGGGGCCCGAGTCAACTGGGCTCCGACGAGCTGACGCACGACGTCGGCCGCCGAATGGCATCGCCCGCTACAAGGATGTCGGCCCAGCGTCAGTCGCCCGCGCTGAGCCGGCGCCGTCGCACTTCCGCCCGGTTCCGGGTCACCTGACCAGGCCCGGCGACGACTACGGGTCCTCTAAGGGGCCAGCCCCGGCCGTTCTCTCCCTCTCTCCGGAGCCGCTGCGGGGCCGTCCAGCCGGCTGCCTGTCCCCGGCGTCTTCATGCGCCCGGCCAACGGCCTTTGAGAGTGCTCAGCCCGAGCTACCGGGGGAGCCGGCCCGAAAGGCCCTCGCCGGCGACTTCACCAACGGGGCTCTAGGGGTAAGTCTCCGCCCCGCCACCTTCCCCTCCCCACCCCCTCCCGGCTCAGCTCTGCGGGCCCGGTGGCCTCGAACCCCCGTGGGGGGCGGGCTCGGAGCCGAGGGCGGGGTCTGACCACGGCCTGCCCTTCCCCCCGAACTCCCCGAGGACTCGCTCGGCCTTCAAGGCCCCGTTTCACGCGGACCCCAGCAAGGGCCCATCTTCGGGGGGGGCTCCCTGGCCCGGCCTGAGTGACCTTGACCTTGCTCTCCAGGCATTGCGCGCAGCCCTCCCCTCCCCCCGCTTGGCTAGCGGGGCCGACTTACTCGTGACCCTTCTTGGGTGGGGGGTGGGGGGCGTCTCTCTATAACAGCGGGAATCCTCCTTCTCTAGCAGTTGTTAAGCGCCTTCATTTAGAGCCTTCCAGGTGCGGGGCTCGGAGCTCAGACCCAATCCCCGCAGCTCCTGCCCTCGGGGAGCCTCTGGTCGAATCTTCTCAGGGTGCGGGGATTTGGGATCGGGAAGGTCTCTCGGGATCTTTCCTGCTAACTGGCAGAGGCGGGATTCGATTCCAGAGCCCCTTTCCCTGACACCGATTTTCCGCTGAGTGCTTGCTATTAGTGAGGAAGCTGGGGGAGGGGAGGAAGCCGAAGCTTTTCCTACTGGGGGGGGGGGGGGGAACTTGAGCATTAAGTAAGCGCCTAGGGTGTGCCTCCGGGACACCGAGAAAGGTGTAAAGAAAGAAGTAAACAACGTGAGAACAGGCGCTAGCCAGACTTGGGGAGGAAAAGGCGGACCCCTCCCCAAGAAAGTTCGGCTTGATGCGGGGTCCCTAGGGAGGGGGAAGAGCGAGTAAAAGTTCTGTGGAGTGTGACTTCGAGAACAATCACCATCTCCACTAGAGCTTTACCAGCTCCTCCTCAACAGCCTCGAGATGATGTCACTGCTTTCCTCTGGATAGAAAATGTACCTGAGGACTTTTAGTGCTTTGCTTTGCTTTTCGGTTGGCTAGTGGGGCTGCTTTTGAGTCAGGAGCCGGCTCTTCCCAGCCCCGCGTTATGGAAAGCTCGTTTTCATCACATTGAACTCCCAATCCCTATATTTGTGCCCACCTGCATTTTGGATTTCCTTCACAAGCTAATTGTACAATATTTCAGAGTCTGATTCTTTTTGTGCAACAAAATAACAGTTTGGTCATGTATATTTATTATGTATCTAATTTATATTTTAATATATTTAACATCTACTGGTCATCCTGCCATCCGGGGGAAGGGGTGGGGGGAGGGAGGGGAAGAATTGGAACAAGAGGTTTGGCAATTGTCAACGCTGTAAAGTTACCCATGCATATATCCTGTAAATAAAAGGCTGTTAAATAATAGTAAAAAAAAAAATAAATAAATAGTTTTTATTTTCCTAAAAGAAAAAAAAAAGAAAGCTAGTTTTATGTGGTTGTACATGGGGAACTAAACCCTCATTTTCCAGTTCTTTGCCTGGAGGTGCGCAGCATTTTGCTTCCCAAAGCCTTCGTTTTTGATGTGAATGATCACGTTCCTCAGCCTAGTTCTGGGTGACTCTTCTATGTTGCTGTTCTTGGTTGGCATTTCCTGCACATTCTTGGATCCCTTTCTAAAACTCTCCGACTGGTCTTTCTTATAACCCAGTAGCATTTCACAGCAATCCTCTGGCCATAGGAGGTGGCCACCCCCTGTTTCCACTTCTTTGCCATAGTAGTTGATCCTGATGATGTAAGATAAACTGTTAACTTATATTTTCCCATTATTGATTGACTTCTCAACCTTCTGATTATTGTTGAAAATTGCTCACTTCTGACTTAGGAAATAGGAGAGTTTTTTTGTTTTCTTTTTAATAACTTTTTATTGCCAGAACCCATGCCAGGGTAATTTTTTACATTATCCCTTGCACTCACTTCTGTTCCGATTTTTCCCCTCCACCCCCTTCCCCGGATGGCAAGCAGTCCTATACATGTTAAAGAGGTTACAGTATATCCTAGATACAATATATGTGTGCAGAACCGAACAGTTCTCTTGTTGCTCGGGGAGAATTGGATTCAGAAGGTAAAAATAAGCCAGGAGGAAAAACAAAAATGCAAACAGTTTACATTCAAGGAAATAGAAGAGTTAAATTGGATTACATGCACAGGGCCTTTCAACAGGAACCTTGTCCTGTAATCTAATGACCCTTCTTTTTAGTATTTGACAGCTTTTGCAACTGCGTTATTCCCATTTCAAGCACATACTCCACAGACTTGGTAATGGGAGCAGAGCTCATCCTGCATGCTACGGTAGATACTTTGTGATGGTACTCCCCAAATCAACATACCTTCCCAGAGCAGAGATTCTTCTCCTTATTTGTAAAAGATGTAACATGGTAGGAAAAACATGTATGGTCTGTTTTTGTTCATTTGAGCAGTTGAGACAAAGCAGAGTTGAAATGGAGTAGAAATGCCCCCTTTTTACTGTTAGAACTTGGTAAAGATGTTAAGTCAAATATATATCTTTTGTTTTCAGTTTCTTTGAGCTCAAATTAATTCTAAGAAAACTTGGCTCTTAGGGGCAAGGACTCAGATCCTCCTGACTTCAAGGCTGGTGCTTTCTCCACTGCACCACCTAGCTGCTCTTAGGGACAGCTAGGTGGCGCAGTGGATAGAGCACCAGCCCTGAAGTCAGGAGGACCTGAGTTCAAATCAGACTCAGACACTTAACACTTCCTGCCTGTGTGATCCTGGATAAGTCACTTAATCCCAATTGCCTCAGAAAAAAAAAGAAAAAGAAAACTTGCCTTTTTCAAATGTGAGTTTTTGTTTTTTAACTCTAATGTAAAAAAATACTGTTAAAAACAAAGAAGATGTGCTTGTTGGAAAATAATTACTGTGGAACCTGCTATAAAGTCCTCTTTTTCCAGCCTCCATTTTCTTTCCCTTTTATCCCCACATTTCCATTGCTAAGACCCATTAGTTATAAGTCTGGTTACTTACTAATCAGTGAATATTAATTAAGCTACAGTTTGATCTTTACTGGGCTCTAGGGATGGGTTCCTGGATCAACAAGGGCAAGCTCCCTGGTTCAAGGAACACCTCTTTACCCCGGAGACTTCTGTAGCCTTCCACCACCTGTAGACAGTAGTGTAAGCACCTTCTTGTCATTCAGTCACACCTCTGCTCCGGTCCCAAGCTCCCTTTCCAATTTTGCCCCACTTCCCTCTTCCTGACCAAACTGTTCTCCATTTCCTCCCACTCAGATCATCTTAAATCCTTCCCTTATTTCAGAGTCCACCTTGACTCTGCCTCTTCCAGTCATCCTCTCATCGTATAGAAGATTGAGGGTGCTTTACATTTCTGATTGGATTCCCCCTACCCCTTTGTGAGGTTGGGGCTTTGGGTACCACTGATGTTGTTATTATATATGATGATGTATTATTTCGTAACCCCAAGTGTGTAGCTGTATAGAACACCGGAGTACAAGTCAAACATTTGCTCAGAAGTCATTCACACTCAGCTATGGGACCCCCCCATTCAGATCACAATCCACACTTTAGCCCAGTACTATATGACCCCACCTGTTCAGGGATGTGTCTGGTGAGAGGGGCTTAATCCCACCTCAAAGATCTGTATAAATTTAGGCAAGTCACTTGGCTTTCTGGGCTTGATGTCACCTGTAAATTGGTTAACTAGAAGGCCTCTGAATTCCTTTCCATCTCTAGCTCTTGATCCCAGGATCCCCTGAAATATTTGTTGAAGTGAATTAGGTTATTTCCTGACTTGGGCCTTGAAATGTGACAGTAGAAATTAATTACTAAAACAAAATCCAATAAGTGGTATAAAAATGATTGTTAGTGATCGTGTGAATTGATGAGCCATCAGTTCATTATAATTACATACACCGCTCATGTAGATCAAGTTTCTCATTTTGTATATTTTTAGTCCATGTCCTTCCAAATAGGAGCCACCCCAGTGTATGAAGACCTTCCTCTGAGTCATTTAATATTTTATGTCTAACAGTGCAACACTCAGGCTCTTGGTTATCTCTCAGAGTTGACCATCCAGCTTCCTTTGTCAGTCATAAATGTCTTCAGGGGAATTTTGTATGTCACTTCTATGGACAAGAAGCAAACTGCTTGTGTCTACCATGGAATTTGTCAATTTGGGCAACCCAGAAATTTTGTTTCTCTTGAGATTGTTGTTTTGTAGCCTGGGTCATGGAGAGATTGAGTTGATTGCTCCATAGTTGTATACTTGGTATGTCTTAAAGACAAAACTGTTTCCTAATTACAGGACTGAATCTTTTATCCACTGTGAGCAGCCTGCCTCTCACCAAGAGAATATCGGTGTTCTCATGAAGCACAATAGGATAGTACTAGTTTTGGAGAATGGAAATCCTTAGTTCAGATCTTAACTATGACACAAACTGATCGTGGGCCAGTACTCGGATTCTCAGTTTCCTCATCTATAAAATGGGTGGTTGCCAAGATTCAAATGAGATGGTTGCAAAGTCAGTCATTCAGTCAAACGTTTATTAAACTCCTACTATGTGCCAGGCACTTCATTAAGCTCTGTCTGGGACTACAAAGAAAGACAAAAAAAGTTCTTGCTTTCTTCTTCTTCTTCTTTTATTTATTTATTTTTTGCTTAGGCAATTGTAGTTAAGTGACTTGCTCAAGGTCACAAAAAAAATTCTTGCTTTCAAGTAATTCATATTCTAATGGGGAAGACAGGTACTGTATTAATGACTTACTAATCATTAGCAACCACCTTTTAAAAATAGGCTTTGGGGCTTAGAAGCAGTTGGCATTATGGAAAGCAAGACACAATTTGCCAGATGTTATAGGATTGAAGATTTAAAACTGAAAGGAACCCTGGAGATCATTTACTATAACCTCCCACATTTTCTATTTGGGAAACTTGAGGGCCAGAGATAGAGTGCAACTTGCTCTCATGTTCACTTGTAGTGCTAAGTCCTCTTCCCCAAACCCTGTACTGTCTGTCCATCCAGCTAAAGCACAATTGAAACAATGATCAGCCTTCATCTACTTGAATGGTGACTCTTATAAAACTTCATTTGAAATGTTCCAACTTGACTTTGATTCCATTGCTTTTCTTAACCTTGAAAATAATAAATGTAACAATAAAATAATTTTTTTACTGTTTCACTTGCCTACAAATATTAAGTCTCCTCTATTATATATTATTTTTTCTATCTGTCATATTTTCTTAAATTACAAATCCATTCTCCATATATTAGAAACAATCTTAGAATTCATCTTTTACTTCATTTTGGAGGTGTTTCATTATCAGATAAAGAACTTTTGTAATAATAAGTGGGAAGTAATAATAAGTTGGTTGGAGAGGGGTCTTATAGCTCTAGAACATCGATTTGCAGAGACACCTACTAAATATTTGTTAAATTGTTTGTTGATAAATCTGAGACGTGAAGCACTTGGAACTTTTCATTTTCTTCAGTGACTCACACTCCCCTCCCCTCCCCCCCCCCCCCCCGACCCCTCAATCCTTAGATTGAAATGGTTGGTTATCAATAACATGATGTCATGTAAAATTTGGCTTTTTTTTTTTTTTAGGGAAAAAAAGCAACAAGTACAGCACATCCTAATCGAAACAAGTTCAAGGATTTGATATGAAGCACAGAAGCAGATAGTGCATATAGCAAGGCATAACTGGAATACTTTTGTGAGTAAGAAAATCTTCCCTTTTAATCACCGTTTCTTAGTACTTATGAACATGGCATCAAACTGACTTAGAAAATTACATAGTAGTAGTATCTATATTATGCTATGTTTTTATTTATTATGTTAAATATTGCCCAGTTACACTGCAATCTGATTCTGCAGCTCTGAGTAGTGTTGCTTTTGACCCAGCTGGCCACACCATTGACATCTCTAGTGTAGACTATCTGCATCCAAAGCCTTGAAATGTTGAATATTTTTGGGAAGGAAAATAGAAGAAAATGAGGTGAACTCAACAGCTGAATTTTTTTTTCTCCCTCACTCTTTCTAAGACTTTCCCAGCATCTTAAAGATAGAGATGGAGAAGCATTTTAAAAGCAAGAATGTTTTTAATGTTTGCATCATCTTTTGGTTCTAGGTATTTAAAAGATGGTCTTGCAAGTTGTACTGTCATTAACTTCATTTGTAAAATCTTCAGAAAATCACATTTAGCTGTTTTTATAAGATTCTAAAGAGATTACTTTAAGTCACTTTTTAGAATGCCCAATTTTAGAACACAGTGTAAAATAGTTTTTTAAGTGCTTAATGCTTTTAAAATTGTCTTCAACTAATTAATTTCCTCACTCTTATTTAATCTCTTTAAAGGAATTTTACCTTTTGCCTCATGAATTTTCCTTAGCCTTACTAATATTTCTATAGGAGAATAGTAAAGAATTTTTCAGATGCTGAAAAACTTCATTGAGAAACATTACTTGTGAAGAATTTAATTAAAAATCAAAAACTGCAATAACAATACTTTCCTGAAAATTTAATATGGATGGAGTAATTTTGAGGACAAAAAAATTATCATTTGAATCCATGCACATCCGTTAAATGTCTCCTGAATGTGTAAGGTGTGGTATACTGGATAGAGGGCTGACCTTGGGAGCAACTTTTAAGGCCTATCTGAGACCCATTGTGTTTCCCGTATAGCTGTGTGAAACATAGATTGCCTGCCTCTTAGCATCCCAAGCAACTCTCTTAAGACTGAGCTAAGTCAGTTTGCATCAGCAGAAGGAGTTTGTAGGTGGAGGCTTCTCTATACTGATGAAATCATAGATCTGGACCAGGCCCTGTGCTAGGTGCCGGAGACACAAAGGTAAAGGAAACAGGCCCTGTCCATCAGGATAGTCCAGGGGAAGGAGGGGCCTGAAGAAGGTGGCCTGGGGCCCTAGTAACTCCCTTAGGGAAGGCTTGACAGCAAATGGGGTTCCTCAGCAGATCGTTGAAGGAAGACCAAAAAGAAAGGTCAGGTGAGGAGAAAGTAGAGGGGCTGTGGGGTAAAGCTGATAGACACATATCAAGGCCAGAGAGGCGCTTCCAGTTCAGGGAATAGTTAGCCATCCAGTTTGGTTAGAATGTAGAATGAAGGGAAAGTGCTGTGCAGTGAACCTACAGAACTACATAGGAGCTACATGGTGAGAGGACCTGGACTGGAGGCTTTGGGCATTTGTCTGTAAGAGTCAATGAATTATTTTGACAAGAAGGGGAGAGAGCTTGAAAGCAATAAAACTGGTTAGGATATTTTGGGGGAGGAGAGAAAAAACATGATGGAGACCAGATGGAAGGTGGTGTCATTGGGAACAGAGGACAAGGGGACAAACACAGGAGAAGAGAGGATCTTTGACATGGATCAAAAGTGAATCTGTGAGGGGGAGAGAATGGCCACAAAAGAGTCAGGGTTCCAAGCCTTGGTGTGCAGAAGTGTTCCTTGTGTATTCAGCAGACACAGGGATGGGTGGTAAAAAGGAAAGAGAGTTCTCTTGTGAATGTGCTGATTTTGAAATGCCATCGGGAAGTCGAGGTAGAGAGGGCCTGGAGGGTCCCACGATAGACTGGAGTTCAGCAAACACCAAAGTCAGCAAAGAGAGAATATATAAAAGGAGAAGAAAAGAACAGAGAAGGTAGGAAAGGTTAGAGAATTATCTGGAGAGAGACCATTCTTAAGGGACCAAAAGACAGAAAAAGGAATCCAGACAGGGGCCAGTTTTAGCAGCGTAGAAGAACCACAGAGAATATTCACACTGAGCAGGAAACCACTGGCCGTGACAGCAAAGACTTGAGCATTAATCACCTCTGAAAGAGTGATTTTTAGAATGATGCTAGAGCCAGAGGCTGGATTGCTAGAGAATAAAAAATGAATGAGTGGAAGCAGTGAGGATGGGCCATTCTGTAATAGTAAGGCAGTAAAACCAGTGAAAAATAGGATATTTGATGAGAACAGGGTCTGCTGAAGGTTTTTTTTAAAGGTAGACAGTGGGGGGAAAAAAGCCCAGGATTGGGTATGGAGAAGGATCATGAAGCGATCTTTTGGAGGAAGAAAAGGGATGAAGTGCACAAGTCACAGTCAGGGCTTTGTCCTAACTGGGAGGAGAGCGGTCCCCATTTGGTAGGCTAGAGCAAAGAAGGGGCTGCCCGAAGGTAGAGAGGAGGAAACTGGGGGGAACCTGTCACAGGCCAGGCAAGTCTATCTGGGAGGGACCCAAGGGGCTTTCAGAAGCCCCCTTTTCAGAAGCATCCCAATTCATGATATATAAAAAGTATAATTTTTTTTTTCTCTTTCTCCTTTTTGCAAAACAGTAAACTTGCTTAAAATTGTCTTTATGATCTCTGAGATGTGCAACTAAAAGTTTGGAATAAATCCCTCAGGTAAAGCTTCAGAGTATGTTTGAATCCAAATAAGACTTTAAGTTATGTTTATTCTAACTCGTGGATTACTTGTGGAAATGAATTGCTAAAATGCTGATTTCTTCTTTCTGTTTTACAGCTGGGAAAGCAGTGTCCGTGCTCTTATGTACAACTTCAAAAAAAAAAACCAAAAAAAGTCAGATCTGTAGGGGAATTGTATAAAGTAAACTCAGCTGCAGGGTAGCAGTGTTTGAATAGTCCTTGTAAAGGTGCCCATACAGTTGCCAAAATGAGTAAAAGAACGAGCAGTGACACCCCTATAGGAAGGTTAGTGGAGTTCTGTTAAGTTAAGCCGCCGTGGGAAGGGTGAAGGTACATTGGCATTAAAGCTGCCTGCCTGCCTGCCTGCCTGCCTGCGGGTGGCTGCTCTTCTTTTTGCACCCTAATATATCCTTGTTGATCCCAATTGCATCTCCCTATGAGCATGGATATCCTGCCAGTTTAGGATTGAGCTCAAGCCATGTTGTTCTGCCTTTGTTCTAGAAAGTCTGTTGTGTACTTTTTACTACACATAACATATAATCTAAATTGTTAAGCTCATAAACTCTCAAAAGATTTATGAATTTGGAAGATTTTCTTAATTACAGATTCCCTACATGAAAGTGTGCAATATATTACATGCTTTAATAAACATCAAAAATGGATTTATTCAGCAGGCCTAGATTTGAATGTTCATTTCATGATTTTTAGGAGTCAAGATTTTTTAACCTTTCCTTTTTAATAAATTTTGAATAACTTTGCTTTTCTCTTTTCATAATAATTCCTCCTTTTATAATTATAATCCACTGTGGGTAGTTTTTTTTTTTTTTTTTTTTTTTTTTTTTTTTTTTTTTTTTTTTTTTTTTTTTTTTTTTTTTTTTTTTTTTTTTTTTTTTTTTTTTTTTAAGGGTATTGTGCATGCCTGAGAGCAGTTTTCCAATTTAATCTTTTAAAAAAGCCTAGCAGTTTCTCCTGCCTTTGTGGGGAAACTCTTTTGATTGGGGGGAGAGGGTAGTTTCATATTTTGTTGTACATTTATCAAGCCGCATGTTTTTTGTTAATGCAAGAAAAACACTTTGCAGGGGGCAGGTCGGGGGATATCTTTCTACAATGTTCATATTTTTCTTTTTTCCAAATTAGGGCCAAAACTGGAGGCTTTCACTAATAACAAGTCAAGTGGCTTTTTATTAGGAAAATATTTTTTGTGACAGTTTATATTACACATGTTCACATTATTAAACTGTCCTTTTAGGAATTCTCCCTTTTGTGCTCTTTTTATCTACTAAGTGCATTCAGAAGACGGAGACATGACTTATCACTAATTCCTGCCTTTTAAAAAAAAAATTCTTTTTCTAGGATGAGTGGGGCAGCATTTCCTTCTCCCACAGCTGACATGGCAGAAATAAATCGTATTCAGTATGAGATGGAATACACTGAAGGTATCAGCCAGCGGATGAGGGTCCCAGAAAAGTTAAAAGTTGCTCCACCACCTCCTGATTTGGAGCCAAGCTTCCCAGAAGGAGTCCCAAATGCTAGTGTCACCATGCAGGTTCCAGAGAGGATTGTTATAGCAGGTATGTTTGTACTTTCCTGTGAAACTAATAGATTCTTATTTTTTCTGTGCACCTCTGCTGGGGACATTTTATAAGATTTCTGATTTTTGAGAGAATAGTTTTAGGGAAAATTATTAGAAATTCTGCTTTTGCTTTAAAAATGTGTGCTCCTAATGGCTTGTTCATTCTGTAGTATTTTACAGGAAGCATTATGTTGTCGCAAATTTAAAGTGAATTAAATATGATAGGTACACACTAAAGATTCCTGGGCCTTTTCATCTGCTCTGTAACTACACTCTCTTGTATGTGTTAGCTTCTTTCTTTTATTTATAGTATTGAGAGGTCAAAATAGCTGTAGCTAGTTCGAAATAATCATGTAGCAAATTCACAATGGCCATTCTCTTTGCCAAAAGGAAGGTTTATTTAGAAGAATTTATAAACAAAGTAAGAGATAAAATGGGCATCAGTAGTAGTTAATATAAACTAGCCCAATCCCTAATTTATTTACTATTTCTAGGTGGTCTATAGTATACTCAAATTAGAATATTGCTTCAATTTTTGTTTCATTGACCTTCACACAAATATTTCCTGCCTTTTTTTTTTTAATTTCTTCACTTAGTTTTATCTTCTTGTACTATTTTGCCCTCACCCCCTTTCTACCTGTCATCTTTCTTTTGAATAACATATACAGTATGTTTTCAGAATCATACTTAAGGCACACATAGATTTTATACCAAGTCTCAGTGATGTCTATGAGATCAAATTTTTCTATAGAAAAAATATTTCTATTATATCTTGTAATTCCTTTCTTTGATTTTTGTTTACTGTGCTCTTTTAGGCATCTCTCCTGTTTGTCTTCCTACACTATAGCTGCCCTCTGTGGTATCTGGCTTGGTGAACATACCTAAGTAATTTTCCCCCCCTTAAATTTCAAGGTAAAAGCTTTTAAAGTTAGATTTTCAATATTACAAGCAAGTATATTCTTTAATCAAAAAAAAAATTTTTGGTGAATTTTTCAAATAGCACATCCATTTTTTTTAATTATTATTTTTTTAATGGTCAAAGGATATGAACAGACAATTCTCAGATGAAGACATTGAAACTATTTCTAGTCATATGAAAAGATGCTCCAAGTCATTATTAATCAGAGAAATGCAAATTAAGACAACTCTAAGATACCACTACACACCTGTCAGATTGGCTAAGATGACAGGAAAAAATAATGATGATTGTTGGAGGGGATGTGGGAAAACTGGGACATTGATTCATTGTTGGTGGAGTTGTGAGCGAATCCAACCATTTTGGAGAGAATAGTTTGGAACTATGCTCAAAAGTTATCAAACTGTGCATACCCTTTGATCCAGCAGTGTTACTACTGGGATTATATCCCAAAGAGATTATAAAGAAGGGAAAGGGACCTGTATGTGCACGAATGTTTGTGGCAGCCCTTTTTGTAGTGGCTAGAAACTGGAAACTGAATGGATGTCCATCAGTTGGAGAATGGCTGAATAAATTGTGGTATATGAAAATTATGGAATATTACTGTTCTGTAAGAAATGACCAACAGGATGATTTCAGAAAGGCCTGGAGAGACTTACACGAACTGATGCTAAGTGAAATAGAGCAGGACCAGGAGATCATTATATACTTCAACAACAATACTAGATGATGACCGTCCCTGATGGATCAGGCCATCCTCAATGCAACGAGATCAACCAAATCATTTCTAATGGAGCAGTAATGAACTGAACTAGCTATACCCAGAAAAAGAACTCTGGGAGATGACTAAAAACCATTACATTGAATTCCCAGTCCCTATATTTATGCACACCTGCATCTTTGATTTCCTTCACAAGCTAATTGTACAATAATTCAGAGTCTGATTCTTTTTGTACAGCAAAATAATATGTTTAGTCATGTATACTTATTGTGTATCTAAGTTATATTTTAATATATTTAACATCTACTGGTCATCCTGCCATTTAGGGGAGGGGGTGGAGGGGGGTAAGAGGTGAAAAATTGGAACAAGAGGTTTGGCAATTGTTAATGCTGTAAAGTTACCCATGTATATATCCTGTAAATTAAAGGCTATTAAATAAAAAAAAAAAAAAAAAAAATTATTATTTTTTTAATTATAACTTTTTATTCACAGAACCCATGCCTGGGTAATTTTTTACAACATTATCCCTTGCACTCACTTCTGTTCCAATTTTTACCCTCCCTCCCTTCATGCCCTTCCCCAGATGGCAAGCAGTTCTATATATGTTAAATATGTCACAGTATATCCTAGATACAATATATGTGTGCAGAACCAAACAGTTCTCTTGTTGAAGGATTGGATTCAGAAGATAAAAATAACCTGGGAAGAAAAACAAAAATGCAAACAGTTTACATTCATTTCCCAGTGTTCTTTCTTTGGGTGTAGCTGCTTGTCCATCATTGATCAATTGAAACAGAATTAGATCTTCTCTTTGTCGAAGAAATCCACTTCCATCAGAATACATCCTCCTACAGTATTGTTGTTGAGGTATATAATGATCTCCTGGTTCTGTTCATTTCACTTAGCATCAGTTCATGTAATTCTCTCCAAGCCTCTCTGTATTCATCCTGCTGGTCATTTCTTACAGAACAATAATATTCCATAACATTCATATACCACAATTTACCCAACCATTCTCCAATTGATGGGCATCCATTCATTTTCCAGTTTCTAGTCACTACAAACAGGGCTGCCACAAACATTTTGGTACATACAGGTCCCTTTCCCTTCTTTAGTATCTCTTTGGGATATAAGCCCAGTAGAAACACTGCTGGATCAAAGGGCATACACAATTTGATAACTTTTTGGGCATAATTCTAGATTGCTCTCCAGAATGGTTGGATTCGTTCACAACTCCACCAACAATGCATCAGTGTCCCTGTTTTCCCGCATCCCCTCCAACATTCATCATTATTTTTTCCTGTTATCTTAGCCAATCTGACAGGTGTGTAGTGGTATCTCAGAGTTGTCTTAATGTGCATTTCTCTGATCAGTAGTGATTTGGAACACTCTTTCATATGAGTGGAAATAGTTTCAATTTCATCATCAGAAAATTGTCTGTTCATATCCTTTGACCATTTACCAATTGGAGAATGGTTTGATTTCTTATAAATTAGAATCAAATCTATTTATTTTGGAAATGAGGCCTTTATCAGAATCTTTAACGGTGAAAATGTTTTCCCAGTTTGTTGCTTCCCTTCTAATCTTGTTTGCATTAATTTTGTTTGTTAAAGGCTTTTTAATTTGATATAATCAAAATTTTCTATTTTGTGATCAATAATGATCTCTCTTTTATCTTTGGTCACAAATTCCTTCCTCCTCAACTCTGAGAGGTAAACTATTCTATAGACATTCATTTTCAAATATTTCCCTTACGTATTCAGCAGACTTTTCCTTTTAATAATAGTGTTAAAAGTGGGAGAAAGAAACATTTCTTCAAAACAAACACATCATATATTAAATATATATATATATATATGTGTTACATAGTATACATAAATTTAAATAACAATAACAGAATAAAATAACACATCAACCATGTCTGATAGTATATGCAATATTCCATTCCCCATTTCCACAAATAGGAGAGGGAGGTTTATCTTCCTAAAATGAATGTTAGATCTGAAGGTTCTGGAACAATAAAGTGCCTTTTTCCAAGTAAAAAACTGATCAGTGAAAATAGAAAATTACCAGAGAAATTTTTGAAGAGCTCGTTCCCATCAAAAGGACTAAATGGGTATTGTGGTAGGCCAACACACAAAAAGATACAGACTGCTCTGAAGCTTTCATTCTCCCTATTAGATTGTAAATACCTTTAGAACAGGATCTGTATCTTTGTATGTGTGTTTGCTTAGGGTTTTGTCATAGGCAGAACATTTTGAGGGCGCCAACAATATGCCTTCAAGTCATGATATTTTTTGAGGCTGAGATTAATTGTGACTGTGACTCTGTGACTATGGCATTCAATTTCTTTTTTTCATCCTTTCAGTTCACACTATTGTAATCATTGTATATATTGTTTTCCTGATTCTACTTCAGTTCATATGAGTCTCTGTGCTTTTCTGAACTCTTCATATTCAGTTTATAATACAGTAATATTTTATTATATTTCCCTTCTTGGCTTATTTAATCATTCTCCAATTGATGGGTATTTATTTAGTTTCTAATTCTCTCCACTATTATAAAAAATACTACTATAAATGTTTGGATATATACAAGACCCTAGTTCTATTTTTTAAAAGTGAGTTATTGATTTCTTATATTTTTTACATTATCATAGTTATCCCATATGATATGCTTCTACTCCACAAAAGGATGGATTGAGGCTGTCTTCTCACATCTTTTCATCTGAGTCTTGATTGCAACATAATTATAAAGATGTTGCATTTGCTTTTGATGCTTTGATTTGTGGTTGTTTTTTTCCATTAATCACTGTGTATAATTTCTTGGCGTAACTTCACTCCACATCAGTTGATATTGATCTTTCTAGATTTCTCTGTAATCATTACACCATTTCTTAAAGCACAGCAATATCCCATTACATTCATGTGGCACAATTTATTCAGTCTTTCCCCAGTTGAAGGACATCTCTTTGTTCCCTCTGCTTTACTGTGTCAGGCCCAATGTTAAGCACTTGATGCTGCTAGAAATATTATCCTGTTTGGGGTTTGTTTTTATCAGTAGCTTCCTTGGAATAGAAGTTCAGAGACCCCAGTTCTTTCTTCAGCCTTCTTGAGATGTGTTTCTAGTCCAGGGTACCTGCTTGTCTGATGTGTTTGTGACCATAACCTGTAACCCTTTGTTTTAAATTGCAACCTAAAAATCTAATTGCAGTTCTCACAGTTTTCTTAGCCAACTGTTTCCCTACCAAACCTTCCTTTCTCTTCTGAAATCCTTGCCTTAATGCAGAGTACTAGGCAAGAATGCCAGGGACACTCCCTTAGAGTTGCAACTGTTTCCCTACCAAACCTTCCTTTCTCTTCTGAAATCCTTGCCTTAATGCAGAGTACTAGGCAAGAATGCCAGGGATACACCCTTAGTTTTCGTTTTTCTGTCCCAGATTTTACAGTCCTTCGAAGTTCTTTCTAGATTCTTCTTGGCATTTGGTTTGTTCCCACATCCCTTCCTACCTGTGAGATCTTGAGGAAGTCACTTGGTCTGGAGTAGCCAGTAGCGCTCCTCCTGCTTCTTGCAGCCTGCGTCTCTCTGACGAGCATTATTTTTATTTCTTAATCTTGGCTCTCCATTCTCTTTGGTGTTTTTCCCAGGATTCCTCAGCTCCTCTTCAGGTTCTTTTCATTTTCATTTTGAAATCCTCCTTCCATTTTTTAAAAAAGGATGCTTGATTGCCCCCAATATCCTGTACTCCTCCTTTCCTTCTCCTTCTGGGAGAAAGACCGCTGGCCATTAGGAAACTCCCTCAGAGAGACCTCAGTCTTTGACCCTCTTGTTATCAGCTTCCCAGGAGAACTGTTGGAAGGAGGTTGACACCTCCTCTTCTTTTGTTTGGATCTTCACACTTTTTGAGTTTTGTATGTAATGGGAAGGTGCAGTCTTCTTTCTCTTATCCTTCTAAGGTAGCTCCAGTTCAGTTCTACCTTAGAGGATCCTGCTCAGGTCCCAAATTTTTCCTCTTCAAATCAAAACTATGACCGTCTTTGATTCCACACCTTTTACTGTTTTCTATACACCCATGCCTCAATAGAGTGCCTTAGGCAGGGTAAGTGAATAGGGATTTGGGTTGGAGTCATGGGCTCATATTTTTTTTTTCTTAGTTGATTCTCTGTCTCCCTGGATCTGTGTTGGTTCACCTATAAAAGGAGGGGGTTGGAATAGATAGTTTCTATGGTCCCTTCCAGCTCTAGACCCAATATCTGAGGCTGATTTTCAGTTTGGATGTAAATAATAGCTAATATTTAATAATAGCCAGCATTTGCTTTAAAGGTTGCAAATTGCCTTACAAAAAATCTTATTTGACCTGGGATTGTAACAACCTATTGTCTCCATTTTACAGATCAGGAAACTAATTTTAAATGACTTATGCTAGTCACTTGGCTGATCAGTGCCTAAAGTTTTGAGTTCCAAACTCTAACTCTCTCTACCTTCCACTCTTCTTGAGAGGGTAAACAATCAAATATGGGTTATACATGTACAGTCATGTCAAACATTTCCATAACAGTCGTTTTGCAAAAGAAGACAAAATTTAAAAAAAGAAACTTCAGTACTATGTTTCAGATAATAATTATTTGGCAGCAGTATGCATAATCATTAGTCCTTTGGGATGGTCTTGGATCATTGTATTACTGAGAATAGCTTAGTCATTAACACTTCTTCATCAAATAACATTGTTGATACTGTGTTCAGTGTTCTCCCGGTTTTGTTTACTTCATTATGCATCAGTTCATGTAAGTCTTTCTGGGTTTTCTGAAATCATCCTCCTTGTCATTTTTTATAGCACAGTAATATCCCATTATGATCATATAACATAGCTTATTTAGTCATTTCCCAATTGATGAGCATCTATAAATATTTTTGTACAAATAAGTCCCTTTTCCCTTTCTTCAGATGTCTTTAGGGCATAGTCCCAGCAGTGCTATTGCTGGATCAAAAATTATGCATGGTTTTAATTACTGGTAGCAAACATTTTTTAAAAAGGAAATTTTTTTGAGTCCACAAGAGCATTACATCAAAGAGCTTGGCATTGGTAATAAATACTGTCAATTAAGTACTAATGCTCACTTTCTTAATTTGAAATCATTCAAATTCAAATCAAATCAATTAATTTCAAATTAATTTGAAATTTGAAATCAGCTACTAGTAATAAAGAACCACAAATACAGAAAGTATGCTTGAAAAGTACAGGTTAATTGTATTCAGTAAGGAACTCTATACATACACCCACACACACACACACACCCTCTTATAATCATCTTCCTTATATGTTCCTGTGTAAGAATTGATCCTCTTTTTAAAACAAGTAATTTTAAAATTATTTGTTTTAAAACATATGTTAGCAGAATGATTTTGAGTTAGAATTTTTTTTGATCATTCTTAAATTTTCTGTCTACTAGAATAGTTTGTATTCTACTAAATTTGATTAGTTTTTTACTAATCTTTATTGATTTTTTTATTAGTTTGCATATGATTTTATTTCAGATTGCTGATTTTAATATTCAGTTGATTGTAATTTTAAAATCTAATTATAAATTCTGTAAAATTTAAGTAAGAGCATTAAGACAAACCTAGACCATTAGGAGTCAGAGTAACAAACTGTAAGACACTAAATGATTTTTGTGTAGAGGACAAAGATACTATGGCTTTTTGTATTCATAACAGAAAAAAGACTAGTAAACAGTCAGTAAACATTTATTAAACATATATATGCCAGACACCATGCTAAGCACTATAAACACTAGAAATACAAATATTGGGGGAAAGGTGCTGCCCTCAAGGAATTTACATTCTAAGAGGGGAAAGCCATATACAAAACGAAGTTGAGAAGATGGGGTGAACAATGGAGGGAAACATTCCTTATGTAAGGCTGGTGGAGATGTTCCTGAGTCACTGTGTAACCAGACAAGAAATGAGGTGGCTGAGCTGGGCTAGCTCTATAAATGGAGATTTGGTGGTAAGAATCTACCATGCCTGGAGGGAAAAGGGCCTACATGTGCAAAAAGGTTTGCAGCAGCTCTTTTTGTAGTAACAAAATATTGAAAAAGAGTGTATTCTCATCAATTGGGAAATGACTGAACAAGTTGTGGTATATGAAAGTAATGGAATATTATTGTTCTATAAAAAATGATGAACAACTGATGGACCTGGCCATCCTCAGCAATGAGATCAACCAAATCATTTCCAATGGAGCAGTAATGAACTGAACCAGCTACACCCAGAGAAAGAACTCTGGATGATAACTAAAAACCATTACATTGAATTCCCAATCCCTATATTTATGCCCACCTGCATTTTTTATTTCCTTCACAAGCTAATTGTACAATATGTCAGAGTCTGATTCTTTTGTACAGCAAAATACAGTTTGGTCATGTATACTTATTGTGTATCTAATTTATATTTTAATATATTTAACATCTACTGGTCATCCTGCCATCTGGGGGAGGGGGTGGGGGGTAAGAGGTGAAAAATTGGAACAAGAGGTTTGACAATTGTCAATGCTGTAAAGTTACCCATACATATAACTTGTAAATAAAAGGCTATTAAATTAAAAAAAAAAAAAAAATGATGAACAAGCTGAATTTAGAAAGGTCTGGAAAGATTATATGAACTGATGCTGAGTGAAACAAGCAGAACCCCCTTTGATCCAGCAGTGTTACTACTGGGATTATATCCCAAAGAGATTATAAAGAAGGGAAAGGGACCTGTATGTGCACAAATGTTTGTGGCAGCCCTTTTTGTAGTGGCTAGAAACTGGAAACTGAATGGATGTCCATCAGTTGGAGAATGGCTGAATAAATTGTGGTATATGAAAATTATGGAATATTACTGTTCTGTGAAATGACCAACAGGATGATTTCAGAAAGGCCTGGAGAGACTTACGAACTGATGCTGAGTGAAATGAGCAGGACCAGGAGATCATTATATGCTTCAACAACAATACTAGAGGATGACCAGTTCTGATGGATCAGGCCATCCTCACTAGCGAGATCAGCAAATCATTTCTAATGGAGCAGTAATGAACTGAACCAAGCTATACCCAGAAAAGAACTCTGGGAGATGACTAAAACCATTACATTGAATTCCCAATCCCTATATTTATGCACACCTGCATTTTGATTTCCTTCACAAGCTAATTGTACAATAATTCAGAGTCTGATTCTTTTGTACAGCAAAATAATATTTTGGTCATGTATACTTATTATGTATCTAAGTTATATTTTAATATATTTAACATCTACTGGTCATCCTGCCATTTAGGGAGGGTGGGGAGGTAAGAGGTGAAAAAGTTGGAACAAGAGGTTTGGCAATTGTTAATGCTGTAAAGTTACCCATGTATATATCCTGTAAATAAAAGGCTATTAAATTAAAAAAAAAAAAAAAAAAAAAAAAGAAACAAGCAGAACCAGAAATCCTTTGTACACAATAACTGCAAGATTTTGTGATGATCATCTTTGAAAGACTTGGTTATTCTCATTAGTTCAGTGGTCTGAAGCAATACCAACCAATAGACTTTGGACAGAAAATGTCATCTGCATTTAGAAAAAGATCTAAGGAAACTGAATGTAAATCAACACATGCTATGTTCACTTCTTTTTTCTGTTTTTTTCTCCTATAGTTTTTCCCTTTTGCTCTCCCAGCATGATTCATAAAGCAACATGTATTAATAAATAATAATAAACTTACTACAATTAAAAGAAAAAGATCCACCCTCCAGTTGAAGTGAACAGATTGATAACATTTTCTAAGATATTGAGATTTTCCAATATATTCTTCCAGGTAATACTGAAGACATTTCATTTTCAAGACCAGCAGATCTTGACCTCATTCAATCAACACCTTTCAAACCCTTGGCATTAAAAACACCTCCCCGTGTTCTGACACTGAGTGAGAGACCACTTGATTTTCTGGACTTAGAAAGGCCCATTCCTCCAACCCCTCAAAATGAAGATGTAAGTAGTTTCTTCTCAAAATTCAGATTTTTTTGTAACAAGAAAGGATCTTGTGGGCATGGGAATGTGGTTCAAGTCAAACTATCATCCTCATGATCTTTAGTCACCACACTGAACACTATTTTGACACAGATGCTTACCTGTAGGGTGTAATGCTGATGCTTCTTAAATCTAAACACTTTACCTTTCAGGAAAAGTCTCATTCGGAGGAAGAACCCAGCCTTCAGGTGGGTGTTGAGGAAGGACTTGATTAAATGTGAGGACATTGAGAATCAAGAGTTATAAATGATGGTGGTAGGCTATTATGGCATTTCATTTTGGGGTCCAACAACAAAGGTGGGGCAGCAGAATGGGAGGCCAGAAGGGAGCAGTTACTATTTTTTGGATGAGAAAAATTAGTTAGGAACATAATTTCCCTGAAATGGGGTTTGTGGTGGTGGTAATGAAAGTACCATTGTTAACAATTTTCTGCTTAAAAGCAGCTGGAACAAATAGGAATGAAATAGGGTAAAGAAGCATTCAATTTGTTCTCTTGACATCCTCTTCCAAGAAAATATTATGTCCCTGTGGACCAGTTCAAGAATTAGTAATCTCTGTTCCGCTTTTGGCCTTGCCAGTAAATCACTTGCTTTGTAATAGACTTTCTGCCTCTAGAGAATCACCTCTCCATTGATGTTCCCTCTAGCTTCTGTTTTCTTAGTGTGGCTTTTATGCTTCAAGTGCATATGGCGATTAGAAGGAACAAGCAAGATCAGCAGGCAGATGTCAACAAACATGTAGATAGTCACAGTTGTAGCAGTGTTTCTGCTGGTTACTTCTGTTGTACCTATATTTATCATACATTTGATTCCACGTGATTTTAATAGCAGATTAGCTTTTATTCCCTTTAAACTTTTTAAGATCCCAATAAAGTGCCTGATAACTTTCCCTCCCTTCTTCCCTTTCCCCTCTTTAAAGACACTTGGGATTAAAATAGCAACTGTCAAGTGTGTGAAGCCAGATTTGAACTCAGCTCCTCTTGACTCCAAGGCTGGTACTCTTAACTACCTAGCTATCCCACAAATAGCTTTTTACCAGTGATGACTTTTGTATCTTGAATTTTATTGAAAATTGATTTAGGAGCTTATATGATTAGAAGTTATAGAAAACTTACCAGGAGGCCTGTAGAAATAGTCATTTGTGGAAAAAATTATTGCAAATTGACCTTATAATCAGTTGTTTATTAGATAGAGATGACACATTTAATACTATATGTGATAAAACATACATTTAAATATAGTCTTGGTTTCTAAAGTTTTTCCTATACTGATGAAAACAGTAGATTTAAGATTTTAGTATTTTTTCTAGCCATTAAAGTCAACTCATCTGACACTCCCACCCATTCTGCTTATATCCACATTTTTCCCATACTACCAGCCAAATGAGTGTCCATTATGGTTTTAAAAATGTATGTCCTTTAAGGACAGTAATACTTTTAAAGGAGCCCTGTAGCAATCAGGAAGGCTGTACTTAACAAAGACCTTCAATTGTCAAATTACTCAGGACCCTGCAACCTGGGAAAGTATAAAGAGGGTCCTAAATTTATCTGTTTCATGAGTCCTTATGATATCTAAGGTAAGTTACTAAGTCCAACATGTAATGGAAAAAAAAAATTTTTAATGATTTGATATTTAATTAAATCAAGTTTTTTCCTTATCTTTGACCAAATTAAATGTTTTAAAAGCAAATTATCATTTCAGAAAAATAATTATTCTACATAGACCAGATGTTTAGCCCTAAAGAAAAACTAGGGGAGAATGTTTGATAAATCCAATCACCAGAGAAATTTTATTTAATATAATACAACATACAATTGTCTCCTACTTTGACATTAACTGTATTTGATATCTTAGCTCCCAGAATTTTTTAAACAAATCATTCATTTATTTATTTATTAAGCTTAAGTGTTCATTATTGTTGATTGTGATAAGTCTAAAAAGATAATTGTTCATTTCAAATCCTTTTAGGTGACTCACTTCATTGACACTTTGATAATGTAAGCTAAATTTGAAGTTTTAAAAACCAATATTAGTTTTATTTCCCCTAACAATTAAAATAGATATCCTAATTACATCTGTGCCAACTGGAGACTTCATTAATTTTCCGGATAAATACTAGGAAACATGGAATTCTTTGGAGTTCTGTTTCCAAAACTAAACTGAGACTTAGCCAAATTTGAAATTCTGACTGTATCTTCAAATAATCTAATAATCCCAGTATATAAATAGCTTCCTGAAAATTCAGTTCCTGTTAAATGAATTTACACAAATGAAACAATTTGAATTAAATTGTGTAAGATGGATTTTGGAAGTACATGTGTGATGGATCCTTCTGTAAAGTGAATAATCTCCCCCTGATTTTTGCTTAAGTTTAGATTTTAATATCTTCATCATTATCATTGCTTTGCAAATACCTTGAGTTGTCTTTCTGTGATTATAATCTTTTCTAAATAATTAGGTGCTTTCTGGAATTAGGCTAAGAGGTTTTTATTTTGAGAAACAACAAAAATATGGGATACTCACCAAAAATATGTTGTCCTCCCTCAATCCTCCCCTTTCCCCCTTCTCCTTTTGTTTTTTAGCAAATCCGTACAGTTGGCAGGCTGAAAAGGGAGAGGTCCATGAGTGAAAATGCTGTACGACAAAATGGACAATTAGTCAGAAACGATTCCATGTGAGTAATACCCTATCTCGAACCCCCACTCCTGGCCTCAAACTGCTGCCACACAGTGACAGCTGTCTTTCTATCCCTTGCCATTTACCTTTCCTCAACATAGTGATCCTGAGCATAAGGTTAGTAGTGGCTTCAAATTTAAAGAAGACTTTACTTTGTGTAACCAAATGTCCATTGAAAGCATTTCATTCTTTTTGATATTTTATATATTTTTTAACATTTTTATTTCTGTTTGTGTGTGATTTGCACATTTGAGGATCACCTGCAAAGTATAATTTAAACTGATGGGCTTTTAAATCCATTTAACTAGTTTTGAGAGATTTTTGTCTTTCAAAACTGAAAAGTGGTGAAATTCAGTAGAGAATTTCAAATTTAATGTGTATGTGATTTCTTGAAGTGAGCTATGGTAAGCAAAACCACATTTGAAAGTAATTATCTTTACTCTCACAATGTAACTAACAGCATCTTTCTTACCTCTGGCTTCTAGGGGCTTAGGACACATACAGTTGCAAAGAAATAGAAACATAACCTTTAAAGAATTTTGGGGTTTTTTTCCATTTTCCTTTCTGATTTGGTGAGATCACACCCTCTTTTTTTTTTTTTTTTTTTTTTTGGTCTTAAAACAGAAATGTGCCCATCATAATAGGAATCCTTTAAAATTTCTGTGAAATAAAAAGCCAATTATACATTTAAAATAATTAAATACCAAAGCTTTGAAAGATTCTTGTATTTTTATGGGATTGATATTTTGAGAAGAAATAATCACCAATACTTTCTCACTGATTTTTTAAATTAAAAAATTATCATATGCATAATGTATTTCCTGTTAATGCTGTGGCATTTCCAACTCCCACTGTGGGGCTCTCCATTTCATTAGGGTGGTAGGGTCTAACTCAAGAAATACTCTCAGAAAAAAGCTAGTTGAGTGTCAGTGTGTGGTATGCAAGTAAGGCTGAGCTAAGAATTCAGAGAAGTAAATTAGGACAGCCTTTTCTTGTGGAAAGCATGTTGTAAGTAGTAATACATTTTGGTTCTTTTTAAGAGATTTTTTTTTTTTAACCTCCAAAATCAGAATTCTCAAGGACATATTACCTGAAGTTTCAATTAAATTGTGAAGCCAACTGTTCATTTGATTTGATGATGTTGTATCCCTTTGTTTAGGGAAAGGGAAGGAAGCAAGAACCAAAATTTATTTGCTAAATTTATTCCTTTTCATGTGTGTGGTGTTTCTATCCCAAATGATTGTATAGTAAAAACACAAGTTCAGATAATAAATAACTGATTTGAAAAAAGACTAAATAAAGATGAAAGATACAATTTAACCTCTGTCTGTAAATGGTCATGTGTTACAACAAATCAGGTAAGATATATAAAGAATCTTCTTTGTATATGTATACCAAAGGACTTACATAAGTCATATTCAAGGATGCTAGATAATTTATGAAAATGAGAATAGGTGTGCAATTTGGCAGTCTAGTTAATATAATATAATCCTGAACCAAGAATCTAAGTAATTAATCTTTTCAAAAAATTTATAAAAGGATACAAAAAAATTTTAGTAAATTCTGTGACATTTTTTATATACATTCTATATAAATCCTTTATTGCTTAACACTTTTCATCTCAGACCAGAAAAAGCAAATGATTGATAACTGTTGCAGAACTCCTCTATTTCCGTCAGTTAAATTTCATCACACATGCACACTAAATAATGGTTTGAAAAAAGGAAAAGGATAATTGCATATTGTATGTGTGGACCATTTTTCTTAGAGCATACTTGAGGTTGATGTGTCATTTGTGTTCTACTACATCTTAATATTATTGTTACAAGCTACATTTCTCATAGTAGACAAACGATTAATGCCATTGTGTCTTCATTGTCTTAGTTGTCTTTAATGGAGCAATATCTCCTAGAACAATTAACTTGATATTAGTTTTATTCCCTTGTATTTTAATTTTTCTGTTTTTGTAGTCTTAAATTTTTGTGTATATTAACAAAATAAGACTTCAAATCACACAGTTGTACATTTTTCAAACTCTTAATAATATATTATGGACTACAATTTTTCAGCTTTCTGTTTTTAACAACAAAGTATTTTGTTAATATCAATATTTTCTCATTTAATGGTGACAGAATATCACAATTTCTTTCCTGATATCATTCCTAACGTATTATGAATATGATGACAATTTTAATTTTATGCTTATAATAAGTATATCATTTTAAATTGTTTTCATTAGGGTTTATCACAACTCAAAATATTTCATAAATGTTAAGATTAAATGTTTGCATGTAAATAAATACGTGATAAAATTTTGATATGTACTATATACATGCGCATTATTAATACTATGATGCAGAAACAACGTCAGTATAAAACTGATTTGCCTCATTCAAATTATTAAATTCTTACTATATTATATAACTTAATTTTTTCTTCAAAAAAATTAAAATATACATAACTGTGCATGTCTCTAAAATATTGATTCTTTGCTCTCCCCCTTGGCATTCTTAAGAATGGAAATAGAATGATCAGAAGGCTGAAACTTTCTGGTCTTTCAAGGCCAGATCCTTATATTAACTTTTAAGAGGCGTAGGAAGTACTTGCTCTATCCAACCATCAGCACAAACATGAATTCTTAACAGTGGTATTAATTTTTAGCTTTTTTTTTTGGTGTGTTACAAAGATGAATGTGTAAAAGAAGCGTAATTATTATTTAAGGTGGCTCAGATCAGATTCTGCCCCAAGAAATAAAATTTCAAGGTTCCAGTCATCACTTTCAGCCCCGGAATACACGTAAGATTTTATCTGATTTGCTCTTTGTGAGTAGAAAGTGTTTTAATTCTATAGGTTTTTGATACTAATTTATTTTACAAAATGATTATACCTTAATTCTCTACTGCTTGGCTCTGTGGAATACCTTAATTTAAGGGTTTCTCAAACTGTCATCAGACCCCTTAAAAGATAGGTGTCTGTTGGTTATACACACAAACACACACACGCATGCAGATGTGTGTGTGCACATATATAGTCAAAAAAGAAGGAAAATGGGGTGATTTAAATATTATTTCCTTGATGTATTTCATGCTGGCACATGAGTTCTAAATTAAAATTCATCTAAAGCAGTGATTCTTAAGACTTATTGGAGTTAAAGCTTAATAAATTTTCAAAAATGGCCTCCTTAAAATACCATTTGGCAAATCTGTAACATGAGAATTACATATCCCTACATGATTAAGAATCTTTGGCCCTAGAATCTAATGCACAGCACCTGTCTTTGCTTGATAACCTAAGGACTGAAGTGTTCTTGTAGTTCTTCAGTGACAGAAGAAACAGGTGACAGCACCTTGGGGTGATTGAGTGTGGCTTTTTGCTGGGTTTTGCTTTTATTTTGCTTTTTACAAATTGGCCTGCTGGTTTCTTTGAAATTCTGAGAATCAGTTGTTCTACCTGAGATAGAAAAGTGGGTTTTCTGTTATTTACAACTTGAGAATTAACAAGGAAACTTGTCATTCATATGAAAAGATGAATGTTTTCCCTTTGTTTTTGCTCACAAATTTTCTTGTTAATTCTAGATGATAGCCCAACTTCTTACCAAAGAGATTTAATTTCACAGTTTGAGAAACACCATTTCCCTTAGAAATCCTTAGAGAAGGCAATTGACTTTAGACTCATTTTTTAATAATGAAATAAATTTAGATTAATCTAGTTCTACTCATATCTTCTAATTCTAGCTAATACTTGTGTAGATTATTATGCAATGCTAAAGAAAGTACCACTAAAATAATATGATTTACACCATCCTATATACTTTCTTTATAGCTTTTCTAACTTGCAAACAAATTTAAACGAAGCTTTTGCCTTTGTGGAATGTTGCTAAGCATTAGTGTGAAATTTATGGCCTTCTTTGAGTAGTTTAGTGAGCTCTGCATTGTTTATAGCAGGGGTGGGGAACATCTGGCTCATAGGCTCTATAAGGTGGGTGGAAATCTTTTGGTTTGGCCTTGCCAAGGTAAACCATAGGCGAAGATAAACTGAAATCTAGACAACAACCTCCCACTGTTTTGAGTTTGATAATTTTGTATGGTCCTCAAATGCTGTTATAAATATCACAATGATCCTTGGCAGAAAAAGTTTCCCCACCCCTGATTTTTAGAGGGTAACAGCTGAGTGATGATAACCTTTCTGCTATCTCTGTTATAAGATGTTTTGTTTTAGTTTTTTGACTTTTAAGAGTTGTTGTCTTTTTTTTTTTTTCCCCTTAAGGAGAAAATGTCTTGAATGCCAAAAAAAAATTTTCACTGACTAAGAGTAATTTCACTTATGGCTCTTTTGATTCTGGTATCTCATGTATTAATATTTAGTTCTCTTTATTTTCCTCTAAATTTCCTTGTTACTTATGAAAAGGTATTGATTCTTGAGGTTCAAACCTAAAAATTTTTTTCTTGAATTTGTGGGGAAGAATGATTCTTTTTAGGGCAGTGATTTTTAAGATAAAGATCTACTTAATTCTTCATTTGACTTCCAAAATATAAATGCATTTATGACCAGAACAGTTATGAGCTTTTAACTTGCTTAGACTCTCCTGCCCTTTCCTCAGGGTAGTTGATGTGACATTATTCCCTGTTTTTTTGATTTGCAGTTGTTGATTTTCAGTTTATTAGGTACTATCATATACTTGGATAGAAGATAAGACAACTTGATGTTTTCAATGTAAATGAAATTAAAGGTCTTAGAATTTTGCACAGGATTCCCTAATAGATAAATAGTTAGCCTTGGAGAAAAGTAGGCCAGAATTCAGATCTACCTTCAATACATGTGTATGTTTTGGCTTACAGCCTTTGCAGTGCAGACCCTGATGATTGTCCATGACTGGTGCTACAGAGTTGTTTGAGTAACTATAAACTGGATGGACTTTTCACTGACTTGGAGGATGTGAGATGGATTATTTCTTTCAAATCATTTGTTTTATTTTCTTCCTTTGCCTCTAAGTTCCAGTGGCATTCCTTTA
The DNA here is from genome assembly GCF_902635505.1 of Sarcophilus harrisii. Taxonomy (NCBI): domain Eukaryota; kingdom Metazoa; phylum Chordata; class Mammalia; order Dasyuromorphia; family Dasyuridae; genus Sarcophilus; species Sarcophilus harrisii. Next base: position 54,068,400 of record NC_045428.1, on the reverse strand, counting down.
CTGTGAACTCACAACTAGGCTTCCCATTGTTTGATCTTCAGGCATTCCCAGTTCTACTTAAAAAAGAGTAAATTTCAAAGCCATTGTTGTTTCCTTTATAGGCCATTTTGCCTCAGGATCTTCAGATCTTCCCTTTCTCACTCATTTTATAGGCTGTTACTGAGAATGAACCCCTATTTGATTCACCAAGCTGAATTTCCCCCAGTTCAGGAGAGTTTTTGCTACATATCACCTATTATGAAGCAAACACATTCCTAGAATGCATAAATTGGTAGATTTGAGTTTAAACACTTGAGCAAGACGGGATATAGGCCCAAGAGATTAACAATTCTCAAGACAAAAATTTAGGCGACCTATCAATAAAGTGGTAACATCCTGATGTTTTTAACTTTGCCTTTGGTTCTAATGTAGATTCCTAAATTGGTGGGGTTTTAAACAAAAAATGTCAGAATTTAACTTTTAGCCTTGACGGTATTTGACAGCCTCTTCTAGTGTAAAAAATCAGGAACAAATAGTTTCAAGCTTAATAAAGTATTAGTGATTTATAATTATAATCTGAAATACTCAATTTTTATAAGTTTGATATCATGGAACTTCAAAATCTTCTCTTCTCCATGATTACCTCACTCATCCTGCAATTTCATAAGAAATCCTTGTCACATTCAGAAGTCTCATATAATCCAAAATAAACAAAATGTCTTAGACCTGGTCCAGTTGTCATTCTTTGACCCTAGCACACAGTAATATTCATCACGTATACTAACCTTGTCACAAAGGCAGAACATGTAATATTTACTTCTTTTGGGTGTCATAATTCTGCTTTTACAGAGTCATTGCATCATTGGCCCAAGCAATGGGGTGCCACGTCTGTGTACTATTCCAATATGTAATACCGAGTTGAACATGTTCCAAGATTATTAAGGTTACCAAAAACCTCTTTTCAATCTGAAGAAGTTACCAAATGTAATAGCTGTTCAAATGGGGTCACCCTTTAGTGGCTCTGGAGATGGGCCCAAAAAAGGTAAATCTCAGGCTGATATGAATAAAAGATTTGAAGTACTCGATTCACTCGGAAATATCAATGGACCATCATCTTCCTAATCTTAAAAGCATTCTTAGCCTCCAAAGATTAGGCCTTGTAAAAAAAGTTCTGAATTCTTTCTTAGATTTGTTTTCTTACTGTTATATTGATTTTCAGTGATGCATACGAGTGTGCAAATGAATTAGTCACAATACTACTCTATAGTTTTCCAGAACTTGGATATTTATGTTCATCTTTTTATTTTTTTAAGAATTGATTTCCTGGAAAAACGACTATAAAATGTTTCCTTTTTCTTAAATGATAGATTCATGAATTAATCTGTTACTATATAGGCTTTTGATATTCATTTGCTTGAACTTTGACATTTGTATATTATTCTTTATGAATCTTCTAATTATCATGGAGGAATACAGTTTACTTAAACATGTGTTTACTGCAGGCTGAATGCTGGGTAAACTGAAAATGTTTTTCAAGGTAGGGGGACAGCCCTGATGAAAGTGATTAATTTCTGTTCTTTATGCCCTCTTTCATATTAATGTCATTAAATTACCTTCATATTTTGATACAAAAACTACCATTCTTGTTTGGCAACTAATCTTGAAATTTTTTTCTTATGTGAAATACATCATTTTATTAACTTTTGGGTTGACACTTTTTTATTATCTGCTCAAAGTAGAAGGTGGGAAAAGGGAAAGAAAAATGAAGTATAAATGTTTGGGGAAGATATTTAACTGAAATTTCGTTAAAATCTGACTCCAGTATTTTTCTCTTCATTTGCTGTGCTTGTATAAACAGTGTGACACCATCACAACAACAGGCCCGTGTCTGTCCTCCCCATATGTTACCGGAAGATGGATCTAATCTTTACTCTGCTCGGGGCATTTTGTCGTTTATCCAGTCTTCCACCCGTAGGGCTTACCAGCAGGTCTTGGATGTGCTGGATGAAAATCGCAGGTGATTGGCCATCAGTGACTCTTGCAGCTTTACTGCTTGATTTTTCATTATTGTTGTTTTTGGCTTCTTGTTGGTGGAGTGTGGTGTCTTTTGTGTTTCCTTCCTTATATTCTCTTTCTAACTAGCAATGGATGAAAACTTGTTTTGCTTTCTTTTGCTTTTAGTGTTCTTAACTTATTGTCCAAAATTCACATTTCTTGAGGCTGTGTTAGCTAATACTTCCCTAGTTTCTCACTGTACAAAGCGAACAGTTTTTTTGTTTTTTTTTTTAAAGGTTGATTGCCATTGGATATGCCAAGAGAGAAGTAACCATTGTCATTGGTACAAATAAGATTGACCTCTCCAGGTCATTGGATTTATTGTAAGAAGGACCCTTAAATATGATGTAGTCATAAGTGCAGACCTTACAGGTGAAGAACTGAGATGAGGCCCAGAGAACTGAAGTGGTTTTCCCCATTTAAGCATATTGCCAAGCCAGAATGGGAGTCTGGGCACTCTGATTGAAGCTATTGTTCTTATTCTTGTGTTATATTAAAAGACATTTGAAGAGAGTTTATCCAAAGTATCATTGGCTAGATTTTGTCTTGTGCTATCATTTTACGTAGCAATTTAGGCTTTTTCCATCTCTTCAAAGAGATGTGATTTAAAGCATCTGGGATATAGACATAAGCATATCAGCTTATTTACAAAACTCTAGGAAATTCTAATCTGGGTGATTTAAATACTGAATATTAATCACAGTAGATAGCTAACTTATTTGTGTTTGCTCTTAATCGTGTAAAGCACTGTATAATTTTACTTTAGTTAGCAAAAATTTTTTCTCCCCTTTCTTACTTGAATACTAGCACTTCGTTTTAACACTGCCTGCCCATGTTTAAAGCCTATCTTTAAAACTATTTCAAAATGCTCTTTTGGGTAATATTTTTATGGCCAGTGTTTTGCTGATTCTCTTTATCTGAAGAATAGGAAAGTCAGGGAGGAGATCATGATTTCATTTGGGAAAGCCCAGTTGATAAGTTTTTACTGATGCAAATCAGCTATTAAATTGCCATTTAGTACTAGAAAGTGGCTTGTGGGCTGGGAAGCCTCTTTTGTTCCTTATGGATTTCTGTCAGAGATGGGCCTTTGTACTGTCTTAGAGGCCAGCTCTTTATCCATTAGTGATTGGACATCATGTCTTAACATCTTTAATAAAAACTCACAATTATATAGAACTTTGGGTTTGCAAAACTTTTTCTTCTACCACTTTAGGACAATTTTTTAAAAACTCCATTGTATAGATGTGGAAGCTGAGATTCATTTATTAAACTACTTTCCCAGGGTGCTTTTTAATGTACTGTGAACATGTGCTTTTGAAGCTTATAATACAGTATCTTCAATAGAAGAATACATATGTGGTTTTCTACACTGCTCTTGTAGGCACTATAGCAATAAAGCAAGATTTTTTTTAATGTTAATATTATAACTAATTTTATTTAATGAGACCTGACAATATAAATTGGTCTTTACTTTGAAAGCGGTGTTCATTGATCCCTTTCATAAGAGATCATACATAAGAAATATGTATATTCTGTATAGCTTATTGTGAAAGGAATTTTGCCACTTTTTACCAAGTGTGTACACATACATGAGGCAGTGGTGGAGCATTAGCTGTCATTTACACAAGACTTTTGGACTTAATCAGTGGCAAGAAACTTCATCCATAATTCTAGATCCTAGGATCTCTTCCCTTTTTGTTAGAAGCTTGCCAGACCAGGCCTACAGAGATAGATCATACAGTGATTTTGGAGTCTGCTTAGGAATTGGAGTCTTCTCCTTTATAATTGGAAGACCTGGAATTTCCTTAAACTTAAAACAGCATAGGACTTTTCCTCTATATAGCTTCACTTATCTAATGTGGTCTAGAATACCTCAATTTGAATACCGTGTACCAGAAGGACTTTAGGCTAGTGTATTACATGTCACTGAATATTGAATTGAATATTTCTCTAGCCTGTAGTTATTGAATATATCTACAGCTCTGTCAGAGCTTTTACTGTTTCTTCCATTATAAGTGTTATTGTAATGACTATTCATTAATACTAAAAAAAAAAAAAAAAAAATCCAAATTCCAGAGTCCTAATTGTATTAAATTATAATAAAATTCAAGCATGATGAAATGAATGGAATATTTCCTAGAAAGATCATTTTATAAGCATAATTAAACCAATAATAATATCTCTAATTTTTTAGATAGAATTTGCATTAGGTTCACTCATGCCTTCATAATTCTTATTAAACCAAGACATCATGTCTACTATATAAAACCTCTTTACAAAGGGCTCTTTATAAGCCCTTTGTACATTTTTAGATATTTTAAATTTTGTCATTTCAGAATTGTCTTATTGGGGAAAAGCTATCTTAATCTTTCCTTAACCACTTAAAGCATAATGTAAATAATTTTTAATTATTCATGGATTAATTTTGACACTATCTGGTCTCCTAGACACATCATAAAATTTCTATTAACACATTCCTCATCCAAAATACACAGTCTCAGTAGATGGTTTCTTTTAAAAATTTAAATGTATTCAAATCTCTTAAATTCTACTTGCTGGATAAGTTTTCAGAGTTATCGGTAGCAAATAAAATTCCTATTACTTATAGCGTGATTTCATAAAAATTAAAAAATAGGAATGTGAAATTTGGATAATTATTTACTTGCATGATTACAAAATGCTGCTTATACAGGTTTAAATGCTTTTGTGTTTTTGCTTTGTTTTGTTATTCTAGAGGATAACTTTGTTTTTCTTGGTTTACTTTTGCTGTTGGGTTTAATAGGGTATCTTTTAACTTTGGTCCTGTTCCTTTAGAAAGAGCATTTTTAAGTTAGAGCTATTGTGCTTTTGAGTTTCTGGGTCTTGTTTTGTTTGTTGTTTATTTTTTCCAGTTGGCTTTTCTATCTGCTTTGTCACAATTACATCATAATGACTTGTATAAGTGCCTTTTTTTGATTAAAAGGACACTGATTTTATTTTTAAATTAACAATTTAAATTTATCACTGATTACTTTTTTTGCATTTCAGAATGAGCAGTGAAAATAGGTCAGTTTTATTTTGCCTCTTGAGTTTGTAATTGTACATTTAAAATTCAGATAATTAAAACAATTCTGGAAACATTTGTTCACATAAATTTAGAAAGTAAGATTTATTAGCTATTTAACAGTGTCCCTTTAATGTTAGTTTTATTGTGCATATCAATATAATAACATTATTTATTCTATAAATGAACATTGTCACATATAAGTTAAAACAAATTTTAAATTATTTTAGATAGGCTGAATTGTTTTCCATATTGATGTTCTCCTGGTACTCAAGCTCGTTTTGTTTTAGAAATCTTGACCTATGAATCTTGGGATTTTAGCATGCAGAAATAAAGTATATGTATTAAGGAGCCATCAAGTTAGAATAAGATTTAAATTATATGACTGCCAGATTAACTAATAGAGGAATGCATCATAATCTTCATTTCACCTGTTTAATTAGTGTCATTTGATGATGGGTCATCGGCTTGTAGTTTTAAATTATTTAAATTAATGTATATGCACATGCTTGTGTGTGTGTGTATGCATACATTTTTACATGCATACATGTATCATAGAAAATCTCCATAATTATTTATTCTACTTGACTAACTGACATGTCATATCAAGGTTGTCACTAAGTGTTGTCATAAGAGTCATTAGTACTTTTGGTGCCTTTAGGGCAAGCCACAAATGAGTAAGCATGTTGAGCTTGTTAGGAATAATTCTTTCACACAGGTATCAAGGTGGAGCTGGTGAAGAATCTCTACAAGATTCATTCATGTTTGCAGAGTGGTGTGAGCAGCACGATTTTGTGTCCCCAAACACAGAGGCCATGTTGGCTTAGTCCTTGATCAGACAAGAAGCATCTCAGAAACTGTTTGTTTCTTATCTTTTACTCATTAATATTATTAATTACAAGAAAACAGTTACTGATGACCAAGTTATGATCATATTGCATTCACAAATCTAGTTACTGTTTATGTATACAATTTAAAGTAAACTAAAAGAACTTGACCAGTCTTTTGCTTGGAAAACAAATTAGTATTGAAATAATTTTGTCACAAGACTAGCCAAATAACTTTTCCAAACTGTCCATCCAATGAAAAAATTATTGGTATTGTAAAGAGAAAAATCTCATTTTAATATAAGAATATTATTTAAACCATAATTTAAAAAAAACCATTATAATAGTTAGCAAGTCTCAATGTATTTGTAGTTTTTGTAGTTCTCTCTCCTCCAGTAACTTATTAAAATACATATACACACACACAGACACACACACAAAATACATATAACATACATATGTGGTGGGAAATGCAAAGTTGTCATTAACAGAATTCTTTCATTAATTTGGATTAATTTGTGCCTCTGAAAAACTGTTTATTTCTGCTTTACCATTCAAAATATTGATACAGCAGTATACATAGCTATATAAAAGAACCGTCTTGATCCAAATCTTTGCAGGAGGGCTGACTGATCACAGATTTGTATATTTGAGAATTCTCTACTAGCCAGAATATTGTCGGCAGTATAAACTTTTATCTTTGTACTACCATCCATTTTGTCAGTTGCCACAGAGTATAATTGACCGCTCTAGTTACAATAAACTTTAGGAAAAATTCTTCAACATTAAAGGCTACCTACTAGAATTTCAGTGGTTCATAAGAAAAAATGGTGTGTGTATATATGTTAACTGTCCCGGATACTTGTCTAATTTGCCTTTATATTATAATTACCAGTTTGAGAAGACAAAATGAAATGCGATGTGAAAGGTAACCTCTGGCTTCTTGGCTGTGCATTATTGAATGGAAATCTTTGTGGCGGAAGTGACTCTTGCGGTTCATGCGACAGATATGTTTGAATATAGAAATATGCTTTTAAATCTTAAACCCTGATCTGTTGTCATAACTTGAACAACAGTGGCTTCTGCTAACATTTATTTAATAGCTGTAATACTAGCATATTCTGGATGGTGTTTCAGTAATAATTTTGATAGTTATACAGGTTTAAAATAGGTTACAAATTTTTAAGATAAAACTTTACTTCTCCCTTGACTTAACTAACAAAATACAAGTTTCATGAGCCTCCCCAAAAGTACTTTTCATTTCCACTCAAAATCCTGAATCTTTAGCCTAGGATAGATTACCCTTGTGCTGCCTTTAGAAAAAACAAACATTTAAATTGTTGGATTTTCAGGCCAAATTTGATGAGGATGAATTACAATATGACCAAAAGCCCCGAACCTTGTTAACTTTTGGAAGAGACAATTCCAAAGGACATTAAAATATTTATTATGGATAAGAAATATAGAATCAAACAGTACCTGTTAGTACCTGGAATTAAATTAAAATTAAATTAGGCCAACCAAAAAGAATACAAGAATTTTTCTTCTCTTCTGTTTTTCACCTTCTTTCTCTTCTATTTGAGTAAACTTTTTGCTGACTACTTTTGGGAGAGTTGCTTAATGGTCTTCTAGAGCTTTTAATTTGGGGGGGAAAGGCATTAATGCTTGTTTGACTGAATTCTAATTACCTCAGCTAGAACCAAGTCCAATGTGTTTAGTCCCTGAGCTCAGTTCCCCACACAGTTTTCCACTGCACCTTACCTTCATTGACAACAGCCCTGTATGTTGGTCCTGGTTGTCTCTGGGGACCAAACTTCAGTTATGGAGTTGTGCATGCTGCCTCACCTGCTCCTGCTCAGCTTTTAAAGCCAGGCATTCCCTAAGGGACCTTTTTTTTTTTTTTTTGCTCCAGAACTGAGGGGATGTGTCTCTGCTCTTAAAACTAAAGGTCTTTTATACTTAGTGGGTTTTTTTTTTTTTTTAATATAACACCCCTCCTCCCCAAAATGAAGCTACATGAGTCTAAATCTGAGATGGATGAGCTGAGGGAGGAGGGGAAAGAAGCCCTGGGAAACAGCTGAAAATTACAATTAGGATTCAGCAATATATAGGGCTGAGTTGTATCAAATGAGCAACCATGAACATGCAGGTGCAACTGAATGATTCTGAGACATACTTTTGAAGTTTCTCATCATTATAGAAACTAATTCCAATACTGTTTTGTCTTAGCAGCATATATGTAATAAGAAGTTTTTATCAAGTTAGTTTTATTTGTTGAGAAATATAAAAAGGAAGGCGTTTAAAATACAGGCTTGTTTAAAATTGAGGTAACATTATATTGTATTGAAATATTATACAATATAATTGAATATATTTGACATTTCTCTTTGTCCTGTTTTTTTCCCACTTTTGTGTTTTTCGTTACTTCCTCTCTGTCTCCTGATCTGTCTCGTGCCTACATCCTGCAAAACCCTGCTTTAGGCCAATGTTACGTGGGGGGTCCGCAGCTGCCACTGCCACTTCTAACCCTCATCATGATATCAGGTAAATCAGGTGTCCTCGTTGAGCCTTTTTGCCAGTCAAGAGGAAATAAATAGTTTGATCTCTATAGCTCTATGAAATTTCAGGCCCAGCATCTACCCGCTATGCTACCTAGCTGTCCCCAGACCTTACCTAGTAATTCATGGAAGGCTTATAGAATTTAGTACCTCTTTTACATTTGTAATTGGCTATTTCTGTTCTGCAGATTTAACTTTTTCAGCTTGAAATGTAAGTGTATAGGCCCTACTGGTATTATCTAGGGACTTCTCAGGAATTTTTGTTCATTGGTTTGTCCATATTTTGTTTTCTTCAAATCCCACTGTATGTGATACCAAGAGAATAAGATAGCATTGGTGAGACTAGGTTGTGGGAGAAGTCTGTAGCAATATGGATTTTTAGTCCTTTACTTTTTCCATTTTTTCCTGTGTGTGACATTCTATAACTTGCCCCTGGCAAAACAATGAGTTTTGGAGTCTCCCAAGGAGAGTGTTCTTCTCTGTTATTCTTTGACACCTGACAACTATCTCATCCATCTGGTTCATTCACTTGATATAGGAAAGTGAAGTCCCTGTGAAGCTGAGACTTTGGACTCCAGGGCCAGGATTCAATTAAAACTCCCTCTAGCAGTGCAAAAATAAACTATGTTCAGAAAAAGTATTCAGATGGGCTCAAAACGATTTAAGTTCATTTTGCTTATAGAACCTTTAGAGTTATCGATCATAGGATTTAATTTTGAGATGGACCTTATATGTCATAATGCCTGGCCTTTATAAAACTTTCAAGTTCATAGAGCATTTTACATCATGATTTAATTGTCCCTCACACTTGTGTTGTGCAGTAGATACTAGGGGTATTGTTAATATTTTTGTAGATGAAGAAGCTAAGGCCCAGGGCATGGGTGAGGTAGCCCTGCTAAGATAACTGGTGAGTGCCCGCCCCTGGACTGACGTTCTTCTCGGCTTCCTCCTGATGCCTGGCAATCTGGAGTCCATGGGAAGCTGGGGCTACTGCTTCTTGGTGCAGGACTAACCTTATTTTGGAATTCATGAAGGGAATCCCCTCTCCCAGTGCACCTTGCAGCTTGTAGCCTTCTGCTGGTCTCAGGTATTTGCCTGGACCATGGTCAGATGAGCCAGTATGTCAGAAGAAGGCCTGGAACTCAGCTTCTCCTAATTTTAGGACCAGCCTTTTCTTTCCAATAGGCCACATAGTCTCCATTGTACTACATCTTATATATAACTATTGTACTATATCTATATATAACAATAATGTTAAGATAAAATGTGTGATAAAAATTAAATTGTATTCCTTAGACCCAACACACTGAAGCAAGAAAGGACATATTAGGAAAATTGTTTAGGTGATTCAAATAAGACTTGAAACAAAAAAGTAATTGAGTTAACTAGAATAAAGTAATCTCTAATTTTTCCAGGTAATTGAACTTTGTTGTAGTACAAGAAAAAATACAAATAAAATTCCATTTAAATTAGTACCACAAGTTTTTATTTTGCTCTTGCACCTTCCTCTAAAAAAGTTTTTTTTGTAAGATTGTTCTTTTGCTTCTTTTGTTATTTTGTTGGGCTTGGGCTTTTTTTAAATTTTTTTTTAAATATTTATTTATTATATTTTTTTCTCTCTTTTTTTTTTGGAATGAGGACATATTTTAAGTCAGACTGTTACAACTCATTTCTGTTTTTTGTTTTGGAATGGCAAGCTGCATGTCTCTACAGAGTGGGTTGGCTCCTATTCGTACCGCTTATAACAATTGATTCCTAAGGTTGCGTATCATTCCTTTAAAATTTTCATCTTTGTGTGCCTTTGGGAAGGAAGTTTCTCCGTTTGTCTCCAAGTTAGTAAGCTTTGACATGCCAGGGTTTGTCTGCATTGCCTTCTTCCACAAACCCCAGAAGCCTTGGTGCAGTTTGAAGATTTAGATTATAGCTTTAGAGAGCATTGAGATTTGGAGAACAATAGGGACCTACTCATGTGCACATACTAAAGCCATACAAGTACTTGCATAGCTGTTTGGGTCATGAAAATAAGGATTAGTTGGTGAAGGGAACCTGTGCTCCTCCAGTGAGAGAATACAGAAGATGGAAGTTAGAAATTATGGAAAGGGAGAGGACAGTCACTATGTGACTGTACTGGGGAGAAGTAACAGGTGGCAGGGGGTAGCTAGAGAAACCAGAAGCATTCGAACTCTAGTTCCACTGCATTATGTGAGCATGACTAATACATGAATAAAGAGCATATTTATTTTTCAGACTGTTAAAATTCAGACACATTTATAAAATAAATTAATACTTTTTGAGATAGAAGTTATTTTTCTCCTGGAAGAGACAGAATAGGGCATTTATTTTCTGTTTTCATGCCAGTCTCCAGCTGATAACTGCAGATGGAAGTGAGAGTTTGCAAATATCCATCTGTATGGAATTTAAAGCGGGTTTTACAAACCTTTTTCAGCCTGGGCCTCTTTGGCATTAGACTAAATTTCATTTGTCTCCCCTCTCTCAGAATTATCCTAATTTTTAATCTGGGTCAGTGATTCTTTGTATTTATAGATATCTCTGCTTTATTCTTCTAAGCTCGTGCCTGTCATCTAGATAGGTGCCAACCTAAAGTCCTTTGTCATTTCACATATTGATTGGTATTAGTTCAGATTGTGTCATCCATAACAACTCCAAACCATGAGGTTCTTTTCTCGACATAATAAAATCCTTTGCACATTGTGAATAGAATTCTCTTTTGTATTCCTAAACTCTTTCTGTTTGTTCTACCAGATATGGTCTGACATCTTTGGACACGACAATTGAAGGAACACCAGATGATGTGACTGTTGTAGATGCTGCTTCCCTGAGACGTCAGGTATTTGAAAAACACTAGCTAAGGCATCCTGGCTCATGATGAACACTCATGGCCTAATCTGAGACCATGCATGGCCCAGAATTCCCTTGACTCCTAACACTCTTGAAAGTGGATGTATCATCCCATCTACCTCTCTATATCCACTAGACAGGTGAGGAGGAAAGTGGGCAAATTATTTAAAGTTTTTCTGAACAAAGGGATGCAATGAGAGAGCCCAAGATTGGGAATCAATGAGCTGAAATTCAGCTCTGGCTCACCCTTCACTTTGATTTCTTGGAATATCTAGTTTCCTGATTTGCAAAATGAGGAGGTTGGAGCAGGTGCCTTCTAAGGACTGTGGCAGCTCTGTATTTGAATTCATTAAAAACAAGTTAAGGCAGCTGGGTAGTTCACAGACAGCACTGGGCCTGGCCTGCACCATCTGAGTTCAGATCTGGCCTTAGACACTTGCTAGGACCCTGGGACAGTCAGGTAATCCCCCTTCAGCCTCAATTCTCATCTGTAATTTGGACTCATCATGGAGAAGGAAGTGGCCAACTAGGCTTGTTACCCAGAGAACCCCACAGCTAATGTGGGCAGGCTATGTAGTCATGCCAAACAGCAGCAGGAACGAGCTGTGGGACCCCTGACAAGTTATGTAGCCCTTCTGGCCCCGGTAGCTCTCGGAGGCAAGGACAAGCACAGCCCCTCCCACCCGTGGGCCTGTCACTCACCCTCCCTTATCTCTGTCTCTTACAAAGACTATTAAATCTTGTGTTATCCTGACTGTGGCTCCAAGATACTTAAAGGGTTTCTTTCTGGATGTTTACAATATTCTCTCTTTGACTTGGGAACTCTGGAATTTAGTTATAATATTCCTGAGAGTTTTCCTTCTGGAATCTCTTTCAGGAGATGATTTTATGAATAAAAAAACTGAGGCCCAGAAAGTTTAAAGGACTTGCCCAAGAGATCACAAGAGATGGGGAAACAAGGAGACAGAACTTGCATTTAAATTGCGTTTTTCTGGCTCCAAATCAACACTCTTTCCACTTTCCTATGCTTTCCTTAGAATATAACATCCTTCTATCAATATGAATTCATTTTAGAATTTCAGGTTGCAACCATTCCCTAAGCTACCCAGTAAGGAATGACAAGACATTAGACAAGCAGGATAGAAGGAAAAGGTTCAAAGAAGGGTGGAATTTTAGAATTAGAAGGAATGCATGTAGTCTAAGAGCCATGTAACTGACAGGTAGTAATGGAGTGACTTTGAGGGATACCTTTTTTTTAATAGATTTGGTTTGGTTTTATTTAGGAAATGTCACTATAGTAAATATTTGTAGAATAAATAACATTTGTGACATATTTTTTAAGGCACTTTCATTATGCTGTTTGGTAAACACACAGATTTTATGACAAGTACTCATGTACTTTTGGGGTTTTTTCTTAATTAGATAATCAAACTTAATCGACGTCTCCAACTTCTGGAAGAAGAAAACAAAGAACGTGCAAAAAGAGAGATGGTCATGTATTCGATTACCGTAGCTTTCTGGCTGCTTAATAGCTGGCTTTGGTTTCGCCGCTAGAGGTAACCTCAGCTCTCTAACATACTTGTCATAACAGCTGGAAATATAAAGCATTTGCAAACTTCTTTGTTTCTGTCTCTGCATTGTATGCCGTTTGATAATCCATGCACTGAAAATGTATTTCTTTGGGAAAGGACAAAGGATCTAAAATTTCAGAACTGAAAGGACATCCTGTTGCTTGATTGTATTTATTTTTTAATCATATTTGCAGTAACACCTGCTTAATAACCTCCCTTTGCATGTTTTGTTAATAGGCCTAAATTTGTTTCTGAAAAGATTTGCTTCTCTTGTCTACATAAAAACAGACCACACTAATTCTCTAAGTAGTAGAGAGGGCTTATAAAATGGATTTGCAAAAGTATCTGTAAAAAAGAGTAAAAAAAGTATCTGTTTTTGTCCTGTGTGTGAAACACTGTTAGATGAAATCATTTGTGATTAGATACTTTTGCATCAGCTTCCCTGTAGCTGACATGAACACTTTAAGCATTGCATCCTGGTGCCAGATTCAAAAGAACCAAGTCACATAATATTTCAAAAGTATGTTCATTAAGCACATGTACAGAATAAATTAAAGGAATTCTTGCTAACATTTCAACAGATTATCCAGAAGTGTGTGTGAAATGTATTTTCTTATTTTAGTCTTAATTTTGCAGATGTTTTTCTATGAAATACATTTTTAAGCAAGTCCATGTGTGAGTGATTTAAAAGATTACGGAAAAGGTACCAATGTAGTGTATTTAATAAACTGTCGAACTAAAGCAGTGTTTGTCTTTTGAAAAGTTTTATTTCTTCACATTTTTATTGTGATTGTATATGTAGTATATATGATACCGAATCATATCTTCTAAGTTTCTGGAAGGAACAGTTGATTTCTCGATGGTAGTAAAAGCTGTCATTCTTTTTTTTTCCCCCTTTCTTTTAGATCTTCAAACCAGTAGGTGAGAATGACACTAACATAATGAGTAGTTTTGTTGTTTTATATCTATAAAGCATCTTACATTAAGAGGTTTCTTGTTTTTGTATCTTCCTTCCACTGTAGAGTGTGGCCCCCAAGATCCTTAATCTCACAGAGCGCAGATCACCAATGAAACCTGTTCCTGGGAGTCTTCAGTTATGAGAATATTCACCCTGCAGCTCTTTTTCCTTTTTTAATTCAAAGACTGATGTAATCCCCATATCCTCGAATATCCACTGTACTGGAGCCAATAAAAGAAGCTCCCTCCTGACATGTTAAGTGTCTTCCTTCCAGTCAGTGATTCTAGATGAGGACTAGGGAATCATAAGTATTGAGGCACTGACCAGATGTTCTATAATAGGTGTGATAATAGTCAAAAATTTGTCCATTATTGAATCATACAACTTGTGTTATAGAGAAAGGATAAACAATTCACTTGAATATCAGCTAATTTTGTGTTCTTACTATAAGCCTATTCTCAAGTTGGTCTGCAACTAAAAAAGTAATTTTATATAACTAAATAACTAAAAACCCTATGGGGGGTTTTGTCAGTAAACAGAAAAACTTTTGTCTCCTCGGTACACATAGTGTTTTGGTGTATCATAGCCACTTAAGCCAAAATGAAAAGGACTGAGATAAGAGTATTTGATCCTAAAGATTTGTGTCTCATTATTTGGAATGCAAATAATTAATTTCAATAGATCAATCTCTCTGTCTCTCTCTCTGGAAGTGTTCTAAGAAATACTGAAGAGTGATAGTAATTATATTCACTTAGTATAAAAGTGTGCCTCAAGCTTCTACTTGTACACATTCTTAATGTCATTTATAGTATGGAACTAGTAGGTTGAAGACAAGGTTTGAGAACACTGATCTATACTTTATTCTCCGAGTTCTGAACTGTATCATATCCTGTGCTGGACTCTACCAATTAAGATTCCTCAGGTATTTGCCAATGTCATATCTGTGAGCTAGTATGCTCTTGTGCGTCACCAGGAAAAAGTCACTGTTGCTTCTCATCAAATAGGATGGAATAAGCTTATATCTGTAGCCTCAGAATATGAGTTCAAGTTCGACTAGGCAAACCTCAAAGTATAAACTATTTGGAATTCTCTTTCCTTCAAACAATTAAAGGCAAGAATGAGATAATTTTGTAATCGTGAAATTCAAAGGCTAAAAGGACTAGTGGTATTAGGTCTTTTTTGGTCATCTGACTCTTTGTGACCCCTTTTGGAATTTTCTTGGCAAAAATATTAGAATGGTTTGCTAATTCCTTCTTTGGCTCAGTTTATTACACATAAGGAAACTGAGGCAAATCAGATTAAATGACTTAGCAAAGGTCACACAGCTAGGGAGTGACTGACACCAGAACTCACGAAGATGAGTTTTCCTGACTTCAGACCCAGCATTCTCTCCACTGTACCAAGTAACCCTTTTTAAAATTATGAGGCTTTTCTCTGTATTTAACATTGTACTAATAATAAATAGACAAATGAAAACCAAACACGTTATATTTTTCTTTGGTGATCTATCTAAAATGAAAAGTAAAAAAGAAGGAAAGCTCATAGTGATACATAGAATCTAACAGTCCCTGTGAGTTGTTGGTATTTTAATCTATTAATAGTAATGTTTACAACTAAATGTGATGTGAATATACATACACATACCCCTTGTGTTTTCAGGTGTTTACTTTTAAAATGTTTCTATGGTAGATGGTAAATGCTGATTTTTGCCAGTTTATACACAGAAAGAAGTTCTGTTTTGAAGAATGATTTTGTAGAGAGAGTATTTTCAGGATAACTTTTTTTTCTCTAATAAAGCAATCTCCTTTCAGCTTTTTTTATTGGATATCTGGCATTGAAGTGGAACTATTTTAATGGGCATAAGCTGAATGTTCTTATATATGAAATTTAATTTAACAAGTATTTATTTATGTATTTACTAAGTGCCTAGGTATTGTAGAAGGTACAAAAGAAATGATGCGAGCTTTGTCCTTAGGGAACTGACAGTCTATACATCAGTAGGCATACGTGCAGCTATTTAGATAGCCATACATGCAACTATTAATATAATAGTAAAAAAGATAAAATGTTGTGCCAAAACATGTAGCACAGTCATAGTAGCATAGTATTGATCCTTTGGGAGAACAGAGGAAGATTGAGATTATATAAAATCAGGTCATGAGATAGCTTTGAAGGATAGATAGGATTTAGATAAGGACGAGAGTATTATAATATCATAGCATTATGAACAATGACATAGCAAAGGGAATGACCATGGAATAAGAGGCATTAGAGTTTCAAGATATGTCCAGAAATCACTATTAACTAAATATCTACTTAAAACCCAAACTATAAAAATATTTTATTCACTTTCAAAATAGATGAGTTCTATTTGCTTTGAAAAATGACCTTTTGACTTGAGAGCTACCATTGGAAATATCAGAAAAGGATGTATTCTTTTTATTATTATTATTTTTAATAGTAGACTTGGCCTCCAGAAGAGAGTCACTCTTGAAGCTATAAAGAGTACATACTTTCAAAAAGATGAGAAGCTTCTAGTAAAGTAGAGGACTGGCTAATTCAGGATTGTTTCCAGTTTTCAACACTCTCCCAGTTTTGCGATTTCCTATTTCTTAAAGTAGAATTCTCTTGCTAAGTACCTCAGTTGAACATATGTCTTTGAATTCTTTTTCTGTTGTCATCTCCTTGATTGAGGCACATACAAAACTCCCACTGGCCATTAACCTTTTATATTATCAGTGATTCAGAAAAGGTCCAGCAACAACAACAAAAATCTGTTAAAATTGTCCAATTAAAATCAAACTTAGCAAAGTCTTCCAATTATATGATCATGATTAATAAATATGCTACAATTTCTTCCAAGAAGTTAAAATTTCCAAGTGACAAACTGCTTTATTAAAAATTAGATCTACAAATTCTTAATACTGCTTTTTTTATTATAACAGTAATGTAGGTAAAATCAGTTATCAGTTTTTTATAATCCAGGCAGAACGTTTTAAAAAAATTCTTGGAGTGATCATACTGAGAATTTTTAGTGTATGCAGTAAAAATATAGTAAACATGTATTTCTTGTCTTTAAACAGTCAATATATTAGTGAAACCATTTTTTGAAAATTTTGAAAATGAAACAAAATGTGACTTTAAAATCGGCATTTAGATTATTTTCATGTCGTTGACTAATATCCCAACACTGATAGCTAAAAATATCTAAAGAATTATATTTCCACCTTAAAATGGAAATCTCTTGAGAGAGACTGTCTTTGCTTCCCATATTATTACCACGTTTTTCCACTTCTCCGCTTAGAAACTCCACAGAGGCAGCCGAACAACCCAATCACTATCTGACTGATACTGAATAAGATCTCAAGAATCCCAACCAAAAATAAACCAACAAATACTGTAAGGTGAATAATCTTATATCTGTTTTCTTCAGAGCTAACAGTGAGAGTGTTTGTTCTCTGGAAAAGATTAGTACTATTATCAGGTACAGAATTGTTGGGAATTTCAGGCTCACAAGTAGGACTGAAAAACCATCTCAGAGTGATTGGTTGTTGCAGTTGATCATGAATGTCACTGGGGAAAGAAAATAAAAGGACATTAGAAATAGAGGAAGCAATACATGCAGAAAATAACAATATGGCAAAATGGACTTTAATGTATTACATACAGAACCTGACAAATTGATGATTGTATTCCTTGGCCACATCTGTGTAACTCAAGATTAGTTCATCACTACCATTTCTGATCTTGGACGGGATTCAAAGATCTCTGCCTTTTTCATTTAAAAGCCATTTTAAAATAGGTTTGATCTAAAATGGTTTCCTTTTTAAACATGTCTACACTCAAAATAGTGAAAAATCGGAAGCTTTTAGCTTGAAAACATTCTTATTGTTAGATGAAAAGGTCCAGGTTTATTTTAAGTCTGCTATTCTGCATTCCTATAGCTGATTTTCAACCCCAGCATATTCCACTTATGAAATGGGGCCTTTTCACCACTAGCCCACCAATTAGCAATGTGTACATGATAATTATTGATAGGCTGCGTAGGTAAGACTAGAAATATGCATTACTATAGACTCTACTTAATATTGCTCAGGTAAAATAATTTGCCTTTATATTCAGTGTCTGTGACCAAAACCTGGAAAAGTTGTTAGAGGAGTATTGTTTCATTTTTAATGTGTGTTTGCTGACTAACTACTGCTGACCCTACTAACCAGCCATTCCCCCCTCTCTCTCTCCTCCTTGGTCCTCCCTATTCTCTGAGACACAACAATATTGAAATTAAGCAAATTAATAACCCTACAATAGCTTCTATTGTTTGTGAAAAGAATGTGTTTTAATTTAAGAAATTGCCTCAGTAACCAACACATTAATTGGCAGCCTTCAACACTGAAGCAAGAAGTAAAAAGATTACAAATTCACCGAAGGCCCAGATGATGACTAGCATTTTTTAGCAATAAAGTATTTTTTAGACATTACACTCTTGCATGCTTAATGGACTATAGTGCGAACATAATTTTCGCATGCATTGAGAAACCAAAAAATTCACATGGTTTGCTTTATTACAAGTCTGGAAATGAACCCATAATATCTCCAAGGTAGGCCTGTAGGTAAAGATCAATATTATTTGCTCTTAGTAACCAGGATTATATGTGAGTTCAGGCACAAGTTTATGTGCCAGACTGAAATAAAAATTTGTGCATTTTTAACATCCATGGATATTGCCCAATAAATGATCAGCCTCAAAGCCAAGGTGCTCTGGATTCTACTCCCAAGTCACGTTTTGACTTGTGTGGCACTGGGTAAGTCTTTTGACCTTGCAGTGATCCAGAATACTCTTGAGATTTAACTAACGAGTATTTGCATATCTGTGTTGAAGGGAGATTTCTTTTTTTTTTTTTTTAATTTAATAGCCTTTTGTTTACAGGATTTATACATGGGTAACTTTACAGCATTAACAATTGCCAAACCTCTTGTTCCAATTTTTCACCTCTTACCCCCCCCCTCCCCTAGATGGCAGGATGACCAGTAGATGTTAAATATATTAAAATATAACTTAGATACACAATAAGTATACATGACCAAAACGTTATTTTGCTGTACAAAAAGAATCAGACTCTGAATTATTGTACAATTAGCTTGTGAAGGAAATCAAAAATGCAGGTGTGCATAAATATAGGGATTGGGAATTTAATGTAATGGTTTTTAGTCATCTCCCAGAGTTATTTTTCTGGGCATAGCTAGCTCAGTTCATTACTGCTCCATTAGAAATGATTTGGTTGATCTCGTTGCTGAGGATGGCCTGATCCATCAGAACTGGTCATCATCTAGTATTGTTGTTGAAGTATATAATGATCTCCTGGTCCTGCTCATTTCACTCAGCATCAGTTCGTGTAAGTCTCTCCAGGCCTTTCTGAAATCATCCTGTTGGTCATTTCTTACAGAACAGTAATATTCCATAATTTTCATATACCACAATTTATTCAGCCATTCTCCAACTGATGGACATCCATTCAGTTTCCAGTTTCTAGCCACTACAAAAAGGGCTGCCACAAACATTCGTGCACATAACAGGTCCCTTTCCCTTCTTTATAATCTCTTTGGGATATAATCCCAGTAGTAACACTGCTGGATCAAAGGGTATGCACAGTTTGATAACTTTTTGAGCATAGTTCCAAACTACTCTGAAGGGAGATTTCTTGTTTGAGAATTCCTGACACCACTGATATCAGATTCTGATATGTGGATGTATATTGAGATACAGCTATAGCTGGGAGCAATCATCATGATTCATTTTATTTCAGAAAAGTTGTTCTGAACACAACAGTCTCTTTCTGTATCAGTTTTGTGTGGCATTTGTTGCATCAAATCCTCATCTCCGAAGCATTCCTTGGATTAAGAAAAGCAGGCCCTGACTTAATGCTACACTTTTCTAAAAACATTTTGCCTAGATAATTGTATAAACATGTATACATAGATTGGATTTAACATGTATTGGACTACCTGCCATCTAGGGGAGGGTAAGGAAGGAGGGAAAATTTTGGAACAAGGTTTTACAAGGGTCAATGGTGAAAAAATTACCCATGCGTATGCTTTGTAAATAAAAAACTTTAATTAAAAAAAGAACAACGGGGTTCAAAAGATAATTTTTAAGATTGAAAAAAATTTTTAAATGCATTTTGCTTTAACATAAGAGAAATTATTGCTAATAAGGGAACGATTAAAAGTTGGATTCAATTTTGGTTACTCACCTTAAGTTTTTCATAGAAAATTCACAATTGAATGTGCTGTTGCCGTTGTAGTTGCAAATGAGGGGTCCTTCAGAAAGAGCCAGTGCAGACACCAAAATACAGTACACAGCGCCACCAATAGTTACCAGGCTCAAAAATGATGACAGAATCATCTGGGGGGAGAAAGTCCGCAGCTTAGTCATCTTAAATAGGATTTCCACCTGCAAATATCAGCCTTTTCTACATCTTCAATGCCTCTAGACCATGCTTTTGAATAAAGCAAGCAAGGAACAGCCAATGCCTTAAACACTCCATAGGGCTATCACCCATCGTCCATCTAGTGTCTACTTCTAGGTAGACCTAGGCCACCTGCCTACAACTGCTGGGGCCTTTCCAGCTCTAAAATAAAACCTTTTTTAACTTGCCATGGTTGATTTTTGTACATATGAAGGAGAGATTGTTGTGCTAAAGAAAAAACCTGCTTTCTCATGAAGGAAGCTGTGAAAACTTAGGGTCTGAGAGCTTGGCTTTCAATAGTTGCTGATAGTCAAAGGATGGATTTAGTGCAGGGCGGAGCCTACTCAGCAATTAGATGGCACCCTGGGCAAGAGAGTTGGCCTAAGGGAGGCCTGAGTTTAAATGTGTTCTGTTGTATGTGACTCAGGGCAAGGGTCAAATTCAGTTTCCTCTTTTGTAAAGTGGGGATAATACCTCAAAAAATTGTTATGAGGATAAAAGAGCTGAGTACAGATCTTTATTATAATTATTATTATTATTGCCATATGGATCTACTTAGTAACAATCTAAATAGATTAATAGTCTCATGTAGACCAAAATTAGTAACAAAAAAAAATCATATTTTACCATCCATATAAGAATTCTATGAGCTGTTATACAGTAAAATGAGTTCTTTATGTGTGTGACCCTAAATGCCAATTTATAGAAACAATAAAATTCTTTGGATAGTAATATTCACCTTGTAAGAAATATATATATATATATTATTTTTACCATGTTTAATATATATTGGATTACTTTTCATCTAGGGGAGGGTGTGGGAAGAAGAGGGGGGAACTGAAATGCAAGGTTTTGCAAGAGTCGTTGAAAAATTGTCCTAACATGTTTTGCAAATAAAAAGTTTCAATTTTTAAAAATAATAAAAGTATTATTTTTTAAAAAAGAAGTATATACTATATGGGAAGAAATTAAACAAAATTATAGAACAGAACCCAAGTGATGTGCTCTTGGGATTGGCTAAATGTATGACATTATATAATAAAGGCCCCTGTAACTACAAAAGAAAGGTTGTCCTCCAAAGCTGTGGATAAACAATCTAAATAGTGATCAGTTGGGCTGTAGAGGTGGGATGCTGATAACACTGACTGGACTGAATTCAAGTCCT
The DNA here is from genome assembly GCF_902635505.1 of Sarcophilus harrisii. Lineage (NCBI taxonomy): Eukaryota > Metazoa > Chordata > Mammalia > Dasyuromorphia > Dasyuridae > Sarcophilus > Sarcophilus harrisii. The sequence goes on along the minus strand of NC_045428.1, from coordinate 54,046,918 downwards.
CGTTCCTCAGCTAAATTGTTGCAATGGGTCCTTGAGACCCATGAGTCTATGTACGGCCCTTTAGTGCACAACCCAAAAGTCTTATATGACTTCCCATTTCCTATGGAATAAATATCCTCTACTGCTTAGCTTAATGAATGAGTGAAAAAGCATATATTGGACAATATGTGCATGGCATTTGAGATACAAATGGGAAAATGGGTATTACCTGCTTTCCAGGAGCTCACATTTTAATGAAGTAACAGGGAATTTCAGCCAAAAATCAGATGGAAATAACTTTGGAGGTGCAACAGCACAGCAGGTGGGAATGCATCTTTAAAGTCATTTACACCAATAAAATCCCATCTGTTTCTGGTTTTAAACCATCTGACAGTGCTGAGGACTTTAGTGTCAAGAACTTTTTTTTTTTTCTAAGTCTCCAGTGGCTGTGGAGGCTTCAGTACTTCTTGATCTGTTTCCAACCCACCTTTTTAACTTCCCATTACTTATATTCTTCTGATTTTCCCTGAACATGTACTATGCATTCCTCACTGCATGTTTCTTTCACATGCAAAAGAATTTAGAAAACTAGGAAAAGCAAACAGTGTTCCAAAAAATTATCACACAATGGAATATTCCTCTTTTCTTTCCCCTTTCCACTTTTTTCAATACTAAGCCTAAGTAAGTTTGCTTATATATATATATATATATATATATATATATATATATATAGCTTTATAGTAATTTTCCCTCATTTAAAAATTATATTTATACATGTGTTTAGGTACCTTGCTAGGTGTAAAAAAAATTTTTTAATATCAATGTTATATCTTTAAAAGCAAATGATTTGCATTCAAACTACTAATAGTCCGGACTGATTCCAATCAGCAAACAGACTTCATGTGTTGAGAATTTCACTGTCAGACTAGAAGTGTAATATTTCTTAAATCCATAAAGTGGCTCATCAACACCCTGTGTACTCAAATTATTACTGCTATTAAAGGAAAAATAAAGCAGCCTGGTCTAGTAGCTGGAAAGCCAGCTTGAATATTGGGCCACTCATTTATCTTCTCAGGGCTCCAGGAACCTCCCTAAGACCAAGTTTCAGAGCAGGTACTAGGCTATGTTGGTAGAGGTCCTTAAAATCACCTCTCTCCCCCTCATAAAGGAGATGGAGAAACATTTGTAAATGAAAATTGCATTGTTCATAGAATTCTTTCATCACATTTTTGCCATTTATTTCTCGGAATCATGAAGTAGTATGTTAGACCCCCCAAGTGAAGATTTGGCAGTCCAGTCTTGTAACTTTTGCCTCCAGTACTGACTGGGGACATCTGAAATCTGACTGGAGGGATGGACAGTGGAGGGGGAGGGGGGGAGACTTTTGATTTTTCTTTTGTAGGACAATACAGTAACATGAGAATTTGTTTCTATACGGTATTTGCTTCTATACGTATGCCATTTTGGATTTTCTGTGTGGGTAAGCAAGACCTGCTTCTTAGGGGAACCAGATACTTTCCTTTGTACCAAAAATACTTCCCACTAGCCTATGAAGGTAGGCAATGTTTTCTATTCCATAAAAAAAAAATTCCTTTTGATTTACATATAGTACTAGAGATTAGCATATACATTACTAATTGGGATGTAATAAATAGTAAACTGTGCTCAGAGTCAGGAAAACCTGGGTTTACTTTTTTACTTGGACATTGGTGGTTTAATTCTGGTCAAGTAATTTAGCTTCTCAGTGTCCCAGGCAACTCAAGTTGCAGAGTGACTGATTTTTGTAGGAGAAGCTCCCTATGCTAGTGAAGACAGGTTTATTGCTTTGTTTCCCCGTGAACAGAAAATAAATGAAGCATCCTATTCAAATGTCCCTGGAAAAGCCACTTGAGCTTCTGTCAGCTGGCATCTAACTGAGGGACAAGGTTCCACAAGAATGGAACATAGGATCAATAAGTGAGGAAAGTGTGAAGGCTAAGATTCAGAGCTATGGAATGCTGAAAAGACAGAGGAAAGTCTTCAAAGAGAGACTTCTTTTGTGTAGCTACCACCTGCTTCCAATATTATGAGAAGCAGATGTCACTTTTTCTCTCCAATGTCTGTATCCCTAAAAAGCACTCAAATACTTATTGAATTAAATTGTCTTTTCACATCCACTTGAAATAGCGATAAGCCTTCAGGACCCAACACAGAAAACTTTCTAAAGATCTTCGTTCTATACTAAAAACAGTCCTATAAATTTGAATTTACTTTGCACATTCCCCAAAAATTAATTTTATTTGCCTATCACATAAATTCTTAATGTCTTGAAATAATTTTTAGGTTTCCATATTCTATCCTGAATATTTTAGAGAAGCATAAAATATTTACCAACTATCAAAATCCTGTTAGTCTTACTCATCCCAACAGATTACAGTTTTATAAAATCACCCTGACCTATCCCATCCCTAATGCGTATTTATTGATAAATTATACCCTTTGAAAAAGATATATCATATTTCACCATATTTCCAAGTGTTTTAGATAACACAGTGAATATAAGTAAACTATAGCTAATATCACTGTGTTCCAGAAATGATGGTAAAAATGTGCTCAAGGACTTACATGAGTGAAAAGGAGATGGGACAGACATGGAGGGAGAATGGAAAAATAGAAAAAAGCCTAAGTACTACATTGGTTTTCCTGAGATTTTAAGGCCCTGAGGAAGTTCTCCAGTTAAATCCCCAATGGATGATATAGAGAAAAAGTAGATAAAAATTATAAAGGTGATTGAAAGTATCCATCTACACTGAAGGAGTAATAATATTGAGATCACAGCTTTGTATAAATTATCCATTATTTTAAGAAGCATTTCAAATGAGCTTTTAAAATAATTTAATAATAATAATAAATTTTAATTTAAAAATATGCAGGGGAAGGAGATGACATGGATGGACTACAGGGAATAATCACTACTGACCAACTGCCACATTTAGGCAGCCAAACTCAGTAGCCTGGGCAGTGGCAGAAGCCCCTGAATGCTGTTCTCCATCCAGTCCCTACAGCTGTTATCTCAAGAAACAACTTCTGTGAAGATGACTTGGCAACTGTTTTTACTGATAATGAACAACTCGTGAAAGCCTGGGGGGGTGGGGGTGGAAATATTACTCCCACCAAAATCTTGCAAAGCACTCTCAAATAGCCAGCCTCAGAAATGGATGGTTATCAGTAGAAATGACATTAAAGATATATTAGCATCAACTTGGATACTGTACCCACAAAGTATTGTCAAATGGATGATTATCAGTAGAAATGACATTAAAGATAGTTTACCATCAACTGTGACACTGTTTCTTTCCTAAGTACTGTCAAATGCATGATTATCAGAAGAAATGACATTAAAAATATGTTACCATCAACTTTGACACTGTACTCTAAGGACCATAGGATCTTTTCATATGATAGCAGCTGAAAACTTCTATATGTTTGTTGTCCCCTCCCTCTTAGAATATGAGCACCTGGAGAGCAGGGATTTTTTTTTATCCTCAAGGAGCACACAGTGCTTTGTACATAGTAAATTACTCAGTACTTTTGTATTCATTTGCCTTACATTTTTAGGGAAAGGTCCTAAAACCCATATACCCAAATTGAGGTTCTATAAATTCACAGCTAGTATTTGGATTATTTAACCTATTTAATTGAAATACAGTTGTGTCTGCTAAAAGACTTCTTGTGGTTGATTTTATTTTAGATTATTAGCTTAATTAATTTTGGGTGTCACTTGGTCTGTGATGGCTGAGGTCATTCTTAAGTGGACTTTTAATTAATCTCAGCCCTCAGGACTGTTACTAAGTTTAAAAAAAAAAAAAGCTAACTGTTTACTAACCTTGGCTCAATAGTATTAGAATTATATAAAGTTTCTGTGTAGACATAGCAGCTAGGTAGCCCAGGGGATAGAGTGCAGCACCTAGCGTCAAGAAGACTCATCTTCCTGAGTTCAAATGGCCTCAGATATTTGCAAGACATGCAAGAAACGTCACCGTTTTTGCCTGAGTTCCTCATGTGTAAAGTGATCTAGAGAAGGAAATGGCAAAACCACTTCAGTATTTCTGCCTTGAAAATCCCCAATGAGGTCACCAGTAGATAGACATAACTGAACATAAGTAGACAACATAAATCACTCTATATTCTAATTTCTAAAAAAAACATGAATTATAATAAGTAAAATATGGAATAACCAGAACAAACTTTTTAAAAATTACTAATTAAAATTAATTCCTTCTATTTAAGTTAATTATCATTTACTTAAAACCTCAATTCTGATTTCTCTGGGATATTTACATTCAGATGCTATCCTATGTCTTTCTTCATGGTTGGAGAGGATTGGTTAGTTTTTCTCACTCTGGTATTACTGTGCAGGGAGACCCTTAGATCCCTGATCTTAACTAGATTAAAGAGAGTTGTAATACAATTCAACCTATTCTGTTTATTTTTATGACTGTATTCGAAACTGACAATTTTCTGTCACATCTATAGTTAGACTTTCATTATTCTTTGGTCTGTCCTTTTTATCTGTCAGGGGAATGTTGAATTTTTAAACTGACATCTTTCATACATATTTTAATATACAGCCCAAAACATGAATGCAAAAACTTAAATAGAATAAAATCAAACAAAAAATGACTTTACTTTAATAATCTACACACTCAAATACGTTAAACCCCTTTTACTTTTAAAACTTTAGGATTATCAAAACTAAATATGGAGGAGCACTTAACTGTTTACGAGGAAAGAAGGAAAACTTTAATTACTGTTATTTACAGTAATTAAATGTAATTTAATTTACATTTGATTGTAAATTAAATGTAGTATTACATTGAATACTGTGGTATTTTGTATACTACAAAAATGTATACATTACATATACATTTGTATATGTACAAATATACATTTGTATATTTCTGTAGTATTCTGACCCTACCTCTGATTTTTTTTCAGTAATTAAAGTATCACTAATATGCACCTAGTATATTTTCACTTATGAAATTCTCTATTTGAGAAAACTCTCTATTGGAATCAATTCTACTCCCAGATCATCCCCTACTTACTCCTAATCTGTTGTTGCAGCATGCCCTTTTTCTTGCAGCCAAGGACATTATAGTTGCTGGAATGACCTGGAAATTACATCAACAGGAAAGATCAGTGTTATTATTTCTCAGCAAGTGAACGGTAATGACCTTGATTTTTTTTTTTTTTTTAAATCATGAGTTGTGGGGAAATAGGAAACCCAAAATGAGAAGGAAGTAATGACCATTTCCTTAAACTTGTGAACCCCAGTTATGCCTTTCTGGCCACTAGGTGGCCTGTGAACTACACTGATAGCTTACAAAGACATAGGATTTAACATTAATTTTTGAAAATTTTTGAATTTGAAATTTTTTTCTCTCCCTCTTATCCATCCCCAATCCATTAAGAAGATAAAAAGTAGGTGATATCAATGAAGTTGGGTTTTATTTGTGAGAATGATTATTAACATAAATAAAGTAACTTGGAAAAAAATATAATTAAGGAATGAGAATACAAAAACACAGGAATACTTGAAACTTAACATTGAAACTGACTTCCTAAATGTTTTTTGGAAAAGTTTTCAGTCTTGCGCATATTCCTATTGATGAAATAGAGACTATCAATTTCAGCTTATAGGGTAAGATGATGTAGCTTTAATATTTAGATAGTTCATTATAGACTTTGAGCTTGAAAGACCTTAAAAAAAATCTGCTGGATCAAACTCAGGAGAATTATGCCCAGAAATGTTAATGATCTACTCAAGGTTAAACATGTGGTAACAGAGCTCAGATTTGAATCTAGTTTCAAATCCAGTGTTCTCTCAACTGTTTTATACTTCAATGAGGAAGCAACTAAAAATTACAATGCCTGTTTCATAGCTTATGTATTTTTTTACTTAAAATCTAGTTGGCACTGTAGAAAACACATCAGGAAATCAGAGATTAATCATTTATTCATATGTAAGTAGAAATATACATTTTCTTCTTTTTATTTTAGAAATCTTATTAAATGGTAGATAGATATGATATACCATTTTCAATCACTTGAGATAATTAAAATTGATCAATAATTAACATGACTATTACTCTTAAATAGCATACAGTCCAAAAATTGATGTAATCCCAACCTTACTGCTCACTTTGGTCTAATAACTGTAAAAAGATTCCGTTGTCAAGGATTATGCAGAATATGGCTTTCCAATATTAAAAAGGTTGCCTTTTCATGATGAGATTGGATGATGAAATGGAACAGATGTAGCTTTTCTCTGCTTTCAGATATACAATTAGCCTTTGAAAGTTCTCATCGAATTTGTTACTTTGGCAATAATTCTTTCCTACTTAAAATTCATCATCCTTCCCAAAGAATGAGCTAGGAAACATTTCATGGGAAGAAGAGGAAATGAATTACTGAATTTTTAGTACTTGGCAATAGGTTTCCATGGATTTCAGGTATCCTAAATTTGGGGTTAATAAGGAAGCTGGATTGTAATTAGAAGAGAAATCACAATTTCTTTGTTCCAAGGGAAAAAAAAAAGAAAGTGTAAAGATTAATAAGTGAAATGCAGAACCATCAAGGGAAGGAATAGAAATGTCTGGAAAGATGAATTAATTGCAAGTGGTCCTTAAATCCTAGGCTAAATAATTTATATTTTATCATTTTGGCAATGGAAAACAAAGGGGGAGTATATGGTCAGACATATATTAGGGAAATTATTTAAGAATTAGTGCTGGCTTTGAATGTGAAACATGAGCAGAAATCTAATTCCATTTATTCCTTGAGCTCTTTCTGAGAAAACTGACGTTCTAACCACAAAGACCAAAACCATATAAGAGAAAAAGTAGTGTCTTCTCAATAGTCAATTAAGAATTTCTTACCATTTCATCTACCCCAGTCCTAGAATAAACAATATTCTTATACTTATTCTTTAAAGTGTTGTATAGAAAGAGAATTTTGTGGACTCTGAAATATTGTATACTTTAAAGCTACAAGTAAATAATGTGAAATTCAGGAACATATATGTGTTTGGTTAATGTGATTTAAGATATAAAAGTATCTGTGAGAAATAACAGCTACAAGTAAGGATTAAGTGAGTTAATATCTGAAATTGTATTTTAGTGTAAGTCTAGATGCAGTAAGTATAATATCAGTCAATAATTTTCTAGGCTGGGCCAATACTGACAGATATCCTAATCTAAGACATCAAAACCAAAGCTCTCAAACTACTTCCTTATTCTCAGAGGAACTGACATAGAATATCCATCTTGCTTATCCTTGCCCTGTGCTATCACTTATTTTATTCTCACCTATCTTAAATTTACTCCATGTACTGCCCGATTATGATTTTTAATCCACCAGTGGAAAATAGTGAATGAACAAGTGACAAGCACAAATTCGCATCCCTTGCATCACAAGTCAAGTAACATTTGATTTTTATTTGTTTGACATGGCCCAGCACCATTTGGTTTTCTCTAGACTATTTACTGGAGTTTCTAAACATCTAAAATATCACTCTTTCCAGAGAAGCTAAATATATCATGTGAATATAGTCATAGGTTTAGTTTCCATGTGTTCCTTTGAAACATAGCAAAATAGTAGTTTTTATAAACCACTCACACCTCTCCCCTACAATCCTCTGCACTGGAGTGACATCAGCCTTCTTACTGTTCTGGAACAAGACGTTCCATCCCTGACTTTGGGCATTTTCACTGATTGACATCCATGCTTGGAAGGTTCTCCCTTTTCCTCTGCCTCCTGGCTTCTTTCAAGTCTGAGCTAAAATCCCCCCTTCAGTAGGAAGCCTTTCCTGATCCCTTTTAATTCTAATACTTTCCTTTGTTCATTTTGTCCAAATTACCCTGAATACTGGAATATGTTTTTTAGAAATTTGGTCTCAGTTTATTAATACAATTCTTATGCCATTCAATCCAGTCCAGTAAGCATTTATTAAGTGATTGCTATATAGAAGGAACTATTGATAGAAAGTCAAAATGACAAAGAACAGCCTTTGCATTCAAGGATCCTCTACTGTCAGAATACAATATGTGAACCAATCCTTCAAGGAGATAGAAAGTGCTAAAAATTAGGAGACCTGGGGAGACTCTGCATGGGAGGTAGGATTGCAGTTGATCCTCAAAGGAAAGTAAAGAAGAAGGAGGGAATTCATCCCAGACCTTGCCATTATGCAAGCACTCCATCTCCCCCTTTGAAAAAGTTTGAGGCTCAGGAAGACAATTTAACAAAAACAAAGTATATGATGAGAAGTAATAAGCCTGATTAGGTATATTGGAGACAGATTGTAAAAGGCTTTAAACACCTAAAAAAAGGTTTTGTTATTTTATCCAAGGAGCAATACAAAACCACTGAACCTTTTTGAACAAAGGAATGTCAGTGGTCAGATTAGAAGAAAATCATTTTGAAACTTCTATGAAAGATAGTTTAGATAAATAAAAGTATGTACAGAATGATTTTACGTAGTTTAGGTTTACCTTTGTTTCTAATGGTAGCCATGTCTAGAGTGAGGATGAAATGGAGAGGGGGAAAATAGAAATTTACATGATAGCTTTATTATATATTTACATATATTTTTATATTATATATTTAAAAGGAATACCAATTTGGGCATAATGGATTTACAGTTTCATGTGTGATCGTCTTTTTTTTTATTATTCTAGGTTAAGGAAATGCTTGCTTTATTCCAAAAAATTAAATATTTTTTTTTAAGTTTTAAAAAGAAGAGATTGGAAACAGTAGTTCAGTTAGAAGATTATCAAAGTGACTGCAGTACCTTATAGAGTTTTAATTATAAAAAGAGAAAATTTTTGAATTGTACATAATGGTTCTGGCCTTGGGGGAGTGAGAGGAAGATAATTAGTAGGTAGCTGGACGACCACTTGTTGTGTATGTTATCATAGGCCTACGGTATGTTTAAGTGGGGTTCTTTGGGTCAGACTATTGTTGAGGTCTGTTTCCAGGTCCTTCCTGGTTGAGGTCCTTCCAAATAAAATTTCTGTGACTCTTAAGTTCTGCTTGAATTTGAAATATTGGATTTGAAAATCCAATGGGATATCCATTTGCAGATGTTCTTCAGGTTAAGTGGTAATGAAGAACTAAAGTTTATGATATAAAACAGAAATCTGCATAAAGATGATAAAGAAGTCAATGGTGGTCAGTGAGATCATGGAGTCTATGGACTTCTCAGCACTCTCAGCCACCTGTCTGTCTGAGTAGAGGTTGGAGAACAAAGCAATAAACATCCTCCTAAATCCTTCCTTCAAGAAAAATCAGAGCTTTCATTTTCCATCAGCTGCTCTGCTTGGTTTTGACTATAGGAACATCATCTTCCCCTTTAGTCTTCACATCTTCCTCCCCCACGCAGCTTCTTCTTTGAGGAACTTCTCCTTGGGGACAGATATTTTCTTTTTCTTATTTGTAACTTCAGTGCTTAACCTAGTACTGTGCACTTAATAAATATGTGTTGACTATTGAAGGGAAAAAAGGAGAGTTCAAGATAGAGCATTGGGGAGCATCCACAATCATGGAGCAAGATACAGATGATCCAGCAAAGGAGACTGAGGGGACAAATAAAAAGAGAACCAATATAAAACAGTTTTACAAAAACCCTGGAAAGAGAAATTCTAAAAGGGATGGGATGGAAAACCATGACAGATGCTTCAGGTAGGTCAAGAAGAATGGGAAGAGAGAAGTGGAAAGACTGGTAGATTCAGAGTTAGAAGACCTGAGTTTTAATTCCAGCTCTACTACATACTATCTTTGTTGGTGGTGGGGGTTTTTTTGTTTGTCTTTTGGGTGGTTTTTTCTGAGGCAATTGGGGTTAAGTGACTTGCTCAGGATCACACAACTAGGAAATTTTAAGTGTCTGAGACCAGATGTGAACTCAGGTCCTCCTGAATTCAGAACTGGTACTCTATTCACTGCACTACCTAGCTGCCCCTTATACTACCTTTGTGATATTGGACTAGGAATTTTACTTTTCTGGGTCTGAGTTTCCCAATCAGTAAAATAGGGTGAACGTCTTGTCAATCATTTTCAGCCATATCTGATTTTTGGGACTCCATTTGGGGTTTTCTTGGCAAAGATATTGGAGTAATTTGCCTTTCCCACTCATTTTACAGATGAGGGAACTGAAGCAAACTGGGTTAAGTGACTTGTTCAGAGTCACATAGTTAATGTGTCTGAGCTCAGATTTGAACCTTCAGTATGATGCATCTTCCTGATGGCAGGCCCAATACTATTCACTGGACCACTTAGCTGGATAACCATAAAAAGAAAGATTTCAGTCAAATGGTGGTCAGAAGTCAGTTTTTAAGAGATTAAGAAGTGAGTAGAGGGAAGAAAATGGAGGACAAGAAATGTTCCCCCTTTCCCCCCGTAAAATTTTGGCTACATTCAGGAGGGAAGATATAAGATAATAGCTTGGGGTATATTGCAAAATCAGAGAGAAGTTTTTGTTTTTTAAGACCAGTTTGATTTCAGGAAGTTGGGGATGAGCCAGTTGAGAGGATGTACAGCTCTGTAACTTTCTGAAATTTCTCTGTTTTTGGTACATAGAAGTATTTTTCATTAGGTAATTTTAGAACATAAACATGTTATGATTTCCATAATCTACTCAATTTTTAATCATAGAGGTAACAATTTTTATAAGCAAGGCTTATTGTTTTATAAAACTTCAAATAGCTGAGTGACAGATCATTCATCAAAATCCTGATTTTCACTGATCTTTTTGAAAGAAAAAAAAAAGTGTCTCTAGAAATGTTTAGGTTTGGAGCAGCTAGGTGGCAAAGTAGATAGAGCCGAGCACCAGAATCAGGAACACCTGAGACACTTAACACTTAACACTTAGCTGTGTGATCCTGGGCAACTCAACTCCAATTGCCCTTGGTAAAAAGAAAAGAGAAAAAGAAACTCTTAGGTTTACAGAAGTTTTAACAGAGAATATATATTATTATGTATTTAAAGAATAGGCCTTGACAAAGATTAGAATTTGGAGGTAGAGAAAAGTGGGGCCTCTAAAATGTTACCTTTAAAATTAAGGGGGAAAACATAGCGTAGCTTGGTAATTATTTTAAAAGAATCACAATATTTTAAGAACTTGCCGTTTTGATTATTTTAAAATTGCTCTTCTGAAAATAATTTTTTATTCAGATAATTCATCCTGAACTAACCATTTCTATTAGTTAAAACTGTTATTAAATATAATTAAAATTCACTTATGTAAAGTAAGCCTTTTTTACATCTTTTTAAAAGATAGAATCTTGAGATAATTTTTAATACAGGAGATTATGGGAAATGGAAACATATATAGCTACTGATTTCCCATTTGGAAGCTGAACTAAGGTCAAAGATAAGTATATGACTAACTTAAGTTTAGCTTTTAAAAGAACATAGGATCATGTCTGTTAATTGTTTCAGTGCTAAATAAAACTGTAAGCTAATGTATTATATAAACTATAATTATGTAATGTATTACATAAAATACTATTTAATGAGTTTCTATTAATAATTTTATAACCTGGAAAATGATCTGATTTTTCTGAATTGCTTCTCTAAATCCTGCAATAATATACATGGTTCTATGTAAGAAATATGATGCATGTGTTTTATCAGCAGTCATTACTTCTAATGTGTCAGTTTTCGAAGTTGAGAAAGATTTGATGAATGAATCAATGTGCCCATAGAAAATTCCAGGAATTGGGGCAGCTAAATGATGCAGTGCCTACCCCAAATCCAGCCTCAGACGTCTTAGCTGTGTGACCCTGGGCAAGTCACTTAATCCCAATTGCTTCAGCAAAAAAAGAAAGAAAGAAAGTTTAGGAACTGAAAAAGCTTACAGTCTTACAAGGGAGGCAATAAAATATATAGCATTATTAAATTCTATGGGCAACTTTCTGAGTTAAAATCCTGCCTCAGACACTTAGCTCTGGGCAAATGATGTCATTCTTCTTGTATCTGTCGGGGTTCAATCTGTAGGGGTTCAAGAAGATCCCAAATTGGGCCCCAAAGAGTCAGACATGAATAAAAGGACTGAACGTTAGATTCCAAATGATTAAGTGCTAGATTTTGTTTTTTACTTTGTATTTGCAGTGCCTTGCCATAGTAGGCATTTTCTAAATGCATCTACATGGTAATGACTATATTTTTCTCACCTCAGAATAAAGTATGGAGGATTTATGACCACACATGGCCCTCCATCTCCTAGTCCCAAGCCTTTTTATGAGTGCCTCCATGTCTAGATTTTAGTTCCTCCTTTCCTCTACCTCCCAGTTTCCTTGACTTCCAAGAAGCCTTTCTGAGTCCTCTTTAATCTAAATGTCTCCCCTGAGACTATTCCCAGTTTATCCTGTCCATGTGGAGACACAATTTTCATGTTCTTTCCTCCATTAAATTGTGAACTTTGTTAGAGATACTAAGACAATGCTCTACTTGTTTTTTTTAAACTGATATATCCTGAAAAATAACATGTCCGTTTTCAGAAGATCTCATCCTGGTTCTTAAGGAATTGTTAAATCATTTCAAAAAGCATTTTCTGAATACTTGCCATATAAAAGGCACCATGTTACAAAGAGCGAAATGACACAAAAGAGAAGGACTTGCCATCAACTCAAGGTGCTTACATTCTTCCAATAGGTACAAGGGCACAGAAAAGTAATTCCAATGGAATTTGAGGATGGAGGGAGTTCTAATAAGGAGGAAGATGAGGGCTTCAATGGAGAAGGTAGCAAGTAGCCTAAGCCTTGAAGGAAGATGCAGATTCTGAGAAGCACAAATGAGGAGGCTTGTAGCACACGTTGTATAAATTCATGGCAGTGGAAGTTGGAATGTTAAGTTTCGGGGAACAGCTAATAATCCAAATTTTATGGTCTCAACAAATTCTAGAACCTAGAGCCACTTCAACTTAGAGAATTAGATCAAAATCGATTTATGATGAAGATGACCTTTTTGAGGACTTTGAGAGAATGAACCTTATTTTCATCACTTGAGAAGCTTTCTTCAGTTTGCTCTTTTGGGGCATGTCTTCCTGAAATAGAAGTGCTATTATCCTGTCCATAGGAGCAGGATAATAGAATTTAGGGCTCATTATGCTTGTATATTGCCCTTGTACTCACAATAGTTATTTGCTTGTCATAAGCTCCAATCTAATGCTTTGTGCTTTATCTACAAAATGCATAACATGGCATGACTTTGACACTGTTGATTAATATTTATTAGCAAGAAACTCATTTCACACTGGAATGCAGAACTAGAAAAACAGGATTGTTTTCCTCATTATTCTATAGTCATTAACCTTTATGCTCTTCAAATTCCAAGAAGCTTTCTGATTTTAATTTAGCTAGTGTGGAAAAAATGACAGGTTATTTTTGGAAAAAAGGATTGTAAGTGCCATTATTATGTGTAGCTCCACTGACACCTCTGCAGGGAATATTCATTCACATATCAAGCTGTGCACTGATATAGGCATTAGTTTAAATTTAGAATGGAAACTCCTTTTGTATTTATAATTCTAAATTCCATTCCACCATCTGGTAATAAATTTATAATTAATAATTAATTTGACTGGCAATATTTATTTTTTTGCATTTCTTCCTTCAAGTCACCCTTAAATTTATTTTATCTTTTTCTGTCTATACAAGCTGTAATAGAAAACAAAACTATGTGGTGCTGCAAGGAGAGTGTTGGGCCAGAGTTGGCAAGTTTTTGTTACTGAGTCATTTACAGTTGTATATGACTTTTTGTAAACCCATTTGGGTTTTCTTGGCAAAGATACTCAAGTGGTTTGCTATTTCCTTTTCTGTCTCATTTTACAGAAGAAGGAACTGAGGCAAATAGTGTTAAGTGTGTTTCCCAAAGTTACACAACTAATGCCAGGACAGCTCTGAACTCAGGGAGAGAAAAAAATGGAGTTCAAATCCAGCCCTAGATACCTATTAGCTATGTAAGCCTGGGTAAGTCATTTAACTTCTGCCTCTGTTTCTGACGCATTATTATCATATTATTATTTACCTCACAAGGTTGTTATGAGGCTCAAATAAGATAATATTTGGAAAGTGTTTGGTGCAATGATTGGCAGACAATGGGTACTTATAAATGTTTATATCCTTCTCTCCTTGTGTCTAACACAGAATAATCATGCTTTTGGAGAAGTTACATGTAATTTTTAATTGTCCCTCAAATTTAGGGGACCATTTATCTTTTTATTAATTCTTGGTTAGTAGTTCTTTTAGGTTCTGTGCTCCTTTTTGAAACAATTTCATATTTTATATTATCTTATTTTTATAATTTTATTTATCTTATATTTTATATTTGGTCTCTATATTCTTATAATAAGGTACTGAAGATACCAATAAGATGGCCCTTTTGTTCAAGGGTTTTTAAATCTAGCTGAAGAGTTATAATTTTTCATTTTACCTCTCTAGTTTTCAGTTTCCTAATTTGTAAAATGGGAGTTGGACAGATGGTTTTCTAGCTCGAACATCCCATGGATTGAGCCAGAAAATGAACAATATGTACAAAGATAAATAAGGCAATTACTAAGTGTCAAAAAATGGGAAAGATGAATACTTCATAGAAGGGAAGAAGAAATGATCAAGGACTGGGGCAAGCAGGGAACAGGACATAGCTTGTACAAAAGTGCAGAGTTGGAAAATGGAAGGTCAAGTTTCAGAAATAACTAAAGGTCCTGTTTGAGTTTGAAGAGGAGAGAGACCAGGACTTCTCTGGGAGCTGGTCCATGTTAAAGAAACAGAAGGTGCATAATGACCTAGCAAAGAAAACCAAGAAGAAACAGAATGTGAAAAGATGAAGAAGCAATATGCAATAAATATTAAAAGGTGATTAGGAACAAGACAGTTGAAGACCTTAAATGCCCAAATAAGGAGGTTTTGTTTTAAAATAGATACAATGGAGAACCATTTTGGAAAAGACTCACAATGTTATTTCTCACATTGTGAGAAATATGACTTGCAGGAAGATATTTTTATAGTTATGTGGAGGTGGAATTGGAGATAAAGCAAGGAGACCAAGTAGGAGGCTATCACAATAGCTCAGGAGAAAGGTAATGAAGACCTTAACAAGAGTGGTGGCCACAGGAATGGAGAGAGGTAATATATTTAAGGCTTTAAAATGTGAAATTGTTTCAAAAAGAAGCACAGAATCTAGAACTACTAATCAAGAATTAATAAACAGGTAAGTAGCCTAAATTTGAGAGAAAATTAAAAACTATATGTATATGAGTAAGAAAGAAGAAATGACCTCCATTTTCACAGTAAAGCAGAAGGCTAAACCAGTTAGTAAGAGATGAGGAGTGACAGTTAGTAAGAGATGAGGAGGTTCTAGGAAAAACAATGTATAGAATAATTACTAAGTAGAGTAGGATGGAGAATCACTTAAGGAAAAATAAAAGGAATGCTGTGTGGAAGTTGAGATTAGATGGCAAAAAATTTTAGTGGCCCCAAATGCTATGGTCATATGATTTTCTCAAGCAGATGGCAGGATGTAAATGCTTTTAAGGGAAGGAGGTCAAGAGTGGAGAATTAATTATAGTTAAATTCTTAATTATCTGTTATTCCTGGCTATTAAAGTAAGACCAGCAAAGAGTTGTAGATCTTGGAAATTGCTGTAGAGAAATACTGTAGATTTTGGAAAAGTGAGGCAAGAAGAGAGATAGGAGAGGAGACAGGAAAGGATGTTAAGGGGGGTTCTAGGGAGAGTGAGATCTAAGGTCATACCATCCCTCTGGGTGGCTTAAGTAGAATGAAAATGTAGGTCATAAGAGTTAAAATCAATGAAATGGGGGACCAGAGCATTTGAGGAGACATTAATGTATATATATTGAAGTCCCCAAATGTGAGGGCAAAAGTTGAGTTAGAAAGACTGAACCAGGTACTGAGTTCCTTTAGAAAGGAGAGTTAATTTGGAGACTATTACATAATATCAATGAGCATCACTAAAAGGGATGATCTAATTGCATGAAAATAAACTCAAAACAGAAGAATTTTTGAGTGATGGTAGCAAAGAGAGATTCTGGAAGTAATGAAAAATATACCAGTTACTTACCAGCCCTGCAAAGGATGACTAGGGATGTAATATCTACTGAAGCAATTTAAGAAGATGGAAAAAACATGAAAAGAAGAGTTTAAGGATGAATAAAAGTCTATTATAATAATACAAGAGGACTTTCAGAGGGCAAAATAAAAAAGGAGGTCTAAGAATGGGAGTGGGGAATCCAGTGCTTGATGCTTAGCAAGTATTTCATGAATACTTTTGACCGATAATGCTAGAGTTGAGCTAGATATAGATGAAAAGTATGATGGTGGCAACTGAATCTTAGGGCTTGGATAATGAGGAAATGGGAATTTATGAGTCACAAAACTCCAGTTGGCTGGAGTTTATTCTTTCAAGGGGTTTTGTGATGATGAAGACTGTCATTAGTGTAGGTACCTGGAGGCAAAGTCTAAGCCAAAAGTCCAAATGGTCAGAGACTGGATTGAATACTACATGGTACCAGAATATACCTATATCCTAAAATGACTGGGGCTGGTGCACATATAGAATATATCCTATGTGTGGGGTATTCAACCAGCTCGGTGCTAGTCCTATTTTCTGAGGCCATGATCCCTGGGCATCTATAGGGTTTTGACTAAAGCCCCATCCTCCCTGGATCTAAATATAACATTGACTTTGGTAAAAGGAGAATTTGTAGATCTGAATCCTAACTTTGTCTGATTGCTTCATTATTATTCAATATTATTATATTCTGTTCTAGGTGCCATATTTTAGGAAGGACATTAACAAACTGGAATGCATTCAGAAAAGGCTGAGCAGGATAGTAAGAGCCCAAAGACTATACCTCATGAGGACTATTTGAAAAACTGAAAATGTGTAGCTTGAAGAAAAGGCAGTATGCTGAGTGTCTTCAAGTATTTGAAAAGTTATCACATACATTTAGATTTCTTCTTCTTGATCTGAGAGAACAATTAGGGGACGCTGTAGTTTTAGCACAAAGTAAAGAAAAACTACCTAATGATAAATAGCTTTGGGAAACAGTTGATTAATTACTGCTTGGGTGACTACTTGATATTGCAGCCCCAGATATCAATTAAATAATGTAATTTCTTTGGAACCTTCTCATTTTGAGATTAAGAAATTCTAATTTTATATGTACTGGGAGATAAGGTTGGAATTTGAACCTATTTATAATATTGCTAATGTTATTGATGTTGTTCAGTAATTTCAGTCATGTCCAGTTCTTGACTCCATTTGCGGTTTTCTTGACAAAGATACTAAAGTGCTTTGTCATATCTTCGTCTTGCTCATTTTGTAGATTAAGAACTGTGGCAAATAGGATTAAGTGATTTGCCTAGGATCACACAGCTAGTGAATTTCTGGTATCATATTTGAACTCAGGAAGATAATTTTCCTGAGTCGAAAACCTGAATTCTACTTGTTGCACTATATACCTGCCAATAATAACCCTGGGAAGTGATTAAAGCAAGTATTATACCCTGGGATTAAAGGACCTTAATTTTGTTAAATTTTCTCTTTTAAAATGTCAAAGCTGCCCTGGAATCATGGTAAATCTCAATATATTTTTAAATAGATTAATGAAGCTCTTGCATCCATCTTCAATATTTTGAAAAGAGCTTGTGACCGTGTTTATTTCAGAAGCAGTTTATAACTAGTGCTGTGTGCCTGTGGGCTAAAACATTTCTATGGGGATCCTTTTAATAAGTAAACTTGAGCTTTACATGCCCATTAGTTTAATAGAGTGTATTCAGCCATCAGCTTCTAGCCTGAAGAAAGAAGATTTTCTCTATATCACTGAGATGGAGAGAAACCCTTCTGTGTTTAGGAATAGACCTAAGGGCTTTCTGCTCACTGGCACCACACCATTAAGTAACTATTTCCTTCTGCTTTGTCCATATGGCAGAGGAGTTTCCTTGCAGATCTGAAGGCAAATTAGCCCTTTAGCTCAGAGTTCAAGACGGGTGGCAGCATGGATAGACAGGCCACCTGGATTGTAACTGGAACTAAAAGCACTGGTATCTGAGGAAAGTCTTCTGAAGGGA
This sequence comes from Sarcophilus harrisii, assembly GCF_902635505.1. Taxonomy (NCBI): domain Eukaryota; kingdom Metazoa; phylum Chordata; class Mammalia; order Dasyuromorphia; family Dasyuridae; genus Sarcophilus; species Sarcophilus harrisii. The sequence goes on along the minus strand of NC_045428.1, from coordinate 54,028,811 downwards.
AGCGAGACACTAAACTGACTTAATAGCTATTCATAAACCTAGCGAACCTGACTCTAAAGCATGAAGCAAGTTAATCAAAATCTGAGGATAAGATAAGAGTAAAAACAAGCTGTAATGGGTAAAAGGTAATAATTAATGATTGAAACATAACCCGATACTTTAGACTTTTCTTTGAGAAATTATTTGTATATTAGGATTCTTAAACAAATCATCAAATTCCTGCTCCTAAAGTACTATAAAACTTTGATCCAGTACTACCACTACAAGGTCTGTATCCCAAAGAGATCAAAGAAAAGGGAAAATGACTTATTTGTACATAATTATTTATAGCAGCTCTTTGTGATCACAAAGAACTAGAAATTGAGAGAATGCCCAAAAATTGTAGCATGATTGAACAAGTTGTGGTATATGATTATGATGGAACACTGTTGTGATATAAGAAATGACAAGACAGATGCTTTCAGAAAAACCTGATTTATATGAACTCATGGAGAGTGAAGTGAATAGAACAAGGAAAACATTGTATACAGTAATAGCAATAGTGTAGGGAAGAACAATTGTGAAAGACTTAAGCTTCTCTGATCAAGCAATTATAAAGGACTCATGGTGAAAATCCTTTCTACCTCCAGAAAGAGAACTGCTGAATTCTGAGTGTAGATTAAAGCATGTTTTTTTTCACTTCTTTAAAAATTCTTTGTTTCTTTTACAATGTGGCAAATATGGAAATAAGTTTTAAATAACTTCACATATATAATCAATATCAAATTGCTTATCTTCTCAAGGTAGGGAAGGATGGAAGGGAGAGGAATTTGAAATTCAAAAATTTTAAGTGACTTTTTAAAAAAATTATATGTTATCAGCAATAATTAACAAAATAAAAACAATCTAAAATTTGAGGAAAATAATGACAAAACATATTATCAAGTTCTATCTATAAAAGCTATTTTGGAAAAAAAAAAGAAAGAAAGATTGAGCATATCTTTATTCTATGACATCAGTCATGTTAATGGAAAAAAGTCTAAAGGTTTGTCCAGACTGAGACATCACTGCCACTTAAGATCATGTACTCTAATTTCAGGCAAGGTATCTAAGAAGGAACTAAAAAAATTGCAGCTTGACTTTTGAACTAATGAATCAACAAGCACTTATTAAATAATTACCTCATGCTCTTTATGAGGGATACAAAAGCCAAAGTTGGTATTGATCCTTTTCTTGGGAGTTTAGAAATAAAATATATGAATCATTCATGATTGCTAGCACACAAACCAACAGAAAGATGGACAGTCAGACAGACAAAGACAGAAACACACAGAGAGAAACAGAGATAGAGAAAGACTAAAAGAGAGATTCTTTCTAACCATTGGACACAAGGGTTGACCACAGGAGTTTATCAGGGGTAAGACTCATCAGAATTATGGCATATGCTAAGAAATGGGTGCTAATAAAACAGAATCTAAGGCATGGGGAAGAGCCATGGTGCACTTTATGATTGCCCAGTCCTAAAACTATCCAATACTTCCTTGCCTCAAGAGATGGATGCAAATTCTAGCAATCTATGTGAATCTAAGCCATTCTTATACCCTAGAAAATGTGTTACATGGAAATTAGAAAAATGCAGTTCAGAGAAAAAATTACTTGCCTAAAGTAATAAATAGCAGAATCAAGATTTGAATCCAGATCCTCTGACTCTGTATCCAGTACTCTATCTTGGTCCATACAATCAAAATTAAGTAGAATTCATATTTTTCCAAATGTCTTTGTAGACTTACATGTCCTTGTCAACTAAAATTGCTAGTGTTTCATGGATTATATGGAAAACGGACAATAATTTTTGGCTGTTTCTGGTCATGTTGGAGTTTGGGGGCTGCTTCTGGCCATTTGGTGACTGATTGCTGAAAAGATTTGGAGTTGATGTGTAAATGATTTGGAGTATGATGTGTAAAATCCTGAGAGGTCTCCTGGCCCTCTCATACTCAGGTAGCAGGGCAGAATTCAGCATCTATTAGCAAAAAGCAGCTTCTGGCTCAGACCTCTTCGGCTGCAATTCTCCAAGTAAAAAGTAAATCCAGTGAGGGTCAAGGAAGGACAACATCATTCTCTACTCCAGTATCATGGCATCTACTGACACATAACCTGCTATGATGCCAAATGTGACCTGTGATTATAAAGTGAAGATGGATGCAAGTTTTCACAATTCTATTTTTAAAAATATTAATTGAAAAAAATACTAATTGAGATCAACCATGATTCCAGAGTCAACATCAAACCAAGTCAACAAACATTAATAAGCCCTGTGAGAGAACCAATGATGAAGCATTCCAGTACCTCCCTATCTCCTGATACAACACAGGGTACAGAACAACACATTTATCTTTGGCTATAACCAATAAAATAATTCATTTAGCTCTACTATCAATATTTGTTACAAAGGATTTTTTTTATTTTCCCAATGGAGAAAGTGAGAAAGAAAATCAATTTTTCTTCATTGAAAAAAATAATTTTTAAATACTTGTTAACCATTCAGATATACATGACATTACTTTTTCCAACAGGAATTTGGACAAGATTCCAGATTTATGATGTCATGATCTTAAATAGTTATTTTTTCAATCAATATTCTTCCTTACTGACCACTAATAAATTCTATTTCCTTGCTTTTATCCAAAGGTACTTTAGGATTTTAGTAGGGCCAAGATTCAGAGTGTGACGCTTGATTCTTGTTTATAAAATCAAATATCATCATCAAACTGACATTTATGGAGTACTTTACACAAATTAAATTATTCAACCACCCAACTATGAGCTCCTTTAGGACAGGGACTGTCTTTACCTTACTTTATATCCTTAGAGCTCAGCATGCTGTGTGACATGTAATATATTTTATAAATGTTAGGTAGCTCATAAACTTTGCCAGCAAGGTGAGACAGGTCTCCCAGGAATTATTAGCTCCATTTTGTAGATAGTACTCACCAGTACACCCGCTCCTATGATTCCTGGATACCACCACTCAAAGCAAGATATGGGGTTTTTAGACAGCTCATCACTCTGAAGTTTGTAGCTGATTAGAGGTATTGTGTTGAGAACCACTGCTAACAACGCTAGAACCATCAAGCTAAATCCATTGCAGGATGTAAAGCCTTCAGTGCAAGTCATTTTTCCACCTGAGTTCAATCAGAAGCTCAGTCTAGTGTCAACGTGGCTCTATTTAGTGAACACCTGTCTGTCCCTACTTTTTATCCAGTGATTCCTAGTTAAAGGTTAGCATTGATGAAATATGAATTACGTAAAATAGGTCAAAGTCCAATGGATTTCTGTAACTTATCCAATCATTCTGGAAAGCAATTAGGAACTGTTCCCAAAGTGCTATAAAACGTTACAAACGCTTTGACAATACCAATACTAGGTCTATATCCCAGACTTCCCCCAAAAAGGGGAAAGGACCTATTTGTACGAAAATATTTATAGCAGGTCTTTTTGTGGTGACAAAGAATTGGAAATCAAGGGATACCCATCAATAGGGAAATGCTAAATAAACTATGGTATATGATTGTATTGGAGTATTATTATGCTATTTTAAAATGTCAAGCAGAATGATTTTAGGAAAGTCTGGATTGATCACATGAATTGATGTATATGGAAATGAACAGAATCTGGAGAGCATTGTACATAGTAACAGCAGTATTATTTGATGAAGAACTGTGAATGACTTAGTTTTCTCAGCAATACAATGACCCAAGATAACCTCAAATGATGGTTACTATTTACCTCAGAGAATTCATTGAATACAGACTGAAGCACACTATTTTTCACTCTTTTCTTTCTTTCTTTTTCTTTTATTCATGTCTTCTGGCATAAAATATCTAATATGGAAGTGTCTTACATAATTGTATATGTATAATCCATATGTGATTGCTTACTATCCCAGAGAGAATGGAGGGGATGGAGGAAGGAAGGAGAGAGGAAAAGATAAAATTTGGAATTAAAAATGTTAAATAAAAATGTTAGAAAAAAATTTTTTAAAGAAATCCAAAGGATTACTATAGACCAGGAATATAAACAATGGTGGAAAGAAAGGGTGATTAACAAATGAAAGGGGTGGGAATTATGATTCCTTTGTGACAAATCATTGGCATTACAGAGTCACAAAAGGAACAAAATGTTGATCCTTGGACTCTATCTTATCTTGGAGATATTTATACAATGTAAAAAACCAAGAGCATTTCTGTCATTTATGATTTATTTTATTTTTTCTATTTATCACCTCCAGCTCTTTGAGATATTTAATATCTTTGATCCAAAAGGGTTGCTGGTGAAATGTATTAAAAGTTTCAAAATACAAGGTGAAAAATATTTTCTGAAGGGAAAAGCCTACAAATCTCTTCAATTCAAAAGGGCATTAACATAAAAGTACTATTAACATACTAAATTAATCCATTTATAACATAGGTAAATGTTTTAGTGTTTCATTTCAGGATTTTTTACAGCCAAGATACATGTGCACTCTCTTCTCTAAGACAGCAAAGACTTTTTGACATTATTAAATCAAGTTTGGAAACCAGTGGTCATTTTTCTTCAAAAAGGAATCCATGTGAGGTTCCTCAAGTTCTCACGGGCAAGCAAACTAGATAAATACTGTGGATAAAAAAAAAATCAATAAGCATGTATTAAGTGCCTACCATATGTCAGATACTGTGCTAAAAGCTGGGGATACAAAGAAAAGTAAAAGATAATCACTAATCTCAAGATGTTCATAGACTAAATGGGGAGAAAAATGCAAATGGCATATCTATCTGTATGTGAAGAGAAAGAGAGAGAGAGGTAAAATACACATATGTGTATTTGTCTGTATGTATTTGTATAGAATAAAATGGAGTATTTATCAGAGGTAAAGATTAATATTTTTCCAAATTTATTTTATGAAAAAACAGAATAAATAAAAACAGGAAAAAATGGCATCTCTATTCATATATAAAGAGAAAGAGAGAGAAGTAAAACACACATATATGTATTTGTGTGTATGTGTATACAATAAATTGGAGTATTCATCAGATGTTAAGGATTAATATTTTTCCCAAATTTATTTTATTTGAAAAAATAGAATAAACAAAAAGAAAAACAGAAAAACAATACAAAACAAAATGAAACAAAAGACAGCATTATCATGTACCCAACAGAACATCAGGAATTATCCATAATAATAATATTGATTATTTATTAATCATTATATTAACATTAATGTTATATTAATTATCATTGTTTGTTATATTATATAACATTAATATTCATAATAATTAATATTTAGGGAAGTCAGAAAAGGCTTCCTATAGAAAATGGAATTTTGACTGAGACTTCAGAGTAGCCTGTAAAGGCATATGAGGAGGCAAAGAATTTCAAGAATGGGGGCTAACCAGTAAGATTATAGAAAATCAGGAAATGGAGCATCTTATTCAAACTATAGCAAGGAGGCCACTTTCTCTGCATCACAGAGTACATGGTAGACTGCAAGAAATAAGAAGACAGGAAAGGATAAAGCTTTCAAAGGACTTTGAAAGCCAGACAGAGGATTTTCTATTTTTCACATAGAAAGGAAATAAGCTAAAGGCTTGGAAATAAGGGAAGCATAAAAATGAGGGGACAAAAGGAGTGGAAAGGGGCATTTTTTCCCTCTTGAATGCTGAACAACCATTTTTAATACATATAAATGTATTGTTTTACATTTCTTTAATACATTATTATATTATTTTTTCTATTAATTACTAAGTTTTTTTTTCTTTTTTTTGCCTTTGGACTTCCTCAAAGTCCTATCTGTAAAAGTAAGAATACCACAATAGATATTTTAATATTAAATAAATCCTACATAAATAAATAACAAGAGGGAATTTGAAGTTAAAAATAAGGATTTGAAGTTCTAAAGACTGAAGGCTAATTATTGGGGAGAAGATGGTCTAGTCAAAAGGAATTCCTTAAATTTACTCTCAAATGGCCCTAAAAAAGATTGTTTTCTCAGAGAAGAAAAAGTGGAAACCATAGTTGGCTCAATTGAACATTATCTTTACAATCTGGTGACTAGTGATCCTTGAGTATGGACTTGTGGATGAAATTACTGAGAACTGACATTCCCTTTGTACCCAAGGATAGCTAAACATATTCTTTCACTTCCAGATATCATCTACTTCTCAATTGCCCTGTCTGCAATCTTTATAGCACTGTATACTTCCAGAAGCCTACATTTCAATTATTAATAGTAGCTACTTTCTGACAACAAGTAATAGTTAATAATAAAGTGTACGAACCACTGCCACAAAATGAGTAAAATGGCTGGTAGACTTGTATAAATTGAATTTTGGATGAAATAGATAAAACTTGGGTTTCCAAGCCTGAAGTACCTTTGCTCATTGTGGAGACTCCAAATTACTGGAAAGAATGATAATGTAATGCACTCTGCCTTTGATACAGGAGTTTTTGAAAGGAGAAATATTCTTTGAAAGAGACACATGTAGTTCTAGGTTCTCTTCTGGACCAGATTCAGGGGAGAGAGGAATGCTTTGGAAGATTCAGATTTATAGAAGAAACTGGCTCCTCAATATGTCCTTATTCTCAGCTTACTTACTTAGAGCATTTGGAGAATTTCCTCCCAAATTAAATCAGGGTCTTTTTCTTGGTAAAAGCTGAGATGCTCCTTCACTTCCATCAGAACTCATTGACACTTGTGTTATTTTCTGATTAATCCTAATCTGTCCAGGTTTTCCAAATTGTGTTCAATGTTTTGCTTAGATAAATGGATTACCTTGCTATTGATAATCTTTTGGTGAGCTGGCAGGTATAAATTGAAGGCTGCCTTCCCCCTCTTCAAGCTAAGGAATGGCAAATAGAGAAGCAACTTTTTTTAAGTTCACTGTGCTACCAGACCAACAATATGTAGCATGGTATTGGATAACACTCTTGTTTTGTACCTTTCTCAGAGAACAGAGAAAAGAGCATCTCCCCATATTCTTTTTCCTGTTCCTCTTAAGACCAAATTATAAAAATGATGGTCTCCCTTAGAGATGTATGGGACAGATTCCAGAGGAATGTGGATGTGTATATGTATGTACACATATATACACATTTGTCATATATGGATGTGTGAGGGTATATTTATGTCGATAGAGAGATATTCAAACATAATAGAATCAGGCACAAAAGAGCTTTCTCTCCTTCTCCATCTTTCCCATCAATGCTCCTTTCCTCTTCCTTTCTTATCTCCTAATCCCACCACCCCATGTTGACAACACATTACCCACCACACGGAAGAGAACTCCAAGTCTCTATTTTACTACTGGCTTCCTAGGTCCTTCAAGATCATCCCTCTCCTGACATCTCAATATGTTGACATGGCTGCTCCTAACTTTTGAATGAACAGGAAATCACCAATTATCATCTTTCCATTAAGTTGGATCTCTGAGGCAGCTAGATGATGCAATGAATAGCCATGAAGTTGGAAAGACCTGAATTCAAATTGAGTCTCAGACACTTGACCCTTACTACCTGTGTGACCCTGAGCAAGTCACTTAATCCCAATCACCTCTCCCTCAAAAAAGTTGGAGGATTTTTGATCTTTCAGGGCATTGCCCCATAATTACCAATGCATCCAAACTACTCTAGATTAAGACCTTTTCATTCCTTCCTCCCACAACTCTACTCTTTTTATACATTTTCTCCCCCAATTAAAATGAGAAGAGAAATTCCCCCCCCCTTTCTATTTGTATATTTGTGTACTTGATACATTGAAAATGCTTACTTAAATAATTTTTTGAACACAAGCTGTCTGGGTGACCATGAACAAGTCACTGAACCTCTCAGTATCTCAGGAACTTCTCCAAGACCGGAACAGTGAATAATGGAAGTCTTCAATAGCAAGAAAACCCTAGATTGTACCTCACCCTCACCTCCAATGTTTCTGTAGATACATGATCATACTGTGTGTGTGTGTGTGTGTGTGTGTGTGTGTATTCTCTGTATTAACACCAGTAATGTAGAAGAAGTAAAAGAGTATGGGGGTTCCAATCCTGGTTTTACTATTTTTGTGACTTTTGGCAAGCCAATTAATCCCTATGACTCTCTTTCCTTATTAAAAACTAGATAATTCCCAAGATCCCTTTAAAATGTAGATCTGAAATGATGTGCAACCCATCTGTTTTTTCTCATCTTGTGTAATTCTTGCCTATTTCTTTCCATAAATCTTTCATAGTGTAATTATCCAATATGCTAGAGAAAACTTCCTGTGGGTAATTTGACATTTCATCAGTACCAGTGCAACACCTGGGCTGTCCATCTGTTATCACTCCCCCTCACTCTGTGATGGGCCACCCTCCTCTTAGGGACAAACATCTCCTTGAAAATGTCCTTCTGCTACTTCTTGCATGTACATTGTCATTGATGAGGGGTTGGTTGGAGGCTCATCTTGGGCCCACCAGATAAATACAACTGTATTGAGATGAACAAGGGGAGCTTGAGAAACAGCTGAGATCTAGCACAGAGAGAGCTGGCCTCCGACAGCAGGAAAACCTTGGTTCAAGTTCCATCTCTGACATATCCTGGCACATCTCTTGGCTCGTCAATGTTTTAAGCAACTCATTAAAACTCAAAGTGTTCACCTGCATTGGTGGAGAAAGATTCCTTTTGTGGGAATCCCCTTTATCACTGAAATGGAAGGTCTAGTCTTTGTATCTATTCCTAAGGTTATTTATTATTTAACTGTACACTACAGCAAAGCCTTTGATAAAATAATCACTCCTTGGAATTCTGCCTTTATCATTTTACACAGACCATCCTACCATTAACTTCTTGAAGGCAGGTAAAGGTCATTTTACCCCTCCCCAAGGGTTTTCCAGTCCATTTAAAGGGATTGGAGGGAGGAGGGATTTAGGATGTCTGCCAACTGCTCCACCTAATTATAAAGATGGTTCCCTTTCACCCCGTTCCCATTTAGCCAATAGATTAGATATTATAAAGGAATGTTTACTTCAAAAGGTATGATCACATATATATAAATGTACTGCCCCAACACATGGGGCTTAGTATTTCCCCTTTACTACCTCAGTCTCTGAGGAGAGGAAGGGGATTAGGTTCTTCCCATAGTTTATTTCCTATAGAAGATTCCCAATTCCAAGTTCACAATCACTCTTGGCATTCTGGTCTCTCTGGGCTTCCCTGCTGGACTGACTGGCCGGTGTGTCCCTCCCAAAATGCTGGCTCCAAAGTCACAGGCTTGAACTCCGAGGTCTTTTGAAAATTACTGCTGGTATCTGAAACTGAGGTCAAACAAAACAGAACAGGGCAGCTAGGTGGTGCAGTAGATAGAGCACCAGCCCTGAAGTCAGGAGGACCCGAGTTCAAATTTGATCTCAGACACTTAACACTCCCTGGCTGTGTGCTCCTGGGCAAGTCACTTAATCCTGATTGCCTCAGTAAAAACAAACAAACAAACAAAAAACAAGAACAACAATTACAACAAAAAACCAATATAAAACTGATTCCCCAGGCCCATTTCTAGGAGTTAAAGTAAAACGGGATGGGAAAAGGGGAAAGGTGCTCTCCCTCCAGCTTCAGTTCAGAAACTGTGATTCAACAAGAATTTTCATCATCTGGAAGCCTTAGGAAAGAGAGAGACAGTAATAATCTTGCCAGTTTTAAAAACAATCTGGTGACATAATTGAGGGAGGCTATTGTACAAAAATGTAGGCTATAGAGGTGCCTCCATGTGAGGTAATGCCCAAACCCAGGACAAGCTCCTTACAAGCAAATTTTAATTTTCATGTTTAGATCTGCTTGTAGATATATTTCAGTTTTGTATGCACTCTGACAAGTGACTGCTTCCCTTGTTCTCAGTTTCCTTTTATGCAAGCATAAGATTCTTTCTGGCTCTAATAATCAGGGATTCTCTGATTCTGTATCAAGTAAAAATTACCCCGCAATAAACAATGTGGACAGTTCATAGCTGCTTTAGATTAATTAGGATCAAAATCATTCCCCATCAAAAGTATAGATCCCTTCAAACTTATCTGGATAATATTGCTATTGACCATGCAGGAGTAATACATGAAATTCTAAAAGGTAAATAAGAAAAACACAAGCAAACAGGATACAGGGTGAGGAAGAGAAAATATATTTCTCATTTGTTTCTAAGCAAGGGGAGATGAGGATTACAAGAGATGTTAAATGTTGCATCAACTTTCAGATCTTCTGCCAATCATCAATACTCTTCGGCTCTCCTCAACTTCACCTTTGATCAGATCCTCCCATCCCATTCCCCCAAACCATCCTGAGACGCAAAGTAAAGAAAAAAAAAAATCAGAGGAAGGGTATATTTTTAAGAAATTTTATTTTATTAAAAGATTCTCATCTAGAAGGTGAGGAACACTAGAAAATATAGAAAATGTATAGCAAACAACAAAATTAAGTAAGAAACATTTAGCATAGAAATGAATGGGAAAATATAAAAAGAAAAATATTAAAAAGCATAATTTCATTTCACTTATTGTGACATTTTTTTCCTCAACACTTTGGGTTATACCCTTATCTTTTTTTACCCCTTGTTAATAGCATCTATTAGATTGAGATTTCAATAGAAAAGATTTATTTTGAATTCCTGTGATCCTAGGAAGTACTTTAAATCAACATAGTCATGCTATATAATAATATACACAGGGTAGCTAAGTTCCCACAGCCCATGGGCTAAATTTTATGATGCACTGATTATAAGTGAGTCAAAAAAACATATTCTGAAACAGAACTCTTACCTTCATGCTTTCTATGTGCTCCCACTAGGTAGCTCAGAGCCAATCACTCCCACCTAGCAGCAGCATTGCTTCTTGCAACAGCATTTCTGCTGGCAGCAGCATTTCTGTTGGCAGCAGCCCTTGCCACAGCCACAGCACTTACCACAGCCACAGCCACAGGAGCCACAGCCACCACAGCAGCAGGTGCGGCGGCAGCAGACCACTGTCGGGCTGCAGCAGCCCCCACAGCAGCCACAGCAGCAGGGGCAGCAGCCGGAGCAGCAGCCTACACGGCGGCAGGTACAGGTGGTACAGCAACAGTTGCCACAGCCACCGCAGCCGCCGCAGCCGCCACAGCCGCCACAGCCGCAACCACCGCAGCCACCGCAGCCACCGCAGCCACCGCAGCCACCGCAGCCGCCACAACCTCCACAGCCACAGCAACCCATAGTGTCAGAACAGAGAGTTCAAATGAGATGAGGAGAGAAAGGTCTCAGGAGAGGTGGGTGAAGTTTGATGCTCTCCTTCTACAGGACAGCCCTTATATACCATTTTGGGGGTTACTTATTTACCCCAGGATCCTTGTTGTTGTTTGCCCTGATTACCACGGCAGAACCTCATTTTGTGTTGTTTACTTCCTTACTAAATACCTTCGGCCTCATTAAATCGCTTATTTTAGCTTTTGCTAAATTTACTTGTTTTGAGTCGCATTTGTAATGAGAACAAGAAATGACAAATAGTTAGTGACCCTTTAACTTGGTGGAGATCTGCCTGTCAAGTGAAAACCCAATGATGTGGAAGTGTAGGGATCCAAATTATTCAGGATCCATTTTCATTGTCAGTGTCCTCTCTAGCCCTTTGAGACTGAAAGCTGGAAGGGATTTCTAGACTAACCCCTTTGACAAATGAGCAAACTGAGCCCTGAGAGGTCAGGAGAACGCACCTAGAACCACATAGGTAGTGAAGAGCAAAAGTAGGAGTTGAATCTGAGTCCTCTCAATGTAGTCATTATTCTTTCTACCTCCTACTGCACTTCCTCCTAAGACTAGGTGATCTCAAAAGCAATTTCCACACCTGAAATATTATACTTCCATAAATTCTTTCCACATTTAGTGGAAAGGATGAAATGTAAGCATTCAAAAACTAAAAGTGTTCTTCCATTCCCAACCATGCAACAGCCCCAAGACATCACATCTATGTAGGGAATATAAAGAGCTTAAACTCTCTCAAGTACACTGCTGCTTTAATTTAGATTTACAAGGAGAAAAAACTAACACTGCAAATCTTGGGACAAGGACTAGCAAAAATAACAATAGGTAATTCCAGGAAGTCGGGGACTTCACCTTGGTCCCAGGATGTTTCTGTAACACAAGCTGTATAAAACTTAAGGACATTTCCTGAAGAAGCTTGGATCTGGTAAGGGGTGATAAAGATAAAGTAGGAGGGAAGAAATGCACTATGACCCCAGAGGAAATCCAGTCCAACCTTAGCCTCTTGAAATCATGTTCTGTTCTTCCTTGTAGAACTTCCTCTAAAGATTACCTCCTACAAAAAGCCTTTCCTGATCTCCCAGGCTTGTGCTAGGGAGATGATTTTAAAATAATCATAGGTCTAGCCATCTGTTTACATCTTATAGTCTCTGAAGTAGAAAGTAAACTCCTAGAAGAAAGCTACAATTTGTGTATTATCTTTACAGTCATGGTCATCCAGGAAAAGGCCTTGCATACAACAGGCACTTAAAAAATACTTGTTGACTCCAAAAACTCTGATTAATGAGATGACCACGCAAGATTCCAGAGGATTGTTTATGACATATTGCAAGTCATCTATTGACTAAAAGGTGAAAGACTCTAGGAGTAGAATGGAAATACACTTAATTGGATTCGGCAAATGTATGTATTTGTTTGCCTGACTGTTTGCTACAAGGATTTTTATTTTTATCTTAAGGGAAGAGGATAGCTACAGATCGTATTACTGAAAACAAGAAAAAAGAAAAGTGGAAACTTTTTTAAGACAAGCAGGACAAACGTGTTAAATTTATTATACAAAATTATTTTGAATAAGCAAATTGCATGTAATAGAGATTTGAGGTTTTACATAAAAACATTTTATCATGAGTTGCACATAAAAATGTTAATTTGTGTGGTAAGTTCAAAATTTTTAAAAATTCAAGAAATTGTTGAATAAGATTTGAGAAAACAAATTCTCTCACAAGGGGCAGATCTTTTTAGTTGACAAATTGGAAGGATTCTTCCAAATTGAGGTTAAGTAAATCAACCTTTAAGGTAAGTTTGTCACATCTTTAGAAAAAAAGAAAAATTTTACTTTTTTTCATTTTCCTTGGGAATGGGTGCAATATTAAGAGGGAAAGGTTGATTTTATTTCTTAAAAATATCGTCATAGAAAAAGATAATGATAAATATTGGAGGGCATGTGGGAAAACTGGGACACTAATACATTATTGGTGGAGTTGTGAACTGATTCACCATTCTGGAAAGCAATTTGGAACTATACCTAAAGGGCTATCAAATTGTGCATACCCTTTGATCCAGCAGTGGTATTACTGAGAATGTATCCCAAAGAAATCATGAAGGAGGGAAAGGGACCCATTTGTGCAAAAATGTTTGTAGCAGCCCTTTTCGTAGTGGCAAGAAGCTTTAAACTGAGTGGATGCCCATCAGTTGGAGAATAGCTAAATAAATTATGGTATATGAATGTTATGGAATATTATTCTATTAAAGAAAAAAACAATTTGCAGGATTATTTCAGTGAGCCCTGGAGAGACTTACATGAACTGATGCTAAATGAAATTAGCAGAACCAGGAGATCATTGTACACGGCAACAGCAAGATTATATGATGGTCAGTTCTGATGGACGTGGCTCTCATCAACAATAAGGTGATTCAGACAATTCCAATGGTCTTGGGATGAAGAGAGCCATCTGCACCTAGAGAAAGGACCATGGGAACTGAGTGTGGATCACAACATAGTAATTTCACTCTTTTTGTTGTTGTGTGCTTGTGTTGTGTTTTCTTTCTAATTTTTTCCCTTTTGGATCTGATTTTTCTTGGGCAGCATGATATTTATGGAAATATATAGAGAGGAAATGCACATGTTTAACATATATTGGATCACTTAATGACTGGAGGGGAGGAAGGAAGGGGAAAAAATTAGAATACATGGTTTTGGTTTTGTAGGAATGAATGTCGTCGAAAATTATCCATGTAATATATTTTGAAACTAAAAGCTATAATTTTTTTTAAATAGCCAGTCATTTTCACAGAAGATAGATAACATAGGATAGAATCAAGAGAAAGTTTTTGACAATTAATTTTTAGGACACCTGATACATTATGCTGTTTCAGGAAAAAATAATGTATTTGGTCTACCCGAGATCATATATTTATTATGGGCAAACATGTCTGTCTCAGAAACACATCATGTTTTATGTTTCTATCAGGTGACAATTCTGTTTCTCCATTCCTGTATGACACTCAATAGTCTCCTGACTGATAAACATATCTTTAACATGATTTATACCTATGGAATTCCTAACAGAGGTAATTATTAGAGTGTTTACTTTTATGCTAGCTACTATTTCCTTCTAAAAGTAAAGAGTATTTAGATGAATGGTATCCTACTTTTTACATATGGCTGTGCCAGGATCTTATCATATCTTTTCTTATCTCTCTAATATATTTTACTTCCTTTGTATACTAAGATAGAAAGTAGCCGAAACAGCCCTCTTTGTAGTGACCAGAAACTGGAAACTGAATGGATGTCCATCAGTTGGAGAATGGCTGAATAAATTGTGGTATATGAATATTATGGAATATTATTGTTCTGTAAGAAATGATCAGCAGGATGATTTCAGAAAGACCTGGAGAGACTTACATGAACTGATGCTGAGTGAAATGAACAGGACTAGGAGATCATTATATACTTCAACGACAACACTGTGTGATAATCAACTCTGATGGACATGGCCATCTTCAACAATGAGATGAACCAAATAAGTGCCATTTGTTCAATAATGAATTGAACCAGCTACACCCAGGGAAAGAACTCTACTACATAGCATTCCCATTCCCTCTTTTTTTGTCCGTTTGCATTTTTGATTTCCTTCACAAGTCTAATTCTTCTTGTGCAGCAAAATAACTGTATAGATATGTATACATATATTATATTTAACATATACTTTAATATAGTTAATATGTATTGGTCTACCTGCCATCTGGGGGAGGGGGGGAGGGGAAGGAGGAGAAAAATTGGAACAAAAGGTTTTGAAATTGTCAGTGCTGAAAAATTACCCATGCATATATCTTGTAAATAAAAAGCTATAATAAAGAAAAGAAAGAAAGAAAATAGCCAAAAGTCTGTCTTCAGGATTTGACATCTTACTCCAGAAGATGGAAAAAATGAATTTAATGAATTTAGAATGGAAGTATTGAATGGCCACCAAGAACATTTACACTGCACAAGGACTCAAATCAGAAAGGGGTGGGGTGGGGAGTGAAAGCCAAGGTGAGAACTTGGATGTTTGAGAAGTAAAGGGAAGTTAAAGACTCCCAAAAGGGAATCAAGAGTCATTCAATTTGCTTTCATCCAATGGAAATCCCAGAAATTAAGTAATACATAAGTTACTGATGATGTATTACTGGAATTTCCAAGCACACAGAATGAAAGTGGTTAATCAGCTTTCCTAGTTCTTGCCCTATGGAAAGTTTCTTTCAGAGCTTCTAAGGGCTTGCTTTAGAGTGTTCGAATATTCATAATTATGATTCCTTTTGATCAAAGGGACTTCTTTTATCATTTAATTTTTTTCTCAGTATTTCAATGCAGTCTTAGATTTAAAAAAACAAAACAACATTGTAAAGTCAGCAGAAATTCCATTCTGCCTCTCTTAGTAATTTTAGCTGACTTACCAAAGTTTACCAGTGATCCCTCTTTATCTACACACATTGACCTTAATACATTTCTATTTTCTTCCCTTTGCTATGCCGGTTGGTATGGTGATTGGAAAACTGGACTTGGAGTCAGGAAAACCTGTTGAAATCTTCCTCTGATCCTTAGTAGCTATATGATCTTAGGCAAGTCTCTTAACTTTTCAGTCTTTGTCTCTTCATCTGTAAAATTGGGGTAATAATAATACCTACCTCATTGAATTGTAAAGATCAAATGAGATAACAAATTAAGTGCTTTGCAAGTCTTAAAGTGCTGTGTAAATACTAGCTATTATTATTGCAATTATTGTTATTATTATTGTATCTGTGGCAGTGAATCGAGTAGTTTTTAAATATTGTTGGATAAGTCTCAGTTGAGAAAATTATGATTTTTTATGAGAGAGAATTTGACTAAAGAATTCTTGTCATAGCCATCCTTCCTATGACACTCAGTGACTATTCATTTTGATCAAGTCTCCAACTTTTTGATCTTGATTGGTCAGTGGATTGTCAGGTCTGAACCAGTCACACAAATTTTTGACTTCGTGGTGGGAAAAAATACATATTATGGAAGGTGAAAGATGAAATGACTGAGGAAATTAAAGTTTGATCTTCTAAGCATATCAGTTTATTAAGCAATGCATGCCAAAATGTCCTCAGCTTAGGCCTGGGGAAAATGGGGTAGGGAGGAAACACATTTTCATACATTAAAAACAATTAATCACATAAGGTCAATTAATTAAAAGGAAACAATACAACATTAGGTGATGGGACTTTCCAAGTGGAGAGGGAGAGAGTGGATAGGTGCAGTTCCCTACAATCAGAAAAAAAGAGGACTAATCCCCTACAAGTGCCTGTAAATAATCAAAGGAACATGGAAACAATAACTGATTGATCAGTATGGGGCCAATTTCACATAAAGTGCATGGGTTGAGATGTACAAATATACGAAAACTTCTGACATCAACTTTTGGATCTGTTTCTGGCCAATATAACTCAGGTCCTTGCTTAAGGGTCTCTAAGCAACAAGGAGTGTTGGTCTAGTTTCCCAGCCATGCAGAGATAGGTTCAAATAAAATGCGATTTTCTCCCAATTCCCACAATTGAAAAAACTTTTCTCAGTGGACTAGATTCATAATTGAATAGAAATGGAACTGAGCTAGCTCCAGAACAGTTGCAAGACAGAACCAGTGAGTTTCACTCAATTCCCACAATTAACCACTTGCTGTCTTATTCCCCTCGGTTCTCTCCAGTATCTTGCCAACTTCAACTTTGCCATAAC
Organism: Sarcophilus harrisii; assembly: GCF_902635505.1. Classification (NCBI taxonomy): domain Eukaryota; kingdom Metazoa; phylum Chordata; class Mammalia; order Dasyuromorphia; family Dasyuridae; genus Sarcophilus; species Sarcophilus harrisii. Next base: position 54,011,826 of record NC_045428.1, on the reverse strand, counting down.
TAAACTCATCATCTTCTCCCTGGGACCTATACCTCCACCAAATGCCTTTATTTCTGTTAACATCACCATCCTCCCAGTCAGTCATCTGTGCTGGGGATCATCTTTGAAACTTCCTTCTCTCTCATCCACCACCTTCAGTTCACTGAAAAATTATATGAATCCTCTCTCCAAATCCTCTCTTATCTCTCTCCTTCCTTTCATTCTAGCTACCCCATTAATTCTTTCCTGGAATATTACAATAACCCTGTCCCTGGCCAATCACCAGATGGCTTTATCATTTTCCTAGTTTTCTATTCCTGGTCACTCATTCATGACACTCCAATTATCCAATCATAATACTTCTCTGATCAAAACTTTCAGTGGCTTCCCCGTGCTTACAGAAGAGAGCAAGAACTCCTCATCCTTCCAAAGTTCTCCACAGATCCACTGTAACCTACCTTTTCAATTTTATCTCATAATACTTCCATATATTGGTTCCATACTACTAAACTACTTGTTTCTTCTGAATATGATCCTGCCCTTTCCACCTCATGTCTGAGATGGATTCCCACATATCTCTCTAAGATGCTACTTGGGAAGCATCTGTGACTTCATTGCTGTAGGGAACTCTCAATGCAGAAATTCTCTATACTACTGAATATAGGAATAATTTCTGTAGCTTCAATTCATAAAGAATGGGACTCTGAGAAATTCTGTGATTTGCCCTGAACCATATAGCCATCACCAGTCTTTCAGAAGAAGGATGTGAAACTAGGGCTTCCTTATTCTGAGATCAGCTCTCTCTTCCTTAATGACTTCAGCTAGAAATGCACTTTCCCTTCCCAAATTTTTCCTAGTACTTTGAATCCTTTTGCTGTGTTTATATTATATTTCTACTATAATCAGTATAATCTTATACTGTATTTATATTATAATTTGCCACATTAAGAATTTAAAGTTTTGTTTTTTTTAATAGCTGGCAAGGAAACCTAAATTTCATGTTTAATTTGTAAAGGTTTCCAGAGTTACAGTTTAGTTACAAATGAACTTTTGAAAAGAATCCTTTTGAAAGTTCATCATAGATAGTTGTAAAGGGCTGAAACTTTTGAGTAGGTGCACTGGAATCAGAAAACAAGACTTAAGGCTAATTACTTATTGGACAATACTCTATTAGCATATGCTTGGAAAATGGCCCTTCCCACTATTCTGTGCTGGCTTAATCTTTTGGTGTATACAGAGAATTGTAGGGGGGATTAGGGGGTGGAAGAAGACAAGCCAGGGTCACTTTAGCTGTGGACAAGGAGGAGAGAAGAGGTTCTGGGAGCTCGTGGAATTTTCGTCTATCTTCTTTACTTCTCCCCCTAAAGACCAAGGACTTTTGCTTATCCTGACTCCGGCTGATTCTAAAGCATACAGGGTGCTAACTCAGTCTTCACAGATAGTAATTCTGTGAGTTATGTTTAACATAAGTTTGCTTAAATTTAAATCATTTTTTTAATTCTATTAAAAATGACCAGCATCTAATTTAATTAGAAAACTTGTGGATTTAAAAATTCACAGGACCATAATAGAAAACAAGATTCAAAATGCAACTCTAGTATACTAACTACTATTCATCTATCTGCTTTACCTAATAGCATTAATAACATTCCTTGAAATCCATCTGTGATATTTACATTATAAAGCTATGGCTTCTCAATTGGTACCCCTGAAACTATTTCCTTAGATTCTCCATGCAAAAGAGCACTTCTCTTGAGAACAGTCTTAAAGTATTCAAAACCATTATTTCGTGGAAGAAAGCTTAACTTTCGAGGCTATCAGAGGTCTCAGTCTTTGCATACCATCTATTCAAGTTGATTACATTAGTGGACATCTAAACGCTTGGATCTAATCATTTTTAAGTGGGAAAAGTCTAAAATTAAGGAGACCCCTTTCTCTTTACTTCTATTTAATCCATAGGAAATTCCTAACAAGAACTCTACAAGTCCCTTTTAGCTCCATGCAAACAATATATCTCTCATGCCTGTGGTTGTAGAAACATAATCTTGCTGTTTGTTGAAGCTCTGAAAGATAAAGATTAAACTTATTTGCTGAGCTCAGGGACTTACTTGATCAGTTAAAGCCAGAACATTATATCAAAAGGTTAATAGCACCAGCTCATGCACAGATGCATTAGGAAGTTACCAAAGGAATATGTGATTTAAGGCTTCCTTCTTCACCCAATACCCTTTTAAACTTACTTGTGGCCAGTGCCCAAAATTTTACCTTTAAAGATTTAATTTTATTCTGTTAAGAAACCGTCTTCTATCAGAAAGCAAGTAACTAACAGAGAACATGTTTCGAAGCAGAAATTGTGGAGAGAGGTTGAAGGTAGTTGACTCCTGGTGTAGAAAGGGAACTATACAAGTAGTATGGCACAGAAACCAAAGCTGTGAGATCAACATAGACAAATTTTATGTACTTCTCAATTTTGTCTTCTTAGTAATAGTCAAAGAAAAATTATCAAAAACTGAGCTTTGACCAAATTGTCATTTATTAAATAAAATGTTCAAGACTAGCATGTTAAATGAAAATCATTCAAAGCAATAAAAGAGCAAGAATATCTAGGACTTTTTTAAAAATTTCAAATGAAATAATGAAAAAGGGACACTGGGTCTCACATTCCTAATGTCAAACTATGTTCAGAGGAGTAATTGTTAAAAACTAGTTTAAAAACTGCTTAGTTAATTTAAAAAATAGAAAAGTAGATCACTAGTACTAATTAGAGAAAACCACTAAAAATTAACTGAATAAAGCATTCTGGTGTTTGAGAAAGCCAAGAATATAAATTTCTAGGGGATGTTGGATAAGGCTTGCTGGGGAGACTGAAAGGCAATTTGACAGAAATTTGACTGAACCAGCATCTTAACATTATATGTTATATAATGTTATATACATATAACATATATACATTATGTAATATATAACATTATTAATATATATATAACATATAATGTATGTTAAAATAAAGTTCTACATTGACATATACATCATATCACATCAACAACAACAACAAAAAAACCCCACACTTAACACCCTATACCAAGATAAGGTCAAAGTGAGTTCATGATTTAGACATAAAGAGTGATATTATAAGCAAATTGGAAGAACAAAGGATAGTTTACCTCTCAGATCTGTGGAGGAGAAAAGAATTTGTGACCAAAGAACTGGAACTCATTATTGAACACTTAGATAATTTAATTATTATATTAAGTTACATTTTTTTTGTACAAACAAAACTAATGCAGACAAGATTACAAGGGAAGCAAAAAATGTTTTCCCAATTTTACATTCAAGGGTTCTGATAAAGGCCTTATTTCTAAAATATATAGAAAATTGACTCAAATTTATAAGAATTCAAGCTATTCACCATTTGATAAATGGTCAAAGAATATGAACAGACAATTTTCAGACAAAGAAATTGAAACCATCTCTAGTCATTTGAAAAGGTGTTCTAAATCACTATTGATCAGAGAAATGCAAATTAAGACAACTCTGAGATACCACTATATACCTCTCAAATTAGCTAAGATGACATGAAAAAAATTGACAAATGTTGGAGGGGATGTGGGATGATACATTGTTGGTGGAATTGTGAACAGATCCAACCATTCTGGAAAGCAATTTGGAACTATGCTCAAAAGATTATCACATTGTAATCCTTTGACCCAGCAGTGTTTCTACTGGGTTTATATCCCAAAGAGATCTTAAAGGAGGGAAAGGGACCCACGTGTGCAAAAATGTTTGTAGCAGCCCTTTTTCTAGTGGCAAGAAACTGGAAACTGAGTGAATGACTGAACAAGTTATGGTATATGAATGTTATGGGATATTATTATTCTGTAAGAAATGATCAGCAGGATGATTTCAAAGAGGCCTGGAGAGACTTAAATGAACTGATGCTGAGTAAAGTGAGCAGAACCAGGAGATCATTGTACATGGCAACAGCAAGATTATATGTTGATCAGTACTGATGGATGCGGCTCTTCTCAACAAGGAGATGATTCAGGACTGTTCCAATGATCTTGTGATGGAAGAGAGCCATCTACACTCAAGAAGGAGACCTGTGGGAACTGAGTGTGGATCACAACATAGCATTTTTACTTTTTTTGTTGTTGTTTGTTTGAATTTTGTTTTCTTTCTCTTTTTTCCCCCTTTTTTGATCTTAATTTTCTTTTACAGCAAAACAAAAAATAGAAGGAGGCACTTATGACTTGTGGGAAATTTATAATCAAACAAAAGGCAAAAGATATCACAAAAAAAAGACTGATTATATTAACTTAAAAATAATTTGCATTAACTAAATAAATTTAAATATATTCAAAAGAGAAAATGTCAATTGAGGAAAAAAATCTTTGCATCCAAAGATATTTATGGAATTGATACATTTATCAATACATAGATCAGTAGTTCTTAAAAGTATGATCCTAATGGTAGAAATTATGTTTTCTTATTTATACTAAGATACTCTGATTCCTAATAAGACAAATAACTTAAATACTTAAATAAACAAAAGCTCTTTGGGGATGGGGTCCTTGATTCTTAAGGGTGTAAAGAGATCCTCACAAAAAAATATTTGAGATTCATGGACTTCACCCAAGAACCTGTTCAGAGGATATCATTTATCAAAAAAAGAAATGTAAACTATCATCCATGTCACTCATAATAAGGAATCACATCACATCCAGCAAATTGACAAAGAGCATAAATGCTTCAAATAATCAGTGTGAAAAGGACTGGGGGAAAAAAAGACATATAAACATGCAGCAATGAAATGCTTCAACCACTTTTGGAAAACAATTTGAAATTATGCTAGAAAATTTGATTAACCTGGTATCATAGGTTAATCTTAACTCCTAACTCTGACCTTGTGATACTACTCTTGAGCATAAATCTAAGGGAAGTCAAAGAAAGGCAGAAAAGTCATGGGCATATCAAAACATTCACAGCAGTGCTTTCTATTGTAGCAAAAACAATTAACAAACTAAAAATAAAGTTTTTTTAATTTTTATAATTGCTTTCAAATATGAAAGTGCAAGATGAAGCACAGTTCATACACAGTGTATGGAACAGATTATATTTATATCATAAGTGATGGATATGAGGAATTCAGAGAAATTTGAGATTTGTTTGAACTGATACAGAACAAAGTAAGCACCACTAAAACAATTATGTTTAATAATCACAAAATGTGAAAGAAAACATGAAAACCATTAGGAAGCAGACAGATTCAATAGCCAATGATACATCTAGAGGCTTCATCATAAAACATACCTCCTTTCTCTTCATAAAGATCTCTTGCATTACAGATGCTGAATGGGGCCTGTCAGTTATGGTTTATATGTTGATTTGCTTTGCTTTATTTTATAATTAGGGAAATTGGGGAAAGGTTACTGAGCATTTTCAAGAATATAAAGAATATAAAAATATCTTTTTGTAAAAATGCAGTGATAATCATCTTAAAGCAAGCTTCCATAATTCTATATGAGATTTACTTTAAAATGTAAGCTACTGAGCATCAGGGACAATAGCAAAATAATAGTTTTTCAATGTTCTTGTTTATAGTTAATAAGCATTTTAGAAGAGGAGTTTTGTGTGATAGTTTTTTGTGCTAATCTCTTTTTCCTGTAAGTACAATAGAAGGGAACATATGACCATCACTTGTTTGGGCCAATTTTCATTTGAACTTCAGTTTTATGTACTCATTAGGAACTGCCAAAATAGTTTCTTGCAACAAGGAAGCCATCAAGGAAGGGTAGAGAATAGAGTTCTATCCACAAGTGTTCTACTTCCTTAATTAGAAACTGACATTCCTTTATCTGACTGGAATCTTTTACCATTCCACCTCATCTCCCCATAAATATTCTTCATCTTGATCAAGACCTCCCATTCCTTCACCTTTCAGTACTTTCTCAGGTCATTAGTCTTGATCAGGCTTTATTTGTTAATATCTTTTAAAATCATTTTTTATCTTATTAATTAAATTTTCTTTTTATTATGAATATGATGATAATTTTCTTAAACATTTCCAAAGACAAAAAAGAACAGAAAAAGGATTGCTTATTGGGACTTTTCTATCACTTATATTTTCCTCCTCCTCCTTCTCTCTCTCTTGCTTCTCTTCCTTCTTTGTAGCTTTATTACTCTTATCACACCCTGTCACTGTGGAAACATCCCCAAGGTTTTCTAGATCTTCTTGTCACTCTCTATATTATCTATCTTGATGGCCTTATCAACTCTCATGGATTGAATTATTATCTGTCTGCCAATAATTCACAGATCTATATATCAAGTCAGTATTTCCCCTGAGTTTCAGTCCCATATCTCCAATTGCCTATTACACATTTCATTCTGAATGTCCCAGAGACTTCGCAAATTCAAAAATTGAACTCATTATTCCCTCCCCATAAATCTTGTCTCTTCCAAACTATGTCTGTCAAAGACATCATCATGCTTCCAGTCTCCCAAGTTGAAAACATTAACATTAATCTTGACTTTTCAATCTCTTTCACCATATAAATCCAATCAATTGCCAAATATTGCTGTTTTTAGCTCTAGGTCTCTGGTAGAGAAAGTCTTTCTTTATGTTCACAAAACTGTCATTTCAGTTCAAACTCTCATCATCCATCTAGACTCCAAATTGTTCTATCTGCCGCAAGTCTCTCTCCTACTTCCTACTTCCTACTTCCTACTCCTACTTCCAGTTCATCCTACATATTCTTCTAATGTGATTTTCCTTAAGCACAGATCTGATCATGTCACTTTCCTGATGAATCAACTCTAATGATTTCTGTTTGTCTCTAATATCAAATATAAATTCTTCTGTTTAGATTTTAAAGTTCTTCATAGCCTTGCTCCTGAATAAACTATTTATCCAATTTCACTGGACATTACTTACTCTCTCACACCTTGTGTTCTACCCAACCTCCCTCTTCACTTTGTTCCTCACATAGAACATTCTACCTATTTTTTTCAAGCCTTTGTATCAACCATTTCTCATGCCTGGAACACATTCCTTTATCACCCAACCTCATAACATCCCTTTCTTCCTTAAGACATAGTTTAAAAAGCAAAGCAAAATACCTTGGTTTATATCAGTAGTGTCAAATAGAAACTAGGCTACAAATGATACATAAAGATATTGGGACAGCGTATTCACTTTGAGAACTATATATTAATAATATCCAAGTTCAATTGTATGTTTATTAAAAATAAATACAAAAATTTTTATTTTTATTTATTTATTAAATATTACCCAATTATATTTTACTTTGATTCTTGCCATACTCATGAGTTTGGGTTTTTTTTGTACAAACAAAACTAGTGAGAACAAGATTAAAAGGGAAGCAATAAACTGGGAAATCATTTTTACATTCAAATTTTCTGATAAAGGACTTCATTTTTAAAATAGAGAATTGATTCAAATTTATAAGAATTTAAGCCATTTTCCAAGTGATAAATGGTGAAAAGATCTGAACAATTTTCAGATGAAGAAGTTGAAACTATTTCTAATCATATGAAAAGGTGCTCTAAATCATTATTGATCAGAGAAATAAAAATTAAGATAACTCTTAGATACCACTACACACCTCTCAGATTGGCTAAGATGACAGAAAAAGATAATGATGAATATTGGAGGGGATGTGGGAAAACTGGGGCACTAATACATTGTTGGTGGAACTGTGAACTTGTAGTTTTATAGGCTGCAATGAGTCCCTCTGATGAATTGTTTGATAGCTTTGTTCTACATGAAAACTTTCTTGATCCATTCCTCCCCTTTCCCAATCTACTGATGCTTTCCTCATAAACTGTCTTGAAACTAATTGTTTTGTACTTATTCTTTTTATATTAATTTTGCATGTATTTATATATGTCCTTGTCTTTCACATTACAATATAAGCTAATTGTGAGCAAGTCTTCTTTCAATCTTTGTCTTCATATCCCCAGAACTAGTACACAATAGATAAGAAATATTTATTGTTTCAAACTGAGGTAAAAGTTGAGAGCAGCTAGGAGACACAGTGGATATACAGCTCTAACCCTGCAAGTTCAAACCCAGCCTCAGACACTTCCCAGCTTCGTGAACACACAGAAGTCACTTAACCCTGTTTGCCTTAAATGTTTGCTTATAAAATAAGCAAGAGAAAGAAATGGCAAAGCACTCCAGTATCTTTGACCCAAATGGGATCACTGAGAGTCTAAAGGACTCAATAATAAAGTTGATTTCCATCCCTATCATAGAGATCATTTAAATTTAAATAATCAGTGTAATTGTAATTGTTTAACTTTATGAAACAGGCTTGGCAAAGTAGCTGACAAATAGTAGATGCTTGATAAAAACTTGTTGAATTGAATTGCATTTGTAACATTAAATTAATTAAATTACTAGGATATTGGAAAAGATCCTACCAACCATGTTATACCCACGAGATGGCGATCTTTTCTAAAATATAATGCCACATTATACAGTGAAAGGGGAACTAATTTTTCTACAAGTATTGAATTTAAGGATTCTTTGGTTTAGATCCAGATCTGAAGGGATAAATAGTGTGAATGAGGGCAGAAGAATTACCTTAGTATTTCCATGAAGGTAAGAGAATCTAGAACAACAATAATGAACCCTAGAACACCTTAAGAAAAGAATATTGGGGTACCAGTCTTTGGGCTCAGGAGATTTATTCCTAATTCTGTGAGCAAATCAAATCCTCTCTATGAGATGCGCTTTCCTTATCTGCAAAATGGAATCATGAAAATCATGGAAAGAAAACAAACTTTTTTACAAAACTTTTTTTATCCAGTATTTCTTTAAAGAGCCTTGGGGGAAAGAGTGATCTCCCATATTATGTATACATAAATATACATATATTCCACTTTAGATAATTCTGTTTTTCCTTAAAGGAAACCCAAATTTGAATACAAATTCCACTCACTGATTCTAGATCTATCCTTTCAACAAGTCCAATCCCTTTTTCATATAACAGCTCTTTAAATCACCAAAAATAGTTCTTATGATCCCCTGCAAATTTTTTTTCCAGGCTAAATATCTCCTTTAACTTTGGGATTCTAAATGCTGGAGATATGCATTTTATACACACATATACATATTATACATAAATGTATATTTACATATATACCATGTACAGATGCATGCATATGTATGTATACAATAAATAACTCTGCTTTGCTATATTTGGTTTTCTTTGTAATCTTATTTATCTAATTGTATGCATTTAGAAACATTATTCTGAGAAGAGAGTCACAAGTTTCAGCTGACTGCCAGACATGTCCATGCCACAGAAAAGATTAAGAACCTCTGCTTTAACTAATCTTATTAATTTCACCATCCTGACTGTCCTTATCTAGACGCTTTATCCACCGTATCAATGTCTTTCCTAAAATGTGGTTCCCAATGGGCTCCAAACCTTTAAGATTTTTGCTCATTTATCCTTCACAATTTCCAAGAATATAAATAGTATATATTAACAATGCAATTTTCACAGATTTATGTAATACAAAGTTCTTACTGATCCAGATGAAATGAATGTCCTCTTTAATTTGTGAAAATATCCTGCACCATCCCTTCTAACTCTAAAAAGGTCTGTGAATACATAAAGATAGTCCTTGATATTTGGGCTCTGGACAGAAGTCATTTTTTTCAATGACCCTGTCTCTGTTACAAAGTAGGACAGAAGCTAAAATTGTCTCTCTGATTCAAATCTCAGGGTTTTCTCCCCAGTACTGATCTCAGGAAAGACAAAAGGAAATTTTCAAAGAGTCAGATCCCTAATAACAGATTATTCTGCAAGCGACATCACATCCAGGTCACAGACATCTCAACAATGTATACTACTGATAAAAAAATGCATATTTGTATTCAGAATACCTCCAACAATGGGAAAGGGATCTTTTTTTAGGGTTACCATCTGGTTCAGGTTGTCGAAATGCTTCAGGAATTATGATTCCCCTCTGAGAGCAATCTTCATCTCATAATTAAGGACATGATGGGGTTAAATGAATGGTTAGATCATAGGAGTTAATATAGAAAAGATCTCTGATTGGGTTTGTTTATCATTTCACTGATATTTGAGTTACCATAATAAAATAAATTACACATTCCTGTTGTAGACCCTATGGGTCAAGACCTATATCTCTATACTAGATTCTTGGACCATAGTTTCTTATAATAGCCCTGGGCCATAGTTTCTTATAATAGCTTACCTCCTTTTCCTCAGTGATTATTGACCTCATTTTTGTTGCTCAGTAGTGTCTGATTCTTGTGAGTCCATGGAACATATTGTCTGAGGGTTTTTTTGGCAAAGATACTGGAGTGATTTGTCATTTCTTCAGCTCATTTCACAGATGAGAAAACTGAGATAAATGGGGTTAAATGACTTGCCCAGGATCACGTGAATAGTAAATGTCTGAAATCAGGTTTGAACTCAGAAAAATTAGTCTTCCTGACTCCAAGGTTTAGACCTTGGATTCTATCCATAGTGGTATCAACTATCTACCTCTTTTCTTCCTTGTTTCCATTGACTCTTTTAAAATTAGAAGTTTATGGTAATGAGAAGAACAGTAATTCTCTATATAGAAAATATATCAAATCTTAGAATACATGAGCCCAGAAAAAGTCCTGTTTTATCTTTTTTCTTTCTGCTTATTGCTAATGGCAAGGAGACTAACTTCCTGAGTGTGGAACCCACAGCATTAAGGATCTGTTATGCTTGCCCAAGAGTTCAGATTGCAGGGCTTTGAGGCAGATGAAGTTCATTTAAAAGGAGTTAAGGAATAGCAGAACTAGCTTTCTAGCTGTGACATGATACACAAGCTGTGGAGTGCCTTAGTCAAACAACCAGACTGCATGCTGGTCTTTCCATCCTGAAGTTGGCCACATGTCACCTAGTACTGCCTTCCTCCTACATGTACATTCATGCAGCTTCCATTTCATTACTTCACACAGATTTTCTGCGGGGAAAATGATATTTTAAGGAAACCATCAGAGTGCAGCAATGCTTTTTTATGTGAATAGCTTTGGAAGAAAAATGTAACCAGATCATGGCATAGCAGTAAAATTCACATTTCTCAAAGCAATTTAAGTTTTGAAAAGCTTTTCCTCGCAACAAACCACACGAGCTGGACAGATCATTCCCATTTGATAGAAAAGAAACTGAAACTCAGAATTGCTGACTTACCCATGAATCCTTAGCTCATAAATATCTGAGGCAGTGGGGTAAACTTATGGCTCCCAATTTTAAGTCCAGTGGTGTGCCCACAACACCACACTTGCCCTTAATGAAATCTGCTCTCCCTATCAACACCAAGAGGGAGCCCACAATGCAATAATGAATTTAAGCTTTTAAAATTCCATTTCTAAACTCTTTGCTGTTGTTTAGTCATGTCTGATTGTTTGGGGTTTTTTCTTGGCAAAGACACTGGTATGGTTTCCCATTTCCTTCTCCAGCTCATTTGACAGATGAGGAAACTGAGGCAAACAAGGTTAAGTGACCTAACCAGGCTCACAAAGCTAGGAAGCATCTGAAGCCAGATTTGATTTCAAGATGAATCCTTCTGACTCCAGGGCCAGCACTCCATCCACTGTGCCAACTAGCTGCCCTTTTGAAAACTCAGGAGGGATTTTAAAAAGCTGTGATTAACTAAAAGGGCATAAGAATTACATACAGATGCAAAAATCATGCTAAAATTTAGTTACCTGCAGTAATAATAAGAGAGAAATTAGTCTTTGAATTTATTGCATTTGCTCAATTTGGTGAGCAAAGCAAATTCTATCAGACATACTTCTTCCCAGTCTGTCATCACAATGACTGTTGCCAGGATTTTCATTCTATTCATCAACCATATTTTTCGATCTCTATCCTTCCTGTCAGGAAAAGTTCATTTCTCATTTTTGTATCTAAGCCTCAGGAGAATTGAGTCCTGCTTTGGATTTTTTTTTTAAAAGTGCTTTATCTCACAAAAATAAATAAAATGAAAATCTGGGGTCTTCTTTGTATGTCATATGAGAACATATTTTTAGTCATATTTCTAGAGCTCAGTGAACAACAAACTTCGATCAGTTAAAACCCTGCTAGATCATAGATAAATAAATCAGTTAAACCAAATCTTACAAAATGTGGCTATGTTAATAATTGTACTGGAAATACTTTAGATAGGGGTTCTTAACCAGGGGTCCCTGATTAGATTTCGGAGGATCTGTGAATTTGTTTTTTTGTTTTTGTTTTTTTTTAATTTATTTCAAGAAAAAATGAAAACAAAAATGAATACAAAACAAAATGAAACAAAAGAGAACATTGACATGTGCCGAGCAGAACATCAGGGAGAATTCAAAATATATAACAACAAATTATCATAAGAATTTGTTTTGTAAATAATATTTTGATAGCTACATTTAGATATTAATTTCCTTTGTAGTTCTATGTATTTTATTTTATGCCTTTAAAAACATTATTCTGAAGTAAGATTCCATAGGTTTTACCAGACTGCCAGAGGAATCCATAACACACAAAGAGGTTAAAGACCCCTGGCTTCAGATGGAATAGACACCTAAGAACTATTTGGATAGTGAATTCTCATTTTATTGACAGCATGTTGTTTTTATCAAAGTGATTCACACAAAAGAGCCAGATTCAAAGCTATCTGGCAAATCTCCTTTGATCCTTTTAAAGGGTCTGAGAAAAGGAAATGAGTTCCATGGCTAATTGATTGGCCTTAGGGGGGAAAGATGCTAAGAAGTACCTTTCAAATTCTCCTTCTGCCTGTATTGAGTGGGATCCCTCCTTATAATTACGCCTACAAACTGGCTTTGAGCTGCTCAAATACAAGAACCTGTGGTTTGGCAAACCTTCTGCAAATCTCTCCTTTCCAAGTCTTAATGTAGCAACACCCCCACCAATTTTTTGACAGCTCCTTGTAGTTCAATTATTTGTCAGATTGAAATGCTTTATTTACACATTGACATGGATTTTTAGTAACCACCAAGCCGCCAAATGTGTCATTTACTAGCGAAATGCCTCCTGTTCAGAAACATACCAAGCTGTGCCTAAGTCTAGGAATCTGGGGGGAAATTTAGTATAGGGTTCTTTTGTTTGTATATATTCAAAGTTCCATGGGGAGCTCTGGCTTCCTAGTGTTTTTCGGGAACATGTTCTTCTTTCTTCGCATACGTCCCATGGATTATATATACATATAATGTAATTTATTATTGTATTTATAATTTATATAGGAATATGTGTTTTACATATATATATATATATATATATATATATATATATATATGTATAGGGGCTTGATAAATCTGGACATGTGATTTCATTGCTGTGAAAATTCCCCATCAGTGAGGAAATACACTCTACCAATGCAGATTTGGTACCTACTAAATCAATCAATCAATGATCAATCAATAAAAACCAATAAATCAATAGACAGACACTTATTAATTACCTACTATGAGTCAGCCACTGAATTAGTTTATAATCTAGTTTATAGTTTATATATACATTACATATTAATTTATATAGTTTATAATCTAGTTGAGGGAGATAAAACATATATCCAAATTATTATAAAACAAATTAAAACATACCAGAAAGGTTCCCGAAGGTATATCCACACATTCTAGTTTAAATTCATTTGACATGCTACCAAGATTTCACCCATTCTTCACCAGTCAGTGAAAGAAAAAATCTGGTTACCTTAGAAATCAAGGAGACACAAAAGCACCCTTGCATGCCAACTTCTCAGCATTTTTCTCCACTAAAGCTGGATGCAACCTCAGAAGCTCAACTAGTCCAAATATTTCATTTTATAAATGTGGAAACAGGCCCAGGGAAGTTAAATAACTCACCCAAAATCACACATAGGTAAAGATATGCTGATGATTGTTTAACAACTCTTTCCCCTTTAAAAAATATACCCAAGCAACAAGGTGGTGCAGTGAATAGTCAGGAGGACCTGAGTTCAAATCTAGCTTCAGATACTTAACACTTCCTAGCTGTGTGACTCTGAGCAAGTCATTTAACCCCAATTGTTTCAGCGGAAAAAAAAAAAAAAAAAAAAAAAAAAAATATATATATATATATATATATATATATATATATATATATATGTATGTATATATATATATATATATATATATATATATATATACACCCAAGAGATACACTTTTAAGTTTAATCTGCATTAACATTTTCTCCATCCCTTTCATCAATCTAGCCATTTAGTAAAACAAATCAAGTCCCAATTTGTAGCATTTGCTACATTTCAAAGTGAAATGTTCACTCTAGAGAGTTAACAAGTGGTTCTCTTCAGCCCTTCTAAGCTAATTCCAATATATCCTCTCCCCCTTTCCCCTCCCCACAAGTATAAGTTAAATTCTCTGACTACAAAATCATTGTACCATGTATCCCTTTGGAACAAATTGTTCTCATCTGCCCATTCTGTGGGGGGAGATCTTCATATGTGTGGGATAGGTAACCTAACTCATTGACAGATTGGAAACTTAATGGTTACCTTCATCCTGGTTTTTAGCCTGTCTGCATGCTATAGCTTCCACAGAGCACTGAGAGCTTGGTCAGACTTTGAAGTTGCCAGGTCTTTCCATTGCATCTCAGGCTGTGGCCAATTTTCCTGACTTTTGTCTTGCCAGTGGATCACAATGACTCTGGAGGAGAGAGTAAGGCTATGATTTTGTACAACTTTGACTGAATTGTATTTAAGTGAGGCAAGGATGGACAACAATGTATCCCCTATATGACACTAGCTTGCGTACCCCAAACTCAAAAGTACAAAACCAAATACTTCTTGAAGTAAGCACACTGGTTTTATGGTTTGGATTGGTTTTATATAAACCTCATCATGGTAGATGTGCTAGTGCACTATTGACATTTTCCCAAAGAGAGATAGAGGGTTGAAAATCTACCCTGAATCTTTTCTTCAATCACTGCTGGTTCTCAGGCAGGATAAGGATATGCCCAGGTGACCACTAATAGCACCATTACCTGCTATATCAGTACCTGGAGGTTTTAGTACAAACATGGGGAGGAGGCGGTAGGAGTGGGAACTGGACCTGGGATTCACTGATATATAGGAATTCCAAGGTAAGATAAGTCCTACCACCAATGCATTTGGCCCCTTTGTTAACTAAGTCTTAGTCATTGTGCTCAGGCTCACATAGTTAGCAGGTATCAAAGACAATATATACAATATTCATGTTAAAACTTGAAGTCTTTACACACCTCTTAGGTTGGCTAACATGACAGGAAATGATGCTGATAAATGTAGGAGAGCATGTGGGGAAAGTGTGACACTAATACATTGTTGGTGGAGTTGTGAATTGATCCAACCAATCTGGAAACAATATGGAATTATGCCCAAAGGGTTATCAAACTGTACATACTCTTTGATCCAGCAGCATCTCTATTGGGTCTGTATCCCAGAGAGATCAGAAAAGAAGGAAAAGGACCCACATGTGCAGAAATGTTTGTAGCAGTCCTTTTTGTAGTAGCAAGAAACTGAAAAATGAGTGGATCCCCAACCGTTGGGGAATGGTTGAATAAGTTACAGTATATGAATGTTATGGAATATTATTTTATTAGAAATGACCAACAGGATGATTTCAGAAAGGCCTGGGGAGATTTATATGAATTGGTGTTAAGTAAAGTGAATAGAACCAAGAGAACATTGTCATGTGATCTGTGATGTGGGGTTTGTCACCAAATGATGGCAGGCATCAAAATTTGGGGTTCAGTAACGTGAAGAATTGACGATAGCTAATCTCTTTGTCAAAAGATGTATTTATTTAAGGAATAGGTTACAGACAAAATGAGGGATACAGGCAATGGTAAATATGAAATAGAATGGGAGAGTAAATGAAAGACAAGTTCCTCAGTGGAACCCACAATACCCAATAGAAAGGGAGCACCCCATGAGGTTGGGGTATGCCCTCAGCTGGCAGGCTAAATCCTTAGTTAGCTAAAAAGAGTTAGTTAGCTATAAGGAGGAGAAGTAGGTTTGGGAAGCATAGTGGAGTTAGGAGAGGTATCAAGTGGCCTGGAGGAAGGAGAAAGAATCCACAAAGCAGAGTGCTATGGTGGACTGACCCAAAGCAAGGTAGCAGCAGAGCCATGGGTCATAAGTTGTTTTATAGAAAAATTTTAGCCTCAGGGTCTTGACATAACTTGGATTTCTAATTGGATTACTTTTAGAGGGTAAGACCAAGGAACATCTATTATCAAAGCCTTCTTCCTGCTTGCCTAAGGAATTGACTTTTATCAACTCTTCTGGTAACCACACCTAACATTGAAGATTTCATCAAGTGTACACAATAACAACAAAAGACTGTATGATAATCAATTCTGAAGGGTGTGGCTGTTTTCGAGGAGATGATTCAGATCAATTCCAATAGACTTGTGAAGGAGTGAGCCATCCACATCCAGAGGGAGAACTCTGGGGACTGAATGTGGATCACAACATAGTATTTTCACTTTTGTTGTTGTTTGCTTGCTTTTTGTTTTCTTTCTCATTTTTTCTCCTTTTTTGTTCTGATTTTTCTTGTGCAACAAAATAAATTTGGAAATATATGTAGAAGAACTGTAAATGTTTAACATATATGGATTGCTTGCTATCTGGGAGAGGGGATGAGGGAAGGGAGGAAGAAAAATTTGGAACAAGAGTTTTGCAAGGGCAAATGCTGAAAATTATGTTTGCATATATTTTGAAAATAAAAGACTATTATTTTAAAAAGAAAAAAGAAAAAAAAACCCTGAAATTTCTCACCTAAGTAATGGATTTGGAGTTTAAAAAACTGCTGACTTCCAATTTTACAACTTTAATTTTCCTAGGCTTCAATTTCCCAATAGATAAATTGAGGTGATGGGGTGAGGGGATGTGGTAAAAAGGGGGACAGTATTACCAGATGATTTCTAGAGTCTCTCTGGTTCTAAATCAATCTAGTGGTGACAGTACAGAAACCCAGGTTACTAGCTTTCTTCAATTTCCTACACAGCTCAAATGGAGGGGAAAGAAGGGCTTTGGGGAAATATAAGAAGGGTATTAGCTTGGGAGAGGAATAGTTTTGAACTTCACAGAAAGGCTCTCAAACTACAGAGAATCTTTCGCTTCCCCAAAAACCCAAGGGCTAACCAATTCTTTAAGCCTGGCAAGCCTGGCATTCTGATTCTAAAGGATCAGCTCTGGACTGGCTTTCCCTTCACTCACCTGAGCCCAAAATGACAATTTTTCAGGATCTATTAATATTGATTTATTTCTATGGTCTATGTCATAAAATGAAATATAATTATAATTATGCAAATGTATGTAATTGATATTTAATCAGGTTGATCCCAAAGGATAAGACCTTCTGATGATTCTTTAACCAAATCCTGTCTGTTGCCAGTGGGCAGCTGTTGTGGGTGAAATGTGAAGTCATAAATAACTCTTACATTAATATTGAGGCAGCTGGAAGGGAAATGTCAGTGGGAAATGACATTTCAAACAAGTGCAAATTCTTTAATTCAGCCAATTTTATTAGTTTCCTATTGTAGCATTTCCTGGATTTGAATTATGGTGAACTTTTACCCTTATTTGTAGATGTTGATGAAAAATTTTTTACATGGTGAACTTTGCTCCAGATCTACATGTGAAAGAAAGAATGAATGAATGATAAAGCACCTAATAAGTGTTTCCTATATTCCAAGAACATATGTTAAGCAGTAGAGATATTAATATAATTACACAAGACAGTCTCTGCCTTCAAGGAGCCTTCATTTTAATGAGGGAAGATGACATAAAGGGGAGGTGAAAGGGAATGACACCTAGAATAATCTGGTAAGGTGTTGACATCCTTCCAAGAATTGTAGTGATCTTGCAAGGCAGTTATCATTTATGCAGCCTTGACTAAGCCTGAGAGCACATTCATCTCCCCTCCTTGGGGAGCTAGTTGAGCCCAGTCCTCAAAGCAGTTCAAATAAATAATTAAAGATGCAAGAGACATTCAGCAGGGCACAAATGAGACAGGTGAATGATGAAGGGGCCTTCAAGATCATTCATGCAATTGGTGATTGTTTGTATATATATATATATATATGAATCTTAGGAAGAAATAGCTATCTTCTGGGACTGGAATCTTGCTTTAGATTCTGGGAAAGTTATTTAACCCCCTCCCCTTGTCCTCAGTTTCCTTATCTGAGAAATAAAAGGGTTAAACCGATTGTCCTTTATTGTCCCTTCCAGTTCAAAATATGATCTATAAATCTCTAAAACTTGTTTACAAAAAGGAAAATAGATTTATTCAGTGAAAGAAGGAATGTATTTGCTTTTCTAAGCTCCAGAGGACAGAACTAGGGTTAATATTGCAAAAATGATGAATTTATGTTTGAGGTAAGGAATCTTCCCCCCTGAGGCAATTGAGGTTGAGTGACTTGTCCAGGGTCACACAGCAGGAAGTGTTAAGTATCTGAGAACAAATTTGAACTTGGGTCCTCTGACTTCAGGTAAGGAATTTCTTAACAAATGGTAGATTATTCAAAAAAGAAATAGGTAGGTGGTAGAGGGGAAAAAAGATTTTTTTTTAAATTAAATTTCATTTTTTTAAATTAAAAATCTATTTTTTTCTTCCTTTCATGTTATTTCACTCTCCAATTAAAATAGAAAAAGAAAAATCAAACTGTGTCACAAATATGCTTAGTCAAGCAAAATAAATTTTGATATTGGCTATGCAACTTAAACTTCACTAAGACTTTTGGAACAGCTTATATATGTCTTCTTCAGCATGCTTAGTCCATCAGTTCTCTGTCAAACTGTGAGTAATATATTTTTACATTAATCCTCTGTAATCATGGCATTGATTAGAGTTCTTAAAACTTTCAAAGTTATTGTTGTTTTCATCCACTGGAAGTCTCTGGTTATGTTCATTCTTGAAGAGGACCACATTGATATCATGTTGGGTTAAAGTACATTGTGAGCAATTGTGGTTTATCAAACCAATAAAAGCTCAAAAAGCTCTATCACAGGTCAGGCGCAAATATTACCTATGAACATTTGGAGTGGCGATGTCTCAAAATTCGAAAATCTCATATTTCTTTTGGGCTACTGCAATTGGTTAGTAAATAGCAAATTAATAGGTAATTAGAAAGCAGCTGTACTGGGTGGTCTTTAAGCAACAGCTGAATGACCACTCATTGGATAAGTTTTAAAGGAGGCTTTTGTTCAGGTCCAGATTAAGCTAACTGACTTCTGAAGTCATTTGTAGTTTTGAGATTCTTTAATTCCATGAAACCCAACAAAGCCCAAAATGTTACACAAAAGGCAGCACATCCTTTGGGACACAGGACAATCACAGTTGGGCATATGAATTTCTCCTTTATTCCAACCAGCCACTTGATAGCTTACCACCAGTTTTTTTGGTTCCTTCACCCATATAAAGTATTGTCATCAATACCATTTTTTAAATTCTCTGCCTGGCATTCAAGGCACACCACAGTGTGAAGTCAATTTACCTTTCCAACTTTTAGTGGGGATTTGCTTTCAGTTTGGGATCTGACTAGTGGCTTCTGTAGTCCCTTCCCACTCCAATTTCTATTCTTCTCTGATACCTCCTAAACTGTACTCCTGACCATTCTGTATTCCTGACCATCAGGACTGCTCTTTGCATGTTATGTGACATCAGGTATGAGCTTCTACTTAAGGCAAAAGGAGAGATTAATGACAGGCTATCCCTCGGATGTTTTCTGTGCCAGGACCTCAATACATTCTAGCTCCAGATCTGCTGCTTTCCTTTCCCAGAAAGAGGAATCCCAACTCAGGAACACACTCAGGGAAAATCCCCCTGATACTCAATACAAACACAGCCTTGATCCTTCCCTGAAAGTATCCTGTTACTCAGAAAGTTCTCTGTTCAAATGTGTTATTATTATAACATAGTCTGGATCTGGGAATTCATTCATATAGGTAACTCCAGCCCAGGAAATTTCCTTTATTAAAGGCAATCAGCACCTACTTTGCATCTTTTAGTCTTAGAGAATTGTTTAGAAATATGAAAGGTTAAATATAACAAATGAAAGGTTCATAGCCAGTATATGGCATAAATAACAAGGGAACTCAGGTCTTCCTAACTCTAAAGCTACCTCTCTATCAATTATAGTATGCTCCATAATATTATTATTGCTATTGTTATCAACATCATTATTACATGCTTACTGTCTCTTATTTCTCTCAATCTCTATCATTTTTGGTCAGACTATCATAAAGGGAAATATCCTGTGCTTCACCCCTTACCTCAAGTAAATGCCTAAATAAATGCTTATGCTTGATTTGAAGGGAAAAAAGATTAATCCTAGCAGAGGTTGATTACTTTTCTTGCTGCTGCCTCAGAGTGGGTAAAATTATTGCTTCTCTCTTTGTTTGCATTCTGCTCCCTTCTTATACTACTCCTGGTACCCCTGTCCTGACTTCCCCTCAATGATCTATTATGATCAAGAAGATTCATAATAAGCCCTTTTCACAGAAACATCCAATTCACATCTCAACACCATTCCACTGAAGGAAGGAATTTATGGTCAAAGAAGAACTAGAGAACATTATGAAATGAAAAATGGATAATTTTGGTTCCATTAAATTAAAAAGTTTTGCACAAGCAAAAGTAATGCAGCCAAGATTAGAAGGGAAGGAGAAAGCTGGGAATAATTTTTTACAGCTAGTGTTTCTGATAAAGGCCTCATTTCTAAAATATATGGAGAACTGATTCAAATTTGTTAGACTACAAGTCATTTCAATTGGTAAATGGTCAAGGGATATGAACAGACAATTTCCAGATGAAGAAATTAAAACCATTTATAGTTATATTTTTTAAAATGCTCTAAAATCACTTATTGATTAGAGAAATGCAAATTAAGAATATATAGCACTTCACATCTACCCAGTTGACTAATTTGACAGGAAAAGATAATGATAAATGGCATAGGAGATGTGGGGAAACTGTGACACTAATGCATTGTTGGAGTTGGGAAATGATCCAACTATTCTGGAAAGCAATCTGGAACTGTGCCCAAAGGAGTATACAATTGTGCATATCCTTGGATTTAGCAGTGTCACTTCTGGGTCTGTATCCCAAAGAGATTATAAAAGAGGGAAAGGACCCATACATGCAGAAATGTTTATAGCAGACCTTTTTGTAGTGGCAAGGAATTGGAAATTGAGTGGATGCCCATTAATTGGGGAATGGTTATGGTATGTGAATGTAATGGAGTATTATTGTTTTATAAGCCTGCTGTAATGAGCATTGTACATTGTAACAGCAAAATTATATGATGATCAGTTGTGATAGACTTAGCTCTTCTCAGCAATACATTGATCCAAGACAATTCCAATAGACTTGGGATGGTAACTGCCATCCACATCCTGAGAGAGAACTATGGAGACTGTATGTGGTTAATCCACATAATATTTTTTTTTACTTTATTGTTTGCTTTGTTTTTTGTTTTTTCTTTCTCATGTTTTTTTTTTTTACTCTTTTTGCTGATTTTTCTTATACAACATAACAAATATGGAAATATGTTTTAAAATATTGTACATGTATAACTTATTTTGTATTGCTTGCTGTCTTAGGAAGGAGGGAGGTAAAAGAGAAAAAAATATGGAACGCAAAATCTTACAAAAATTAATGTTGAAAACTATCTTTACATGTATTTGAAAAAATAAAATACTATTGAGGAAAAAAAAGCCTGAAAAAAAAAAAAAAGAACAACAATAACCCACTCCATTCAAATTTTGTACCATTCCCTACTTGAATCTATACTTGAGAACCCTTTAGAAACTTCCTCTCATATGAAATAGCTAAGCTCACCTATTGTAATGACTGCTGAGTTGCTTCCAGTACCCATTTTGAAAAAGTGCTCAGATTTTGCTCTTGACACTTTTGTGTCCTCTTTTCTGTTCCCTCATCCTTTCAGCTCCTTGTGTGTTGTCTTCCACTATTAGAATATGAACTCTTTGAGAACAGAAATTGTCCATCTTTTTTGCTTAAATTGTACGTTCTTTACCAAATATTACCCGCTTCCCTTTGATAAGCTTCTTACTGGGGAGTGAACATGTTTCAAATTGGAATCCCCCAACTAAGATAAAGGAGTCCAAGGCAGAGAATTGCAAAGACATTTAAATATCTCTATATTTTGGATCCCATTTTCCACATCTATACTAAGGAGTTGGATGAGATGACTGGTGTGTTCATTTTCAGCTCTGCCATTCTATGAGTCAAAAAATAGATTAATTGGGCCAGCTAGATGGTACAGTGGACAGAGCACTAGTACTTGAGCTAGAGGGACTGTAAATCTGGCTTTAGGCTATATGATTCCTTCCCCCCCAAAAAAAAAAATTAGATTAACTTTCTCTGTGATGATATTGTCATTTTATATGCACCCAGTAACTCAGATCCCTAGATTTAATCTTCAATTTAGAACCAAAATTCGGAATTTGAAAACCTAGAGATTCCCGGCCATACATCTGAATGGAGATCATTCTGTATCTCTTCTTATTTGGGCTTTGTCTCACTTTGCTTCAGCTCCTCCTATTCCCTCCCTGATCTAAGAGCTTCAGAAGCAGATTCTTTTCTCTAAGTTTCCTTTTCCAACCTCTACCAATATGGGGGTGTGGCTCTGAGGATATTGGCAATTGTAATGAACTGTCCTCTCAAGCAGAAACCTGACCTACCTAGGAACTGTGTGACTGTGTCTAATAACCACCATCTGGAACTGGAAAAAAAGAAAGGGGGGAAAAAACACCTCAAAACCTGCTCCAGTAGAATTAATATAAGGGTAATCCCAGTGGGAGGCAGTGATCCACATGTGAGGCAACTTTTGTTCGCCAATCCTTCCATCGCTTTTTTCTTTAAGGTATATGATACTCAGAGCTATGATCTAACTATATTTGATATATTGGCTAGAAAACTGATTCTATGTGGTTTTTTTTTTTTTCTATTGCATGTGAAGAAAACTTATTGATGATATTTTTGGCAAAAAAAATTGCTGAACTGTTATACCACATAATTTGTGATTCAAAGCATGTCCATTTCAAAAATAGCGATAAGAGGTTTTGCAGTTCTCACGTACACAGATGTTATTTGAATTAGTTGTCAGTCAAATACTAGGAACTTCTGGAAGCCACAGGGTATTCAGCTCTGAGATATGCTTATCTATCAGTTGCATCTGTGCAAAAGTGTGAATATGTACTATGGATATTCCTAGTAATATTGACAAAAGAGAGAAAATGATAGCTCCTCTTTTTTAGTGAGCAATAACCACAATGTAGATTATTTAAAATGCTTCTTTTTAAGCTGAGAGGTCCCATATGAATTACAAGATATGCATATAACAACATTGTCAAATCTAAGGGCAAATGAAAAGGACACTGGCAGAAATAGAACAAATAATAATAGCTAGCATTTATATAGTGCTTACTGTATGTCCGAGACAGCCATGTGGTGCCATAGCGCATAAAGTGAAGACAAGTTCAAATTCTGTCTTCAGACACTGGCAAGTAAGAGCAAGTTAAACTTACAGTTTACCTTAACGTACTGGTGAAGGAAATGGCAAGCCATATTCCATGAGCTTCAATAAGAAAAACCCGAATGGAGTTCCAAAGAGTTGGATATGACTGAAGAATGACTGAACAACAACTAAGTGTCAGGCACTGTGCTAAAAAATTTATAAATATTATCTCATCTAATCCTCAATGAAACTTTGGGAGGTGCTATTATTATCATCTTCATTTACACTTGAGGAAAATGAGACAGGTTAAATAATGTACCCAGGATCATATAACTAGTAAGTGTCTGAGGCTGAATTTGAAATAAAGTTAGAGAGAAAGCATGATAGAGAAGAAAGGGACTGGATTTAAATTTAGGAAACATTCTTTCCATTCATTTCCTATGTGAATTTAGATAAGTGATTTAACTACCGTGATAGGTTTCTTAGTGACCTCTAAAGGCCGGAAGCTCACATTATAATGGAGGAGGTAATATATAAATATTTAGGTACTGTTGTTATTTAATCATTTTCAGTCACATCTAATTCTCACCAGCTCATTTTACAGAGGAGGAAACTGAGGCAAACTGTATTAAATAACTTGTCCAGGATCATACAACTAATAAATGCCTGAGGCCAAATTTTAACTCAGACTTCCTGACCCCAGAACTGGTATTTTATCCACAGTGCTGTCTACCGTCCTATTTCCGTATATACAAGATAAAGGTCATCCCCAAGGGAAGTTGATCTGAAATCTTGCCATTTGGTTACTAGAAATAAAACAACCTTTTATTTTTTTCATTTGATGCATCTGTAATCAGGTCACCTCTTTCTCATGATCATGTAATATTTAGGAAATGTTGGCATTTAAAAATATCCAATGAATATACTTTATTGGGGGAAGGGCTGTGAAACACATGTAATTTAGAGGAAAGAAAATGTTCGGGGCTTTTTTGAAGCAGCATGAATTGAATGGAACCACAAGAAGCTGGTTGTAGACAATTAAACTGTTGAAAAATAGATGAGATTGAATGACATGCAATGGAGAGAGTGAACTTGTAATAGTTCAGTGACAACATATTGAATTTCATGCATCTGGCTGAGGCAAGAGAAAATCTCCTGGGTGCTTTAGCTTGTTACCTAACTAGCTCATTCACAAAACAATAACCTGGTATTTCAGTAAATACTTTAAAAATTCAATTATTTTGACATCCCTCCCCATTTTGAAGGGTTTTGACTAGGTCATCAAAACATGGGTTTTAATTTTTAAAAATTCTTCGCATTATTTGAACATAGCCATTAATATTCTTACCTAGTATATAAGAACATGTCAAAATCAAATGTTCTCAAATCCTAGTAAAATACTTTGAAAAGCTTGGTTAATGGAAGCTCCTCAAGGAAAAGGAATATGTTTTTGGAAAGTAAGCAGCATTCTATTTTTCTGGAAAAGAAGAAATCGGAAGGAAATAAATTGGAATCATGGATGTAGTCAAAATAGGAATTCTCAATACTTGACTTCTAGTTTTAGCTCTGCTAATCATTTATTTGGTGACCTTCCTTTGTGTCATCTGAAAAATAAAGGAGGTTGGGGGGAAGGGATGAGCAGTGTGTATAATTTATATGAATTCTAAAGTCCATTGCAGCCCTCAGGTTTATCATTTAGATCCTTATTCACTGAATAGGTGTGGGCTCAGTCAAACTGAGACCTGTTCAAAATCTAGCTTAAAAAATTCAGTCTCCCTCTGAATCCAGAACCATCTTCAGTTTTCCTGATCTATGTCTTGCCACTAGACCCATATATTTTTGTAAGGGAAAGTGAGGCAGGTGACTTTGCATAGTCCTCCCTCTTTTAAATCCAATTGGCTTTCATGTCATGGCAATCCCTTCCCTACTGTCATGGTCCTCTTTAAGTATGAAGGACAAACAATGACAACAAACATTTACTATCTGTATCAGAGGTTTAACTATTGCCCCCAAACCAAGTCCAACCTGGTGTAAAATCCTTCAGTTCATTGGCCATAGTTTATGGACTCTTGAACTACATTCACAACTAATGAGGCACAATAATCTAGGATCATGTCAAGTATTCAGTCATCAAATAATACAACCAACTCGATCATGATCCTTCTATTGAGCTTATTATGGAAAGAAAATGGATTAATTCATTTCAAAAGCAGATTTTAAAGTATTATGTAATTAAACATTAATGAAAAAAATAAATTAATCAAAAGCATTTATGTAAATATGTATGTTACATTGTAAGCATTTGTATATACCCCATATACATAATATCCATTAGTATTTATATAGCACATATATGTACTAGGCACTATGTTAAGCACTTTACAAATAGAATCTCATTAGATCCTCACAATAATCTTGGAAGGTAGGTGCTATTATTGTTGTCATTTTACATTTTACAATTGAAGAATAATATAGACAAAGAAAGATAGGGAATAGGTTAGAAAATGATAACTCCTGTTTTCTAGGAGAAGAAATGAAGTAAAGACAAAAGATTCCCTAAATATTTAATAAAAAAAGTTCATACTTATTCAAGTAATGGAACAGTCAATTTCAGAAAGCAACTTTTCTTTTGTTAATAAGATGGTCTAGGGTTTGTACTTCAGAGCAAAGTATATATTTTTTGTCTTTGTAGTAACAGCAATGAAGTTGACATGTGTGTGCACACATACGCATATGAATATATACATATACACAATACTATATATATAAAATGCTTT
Organism: Sarcophilus harrisii; assembly: GCF_902635505.1. Taxonomy (NCBI): domain Eukaryota; kingdom Metazoa; phylum Chordata; class Mammalia; order Dasyuromorphia; family Dasyuridae; genus Sarcophilus; species Sarcophilus harrisii. The sequence continues at coordinate 53,985,538 of NC_045428.1, read as the reverse complement.
AAAGTTTGCAGAGTGCTTTGTGTTCATTCTCTACTTTGAATCTCATTACAAGCTTATGAGATATGTGTTTTGAATATATCACATTTAAATATTCACCAGTTTCCTCTCAAAGAGTTTGCCTAGAGTCACATAGCTAGTCAGTGTCAGAGAATGGGTTGTGAACTCTGGTTTTCCTTACTTCTATCCTATTCACTCTATCACACTATGCACAGTACCTGAATTCAAATCAATCAATCAATCATTCAACAAATATTTATTGAGGATCTATCAAAGGCCAGACACTAGGGATTTCTATATAAAAGTGACATGTCCTTTGCCCTCAAAGAACTTACACTCTATTAGAAGGAAAACTCTTATCAAGGTTAGATAGCCAGGGGAACAAAGGAGTTTTGGTTTAGGTAATGTCACGGTATCACACTCAAAAATAAGAAGCTTTTTGGTTGTCATTTTTGACTGGACAATTATATATTAACATTTTATTGTTGTTCAGTCATTTCATTTGTAGGGACTTATTGATACCAGATTGTCATATGCCTAGAAACTACATGTTTTTATCTTTTTGCAAGCTTTTATGTTTTACCTTTAAGATTTTTATATTTAATGTTTAGTAGAATTGCACATATTTAATTAGCTTCTAGTGGATTGCTAGCTGTCTCTGGGAGGGGAGGAGAGGGAGAAAAATTGAAGCACAAGATTTTGTAAAAGTAAATGCTGAAAACTGTCTTATCTATATTTTATTATATTTCTATTTATTTTATTAAATATTTCCCAATTACATTTTAATCTGTCTTGAGCAGCACTCAGGAGTGTTGCAGGCAGTATGTTTGACCATTTCTGATCTAGGTTCCAATTAGAATCAGAAGCTAAGCTAAGGACCTATTCTCACCCTCCAATTCTGAGCTAAATTGAGTTTGTATTTCATTAATGATGAAATAAGAGAATTCTATTTTTCATATTTAATATGTTAATAGGTGAAACACAGATGATCAGAATTGTTAATGTGCTATATTCCATTGTTCCGTACTATTCAGATGTATGCTCTTTAACTGTTAGGAAATGAATATCATCTGTATCTTTGTATACTCAGACATACTCTCTTTCAAAGGGATCTAGTAACCAACAGTTGTGCCTGTGATGGATAAACCAAAGACGGTGCTTACATTTGTGTCTACAGCTACTATTTACAGATCCTGTTGCTCTGGGAGGTATTGCCTTGGCTCAAAGAAAGCCATTCCTGCTCTCTTTATACCAAGCCTACTCAACTGCCACTGTTGCCGGGTAGCACACATTGTGCTTTTTAAAAATCTTTTAAAGCTGTGCTTTAAAAGCTTTTCAAGTATCCTGCTGTTATCCATTTCCCACATATGTTCAACTCAGCAGAGCTGTGTTGCAATCAGAATTGTTTTGAGGATCTTGGTGGCTCTGGTGGTGGTCCATTTCATATTGAGCAGGGCTCCTAGGTAACCCTAAAAGAACTGCTAAAAAACTAATTTAATTTAAACTTGATAAAATTCTGACATGGTCAGTTTAAAGAAAGTGCCTGAAAAATCAAAGATACAAAAGATTGCCTAAAAGTAATGAAATGTGTTGAAAAGAATCCCTTTGTTTCTAGGACAAATCATTTTCTGATAACAGAAAGGTTCATCCTTTTTATAAACAGAAGAAACAAACAAAAAAGATTAACCATAAAATCCAACAAACATATGGAAATTAAAAGGAAATTTAAAGAAACACAAATAATAATTTTAAAAGATACCCATAATAAAATTTTAATCCATAAGTACTTTATAAGACAACAAGAAGGAGGCAATAATAAAAAATAGTAGCAATAATAAAGGACAGCTAAAATCGGAGTCTGGACAAAGCGTATCAATAGATTCTTATATTCCAAGTATTTTTGAAGTAAAAAGAAATGCTAAAAGAAAATCTATAAGTCAAAAATGTAGAACTTTATAGAGCTACACAAAATAGTTACAAAATTCATTTGGAAGAATGTTTCTGGAATTTCAAGGGAAATAACACCAGAAAGTATGAATGAAGAAGGAATCACACTTCCACATTTCAACTACATTTCAAAGCAGTAATTACAAAATTGTTTGCTACTAGTTAGAAATGACAAAAGTAAAAATTAAAACAGTTCTGAAGTTTTCCTTCATGTGTTATCTTCCCTCATTAGACTGTAAGCTCCTTGAGGACAGGGATTATGGGGTTTGTTTTTAGTTTTTAATCTATGATTAGCTGATTAGATAGTAAATATTTGTAAAATGTTCTTTCTCTCTGTCTTCAACCACCTCATCCCACCCTGCCATAACTACCACACTGGGGCCTTTTTTCTCTTCTTTCTCTCTTTTATTTCACTTGGTGATTTCATCAGTTCCCATAGATTCAACCATTATCTTGAAATTAGTAGAACCAAGAGAACATTCTATATAGTAACAATATTGTTTTAAGATGAACTTTGAGTGACATAAGTCTTTAAAAATGCCCAAATTAATTATAAAAAACACATAAAGCAATATATTATCCGCCTCCAGAAAAAGAACTAATAAATAGAACTATGTACAGAATGCTTTTTACAAATATATACATATTTGTATCTAATTGGTAGTCATTTCTGGAGTGAGGGTGGAGGTAGGGAGGGGAACTTTATTATACATATAAAAGGAATAGCAAGTTTTACAAAGTAGATTTGAAGTTTCATGTACATTTTTTTCCTATTGTGCTATGCTACAGAAATGCTTGTTTTATTTCTTAAGTTCAGTATAAAATAAATAAAATTTTTAAGAAAGAAAAGAATTGGCAACAGATTGCTTACAGGGAAAGGGGAATAAGAGAGAGGGAAGAATTGAGCATGTTATATTTAACATGTTATATTTAAGATGTCTATGAAATATCTAGTTCAAAATGACCATCTGTCCCGGCAGTTGGAATATGAGTCTGGAAGTTAGGCAAGAGATTAGGACTGAATTAGTAATGTGAAAATCATCATCATAAAAATGATAACTTTAATGACCTAGGAAAAATAACAACAAAGTTCATATGGAAAAACAAAAGGTCAAGAATTTCGAGGGAACTAATGAAAAAAAAAATCAAATGAAGGTGGCCTAGCTGTACCAGATCTAAAACTATATTATAAAACAGCGGTTACCAAAACCACTTGGTATTGGCTAAGAAATAGACTAGTTGATCAGTGAAATAGGTTAGGTTCAAAGGACAAAACAGTCAATAACTTTAATAATCTAGTGTTTGACAAACCCAAAGACCCCAGCTTTTGGGATAAGAAATCACTGTTTGACAAAAACTGCTGGGAAAATTGGAAATTAGTATGGCAGAAACTAGGCATTGATCCATACTTAACACTGTACACCAAGATAAATTCAAAATGGGTTCATGACCTAGGCATAAAGAATGAGATTATAAATAAATTAGAAGAACATAGGATAGTTTGCCTCTCAGACCTGTGGAAGAGGAAGGAATTTATGACCAAAGAAGAACTAGAGATCATTATTGATCACAAAATAGAAAATTTAAATTATATCAAATTGAAAAGTTTTTGTACAAACAAAACTAATGCAGACAAAATTAGAAGGGAAAACTGGGAAAACATTTTTATAGTCAAAGGTTTTGATAAAGGCTTCATTTCCAAAATATATAGAGAATTGACTCTAATTTATAAGAAATCAAACCATTCTCCAAAGGATAAACGGTCAAAGGATATGAACAGGCAATTCTCAAACGAAGTAATTGAAACTATTTCTAGCCATATGAAAAGGGGCTCCAAGTCATTATTAATCAGAGAAATGCAAATAAAGACAACCCTGAGATACCACTACACATCTGTCAGATTGGCTAGCATGACAGGGAAAGATAATGCGGAATGTTGGAGGGGGATATGGGAAAACTGGGACACTGATACATTGTTGGTGAAATTGTGAATACATCCAGCCATTCTGGAGAGCAATTTGGAACTATGCTCAAAAAGTTACCAAACTGTGCACACCCTTTGATCCCTCAGTGTTACTACTGGGCTTATATCTCAAAGAGATCTTAAAGAAGGGAAAGGGACCCGTATGTGTAAGAATGTTTGTGGCAGCCCTTTTGTAGTGTCCAGAAACTGGAAACTGAGTGGATGCCCATCAATTGGAGAATGGCTGAATAAATTGTGGTATATGAATGTTATATTATTGTTTTGTAAGAAATGACCAGCAGGATGATTTCACAAAGGCCTGGAGAGACCTACATGAACTGATGCTGAGTGAAATGAGCAGGACCAGGAGATCATTATATACTTCAACAACAATACTATATGATGATCAATTCTGATGGACGTGGCTCTCTTCAACAATGAGATGAACCAAATCAGTTCCAATGGAGCAGTAATGAATTGAACAAGCTACACCCAGTGAAAGAACTCTGGGAGATGACTATGAACCACTACATAGAATTCCCAATCCCTCTATTTTTGTCCGCCTGCATTTTTTATTTCCTTCACAGGGTAATTGTACACTATTTCAAAGTCTGATTGTTTTTGTACAGCAAAATAACTGTATGACATGTATACTTATATTGTATTTAACTTATACTTTAACATATTTAACATGTATTGGTCAACCTGCCATCTGGGGTAGGGGGTGGGGGGAAGGAGGGGAAAAATTGGAACAAAAGATTTTGCAATTGTCAATGCTGAAAAATTACCCATGCATATAACTTATAAATAAAAAATTATAACTAATAAAAATGACAATTGGAGCTGATGAAACCACCAAGTAAAAATACAGAGTAAGAAGAGAAGGCCCAATATTCAGCATATCTAGATTTCATCATCTTTCTTTTTCAACTCTTCCCTCTTTCAGACTTCCTTGTTGGTGTCAAGGACACCAATCCTGGTGCAGGCTCTCACTATATCATGCCTGAACTATGACAATAGGCTGTTGATTTTGATCTCCCTTATTTAAGTCTCTCCCCACTCTAATTCATCTTTCATTCAACAGAAGAACTGATAATCCTAAATTCTGACCATATCATTCATTCCTATTCTACAAACTTATCTTTTTTGATAGTGAAAATGAATACATTTAGCCGTCTTTCTGTTGTCAGTCTTTGAGTTTAGTTTTTAGTTTGTTGTGAACACAGCTCTTCAACTGATCTCCTTGGCTAGACAAGTGTCTCCTTTGCTCTTGGTATTCTCAGATATGAAGAGGGAAACTTTTCCCAATAAAAGCAATGTTGCCTTATGACTCATCTATTCTATCCCTCATCCCTTGAGCCCTATATCCCAGCAGTATTAGAAATTCACTCATAACCACAATCATCACAGCCATATCCATTCCTTGGTCTTACCAGCTCTACTGTTTAAAATGAGATTTTGGAATTGATAATGTGTGGTTCAGACAGCATTTAATAAAAAAAGCTGGAGAGATATCTAGAAGCAAAGCAAAGTTTATTATACATTCTCATGAGAATCGGGCGTCCCACCCATCTAGCAGACAATCAAAGGGAGGAGGCACCCTAAGGGGCAGGGTCAACACTTTTTATCCCTAACACAAATACCCCCTCCCACCACTGACCCTCATCCTTATTGGCTGAGGATCTTACATTCTAAATGGGGGAACTACCCAAGAAATTGAACTTGACCAATAAGTACATAGTTGCCCATATTTGACTGAAATAGGGAGGATAACAAGAAGGGGAGGATAGCAGGGAGGGGGCTTAAGTATGCTCTTGATTTAATGCTTAAAGTCCTTCAGGCCTTCTCAAACTTTGAAATAGATGAAGTCTTATTCGATTTTCACAACTGTCTTGAAAGATCTTCAATAAGGAATTTAGGGATATTTCAGGCTGTTAGAGAAGTTTGGTATTCTGCTCTCCTCCAAATGATCATGTTTGAGAATAGTCATAAAGTGATTGAATAAAGGGAAATAGAGTTGAACCTATGCCCTTCTATGTTTCTTCTAAGAATTAAAAGGTAGGAGCAAACCTTCAGAAACAGAATCACTTGGTGGAGAGGTGTTTGGTAGGAGGCAATTGCTGAAGAGACAGATTATAATTTGTAGTAGTAATCCTCAAGGAAATAAAAGCAAGAGAGCCAGTTAGGAGCACATGCTTTCATTCTTTTTGGTATAAACCACTGTTTCTTTTCTCCTTCCTTATATGCTTTGACACTCTGTACTGTGCGATCTAATGACAACTGAATTTTTAAAATTACTCCCCCTCCCAATCTTATTCTTTTTCATTGGCTAAACCCTATGTTTAGGGACATGCCTTTCTCATCTCTAAGTCCTGCCTTTCCTTTCAAAACCCTAAAATTTTACTTTTCAAGAGCTTTCTCTGATCCTCCTAGTATCTTTTCTCTGTTCATCAGTTCCAACTTATCCTTTACATAATCTTGTTTATATGTAATTTATTTGCATGTTATCTCCCCCATTAGATATGATTTCTTTGAAACAGGGACTGTCTTTTGTGTAACCCCAGTACTTAGCACAATACACGACATCTTTGCTCTTGTTTGGTCTTTTTCTGGCAAAGATACTGGAGCAGTTTGCTCCAATGGATTAAGTCAAACAGACCTTAAATGGCTTGTCTTGGATCACAGAATTAGTAAGTGTCTGAGGGAAAATTCGAATTCAGATCTTTCTGATTTCAGATCCTATCTTCTATCCCACTGAGCCACTTAGTTGCCTTCACCTAGAACATGATAGGGACTTAACAAATATTAACTGATTGATTTGAATAACTGAATAGAAGAAGGTTCAGGGAGGAGAGAACCTTTGTCAGGGATATTGTCAACATTGTGCTTCTCTTCTCTTACCTTTACTGATTAGGGTAATACCTGAGAATGGGTAGATTACATAAATTGGCTAAGAGCAATCAAAAGCATTGCTATTTAGAGATATGTGAGAATAAACAGAAAATCCAAGTAGACCTGAAGGCCAGAGAAGTGTACTAAGAATAAACAGCAGGGCCAAGAAAACATCCAGAAATCCAAGGTTAAATATCTCTAGATTGTTAGAAAATATATAAGGAAACCAAAGTTCCATTTCGTTCTCTTTCTCTCTCTTTTTGGAGGTGGATAATAATTTTCATGATTGATGCTTTGGAATTGTCATAGATCATTGTATTGCTGAGAATTGCTAATCATCTCCAATTGATCATACATTATTCCTTGTTACAATATACAATATTCTTCAGGCTCTATTCACTTTCACTTTGCACCATTCACCTAAGTTTTTATAGGCTTTTTTGAAAGCATCCTGTTTGTCAGTTTTTATAGCACAATCATATAGTACAATTTGTTCAGATTTCCCCCAGTCAATGGACATCTCAATTTCCAATTCTTTGTGACATCACACACACACACACACACACACACACACACACACACACACACACATAGAATTGCTACAAATATTTTTGTACTTATAGGTCCTTTTCCTTTTTGTTTTTCTCTCTTTGTGATACAGATGCAAAAAGGATAAGCATGATTTTATAGCTTTTCGAACATAATTCCAAATTGCTCTCCAGGAATGTTGGATCAGTTCACACAATCACATCAATAAATCATTACTATCCCTATTTTCCCACATCCCCTCCAGCATATGCCATTTTCCTTTTCTATCATATTACTCAATCTGAGAGGTATGAAGTGGTTCTATAGAGTTGAATTAATTTTTATTTCTCTAATAAAAAAAGATTTCATGTACTTTTCCCCATATGACTAAAGACAATTTTGATTTTTTCCTCTGAAAGCAGCATTCATATCCTTTGATTATTTGTCATTTGGGGAATGATTTGTATTTTTACAAATTTGACTCAGTTTTTTATATATTTGAAAAATAAAGTCATTATCAGAGAAATTTAATGTAAAATTTTTTTCCCCAAGTTTTTTGCTTTCCTTCTAATCTTGGCTGCATTAGTTTTGTTTGTGCAGATCTAAAAAAAAAAAATTAATGCAACCAGAATTATCCATTTTACATCTCATGATATTCTCTTGAATGGTCATAAATTCTTTTCTTATCTATAGATCTGACAGAGAAATTGTTCAATGCTTCCCTAAGTTGCTTATGATAGTGAATGGGGCTGATTTCCATATTATCCCACCTCAGTCAACCTATGCCCTCTGTCTATGTATATTCCTAATTTCCCTAATAAGAAGAAAGCTCTAAGGAGTAACAAATATCCTCTTTCCATGATGGAATGTAAATGGCATGATCTTATTGAAACCTTTATGATTTCTTTTTCCTGTTACCTTTTTATATTTTTATATTTGTATTTGTGCATCAAATTTTCTATTCAGTCGTAGTCATTCATCAAAAATTCTTGGAAGTGGGGGCAGCAAGATAGCATAGTGGATAGAGCATCTGCCCTGAAGTCAATTTTGCTGAGTAGGTGATTCTTGGCTGTAACTCTAGCTCCTTTGCTTTCCATAATATCTTATTCTAAGTCCTCTGATTCTTAATATAGAAGTTGCTAAATCTGGTATTATGCTGACCATGACTTCACAAAATTTGAATTATTTCTTTCTGGCTGTTTGCAATATTTTCTTAACTTTAGCAATTTGGCTATAATATTTTTGGGAGCTCCCATTTGGAGAACTCTTTTAGGAGATTAGTGGAATCTTTCAAATTCTTGGCTCCTTTTTTTTTTTCTTTTTTTTTTTTTAATCACAGTTTTCAGGTAGTCCAATATGTTTTCAGGTGAATTGTTTTTCCAATGAGATATTTCAACTTTTCTTCTATTTTTTTTTCATTCTTTTGGTTTTGTTTTATTGTTTCTTGATGTCTCATGGAATCATTAGCTTCTACTTGTCCAATTCTAATTTTTTAGAATTATTTTCTTCAGTAAATATATACATCTTTTTTCCCCCTCATTTGACCAGTTCTGATTTTTATTTTTTTTAATTTTTATTTAATAGCCTTTTATTTACAGGATATATACATGGGTAACTTTACAGCATTAACAATTGCCAAACCTCTTGTTCCAATCACCTCTTACCCCCCCACCCCCTCCCCTAGATGGCAGGATGACCAGTAGATGTTAAATATATTAAAATATAAATTAGATACACAATAAGTATACATGACCAAAACGTTATTTTGCTGTACAAAAAGAATCAGACTCTGAAATATTGTACAATTAGCTTGTGAAGGAAATCAAAAATGCAGGTGTGCATAAATATAGGGATTGGGAATTCAATGTAATGGTTTGTAGTCATCTCCCAGAGTTCTTTTTCTGGGTATAGCTAGTTCAGTTCATTACTGCTCCATTAGAAATGATTTGGTTGATCTCGTTGCTGAGGATGGCCTGATCCATCAGAACTGGTCATCATCTAGTATTGTTGTTGAAGTATATAATGATCTCCTGGTCCTGCTCATTTCACTCAGCATCAGTTCGTGTAAGTCTCTCCAGGCCTTTCTGAAATCATCCTGTTGGTCATTTCTTACAGAACAGTAATATTCCATAATTTTCATATACCACAATTTATTCAGCCATTCTCCAACTGATGGACATCCATTCAGTTTCCAGTTTTTAGCCACTACAAAAAGGGCTGCCACAAACATTCATGCACATACAGGTCCCTTTCCCTTCTTTATAATCTCTTTGGGATATAATCCCAGTAGTAACACTGCTGGATCAAAGGGTATGCACAGTTTGATAACTTTTTGAGCATAATTCCAAACTACTCTCCAAAATGGTTGGATTCGTTCACAACTCCACCAACAATGCATCAATGTCCCAGTTTTCCTGCATCCCCTCAGTTCTGATTTTTAAAGAGTTCTCTTCTTTGAATTTTTTTTTTTTTTTTTTACCTATTCTGTTTTTAAGGTGTTATTTTCTTCAGGTTTTTTTTTTTTGGGGGGGGGTCACCTTTACCAAATTTTAACTCTTTTTTTCTTGATTTCTTGCATCACTCATGTCTTTTCCCAATTTTTCTTCTACATCTCTTGCCTGATCTTTTTTTTTTTTTAATTTTGAGTGCTTCTAGGAATTTTTTTTTTTTTTTTGCTGAGGCAATTGGGGTTAAGTGATTTGCCCAGGGTCACACAGCTAAGAAGAGGAATTCTTTTTGGATATGACACCAGTCACATTTTTCTTTGAAGCTCTGAATGTAGTTACTTTCAAAGCTAGTTATGGGGAAGGGAGTATCTGTAAATTTTCATTTCTTTCAAGATGAAATAATCTAAGGAGAGTGTGGTCACTACTTTGTTGACCTGTGGACTACAATTACTCTCTTCTACCCTGGAATTGTATCCTGAAGCCTTATTCTTGTGGGTATTCCTCATTGCCCTGGGCTACAACCCAGAATCATGCATGGGCAATGCAATAAAATTGTGATGTCAGTGCCAGCAAAAAATTCCTTTTAATCTCTTTGGAACCAGTTGTCTGACCCCTTTACCATCTGTGGGCTAATTCCAGAAACTATGTTACCAATGCAGTCATTCCCAAGGCTTATTGCAGGCTTCCTAGGACAGAGCTTGCACTGGACTGTACTCCATTCTCATCCCAGTGAGACAGATCTTTTCTGCCAACCTTCTAAGTTGTCCTGGGCTGGAAAATTGCCTCATTCCATCCTTTTGTTGGTTCTGCCACTTCAGAATTCATTTTGAAGTATTATTTTTAAATTTTTTGGAGGGGAATTTGGAATAGCTCAGGCTAGCCCCTGCTTTCATTCTGCCATCTTGGTTCTGCCTTCCTAGATTGGAGAATCTTAACTTCAAAATTCAAAGTGATCTTGAGAAATTTACCAAAAGTGAAATAAAGATTGAAATGAATTGTATTTGGGGGGAGGGGAAAGTGTTGTATGCTTATGCAGCATTACAATCTTTTGAAGGAGCCTATTGAATCCAATTCAACAAACATTCAATAAGCACTTGCTAGGCACAAGACCCCAGACTAGGCAGGAGCATGAAATTAGAAAAATGAAACCAAGTAAAACAGTCCCAGTCCTCAAGGAGCTTATGTTTAACTGGAAGAACTCAGTAGGTAAATAAACAGATGAAAAAAAATAAATCTAAATCTAGGGACCACTAGGTGGTGAAATTGTTAAAACATCAAGCCTATAGTCAGGAAAATTTTAGTTCAAATCCAGCCTCAGACTTGCCAGTCACCCCTTATTTGCCTCAGTTTCTTCATCTACAAAATGAGCTGAAAAATGAAATGGCAAACTCCTCTAATATCTTTGCTAAATGGGGTCCCTGAAAGTTGGACAGGATTGAAATGACTGAACAACAGAAAATATAGATTCAACGCAAAATTTCAAGAGGGAAAGAGTTCTGATAATTATAGGGATCAAAAAGGCATTTGGAATTCAAAAATTGAAGAGAAAATATATTTCTGACATGAAAGATGAACTGTATAGGTTCAGGAGGCAACTTATCACATCTACAATTTAAGAAAGTTTAGCACAGGATGTTCCAACCCCTTAGATATTGGTAATTTTTTGTTTCATTCAGGAATACAGTGTTTCTTGTAAATGAAGGGAATCTATTAGTTATTCCTAGCAGCAAGAGAAGAATGGAAAGGTATAGACTAATAATATCTCATACCTGAAATTTATATAGATTGGATTATATCTTTAAGGGCAGCATCTCAATTCATTTTCCCTTTGGCTCCAGAGTTGGCTTTGGGAAATCTCAGAATATAGCTCAAATCTGCTTTATATTTATGTCTTGACAAATCCAGATTTAAAAAGTCTCCTGATCCTTCAAAGTAACATTGGCTATTGAGTGGAAAATATCCTTCATTTTACCTCATAGAAAATGATTTGTAGCATCATCCTGTGACTTGGACATTGCTTGGAAAGGAAATTAATCTAGAATTGTACATTTCAACATTTCAGTGAGTTCTGACTTTCATTCCAGGGACTCATGTGCCCATTCTTGTGGTACTATCCTGAGGGCTTGTCATTACCTTGGAAGGAAAATGCATTTGATTTTGTTAGAAAAAAAAAAATTAAATAAAAGGCAAACCTCATCCTCTTCCCTTCAAACATACCTGTGAGTCTTGCTTTTATCCTGAAGACATATACAGATTTGCAACCTCATAGTATTACCTTGCGAGTTTCGATTCCTACCTGGAAGAAAAATAAGGTTGTTAGAAAGAACTTTTCTTTGTGTCTGCACTATCCAATAAGTCATGAGAGTATAAAAGGGCAAAGACTGGGTTTTTGGTTCTTATATGTTGTTGACTTTACTCCCGTGTTTTAGGAGTCAGAAGTATGCTCCTCTTCTCCCCAAGAGTCAAGTTCTCCCTTCTCTCCTTAGAGGGTCAGGTCCCAGAATTCTCAAACTTAGATTTGCTGGCAAGTGAACTAAAGACTGGCATTGCTCATGAAATCCTTCCCTTTCTCTAAAAGGTGGGGTTCATAAACTACCTCCACTTAGACCATGGTTATCTTCTCCTAGAGCCACAGAGCTGAGAACATCTGCTACTTCCAGATGCTACTCTGCTTGGGTTGAGTCTAGGCATATAAAGTCCAGAAATTCAGGATAGAAGAACTCTCTTCTCCTCTCATGCCCTATAGACAAGTGCAATATGATTACTCTATGTCAACCCCAAAATAGCAATTAGTAGATTCCCGGCCTCTCCATCCAATTCATAGTTCCCATTTTTTTTTTTTTTTTGGACTAGGTAAAACAGGTCATTTTTTGTCTTATTTATTTCTTACCTAGCCTGAATCAAGCTGAGACTTGTTAAAGACTTTAGCTTAAAAAAGGTCAAAGTCTTCCATTGTCTAGGACTATCTCCAATTATCCTTATCTTTATCTGACTACTGGACCCAGATGACTCTGAAGGGGAAAGTGAAGCGAATGACCTTGGCCAGCCTCCCTCACTTCAATCCAATTCACTTGCATGTCATGGCATCCCTCCCTGATGTCAGGTCCTTTTCAATAACAAAGAATAACAACAACCCACATACTCTCAGCTCTGTGGCTCTCTGATCTGTCCTTTAAAAGGGGGGAAATGCAAAAAAATAAAAAATAAAAAGGGTGGGGAGGGGGGCCGGAAATGGCAAAACTCTGCAAATCTGCTTCAGACACTCACTAACTGTTATGACTCTGGGCAAGTCATTTAACTTTATTTGTCTTAATCCACTGGAAAAGGAAATGGTAAACTATTATAGTATCTTTGCTAAGAAAAAGCAAACCTGAATAACTAAACAATTTCCTGACTCTAGGCTAGTCACCTAACTGTTTCTTAACAGCTGAAGACAAAGGTCCTAAATTATATGCCATATGTAAAGGCTGAACAATCTCCTAGGAACCTTTACTGCCATCTTTTCCTGAGTCCCTTCTGCTTAAGTCACTTAGACACCTTCAAAGATTCTAGGAGATCAGACAAGGCTTATTAGGGAACAAAAATCAATTGTGATTGAACCTTACTGACAGAACTGACTAGATGGCCTGAGATTCCAGCTTTAGATCTAGGATCTTATGATACTCTTCCCATGGCATTTATTCAACTTAGCTCAAGTGAACTGACAAATGTATTAGTTTAACACCATGGCAAATTTCATTTGGATTCAAAAGTGAAGATTTATCATTCAAATTCTCAGCTTCCTAGGAAGGGCTGACTGCTTCAGAGACTAAAATAATAATAATAAATAATGTATTTATTAATACATTAATATGTTTTAAGGGGCTCTAGCTTATTTGTATTATCCTGATAATGGTATCCTAGAATTAATGATAACAAGTCATCTCTAACCAGGACTCTTTATAGACCTAACAGGCACCTAATAGGTGCCAGACACTGAGTTTTGTAAGTATCACCTCCTTTGATCCTCACAACCAGTCTGGGATGTAAGTGCTATTATTATGCTCATTTTTACAGATGAGGAAACTGAGGCAGACATTAATTAAGTGGCTTACCCACATCACAGAGCTAGTAAATGTCTGAGGTTGGATTTTAGTTCAGCTCTTTCTGACTCCAGGTCTAGAGCTGTGCTTACTGCAGTACCCAGCTGCCTGCCCTGGGCATCCAACATTATACAAGTCTAAATCCTTCAGTTATTTGCCCAAGTTGAAGTATTAAATCCTCTCCCAGGAGCCTTCTTCTTCTTTCAGTAGTGGATTTGATGACCTAATGGATCTCTTCCCTGTCTCACTTCTCTCTGCCCATGACAGCATAATCAATATTTTAATGCTCAGAAACATGCTGAGAAAATTATGGGAAGAGGTCTCAATCCTTTTGAAGAAAACTGTTAGTTTGTTCCAAATATATATTTGTAGTATCCTTAAAAATAGAGATAAAATAGATTCAAGACTAAAATGAAGCCTACTTTACAGTAATGTGACTAAAATGCATGAATGAATTAGTCATATAAGGTCACTATTGAATCATAACATCTTGTGGTTAGACAGGGTTTTAGTAATTATGGTGAGCCACTCCTTCATCATAAAGATGAGGAAATTGTGGCCTTGGGGAAATATAAAAAATTATCCATTGGTGATCATCTATTTATTGGCAAAGCTGGGATTTGAATGTAGGTCTATCTATTTTCTAAGCTGCATAGCTTCTAGAGATGTATTTCAATATTGAAAAAGAATTAAAAATAAAAGAGTATCCCACATACTCAATTTGAGATGGAAAACCTTATTTTCTTTTAACAGGCATTTGGCAAGCCTTTATTAAGCACTTACTATTTGCCAAGCACTATACTAAGCACCAGAGGCATTTTTAGAATATAAGCCTGCTAAGTCATTAGGTTAGTCAAAACTTCATTTTTATTGAAATCATAATGATAGCTTATAAGAGGCAGGATGGCCCTTTGGATAGAGAACCAGCCTAGAAAGCAGGAGGACCTGGTATCAAGTTTCTGATCAACACACTGGCTATATGACCCTGGACTAGTCGATCTCTATCTGCCTTAGTTTCTTTATCTGTAAAAGAGGAATGATAATGATAACACTCATTTCTTAGGGTTGTTGTGAAAATAAAATGAAATAATATTTCTGTTGTACACTTAAAGAGTGTGAAGAAAAGTAAAGAAAGGCAGGAGTCTATCACATAATCAGCTCCCTTGGAGTAATTTTGTAGTCACTGGCTTCTGTTTGTACAAGCATGTAGGCGTTTCCTCCTTTTCCTTATCCCTGCTTATCAGTAGTCATACCTTATAAATATTTGTCATGCCTTGAAACCAGCAAGCCACAGAAAACTGGAGATATTTTCTTCCTGCTCTGTTCTTTTCTCCTTCTTTTGTCAAATAATCTGTAAACTTGATATTTCACATTTAGAATTGGAAAAGACTTCTTCCACCCCACCTTCCAGCCAAGTCAGGATACAGATTCCATAGAGATGTTCAAATTATGCTGCAATTGACCTTTCTAAAAAGCACAAGAACCAACACCCAGAAAGTGCATTCTGAAGATCAATGATATTTTACATTTAAAGGAACTAAAATACATTGGCTTGTATTTACTCCCTCCCATCTCCACCTCCCCCCCCCCAAAAAAAAAAATCCATGATCTAGAAATTAATAAACTCTATTTGAGAGTCTTATATTTCCTTTCTCTGAATAGGAATTAGTTCTATTTAATTGTCCAGGGCTGGCCCTCTCCTTCCACTTTCAAAGAATTCAATTTTGGGCAATCTTTCCCTTGCAAAGCCTTTTCTGAGTGCTTGCCAGTTCTGGATTAGTGTCTCCCTTACAAGACCAGGGAAATTTCTAGACATTGCTTTGTATCCTTGATATTGTTAGTGAAAATACATCACAGGACTCGATGTTCTGTAAACTTTGCAATCCTTAATGTTAAGCAATAGCCAAAGCTTATTGACCATATGGGCGGCATGAAAGTAAGTAGGCAGACAGATCTTACATTGGATTGAACATGTGACTTGAGAGAAGGACTCTTGTCTCAGTTTTGAACAGATGAGGGATGTCCTTTGACCTGACTTATTCTACTCTCTGGTAGGGCCAGACTATTCCAAAGGCCATTTGCTTAGTTGGCTAGTGGGATAAATCACTCTTATCTTAATGAAGGCGAGGCAGGGGCAAGAACTGAAAAACTTTCTTTCTTTCTTTTTAGATAGCTTTTTTCATGTCACTAAAATTTCCCCAGGTATATTTTCCCCAGTTCCTCTCCCAAAAAATCATCTTATATAATAGAAAATAGTTTAAAAGAAAAAAATATCAGCAGAACTGATTAATGCATTGAAAAAAATCTGAAAATCTCTACAATGTACCACACCCATCGACCTCACCCCTAGCCCAAGAGCTTGGGTAAGAGTTCCTTCTGTATCTCTTATTTGGAGCCATGGAAAAATTTTATTTTAGTGTCTTTGAGTGGGACATCTCAGTGTGCCTAAGCAATTATATACAGACTTTGGAAATTCATTAAAAAAACCCCCAAAACTACCTTTAAAGTGTGTTTTCAAAGCCAATGGTAAAAATGTCTTTTTCTTTCTTTCTTTTTTCCACTTAGTCATCAGCAGCTATAATACAGCAAAGGGTGTCTGTGTAAGAAAGAACACTGCAGGAAGTATTTCTAAGTACATTTAATTTCTTTAGAAACAAAAACACTTTCTGAAATGCTTGTGCAGATGTGCTCTAAGACAAACCCAATCTGCTGCCATAATATTATTATTGGGTCAGATCCCTTCTTGTAAGTCTAGCAGTCCCAGTTTTCTAGCCAACAGTGTGCAGAGGGAATATGTCTTGGTGAGTCAGTCGTTCCCTGCTATGTAATCCACAGTCTTTTTGTACCAACCCATGTGGTTAGCATTTAAATTCAAGTGTGCATCCTGTGTGAAAAGTTAATCGCACAGGATGATAGTTATTCAAGGTTAATATGTTTGCTGTCTTAGTGTATTCCCCTGGACCTGCCATTTCATTAATATTCTACAGAGCATATGTCAATAAAGTTTTTTTTTTAAACTCTTAATCATGCTAAACATGGCATTTAAAGTTACAGTTGTCATAGACTATCAATATATAGAGTTATGGGCTATTCTCAAAAATCAAACAACAAAAAAACTACATTTTCCCCTACCAATTCAAGAAGCATATATTAAGCCCCCATGATATGTTAAGCATTTTGCTTGGTGTTAGAGATACAAAGACAAAAACAAAATCAGCCATTGCCCTTCATGAGCTGAGACTTTACTGGAAAGAGTCTTATTCTACTCTGAAAACATACATGAAGCAATTTTCACTTATAAGTTTTTTTTTTGGGGGGGGGGAATGGGGATGGGGTTAGTATTTTTAAAACTTTGTCAGAAGTTATTTAGTGCTAATAGCTTTTTATAGCTTTACTTATTTAAAAACAAGACTTTCAGCTAGGGGAAAAATAAAATCCTGACAACCTCTCCCAGTCATTCTCTTGCACTCTATCACAAACACAGGAAATGGGGAGGTCTGATGAATTCCACAAAGCATGTATCAAAAATTCCTATGATGCTAGGTCATTAGGCCCAGCATCCCAGCATGACTGGTCATTTTTATTCTCACTCCTTTACTAATGAAATATTGATTATCCCATAGGCCAACTTGACAAATGTCATTTGGGGTAAACTAATCCTATTAATGAGGAAAAATTAGACCTTCTGTGTTGATTCAGAATTCATCAAGCAAAAGAGTTAGCATCTTTATATGAAAAATCAAAGATCTAGTAAGTGGGGACCAGTGCTGGAAGGGGATATGGGGGTATTAGAAGGAGGGAGGGTAGGGAAAGTTCTCAGGGTCGAGAAAGCCTCTGTTAATGTATTTGTAAAGTTGCTTCTGTTTCTGTTAAATAGATTGGATTTTCTTTTGTTGCTCTCTCCCTTCTCTCCCTTTGTTGTGATGGAGGGGTTTGCATATCTTAAAGCAGTTATGAGTTCTGCTGTTCAGAGTTACTCAGATTGGATAAATTACACTGTCTGGTTGTTGTCCTTTTTTTTTTTTGAAGAGAACTAAAATGACATCACTATGTTAAGAGTCAAGTTATAGTGTGTCCTATTGTGGCTGATCAGACCAATGTAAATTCAGAATACTCTACCACAGATTGGGTGCAAATAGTCCATATGAACATTTGGTGGAGATTCTCTAAATTTGCACATCTTTGAACTACTTCAATTCTGCTTTACTCATAGAGCGAGCACAGCCTCTTCTCTGCTGGGTGATCCTATGCCAGAGTCTCCCATGTCACACAATCAATTCCAAAGTTCTTTGGAAAGACTCCAAGAGAATCTGTATCCCTTCTTCTGACCACCATGTGAGTGCTTGCCCCCTGTGAGTTCTCTATAAAATAGTCTTTTTGGCAAGTGACGATTGGCATTCAAATAATGTGGCCAGCCCAGTGCAGTTGTGCTCTCTGCGGTAGAATTGGAAATCTTGGCAGTTTAGTTTGAGAAAGGATCTCAGTGTCTGGTACCTTACCTGCCAGGTGATCTTCAGAATCTTCCTAAGACAATTCAAATGGAAGCAATTCAGTTTCTTGGCAGTTCTTGCCATGGCATTATGGTAATAGTGGAAAGTTCTGATAAAAGGTGATCTACTGGAGAACAAAATGGCAAACCAGTCCAGTATCTTTGCTAAGAAAATCCCATGGGCAGTATTAAAATGATAAAAAAAAATGACACCAGAAATTGAGCCCCAAGTTTGGAAGGTATCCAACATTCTACTGAGGAAGAGTGGAGGGCAATTTCCATTCTAATGAAGTGGCTGAGCCAAAATCAAAAGGATTGCATGAGAATCTGAAGTGTGAGTGCTATGAACCAAGGTAAGCTGGATACAGTCAAACAAGAGACAGAAAGATTAAACACCCATAACTTGGGTATCAGTGAATTTAAATGGATAGAGACTGGAGGCAAGAATCCCTTAGAAGAAAAGGAGTAGCACTCACCATTAAAAGAGTGAGAAAAGCAATACTGACTGGCTTTAATCTCAAAAAATGACAGTATGATATCTATGTGAATACCATCACAGTAATACAAGTTTATGCTCCAACAATTGATGCCAAAAAGGCCAGAGTTAATCAGTTCTATAAAAACTTACATCTTCTAGAAATAGCACCAAAAAGATGACACATTCATCATAGGGGACTGGAATGTCAAAAGAAGAAATCAAAAGATAATTGGAATAACAGGTAAGTTTGACCTTGGAATACAATGTGAAACAGGGTAGAAATTAGTAGACTTTTGTCAAAATAACTTATTGGTTGCAGCAAAAACTTTTTTCCGACAATCTAACAGGTGACTCCAACTCTACACATGGACATCACTAGGTAGACAATATTGTAACCAGGCTGATTATATACTTTACAGCCAAAGGTGGGGAAGGTCTATACTATCAGTTAAACAAGACCCAGAATTGAATGTACCTCAGTTTATGAGCTTCTTATTGCAAAATTAAAATTAAGTTGAAGAAATTTGAGAAAATCATTAGACCATATAGGTATAGTCCAAATAACATCTATCATGAATACAGTAGAAGTGATGAGTAGATTTAGATGTAGGAGATAGAGTGCCTAAAGTACTATGAATAGAGGTTCACAATATGGTACAAGAGGCAACAAAAAACATTCCAAAGAAAAAAGATGAGCAAGAAAGCAAAATGGTCGTCAGCTGAGGTTTTACAAATAGCGGAGAAAATGAAAGCAAAAGGGAAAGGAGAAAGAAAGATATGCTCAACTGAATGTGGAATTCCAGACAAAAGTAAGGAGAGATAAAAAAGGTTTTCATAATAATGCCAAAAAGTACAAGGGAAAAAAAAAATAGAATGAGAAAGATAAGAGATCTCTTTAAGAAAATTAGAAATATCAGTGGAATGTTTCAGAAAAAAAATGGGCATGATTAAAGGGAAAAAATGGTAGGGACTTAACAGAAATAGAGGGGACTAAGAAGAGGTGGCAAGGAAATACAAAAGAACTATACAAGAAAAATCTTAATATCATTGACAACTGGTGTGGTTTCTGATCTAGAGCTAAAAATCCTGAAGAATGAAGTCAAGTGAGCCTTAGATAACAATTACATTATTATTAGATTATATAATTCTATTAGATTAAATAACAATAAGACCAGTGATGTAATAGAATTCCAACTTAGCTATTTAAAATCCTAAAAGATGATAGTGTTAAAGTGATGCTTTAAAGTGATGCATTTAATATGCTAGGATACCTCCCTCTTTCTCTCTTACTTTCTTTTTTCTTTCTTCATTTTTTTATTTCTCTCTTCTTTCCTCATTTCTTTTCTTCCTTCCTTCCTCCTTTTCTCTTTTTTCTTCTTTCCTCCTTTTATTTCTCTTTTTCCCTTTATTTCTCTCTGCCTTCCTTCTTTTCTCTCTCTCTCTCTCTCTCTCTTTCTTTTTTTCTTTAATTGGACTTAAGAACTGCACAATTCTAAATATGCAGAGTTCAGAGTTCAGAGAAGACCTTAGAGGTCTCTTTGTCTAACCTTTCACACCGTATAGAACTACCTCTTCAACAAATTTCACAGATGGTAGGTCATCCAGACTTAGTTTTTTTCTTCTTCAAATTACTTTGTATTCTAGTTAACTCTGTATGTGTTATGTCCTCTCAAAAGAATAGAAGTTCCTTTAGGGCAGGGAGCATTTTGATTTTGTCTTCCAAAAATTGTAAGATATTTACAATTTACAATTTCTAAATATAAGATACCATGCTCCATCCCATACATATAGTTAGATATCATCTAGAGTCTTTTCCAACTCAGAAATTTGGTGATTCTGTGATGTGGCTAAGAGCTAATTGTCTACCTTCACCAAAAGCAAAAACAATGTTGAAAAATGAAGGTATGCTGTATGTGCACGAATGTTTGTGGCAGCCCTCTTTGTAGTGGCTAGAAACTGGAAACTGAGTGGATGCCCATCAGTTGGAGAATGGCTGAATAAATTGGGGTATATGAATATTATGGAATATTATTGTTCTGTAAGAAATGACCAACAGGATGATTTCAGAAAGGCCTGGAGAGACTTACACGAACTGATGCCGAGTGAAATGAGCAGGACCAGGAGATCACTATATACTTCAACAACAATACTATATGATGACCAGTTCTGATGGACCTGGCCATCCTCAGCAATGAGATCAACCAAATCATTTCCAATGGAGCAGTAATGAACTGAACCAGCTACGCCCAGAGAAAGAACTCTGGGAGATGACTAAAAACCATTACATTGAATTCCCAATCCCTATATTTGTGCCCATCTGCATTTTTGATTTCCTTCACAAGCTAATTGTACAGTATTTCAGAGTCTGATTCTTTTTGTACAGCAAAATAACGGTTTGGTCATGTATACTTATTGTGTATCTAATTTATATTTTAATATATTTAACATCTACTGGTCATCCTGCCATCTGGGAGAGGGGGTGAGGAGGTAAGAGGTGAAAAATTGGAACAAGAGGTTTGGCAATTGTTAATGCTGTAAAGTTACCCATGCATATAACCTGTAAATAAAAGGCTATTAAATAAATAAATAAATAAATAAAAGAAAAATGAAGGTATGTAAGATCCAATCATTAACTGAATGCTTATTTTTAGACTCTGAGATAAGAGTTTTAAAAATACAACTAACTCTCATGTTTCTCTAGAAATTTTGATGTAAATATATATGAAGAAAGGAGAATTGATTAGATAACTTTCCAAGGTTTCTTCCTGTTATCTGATTCTATATATCTCTGTAATTTTAAATCAGCTCTCAGGACACTTAACTCAACTCAGATGGCTAAAGAACTTTTTCCCCCTAGAGCAGCAACATTTTCTTTCTCTAATAACTCAAGTCTATAGTCACTAATGATTTCCTTCTCTAGCATAGAAAATGATTGAGTATTTTTGGTTTTCGTGTGTTTACACATTCTATGCAATCTGTTCTCAGGAAAATTTCACATTCAGATTTGATTATTGTTGTCCATAAGGTTTAATTTCATTATATTTATATTCTTTCCTTTCTTAATCACCCAACTCAACATGAGTAATAGGTATTGAAGATACAAAAACAATTTACATAGTTCCTGACTTCCACACTCTTACTTTCCACCTGGAAGGGAGAGAATGACAAGATGTTTATATATAAACAAATGAAAGATAAGTGGAAGAAGGAGAGACCACCAATAGTTATGAGGCTCAAAGGAAACTAAGAAATCTAAAGAATCAAGGTGAGGATGGTGTAAGTCCTCATGGGGAGAGCTTGTTGTTTGTTATCTAGGAATCTGTTACCTACCCAGGCCTATTCCATGTTTGAACAAGGAAATCTCACTTAAATTTGTTTCTTCGCTCTCTTTAGACTTGGAGTTCAAGAGGACCTTAAAGATCATTTAGTCTCACTGATTTTACTGAGAGCAAGAGAAGCAACTTGCTCAGTGTCACACCAATAGTGAAAGAAGTAGGAATTGAACTGGGTCCTCAGAGAGCATCAGGCACTCTATTGCTTTTTCCACTGTACTAAGCTGCAACTTTTGAACACAGTTCTCATGTTCCCTCCTGGATCTCCTCTTCTCTAGGCTAAATAACCCCAAGACCTTCATGTGATCTTCATATGTCATAGATTCAAGACCTTTTACCATCTTATTTGTCTGTTTCTGGATACTCTCCAGCTTATCAACGTTCTTCTTCAAATATGGTCTCCAGAACTAAGTACAATCTTTTAAGATTTACTATTAACTTCCACAGTCCCCAATGAGACAAATACAGCTGCATAGACTGACGATGCAAACATTTTCCCAAAAGCTTATTATTTTCAAAACATATGCATAGATTGTTTGCAACATTCACTCTTGCAAAACCTTGTGGTCCAATTTTTCTTCTCCTTCCCTTCCTCCATCCCCTCCCTTAGTTGGCATGTAATCCAATATATGTTAAACATATGTAATTCTTCTACACACAGTTCCACATTTATCAAGAAATCTCAGATTTTATCAAGAAAAATCAGAACAAAAAAGAGGAAGGATGAGAAAGAAAACAAAAAAACAAATAAAAAGCAACCAAAAAAAAAAAAAAAAAGAAAGAAAATACTATGTTGTGATCCACACTCAGTTCCCAGAGTCCTCTCTCTGGGTACAGATGGCTCTCCATCATCAGACCATTAGATCTGACCTGAATCATCTCAATGCAAACATTCTTGTTCAAGTCTTTAAAATGAAAGCGTCTTTTCTGGTCAGTTCTCTGGGCCTGGATTTCTTCATTTACAACATAAGGGATAAAGCTATATCCCTAATGTCCCCTTGCACTAATGTTCCATATTTAATCCATTATCTATCTGTAACCTTTCCCTGCTTTGCTAAATAGCATCTCAGAGATTTGTACTGCTACTTTCCCTGATGACAAGCATATGCAGAGGCTGTCTCTTTGCATAACCAACCCTAACTGGAAGGTATGACCCCAATGTTCCACCTCAAATGTCAACTTGTGGGAGAAGGGCTGTGCTTCTGTGGGAGGATGACAAAAGGAGCCTCAGAGGGGAATTGTACAGGAAAGTGAAGTCCTGAATTAGAAAAATGGCCTTAAGGGCACTGATAGCTATAAACAATGAGATTGAGCATTCTTTAAGATTTTTCTCTTTGTATATGGAATAGAATTTATTGATTTTTTTAAAGAAAATTAAAATGGATTTTATTTTGTTTTTATATCATGTTTTTATATCTGTTTTTATATCAGGGATATACCCTGTCCCAAAGGATGATTTCTTAAAATGACAATTTCAAAAGATTTATCAAAACTAATAAATAAATGCATTAAAAATCTGATGTTATTTGCAATGTTCCAAGCTCACAGATACTGACCCCACCTCCCCTCAGTCTCTGCAAAGAAAAAAGAATTGTCTTCTCATATTTCTTCTTTGGGAATGACTTAATTTTTATAATTTTACAATATTTATCTTCAGTTGCTTTTTCTGGGTCTGCTTACTTAACTTTGCATCAATTTGTGTAAGTCTTTCCATGCTTCTCTTTGGTCTTTACATTCATCATTTTTCACTGAATTTAATGTTACATTAAATTTCACGGTCTACAATTTGTTTAGCCATTCCTCAATCATTTGACATTTACTTTGTTTTCAGTTCTTTGTCATCACAAAAAGTGCTGCTATAAATGTTTTAGTGTTTGGACCCTTTCTTTTTGAGAATTTCTGCCTTGGACTTTATGGCTTCCAGTGGGAATTCTGGATCAAAGAATATAAGCATTTTAATAAAATTATTTGCATAATTCTAAATTGCTTTCCAGAACAGTTCTACAATGTATGCTTGTCATTCCATAATCCCTCCAATAATGACTATTGCCATCTTTTTTTTTCATTTTTGAAAATTTTCCAGGTGTGAGATGAAAAGTTAAGGTAATTTTGAGGTTGTTACTTCTCCAAGATCATAGATTTTGTTATAGTCAGGATTTGAATCCAAGTTCTCAGACTTTGGATCAAATATTCTTTTTTATCATTATTTCTCAATTTAATTATTGAGATCCAGTAAAGTACCAATTAGAGATTTTATACAGAAAGTCATCTTTCTTGGATTTTTTCCCTCTTTGAAATCTATGTTCAAATGAATGTTTCAAGCACAGCAAATCCTTCCTCTTATTTTCACTATGTAGAAATCTTTAATAATGACTATGCATAAAGATTAAAACAAGAAAAGTTAATTTTGACTGCAAATACTACTTTTCAAAGATATTAAACATTCTGAAAATAATGGGAATAATGCTGGACTTGGAGTCAGGAACCTCTATGTTAAAATTCATTGATATTTACCAATTATGTCATCCATTTAACATTGCTGAGGCTCAAGGAACCTTTTCAGACTACTCTACTAAATTATAAATGACTGGGAATAGCAGATCTCCTTGACATAATTAACTGTAGCAGAAACAAGTTTGGATGCAAACAATTCTCTATGTTCCTAATAAGGAAGAGAGAGAGAGAGAGAGAGAGAGAGAGAGAGAGAGAGAGAGACAGAGAGATAACAGAGAGAGAGAGATAACAGAGATAGAGAGACAGACAGACACAGAGAAAAAAATAGAGACAGAGAAAGAGAGCAAGGGAGACAGAAAGAAACAGAGAGACTGAGAGACAGAAATAGAGACAGAGACACAATTTATATATACATATATGTAGAGAGAGAGAGAGAGACGGAAGACAGAGAAAGAGACAGAAACAGAGAGAGAAACAGAGACAGAGAAGAAAGAGACAAGGAAATAGAGGCAGAAATAGAGACTGAGAGACACAGAGAAAGACAGAGAGACAGACTGACACACAGAGACAGAGACAGAGAGAGAATATAATGGAAAAAGTGATCGATTTGGAGTTGGAGAATGTGTGGGTTTGACTCCTGACACTGTCACAATCTCTGAATGAATCATGTAGCCTCTTCAATCCTCAGTTCCCTCATGTGTAAGGCAGAAGATTTAGAGTAAATGACTTTGAAGATTCCTTCTAGCTCCAAATCTCTGCCCATAAGTCCAAACTTTAATGGTGTTTGTGCTGAGGAGACTACCTCCCTCCCCTCTGCCAATCTCCCTCCTCTCCCCGACCTCTCCACTTTATGACTTTACATTTGAAGTCCCACCAGGCTAACTAGGTCTAGATTGGGACTATCTCAGGGTTTGGTACCCTCCAGGGTGGGCTGCCAGGGAAGAACTCAAATGGTACCATCTGTCTGCTTTGCCTTTCCTGCTGTCATTTAGGGCAGAGCTACAGTCTCCATGAAGCAGGGCTGCAACAGAAAAATGTCTGGCGGGTAATTATTGCCTAAGATAGCATTGTGTGTATTGGATGATAATTTCACTTTCACCAGGAATCACTGCCTGATTGCTACATTGGACAATTGGGCCCTGGGGAATTACTTGGTACTGTATTCAGTTCACTCCTAGTTATATAACAAGTCACTACCTGGTTGACTGTGACAGGCAGGGAGGAATATAAAATGAAGGAAAGAGAATGTGTTTCCTAAAAGCGCTAGCCTAAAAAAAAAAAAAAAAAAAATCCTAATTCTCCTTTGAATAGAATAAGTACAGCAGGGGTCTATCTTGCTTTTTTAAACTCTTGCAAGCTCCCTTTGATTTTTCTTTTCTGAGAACTAGACAAGATTTTCTTCTCAACTAGCCTATATCCTTTTTAAAAAGACGAAGATTTCATTCTCTTTTCAGTAATTGGAAATAATTTGAGTTCCATTTCAAGAAACTTGAATAGGACATTTTTCTCTTTGATGCAGTTTCTTATTTACTCTGCTGTGTGCTCTCTCTATGATACCAAGGCTGTCACAGGAGGTATTTTGATTCCACAGTGTCTGCTTTCTGGCAGATGGCACCGAAATGGAAATACCCTACTGAATGAAGCTAGGAGGCCGGGTGTGGGGCTTCCTTGTTAGAATCCTTTGCTGATAACTACTGATGGAGCTTTAGAATTTTTCTCCTTTTAGCTTATATTTATTGAGCATCTTCTTTGTGCTTAATATGTGGCAGGTATTATAGAGGATACAGAAGTTTATACACAATCTTGTTTTTTAATTTAGTTAGGGAGACAATATTGACCTGTGTGAAACAAGTTGAAAAGAATTAATTGAAGTCTCTTTGTTGTGGTTTCCCTCTGAACTCCGGAAGTGTCTCTCCAGTCCACTGATAACTCAAGTCTCAATTCAATCCACTGGATTTTAAAGGACCAGCTAAAATTTTTGTTGAGCACCTATTCTGTGCCTAGCTCTGTGTTAGGAGCTGAGGAGGATAGAGACATTTACATGGATCCTCATTTTAAATTTTTGCAGGGGATGTTGAATTAACATACATGAAAACTGACATACATGAAACAATATGAAAAACATTAGTTCAACCATTCAGTTAGATAGGAAGCAAGTTTTCAGTTGATCCACAGCAGTGGAAGAGGATTCTTATTTTTCATATCTAGCATCAATTAGAGGAAAGTGGCTAATATACTACTTATGGTATCATCATCTAGAATAAGAGATCTTAACTTGGGGTCTGTAAACTCAATGTCTTCAATTTCTTCTTAATTTTATGTATTTAAAAATTTCACTGTGAACATGGGTCCATAGGTTTTATCAGAATGACCAGAAGGTATTCTGAGATTAAAAAAAAAAAAGATTAAAAATCCCTACTCTCAAATATATGTTTCTTGAAGTATACAGTCACTATTGTGTGCCACATACATCTTCTGAGTGAACAGCTTCTTAAAGTCTGCAGTAACCACACTTTTGTTTCCAGGAAGTATGCAATGACTTTCTTCATTGTCCTTTTCTCCCCAACTTGTCTTTTTTTTTTTTTTTTTTTTTTTTGTCTCACTGCTTCTTGTAAATTAAAAAAAACAAAAAACAAAAACATCCTGGAAACAAAGTTAAAAATAATCAGATGAGAATGAAACTATTAAAAGAGTAAAAAAAAAAAAAAAATAAGTCATCAATGTATTTTTTTTTTTTTTTGCAAAAACTTTATATGTTAAGCCTTGAGATATTATTCACTATGTGAAATTTGCTATAGAGTTTAGAAATGAGCAGCTTGGACAAATTAATGATGCTAATATTGCTTTTTTTTTTTTTTTTTTTTTTGCATTACCTGAGCTGTTCATAAAAATTAACATTGGTTTGTTGGTCAAGAGTCTAAAGAAGTCATGCTGTGGTTGGGAAAGAATATTAATAAAAAGGGAAAATGCAGCCCACAGCCTTATTACTCTCATTTCATAGGTTGCTGGTGTTTATTGCCAACAGATGTATCATTATTATTATTATTATCAATCTAACTGAAGCTAACTTTAGACATTATGAAGTCTGAAGTGAAGATTTGATTAGAAGGTTACTGAAAGTGGAATACTTCTGTCCTCCAAAGCCCCAACTTCTGACTGCGATGGAGTCCAGGTATTGAGGAAAATTATATTTGATGCAAGGAAAGAGATAAGAAAAAGATGTAGAGAAAGAGAGGTTTGTTATGAATTGAGAAAAGAAGGAAGTTTCAATCTTAGGTCAGAAGAAGGACCATTCATCTCCCCTCAATTTCAAACATGCAAGCTCATCAGTGGGAGTGATTCAGCTCACCAGCACATATGACACCCCCATTTCCCCTTTTCCCTTCACCTTAAGGAGTACTTTTCTTGAATTATGGCCCAAATAAATGAATGTTTGGTCTTTTCTTTGATAATGAGCTTCTATGAATTAGGATCAGTTTAGTTAAGAGTCTGAGGCTGGATCCTTAGCAAACATTGAAATTATTTGTAAAGTATTTGGGACAATGCCTGGCACACAGCAGTTACTTAATAAATACTTGTTTCCTTCTTTCCAATTTAGTAAATGCTTACAGAGAGCTTGATGGGTGGAACCTGCTAGTTTTTTTGCTCCACTGGCTTATACTTAAAGAATTCAGGGTTCCCTTCATGACGTGATTTAGCATCCAAGGAAGACTTTAGAAAAAGTCCTCATTACTCCTTCCATTCCATGTTGGAAGAAAGGACTGGTGACTACCTAACAGCATAACCTCAGATGCTATTCTTACTCTCTTTGTTATATTTCCTTTCCCTGAAGTGAAATAACTTGCACTGAAAGCATGACAGGAGAATTGTTCCTTTCAGTCAATGTGGGTGGGGTTAGCCTGGGATGAGCTGGCAACCAGTTTCCTAGGGCCTCAGCAAAGATCAGTCTGTATCATTCTGCAATAAGGCGGACCCTTATCAAGGAAGTGAAAACTTAGGAGACTTATTTAAATTTGTAGAGATCTTAGACCTTTGCCATTAGAGGTCTGATTTCAAAGTCTGCCGGTTTCCTCACAAGCTGTTATTTTCAGCCATGCTTGTATGTGTTTAACAAAGGAACTGATCAGCTGGGAAACAAACAGATTTTAAAGTTAAGCACCCAGGTTAATTAACATCCAACCCTGTGTCATTGAGGAAAAGTACTATCCCTCCTAATCAACTCCAACTACAATTTCTTAGGTTCTTTGTACTTCTAACATGTTCTCTTCTCATGGAAATCAGTTAC
The DNA here is from genome assembly GCF_902635505.1 of Sarcophilus harrisii. NCBI lineage: Eukaryota > Metazoa > Chordata > Mammalia > Dasyuromorphia > Dasyuridae > Sarcophilus > Sarcophilus harrisii. The sequence goes on along the minus strand of NC_045428.1, from coordinate 53,956,644 downwards.
AGAACACAAAGTTGGAAGAGTCTTTAAATTTTTAATTTGAACATTTAAATGAAAAAAGGATCTTCTCTATAGCAGTCCTGGCAAGAACTCATCCAGGTTTTGCTTGACTTTCTCATGTGAGATGGAACTTGAAACAGTCAGTTCCATTTTTTTTGGATTGCTCTAATCGGTAGGAAGTCTTTTCTTTCATCAATCCTAAATCTGCCCCTTTGCAGTTTCTACCCAATGTTCCCAGGTCTTTCCTCTGGGGTCAAAAAAAAAAAAAAAAAAAAATTACCCACTCCTCCCCTCATGAAACAGCCTTTCAAATACACAAATCACAAATCTAGTGCTATAAGGGACCTCAGAGGTCTTTTGATCTGATCTCTTCATTTTATAGATGAGATCCTTGGGTCCAACAGAAGCTGAGTGTCTTTAAAGACAGCCATTAGTCTTTCCTATGTTCCTTTTTTCTAAATTTTTTCAGTTCTTCAAATTATCTTCAAGTGACATGGACTGAAGCCCCTTTACCATACTGGTTATTTTTCGATTGCTAGTGGTTTATCTGTGTCTTTCTAAAATGTGGTATCCAGAACCAAACACAATAATCCAGGTATATTCTGAACAAGGTAGAATATAGTAGGACTCTTGCATTTGAATTGCTGGATGCTATGTTGTTCTTAATTCAACCTAAGTTTGCATTAGTTTTCTGGGTTTCTGCATTAGGCTGTTCACTTATGGTAAAATTTCCTTCAGCCATCTAGAATCCCAGATGTTCTGCTGTTGAGCCAGGCTTCTCTTTTCCTATAGTTGTGAAACTGAGCTTTAGAATCTATAAGTGACTTTATACTTATCTTTATTAAATTTCTCCTATTAGATTCAGCACAATGATCTTTCCATCCAATAATAGCTAGCATTTATATCACAGTTTTAGATTTACAAAGTGCTTTACAAATATTAACTTATTTGATCCTCACACCACTCTGAGCGAGGTACTATTATTATATTCATTTTACAGATGAGGAAACCAAGGCAGAGGTGAAGTGATTTGCTCAGAGACATATAGGTAATGTGTATGAGGGAAGATTAAAATTTAGTTCTTTTTGAATCAAGAGCAGTTTTTTATCTACTGCACCACCTACCTAGCTGCCTCCCATTAAAGATCTTTGTGAATCCTAAATCTATCAACTGATGTGCTAGCTATGTCTCGCAAACTCCGTGTCATTGGAAAACCTGATAAGTCTGCCAAGTCACTGACAAAAACCAACCCTGGGAAGCCCTACAGGAAATCTCCTTCCAAGGTATTATGGAACCACTGATTAGTCAGTTGTGAACAAACCTGACTGCACTATTGTCTACTCTACATCTCTTCTTTCTCACAGTAGGGACATGAGAAAATTTGTTAAATAATCTGCCAAAATGTAGCTTGCTGCTCTCTCCTGCATTCCCCTCACCTACCAATTGAGTTATCCTGTCAAAAGAAAAGAAAAAAGCAGACAAGGCTAGGCTGGCATGCATCCACTCCATATGTGAAGCTGATAGAGTATTCTCTTTGGGGTTAATGAAGTAGACATTTGTCTTGAAATCAGTGAGTCACAAGCATTGATTAAGCACTTACTATGTGCCAGGCTCTGGGATAAGTACAGGGGATGCAAAGAAAGAGAAAAATAAAGTTTTAGTTCTCACATTATAATGGGAGTGACAACACATAAATAAACATGCAAGATATAAACAGGGTAAATGGAAGCTAATCTTAGAGTAGGGGAAGGAGAAATTCAGATACACTGGGAAGGGTCTCATGGAGAAAATGGGATTTGAAGTAAATTGTGAAGGAAGCCTCTCAGGGAGGCTGAGATGAGGGTGAGGAGGGAAGAGCATTTCAGCCATGGGAGCCACTACAGTGCAAAGATATGAAGTCAGGAGTGTCCTAGGGATCATGCAGGCACCTGGATGGTACCAAAACACTTCCCTTTCCCCCTCTTTGCCAGAAAAACAAACAAAATCCCCCAAACACATGCTGTTTGCATAAATAGCTGTTTCCAGCTGATGCAAGCCTAGAGCTTGTCTTAAAGATTTACCACATTCTATGTAGTATCATGATCATTGTGAAGACATCCTCTCTCCTCCTTCAGGGTAAGCTCTTTGAAGGCAGTCACTTTGCCTCTCTGGTGTTTTGCACATAGAAGACATTTAGAAAAGTTTGTTGTATTGGGATATATATATATATATATATATATATATATATATATTTGGCTGATCTAGGATTGGAGATATCTGTGTGGCAGTTACCTGAATAACTGAGTAAGCTCCATGAGGAGTTAAACCCCAAGTAAACAAAAATTCTTCATCTCAACCTATTACAAATTTCTTTCTGACTCTGTCTCTGTCTCTCCATGCCTTCCTCTTTCCCTTCCCCCTTCCTTCTCTCTCCATCCTCCTCCTTCTTTCTCTCTCTCTCTTTCTCTCCTTCCTTCCCTCCCTTCTCTCTTTCCCCGTCCTTTCCTCTCTCCCTCTCTCCTTACCTTCCCCCTCCTGTCTGTCTGTCTCTCTCCCTCTCTCCCCTCTCCTTCCCTCCCTTCTTATCTCCCCCTTCTTTCCTCTCTCCCTCCCTCTCTCCCTCCTTACCTCTCTTTCTCCCTGTCTCCATCTCTCTGTCTCTGTCTCTATCTAACTTAACTAAAAGTAGCATGTTGATCACAAGATGTAGTAAGACATTTATTCAATCATTTCCACTGGGAGCCTGAGGCTTTAACTTTAGAGAACATTTATTAGGCACTTTTTTGTATGCAGAGCATTGTCTTGTGCTGAGTTGATGGAAAAGCCCACTATGATTAAATAAGGCCCAGCCCCAGTTGTCATGGAGCTCCCAGTCTACAACTGGAGTACAAGATGAGAGCTATCTTTTAGCATTTGGAGGACTTGCTAGTGGAAGAAAAGCCCTTTTGCTTTGGTTGGCCCCAGGGGACAGAGATTGGAGCAATTTGATGGGGGGAGGGGGAGAGATTGAGAAGGGAGGTAATTGCTGAAAGTCAAACTTTAGTTTAATAAAGGAAATAATATCTTAACATTTACAGTTGCAGAAAAATGGAAAAGACTGCTTTGGGAGGTAATGAGTTTCTGATTCCTGGATGTATATGAGGAAAGGTTGGGTGTGAATTTTGTCAAGTAAATTGGAGAGGGGTTTCCTATTTAGAAATTCCTATTCTTTATTCAGGTTGGATGAGACAGCTGACCTCAGGTTCCTTTGAAATCTGAAATGCTATGACAGATGGCAAGTGCATAAAGAGGTGCAAACCGGATGCTTTGTGAGGTCTATCTGATTGATGGAGGACCAAGAAAGACTTCCAGGAAGATATTGCATTTGAGTCTGGCCTTAAAGGACCTGTAGGGTTACAACAGGTGGAGAATGTGCAAAATCATAAGGCACAGCATGACAAAAGGCATGAAAGAAGGAAATCATAGGCTAAGGTAAAACTGGAAAGATAAAGTGGTTCCAATTTGTCAGGGGCCTCGATTGCCAGGTTGAGTTTAAACCATATGGTTTAACCCAGGAGCCAATAGTAGGCCAATGAGACATCAGATCTATGTTAGCAAAAGGGAGATTAATTTGACAGTAATTAAAAACCAGAGTAGTAGATGAGGAACATATGAAAAGGGGAAGAGAAGCAGCATTTAAATGGATTGCCAGGCACTGTGCTAAGAACTTAGACAAGAAGTCAGGAAGATCAGGTAAGAGGCAGTGGCAGAGTTTTAGGTGCGTGGTACTGAGGGTGGCCTGTGGGAATGAAATGGAGGGGACAAGCGGGAGAGAGATTACAGAGGTAAAAATGATAGGAGTTCTCATTGGTTAGGGTGAGTTTGTGGAAATCAAAGGTAACATAGATGACCGGTATACGCCACCATGTTTATAACCAAAAGATTTTGAGCAGGAAGAAAGAAAGATGATGGAAGTAAGGAGGGAGGTAGAGGGGGAGTGAGGAAGGAAAGATGGGAAGGAAGGAAGGGAGATACAGAAAGAGGAAGGGAGAAAAAAAGGGAGTAAGAAAGGGAAGGAGGGAAGGAAAAAAGGAAAGGAGAGAGAAGTAGAGGAGGAAAAGAGGAGAAAGGAGGGAAAGGAGGAAAGAAGAAAAAAGGGAGGAAGTGAAGGAGGAGAAAAGGGAGGGAAAGAGAGGGAAAAAGGAAGGAAGGGAGGGAAGGAAAGGAGGGAGAAAAAAGGGAGAGGGAGTAAAGAAGGAAAGAAGGGAGGGAGGGTTAGGAGGCAATTATGAGCCATCAAGCTCAAAATCAATTAATTAACCGAGCTATTAAGCTCAAAATCAATCAATTGATTAATTACCTAAGCTTGAAATAAGTTATTGAGATTTTCCTATGGGCCGGGAGGTAGCTGCTCGCTGGATAAAGCCTAGGGCCTGGAGTCAGGGAGACCCGACTGCAAATGCGACCTTAGACACTCACTAGCTGTGTGACCTGGGCAAGTCACTTCACCTTGCTTGCCTCAGTTTCCCCATCTGTCAAATGAGCCGGAGGAGGAAGTGGCAGGATCTCTGCCAAGGGAAACCCCCCCCGCCCCGCCCCCCCCCTCCCCCCCGTGGGTCTGGGGGAGATGGACATTCCCGAACCGCGGCAGGGCAGACGCTGGGCACGCCCCGCCCCCCGGACCGGCTCCTGCGGCGTCTCCCCGCCCCGTGCGCTCCAAGCCGCCCCAGGCTGGACGTTGTGGGAAGCATTCTCAGAGGAAGGGAGCCCAAGCTTGGGCACGCCCCCTGCTCGGTGCGCGCACGTTGCCTGCAGTGACTCCTCCCGTCCAGGCGAGGGCGCAGGCTCACGCTTGGCCTGCGGCCGCCCCGGGGCGGGCCTCCTCTTGGCCGTTCCCCTTCCTTGTCTTTTCCCCTCAGGAGAAGTCGGGAAGGTGGTGGCGGCGGCGGCTGTGGTGCCTGTGGCGGCGGCTGCGGGGACCGAGGCAGAGCAGAGGCAGAGCAGAGGCGAAGGCGGCGGCGGCGGCGGCGGCGCTCGTTGCGGGCCGGCCGGTCTGGGTCGCCTAGCGAGGCCGCGCTCGGAGGCTGCAGCGGGGCGGCCCTAGGGCTGCGGCCGGGCCGAGCCGGGTGCCTGAACGCGGCGGCGGCGGCGGCTGACGGGCGGCCGAGCGAGCGAGCGGGCGGGCGGGCGGTGCGCGGTGCGGGGTCCGGGCGCTGCGCCGCCCGGCTCCCTGCCCTCCCTCCCTCCCTCCGCGGCCATGGCGGCCAGCGCGAAGCGGAAGCAGGAGGAGAAGCACCTGAAGATGCTGCGGGAAATGACCGGCCTCGCGCACAACCGCAAGTGCTTCGACTGCGACCAGCGGGGCCCCACCTACGTGAACATGACCGTGGGCTCCTTCGTGTGCACGTCCTGCTCCGGCAGCCTGTGAGTGCCGGCGGGCCGGGGGGCGCGGGCCGGGGCGGGGGAGGGGAGAGGCACCTGCCGCCGCGGGGGGCGGCGCGGCGCGGCGGGGGAGCGCTTGCCCCTGCTCTGCCGCCGCAGACGCCCCCGGGCGAAAGTTTGCGCGGCCAGCTTTGTGAGCTCGCGGGGCGGCCGGCCGGGCGTTGGGCTCCCGGGGCGGGGGGGGGGGGGGGGGGGGGGGGGGGGGGGGGCGGGGGGGGGGGGGGGGGGGGGGGGGGGGGGGGGGGGGGGGGGGGGGGGGGGGGGGGGGGGGGGGGGGGGGGGGGGGGGGGGGGCGTGGGGGAAACTCGTGGGAGACCGGGCGGCGGCCAGGGCGGGAGACCCGCTTTCCGTTGGGGAACTGGCAGAAATGTTTAGGCAGGGCTCCCGAAGCCGGGGTCCGTATCGGAAACGAGACTCCTCGGGCGAATGGTCGCCAGGGACATGATCTCTTAAAAACCCTGGGTTTGGCGAGATAAACATGGAGGCAAAAGATGCAATTCATGCACGGAATGACCGATTTAGGGAAGGCTTGGTTAGAAACGCGGGGTCTCCCGCACCCCCGCCACCCCATCCTTGGTCTCGAATCAGCCAAACAACTTAGATGAAATAAAAAAAAGTCTCTAGTCTTGCCTTTGGGGAGGTTTGAGGGGGGTTCATGATACTTTTGGTCCTATATGACAAATATGACAATTAGAACAGGATCTTGAATGATCAATGATCATTGAAATGGACCTCATCATCTGCTTCTAACCCCTCTTCTGTGACCTAAACTGGAAGTCCGAGAGAGGTTAGGACTTGCCCCGAGGTGATAGAGCAGTCATTTTAAAGTCGTCGAGTCCCAGCTTTTAAATTTATTTGGCCACATACAAAATCTTCCAAGTAAATATCAAACTCTTAGAATGTATTTAAAGCGACTGACTGAATTTGCCTTTTTTTGTTGTTTATATAATAAACCTTTTAAAAACAAATATAGCAGAAAAAAATACATTTGGATCTTGTTACAATGAATAGAAATAATAGAAATCTTAAATATTCTCAAACTTCCCAGATTCCAGTTATAACAGAATATAGAATAGAAATAATAGAAATCTTAAATATTTTTTCTCAAACTTCCCAGATTCCAGTTATAATAGAATATAGAATAGAAATAATAGAAATCTTAAATATTCTCAAACTTCCCAGATTCCAGTTATAATAGAATATAGAATAGAAATAATAGAAATCTTAAATATTTTTTCTCAAACTTCCCAGATTCCAGTTATAATAGAATATAGAATAGAAATAATAGAAATCTTAAATATTCTCAAACTTCCCAGATTCCAGTTAGAATATAGAAGAGAATATTTATCTTAAATATTCTCAAACTTCCCAAATTCCAGTTATAATATAGAATAGAAATAATAGAAATCTTAAATATTCTCAAACTTCCCAGATTCCAATTATAATAGAATGTAGAATAGAAATAATAGAAATCTTAAATATTCTCAAACTTCCCAGATTCCAGTTATAATAGAATGTAGAATAGAAATAATAGAAATCTTAAATATTCTCAAACTTCCCAGATTCCAGTTATAATAGAATATAGAATAGAAATAATAGAAATCTTAAATATTCTCAAACTTCCCAGATTCCAGTTATAATAGAATGTAGAATAGAAATAATAGAAATCTTAAATATTCTCAAGCTTCCCAGATTCCAGTTATAATAGAATGTAGAATAGAAATAATAGAAATCTTAAATATTCTCAAACTTCCCAGATTCCAGTTAGAATATAGAAGAGAATATTTATCTTAAATATTCTCAAACTTCCCAAATTCCAGTTATAATGTAGAATAGAAATAATAGAAATCTTAAATATTCTCAAACTTACCAGATTCCAGTTATTTCAAGAAAATACACAAATAAGGAGATTGCAGTACAATGAAAGAATTTAGTTATTACCTCCTCATGTTTGACTCTTAAATGGACTCAGGAACTTCAATTTAACGGTGTCATCCTTAGGTACTTGTATGAAATAATTGCAAAAAGGTAGTCCTCGAGGGTAGTTTTATTATTGAAAAGAAAATGGGAATTTCAACATAATTTGAAATATTTAATATAGTTTTAATGAATGCTGTAATAAATTATGCCATTGAGAATAACGGCTTTCTGGAGTCAATTTCTGATCCTTAGGATAACTATAATTAATTCTTGCAGAATTGAAGAAGCTTTTTTTTTTTTTTTGTACAGTATAACATTAACATTTAAAGTAAACTGAGCAAATTAGTTCGTTATTGATATGCTTAGAACAGGCTCCTTTTTGTAAAATGATCAGAGGTAAGTTTTTGCAAAGATATCTTATGGCTTTGCTTCTATATGGAAAACTGAATTCATAAGTAGCATAGATTTTGAACTGGAAAGGACCTTAGAGTCTGTCTTTGTCCACTTAACTCATTTTACAGGTAAAGAAATAGAACCTGAGAGCTGTTAAGTGACTTGACACACTTAATAAGTGCTTCAGGAAGGCATTGCACACAGTTCTTGATTTCAAATCCATTTTCCTCCTACCTACCCTTGCCAAAAGATTTATCTGTTTGCCTCAGTTTCTTCACATCTGTAAAATGAAGGTAATAATGCACCCATCTTCCAGGTTGGTCTGAGGATAAAAATGTGATAATTATAAAGCACTTTGCAAACCATAAGTCATTAAGCATTACAAATGCTTCTTATTATTAGATATCTAAAATAGGTTTAAGGGACATGCTAGCCAACTAGAGAGGGAGGTTTATATTTAGATATGTCTTTTTTTGCCTGAAGTTCAGATGGAGCTGATTTGTTGAATAAATGTAAGAATTTTAAGCATCTAGCTTTGACTGTACAACTGGAGCTAGAGAGGCATTCTCTTGTTGAGGCATTTCAGTGGTGACCAACTCTTCAAGTCTTTGTTTGGAGTTTTCTTGGAAGAGATTTTTTATTTTTGCTGAGGAATTGGGGTTAAATGACTTGCCCAGGGTCACACAGCTAGGACTGGTTAAGTGTCTGAGATAAGATTTGAACTCAGATGCTTCTGACTTCAGGACTGGTGCTCTATCCACTGCGCCACCTAGCTGCCCCAAGCATCTAGTTTTAATGTTTATCTCACCATGTTTATAAAACCTTAAAACATGCAGCAGAAATTACTTTTTCTACTTAGAGATATGTGCTACAAATTGTAGTTCAAAAATTTTAACTTTAATATCTCTTGCAAGTTAAAAAAAATCAGTAATATGGCACAGTTTCTGCTAATGTAAGAACACACGAACTAGTGTGAACTAGAAATTTCCAGAGGAAATAAGCTAATGTAACTTTTCAAATATAGGTTTTTTTTTTCCCCCTGTAGGTCAACTTCCAAAACCCATTATTTTTTCTGCTACTTAAAATGTAGTAGTGTTTAGTGTGGGAATTTTCAATTGAAACTGTTTTAAATACTGGTATTACTCCCATCTTCTTCCTTTGTACTACTCCTTTACTGAGCAGAGCTAGAGAAAGTAATGAAACTTTTCTGACTGGGTCTACTACAGATTTTTGTTAACTAAGCTCAACTGGCTTCTCACTGATATTGAGCAAGTCCTTTATTCTCAGATCATTTCTGTATCCCATTGACCAAGGTAGCTTGTAAAACTTTTCTCTTCCAGATCTCCCATACCTCCTCACCTCACTCTTCCCACTGATAACCTAGCCTTATACTATACTTTACACATATGAAAATAAAAAGCACATTCTCAGTGAACAAACACTTCTTGCTAAGTCTCAACATTTATCTCCATTTGCTACCACCTTCTTTAGAAAACTATCTTTCTTGTCATTCCCAATGTCTCTATTTATAGATTAACAATAGTGAATACTTTTTCTCTATTTTAACACATTACTTTATAAATCATGTTGGGAGCGAAAAAGCAAAGCAAAAGGGAAAAACTATGGGAGAGAAAAAAAAAAACAAAAGAGGAGTGAACATGGCATGTGCTGATTTATATTCAGTAAATCTTCAGTCTCCTTAGTTCTTTTTTTGGATGCAGTTGACATTTTCTGTCGACTGTATTGGGATTGCTTTGGATCACTGAACCACTGAGAAGAACCAAGTCTTTTATAGTTGATCATCACACATTCTTGCTGTTAATGTATTCCTGGTTCTACTTGTTTCCCTCAACATCAGTTCATGTAAATCTTTCCAGGCCTTTCAAAAATCAGCTTGTTCATTTTTTTTTTTTTCTTTTTCTTAGAACAATAACATTCTGTTACCTTCATATACCACAACTTGTTCAGCCTTTTCCCAGCTGATGGGCATTTATTCATTTTCCAGTTCTTTGTTACCACAGAAAGATCCACTATAAACATTTTTGTACATGTGGGTCCTTTTCTCAGCATTATGATTTCCTTGGAATACAGACCCAATAATGGCACTGCTGGGTCAAGGGGTATGCACAGTTTGATAGCCCTTTGGACGTAGTTCTAGATTGTTCTTCAAAATGTTTGAATCACTTCACACAATGCATTAGTGTCTCAGTTTTCTCACATCCCCTCCAACATTTATCATTCTTTTCCTGTCAATTTAGCCAATTTGAGAAGTGTGAGGTGTTATCTTAGAGTTTTAATTTGCATTAATCAAATCTATAGTGATGTAGAATTTTTTTCAATATTGAATAATTTTGAATCTTTTTTACTGGTTTCTTTTGTTGCTTATGAACATGCCCATGCTTCCTCCATTCTTCTTTTTTTTTTGCAAGGCACTCAGTTAAGTGACTTTTCCAGGGTCACACAGCTAGTAAGTGCTAAGTATCTGAGATTGGATTTGAATTCAGGTCCTCCTGACTATCTGCTGAGCCTCCTAACTGCCCTAACCTCATTTATTAAAAAACTCACTAGATCTTCTCATCCTTTCTGATTATTATTTTATGTATCTTCTCTTCTTCAGGCTAAGTTCCTTGATAAAGCTATGTATGCTGAATGCCTCCCTTTTTCATCTTATTCTCTTCTAAACTTTCTTCAAGCTGGCTTCAGACATAATCATTTTCTGAAGCTATTTTCTTCAACATTATTGATTGCCAAATCTAATTGTCTTTTCTCAATTCCTGTTCTTAACTTCTGTAGCATTTAATACTCTTGATCACTTCCTTTTAGTTCTGTCTTGATTGTCCAATTGCATCCCTGACTGCTCCTTTTGAGCCTCTTCCTTGTATCTGACATATACTCCCTTTCTCTGACTTGAGTCCTCTTCCTTTTTCCCTGTATACTATCTCATCAGTGCCTGTTTATGTTAATGATTCCTAGATGTATATATTCTGCTTTAGTCTCTCCTCATCTTCAATTGAATCGCATTATCAGTTGCGGTCATGTTTTAATTTGGATGTCCCTTATGTACCTCAAACTCAACATGTCAAAAAAGAGGATTCTTTTGCCATTATTAATGGTGTCACCATCCTTTCAGTTACCCAGATTCACAACCTTTGCTTTAACTCTTACTCCTCATTCCATCTCACAATCATTTCTCTCTTTATAATATCTCCTACATCTTTTCTCCTCTTCTGTTCATACATCTACCACATTCCTCTTTTGCTATAAAAACCTCTTGATTCGTCTTTGAGTTTCAAGCCTCTTCCCACTCAGTTTATCTTTTACAGTTACAAAAGTAGTTTTTTAAAATCACCAATGTTACCCCCTTACTCAATAAAAGATTAGTGGTGGTCCCTAGGATTGAATAGCATCCTTTGTCATACAAAGTTTGTTATAACCTAGCCCCTTCCTACCTTTCCAGTTTTCCCATTGCCTGTTCTTCACATTTTATCACAGTCCAATTAGACTGGCCTATTTCCTATTCCTTGCACATGAAATGTCCTCTGCATTCTCCAAACCTTTGACTTGCTATCTCCCATGCTTGGAATACATTCTTGTTAGGTCTCACTCTTGGAATCCCTGGTTCTTTTCAGGATTTAGCTCACACTGCCTTGTACAGGAAACCTCTCCTGATCCCTGCCTTCCCCTCCACCTCCTCTTGCCTTTTCTGGGGTTCATTCCATCTATTAAAGATTTTGCAGGTATTCATATAGTTTCCTCATTATATATATATAGTTTCCTCATTAGAATTAAGCTTCTTAGGGCAGAGACTTGTTTCTGTCGCCAGCAATTTACATAGTATCTAACATGTAGTTATTAAGTGCTTGATAAATGGTTATCATTTGAAGAATTTACTGAGAAAAGCTAAATTGTTTGGGGGGACTCTTAGGAAAAAAATATCAGTTTATGGTTTGTAGTAATAGGAAGAAATAGAAAGATCCCTTGGTACATTTTAGTAGAAAATGATTTGGGTTTAGGACTGGTAGTTGGGGAATTACCTGTGAACACATGGGCAATTCACTCAACCTCTTAATGCTCCGGTTAGATGAGATAAAAAGTAACATGTACCCACTTACTCGCCCGCTCCTCCCCCCCCCCCCCCCATGTAAATGGTTACAAATTGAATAAAAAATGAATCAAGAAAAAATTTGTGTCAAGCACTGGGGATACAAATTTTAAGACAAAAGAATTATGTTTTTAGGGAGACCAAGGCCAGGGGGGAGGGGGAGATACTTATCATTGAAGTTTGTTTTAAGAGGAAGGGATTAAAATTTTATTTTTAGATATATGATTCATTTTTTAATTTTTATAACTTTTTATTGACAGATAGATATGATTCATTGATAGTAACAGTGTGACCTTGTTAGGTAAGTCAGTCAGCTTTTAAGAATAGAGTGTTGGGCCTGGAATCAGGAAGACCCGAGTTCAAATTCGACCTAAAATACTTAGTAACTTTATGAACCTAGACAAGTCACTTTATTTCTGCCTCAATTTTCTCTTTTGCAAAACAGAGATAACACCCCTACCTCTCAGGCATGTTGCATTATTGCTTATTCCTTTCCCTTCTCAGTGCTCTAGGTCAGAACCTCAGATTGTTCCCACTCATGACCCCTTTTTGCTTGAGAAATCGTCTGGAGTCTAAGGCCAGGTATTGCTGGCAGTTTGTGCATATGCAGTGCAACTTGTGTTGGGAACCCAGGCTGCAGCGAAGTTACACAATGCAACATGGGCAAGCGCTGCCGAAAAGGCCTTGAATTCATTACCCATTTGATTTTGAATTAATTTTTGGTCATTGGACTCAGAAGGCTAAAAAAGCATTTTTTGGTAACCCCCACATTCAGTTATGTGACCCCCATAAGATTGTGACTTATGTTTTAAAAAGCTTTGTTTTAGGCAATCTCTGTAAGTTGCATACAGGGTGCTGTGCGTGCATTGATAGAAAGTGTTGGTTTCATCATTCAAATTGACTGAATGAGAGAGACTATAAGCTCTCACTGGGTGTATTGCTTATTTAAATAAGAAAAAAACTTATTTGATATAGCAAAATGTCACCCCAAAGTCTGCTTTTTCCCATCTGCTTCCTTATAAATGTTAAGATCATTCCAGATTCCTTGAAAGTTATAAAAGTAGAAATAACCTTATTCTACAATCCTTTGATGATAAAGGGGGAAGCCGTTTATTTGCCAAAGGTGTTTTGCTACAGTGATGCAGACTTTAAGGTGAGGGATTTCCTATGGATAGTGAGGTCCTCCAGAAGTTTTATATGCTGATATTGCTGATTATATCAACTTGGAAAATATCTGTAACATCATATTGATAATTTCTTATGGACAATAATATTCCATTACATTTATGTATTACAGTTCTTTAGCCCATTCCCCAGTTTGCCCATCTTTTCTATGCCAATATTCTACCATTGTGTGTGTGTGTGTGTCTGGCTGTAAGGTAATTAAAAATACTTATCACATCAGAGTTTATTAAAAATATCCTTTGCAAAGGAATGGAGAGGTGAGAAAACAGGCTACAGCATATTTTAACAAAAATAAAGAGCTTAAAGAAGAAAAAAAGAATAGAATGGCCTCCAGGAGTGTTTGCTGGAAAAAGATGGTGTTCTCACTTGGCCAGAGCCTAAGACAACTAGAAAGTGAGGAAAGACTCTTTGCACATTGGTTGGACCCTTTGGTACATTTTGGTAGAAAATGATTTGGGTTTAGGACTGATAGTGGGGGAATTATCTGTGAACACATGGGCAATTCTCTTGACCTCCTAATGCTCCAGTTAGATGAGATTAAAAAGTAACATATACCCATTTACTCGTGCCCCCCTCCCCCGCCATGTAAATGGTTACAAATTGAATAAAAAATGAATCAAGAAAAAAAAATTATTTGTTGTGTCAAGCACTGGGGATACAAATTTTAAGACAAAAAAAAAATTTATTTTTCAGGGAGACCAAGGCCTGGGTGGGAAGACATATTTGAAAGCAGGTTATCTACATACAAAATAATATAGGATAATACAGAATGAATAGGAAATAATCAATTGAAGGAATGCCTGGTCATTAGGAAGAAGAGGAAAGGTTTCTTTTTCTAAAAAAAAAAAATTTTAATACATTGCTTTATGAATCACGTTGGGGGAGAAAAATCAGAACAAAAAGGAGAAACCATGGGAGAGGGGGAAAAAAAAAGGAAGTGAACATAGCCTGTATTGATATACATTCAATCTTAGTTCTTTTTCTGGATGCAGATAGCATTTTCCATCCAAAGTATATTGGGATTGCCTTGGATTACTGAACCACCAAGAAGAATGAAGCCTTTCATCACACATTCTTGCTATTACTGTGTACAAAGTATTCCTGGTTCTGCTTGTTTTGTTCAGCATCAGTTCGTGTAAATCTTTACAGGCCTTTCTAAAATCAACTTGTTCTTTTTACAGAACACTAATATTCCATTACCTGCATAAACCACATCTTGTTCAGCCATTCCCCAGTTGATGTGCACCTACTTTGGGTATCCAATTCTTTGCTACCACAAAAAGAGCTGCTACAAACATTTTTGCACATGTGGGCCCTTTTCCCTCCTTTATGATTTTCTTGGGAAGGGTGTGCAGAATTTAATAGCACTTTGAATAAAATGATAACAGGATTGAACTTTTCCTTAAGGAAGATCACTTTGGCAGCTCAGTGGATGATAGAATGTAGTGCAGAGAACCTTAAAAAGCAGGCAGACCCCCCAGCAGGCTATTGTAATATATTGTAATACAATATATTATAATAATAAAGGCATGATGTGATAAGGGCTTGTACTACACTGGTGGCAATGTCAGAGGGAAAAAGGTGTTCAGAAGATGTTAGGAAGGGAAACTGATAGGGCTTGACAACAAATCAAATGTTGAAGGGGACAGAAAGTGAAGACATAACTCAGTTGCTACTGTGGGAACTGGGAGAATGGGTATTAGGGATGCAAAGTCAAGCCGTCTTTACCCACAAGGAGGTCATGTTATTAGGTGTGATCCTGAAAAATTTTAGGGGGAAAATGATGCAGGAACTAGGAATTTAGAGGTAGAAGTGAGCTGAGAGGAATGGAGAACAGCCATATGATGGAAACATGATCTTGTCTGTGAGGAGCAGCAAGTAAACCAGTATGGCTATATGCATAGAAAAATAGGAACAATTTCTATTTTTTAATTCTTGGAGGTAAGATCATGAGAGGGGCTTTGACGGCTTTATGGAGTATGAATTGGAATGGGGAGACTTGAGGCATCCAGACCATTTAAAATGGCTGTTGACGATAGTCATAGAAACAGGGCGATTCTGATTAGTGCCTGAGTTACACTGCTGGATATGAATGGAAGAGGAGACCTATTCCAAAAGGTGTAGAGAGAGATAGAAGTTGAGATGAATGAGACTGAAGAACTGATGATTACACTAATGTTAGAGAAGCTTGGGTGACTGGGAGCCTTGAGTAGTAATAGGGAAATTTGGAAGAGGAGTGTGTTTCAGGGAAAAGAATTTGAAATGTCCATGGAATGTACAGTGTGAACTATCCAGGAGGCATTTGATGAAGAAATTGCTAGGATAGATTAGGGCTGATAAATAGATTTTGGTCATTCACAAGGATGGTAATTTGAACTTATGGGATCCAATGAGATGAGATTACCAAGAAAGGGAAGAGAGAGAAAAGGGTAGAAGTCTTTGGACAGAACACTTTTGGCTTAGAACACTACCACTGTTAGTTGGCAAGACAGTAAACCAGCAGGTGATACTAAGGAGCAGTCATGTCCATAGAAAGAGAACTAGGAGGGAGCAGTGCCAGGAAAATCCAGAAGAGAGAGAGAATATCTAGGAAAAGAAAGTGGTCAGCATCAAAGGCAGAGATTAAAAGGTAGGAGGATGGAAATTTGCTTTGTAATTTTGGAGAGATTTACTAGGTTTTAAAGAAAAAATCATTTAACAATTAGTTAAATATTTTTAAAACATTGTTTTCAAGTTTTGAACAATTTTTTTTTCTCTCACCTCCCTTCAAAGAAAAACAACTCATAACAAGTATACATAAAAACAAATTTTTGAAAAGTTGTATGTGAAGCGCACGATTAGAGACTTATAGAGGACATAAAAATGACTAAAAATTTCCTGAAATAGTGAAGAGCTTTTCTCACCATGAGTCTGAGGTCAGCAGTATATAGGAGTGTTGTGCAAAATTCATGGGTGAGGAAATCAAAGGGTTGAAGAGACTTAAGTCTTAGAAGGAGGCTTGAGATCCAGCTTGCCTCATAGTTAGTGAGCATGTAAAGAAGTGAGCAGTGATTGAAGAGGTAAATATGCTTCTTTTTGAAAACAATCACTTACTAGATTGAAGCTATCTTGTAATCAGGAAAACCTTGGCTCCTATCTGTTGTATACCGATTTAGTGATAATGGGCAAGTCACTGCAACTTTCAACCTCCCAGGAAACTTTCTAAACTATATATACAGATTGTGGTTTAGTAGAAGTTATTCTTCTCCTCCCTTCTCCAAATCATAGGTCCAAACCAAAAGTAGATTGTTATTTCAAGGTGAATGCAAAAGACAAAATGTGAACAATAATTTGCTATTAGATTGTGAACAGGTAGAATTGCCATACCTAGTTACTTTACCCATCTTTAATGTTCAGTGTCACTTCTAAAAGAGGTGTCTAGTGCCCCCCAAAGTTTAAAAATAAGAATAGCTTCGCACAGTTTAACTTTTTAAACAGTAACTTAGATAAAAACATAATTAGTATGTCTATCAGAATTTTAATGAACCCAAAGCTGGGAAAAATAGAGACAGGCATCAGAAATGGTTTGACATTGGGATATCTAATAATAAGAAACAAGACATTTAAATTGGGATAAGTGTAAAGTCTTTGGATAAAAAAAAAAGCTGTGGGTTTTAGTACAGTGCAAACTCAATAGTGTTTTATGATACCAAGATAGCCTGTGATGCTTTGGACTGTTGTATATACTTTACCTTTCCAGGATGCTATTTTTTGGATATCCTATTTTAGGAGGGACAGTGATAAGCTGAAGGGCATCCAGTGAGGTCAAACAAGGTAATGAAATTCCTAAATATCATACCTTCTAGGAGTGATTGAAGGAACCAAGCATTTTTCTCTTGGAGAAAAGAAACATTATGGAGACATGAGAAGCAGTCTTTTGTTTTCGAGGGGTTGGCCTATGAAAGACAGATTTGCCTTGTTTTGGTTGTCCCCAGAACTTGGAGCTTTAGGTAGAATTTGCATAAGAGCAGATTTAGGCTTTCCATAAGGAAAACTTAATAATTAGAATTCTCCCAGAGTATTTAATTAAGGAATATCTCCAACATGTTTCTGGGAGACTGCTTGTGAAGGATTTTTGAGAAGACGTGGGCAATAGTTGAACAGAATGAAAATATTTAGATGTGTTCAGTTCAATTTAAATTCAACACATATTGTTTATCTTGATCTTTGGTTGGGAGTTATCCTCCTTGGTGAGATTACAAATATCTTGAATTGATAATATCTTAATGCTGCTCATTTCTCCCCACCAAAAAAAAAAAAAAAAAAGCCTGCCCTCTCCATGTGATTGAATGGCTCTTCTAGAACCTCCTTTAAGGTGTCCAGGATATGTGTGTCTCGTTTATCTACCATTGCTCAGGACTTCCTCTAGGGTGCTACTCCTGGATAACCTTGTTCTCTTCGTTACCACCCCTTCCCCCCCCCCCCCCCCCCCCCCCAGTTTTCTTGTATATATTGCTTTTCTACATTCAATTATAAATTCTTTTAGGTCAGGAGCTGTTTTTCTCCTTATATTTTTGTATTCCCAGTTTCTTTGCACAGTGTTTGGCACATACTGAATGCTTGGTGACTGAATATTAAGCCTACTATATAATTACTGTTATTAATGCATTATTTCAGGCCATTGAATAAGATATTTTAGAATAAAGATTCTTAGTCTTTTGGCAGTTGGTTACACCTTGTAAATGTGTTCCTTCTCAGAACAATGTTTTTTAAATGAAAGGAATGCTAAATTTCAGTTAGAAATTGAAAATAAAATGTAATTTTTTTCCATCTAAATTCATACACAGATGATAGGTAAAGAATGCCAAGTGAAGGTCCCTGTCTTAGAAGGAATTTCAGGTTCCTTTCAGCATCCATTGTTGGGAAGAGTAAACCATTATTTGAGGTTTTTTTGAAACAAAATAAAGCTTTTATATTAGAAGTTTTATATTAGATAAAGTGAATTTATGGGTAAACACCAGAAAACCTTAAAGCTCCATATATATATATATATATCAATATGCTTTTAATTTGAAAATGAGATTGTTTATTACATAATTGCAGAAAAGGCAGCTCAGGGGATGGTAGTTAAGAGAGCTCTCCTTGGAGCCAGTGTCAGGTTCAAGACCTGCCTTCAGGATACATACTGTTAAAAGAAAATTATGAGAATGCTTATAGTTTTCTTAGAATGTTTATGTAAACACAGTAAATTATATTAACCTTTCTAGGTTTAATATCTTTTGCTATTTGTAAGAATTGGAATTATGTCTATTTTGAAAAGTGACTATGCTTTTTAGTTCAGATTTTTTTTTATCTGCCACTTTTAAGTCTCAATTTTAATTTCCTAAATACATGAGTATCTTAGTATTTTTCCTTACACTTTAAAAGACTATTATTTTGAAATTTCATTTAAAGGAATAGCACATCTATTCTAGATTTCAGGTGTGTAATTTTTATATGTGCAATATTTATTATACTTAATATTGGTGTTGAATTCTCCATTAAAGTCCTCTTCTGATGTTCATTTTAGTATGGAGATAAAACAGGTTTCTTGAAGGTTATTCCAGAATAGTGCAAGTACTCTGGCAGGTTATACTTCTGAGTACGGATTAAAGCCTCTGAGTCCAATCTGAAATTATAGAACATGTCTTTTATCATAAGATCCACTGAGCATTTTTTTTTTTTTTTTTTTTTTTTTTTTTGCTGAGGCAATTGGGGTTAAGTGACTTGCCCACGGTCACACAGCTAGGCTGTGTTTAAGTGTTTGAGGCCAGATTTGAACTCAAGTCCTCCTGACTTCAGGGCTAGTGCTCTATCCATTGCACTACCTAGCTGCCCCTCTGAGCATCATTTTTTGAAAGACTGTCAGTTTGACTAGTGGGTGATGTATATTTAATTCTGAAGTTCATATACTAAGTCATAAGGGGCGGGGGGGGGGAGTATAGCAATCTGTGTTGAGCAGGGATTCCTCACACTGACAAAGTATATATAGACATCTCTATCTATAAATCTATATGTAGTATCTAGATAATGTTTAAGCTGTAATATTTTGACTTCATTGTTTGTCCAGGTAGACATTATATCAGTCTTAAGAAAATAACCACATACTTTAACTGCTGTTTAGTAAAGTTGTTTTTTGTTTTGGTTTTGACCAGTCTATTCCTTCATAGGACATAAATAATAAATAAAACAAAACTGGAATAGGCCTTTTGTTCTACTTAGCACAGATTGTTATTTTGTTGGGTGGAAAAGGCTACTTACAAGGTTGCTTTAGAAATACTTTAAAGTGAAGGGCAGCTAGATGACATAGTGGATAGAGCCCCAGCCCTGTACTCAGGAAGACCTGAGTTCAAATTTGGACTCAGTCCTAGCTGTGACCCTGGGCTAAGCCACTTAACCTCCAATTGCCTTAGCATAAAATAAAAAAAAAAAAAAAACTATAAATAAAAAGCAGACTACTACCATATAGAATGAATCACATTTGTTCTGTAGTTGTACCTGAATAGTAGTTACTTGAACTAAAACTCTTAGGGATTTTCATGTGTCTTGTGGCTCAATATTAATTTTTTTCATTCTATTAGTAGAAAACTGAAATTTTTAAAAAATAAATTAATCGGCAGATAGTTTTAAAAATGTTTGCAAAAACATAAGTACTGATATAACTGAGTAAAAGTAATTGCCTACTTTTTTGTTCAGTATTTGTACATTACATTGGGATCTAAAATTTAGGGTCTTGCTTAAATATTTGTAACTAAAAAAAAAAAAGTAGTTTTCTTGCCCATCAGTTTTCACCTGATTGTTGTGATTAATGTCATCCCAGTAAAAATGCTTTATATATAAGCCCTTAACTTCACATGATGGCAAAACTGGACCTAGCAAAAAAAAAGGGGGGGAGGGGGAAATGCTATGTACTTCCAGGAATACATATTCTTGATTGTTTATTGTAATTACCAAGGAGGAGTTTCTGATCTACTAATAAATATTAGTTAAGAAGATAGTAGCTAAGTGATTTCTTTGGGTTGTTATAGTAATAATGTGGACATAGATGCTAACACAAATGGAAAGATTGTTTGAAGGAATTGGAAATATTTACTTTGGAGAAGACAATAAGGGTGTTCATGAGACATACATATACATATACCCCCTTCCTCCACCCCCCACACCCTGTGATGACTGCCTTCACACATTTAAAGGATTGTATTTAGAAGAAGAATTAGATGTCCTCTTGGTCCAAGAGGACAGGATTAGAAATGATGGGTAGAAGTTGCAAAATAAAAATTTTAGGTAACAGATTTAAGATTGATTTAAGAAAAAACTTAACAATGAAATGAGCTGTTGGGAAGATAGCAAGTTCCCCTTTACTAGGCATATTCCCTGAATAAAATAATGTCTCCCAAGATACTTTGGTGAATAATATTAATACTTTGTGTTTATTATTTTTTTAAAAAAATTAATAGTATTTTATTTTTTCAAAAAACATGCAAAGATAATTTTCAGCATTTCCCTTTGCAAAACCTTGTCTTCCAAATTATTTTCTCTTTTCCCCCCATTCCTTCCCAAGACAATAAGCAATCAGATATAGGTTAAACATGTGCAATTCTTCTAAACATATTTCTATATTCAATATGCTGTACAAGAAAAAAACAGATCAAAAGAGAAAAAAAACATGAGAAACCAAAAAAGGGGAAAATACCATGTTTTGATCATATTCAGCCTTCATAATTCTCTCTCTGGAAGTAAATGGCTATTTCTATCCTAAGTCTATTGGAATTGCTCACCTGCCTCATTGTTGAAAAGAGCCAAGTCCGTCATAGTTGATCATCATGTAATCTTGTACAGTGTTCTCTTAGTTCTGCTCACTTCATTAAGTGTCAATTCATATAAAACTATAACTCCAGGCTTTTCTGAAATCAACCTGCTCATCATTTTTTATTAATCCATTGCATTCATACACCAAAACTTATTCAGCTCTTCCCCAGCTAATGGATATATCCACTCAATTTCCATTTGCTTACCACAACAAAAAGGGCTATCAGAAACATCCCCCCTCCCGCCCCCCCATTTAAATCCTTTTAACTCTTTTTTGTTCTTTTCGGGATACAGACCTGATAGAGATATTACTGGATCAAAGGGTGTGCACAGTTTGATAGCCCTTTGGGCATAGTTCCAAATTGCTCTTCCAAATGGTTGGATCAGTTCACAACTCTGCCTACAATGCATTTCAGTTTTCTCACATCCCCTCCAACATTTATCATACTTTTCCTGTATGCCATTCTGAGAAGTGAGAAGTAGATATCTTGTGTTAATACAATGCTTTTAAACTTTGTCAGAGGTAAAGGTAAATGGACTATATGTCATTTTTTGTTCATAAAGACTCTGATTATCTTGTTCCTAATGAAGGGTTCTTTTACTCTGTTGTCTATTATGTAGTTTCCTGTGTATACCTTTTTTGATTTCTGTGTATGATTTGTATAAATGGATTTCATTACTTAAAAAAAAAAGACTATGAGGATAGGTAGGACAGGTGCTGAAAATCAGAATCAGAATTGTGATTTAAGGGAATATTCTCCAATACTCAAAGGATATATGATCTCATGGTTTTATAAGCTCTCTCCAGTGATTCAGGGGTCCATTTAAAGTATCAGGGAATTTTCTTAATTTTTGCTGACATCTTGAGAGGGTACCAGTGGAAAATCATGTTTGTGTATCATCCTTTCCCCTGAAACGTCCATCTCTTCCTGTCATACATTTTCATGATGACACCTCTCCTTTGAAAATCCTTATTGCTTATGTGTTAAAACCTGCTTATACCTACCATAAGCCTTTCCATCACTCTTTCTGTGATAATTCACTTTTAATTCTTTGGAGACCATTATATCCTATGGGTCACTTGTTCTACAGCAACATCTTGAGAATGTTGGCATTAAAAATTGTACTTCATTGAAGTTTTCCCACTGATGATCCAACCACTTTCCTTTTTCCTGTTTAATTCCAACTTTTATCTCTATATTATCTATCCATGTGTTTCTGTGTGTGTGTGTGTGTGTATTCATTGATGGATAAGTAGTAGATGTTTTTCATCCAGTTGCTATTTTTTATGAAGATAAGTCAAACTCTTTTGACTATCATTTTTGAGATACTGAAGTACTCTTGATAAAACCAGCACAGTTCCATTCATAGGCAGGAACATTTGGGTGATCAAACCAATTATACAAAATTATTCTTCGTGTAGACTAGTTGATCTTCATCACAGTGAAGAACAAACACCTTTGGTTAGAATCCATCTCCTTGTTTTATGACTTGTCTGATGCACTAATTCAAGAGTTATTGAATAGTTTATTTTTGTTATTGTCTTTCAGGGAATTTTGAATAATTTTGATGTATGGATGGAAGGGGAACTCTTTTCTCAGGAAAGTTGGAGGGAGTTGTGAGAAAATAATGTTTTGCATGCTGTGTTCCTTACTCCCTTTGTGATTGAGAGCTATTACCTCATCTATGAAATAAGGGGATTGATTGAATAGTTTCTTGAGGTAGTTTAAATAAAATAATCTGAAAAACCCCAAGATTCTTGATTGAAATGAGAACCTGGTATTAGTTTTAGTTGGAAAATTAAATACAAAAAATTGTCTCCTATGTTTATAATTGAATTCAAAAAATTTTGGTCCTAGTATAAAGAGATTTCCTTCTGTTTGCAAAGAAAAAAATCCTTTTGCAGGTTTTATTTAGGCCCAAATTTTAGCCAGCAATACTGCAGACTCATCTACCTATGTTCCAAAGGCTGGTCATAAGATGATTTTATTTTTTTCAATTAAGAGTGGAAGGAAATGCTTTATTAAAGTGTGGAGATTTGATGTGCATTGGTGGAAGGAGGAGTACTTTATGTTGATGAAATTATAGATACTCGAAATATTGAAGTAAAGAATTATTTATGAACCTTTCCCTCCTACATTTTAAGAATAGTTTGTGAGGGCAATTTCTGACTTAAAAAACCTACTCACACGTGGTTTATAAGAATTGGCTACCCTTATTCCCAACCCTGTTCTAGAAAGAGGAGAAAGAATGACTATTTGCTATGGGAACCATTGTGGGGGAAAAAAATCATTTTAAGAGAATGAATTCTAATCTGAAGAAATAAAGAAGCAGCATGAATTTGTAGGTCCTGATCTTGGGGGAAATCAGGTAAGGCCAGTTTTTGTTTATTCAGTGGCACCCTTGGTCTTTTTTTTTTTTTTTTTTCCTCCCTTGTATTTCTGAATTTTTTCCATTCTTATTTCCCTGTGAGAAGTTTTATCAAGAAGTTGTTTATTTGGAACAATGGGAAATCTTTTTAGGAAAGGCTTGTTGAGAAATTGGTGTAAATTAGTTCAATTGGATTATTTCCCTCTTATGTTTACTTACTGCAAGGGATAAGAATTTTGAATGGGGGAGAAGTGGCAGATTATTTTGAAATATAGAATACTTTGGGTTATTGGGGAGGCCTAGGTTGAGTAATAATGTTGAGAACAGTTTTTCAATAGAAAGCTCAGAAGGAGGGGAGTTAGATAGAAGATAGATAAATATGCCCATTCTGAACTTGGGAAAGTAAAAGATATTTCTCTTGTTATTCTTTTACTTTCTGTTCTCCTATTCTCAAGATTCAAGTTAATATCATTATTATTACTGTAGATTTATTATGGTTGTCCTGTATGAATACTTTTTCTTTGGAAAATATTGTATTCCCATAATATTCTCATTACCAGAATAAGCTCTATATGCAGTGGTTTGCTAGATTTTTAACAATCAGCTCTGCAAAAATATGTAGGAAACAATTTTAAGTTTAAATTGCATGTTGAGCATTTTCCCCAACAATTTAAATCTAAACAATAAACAACAATGAATCAAGCTTTGATTTATAGCATTAATTGATTTCTCATGTGTAAATATAATCACTTGAAAAATTTAACAGCTCATTTCAAGCATGTTCTTAGGACACCCTTGCTTGTATGATATTTTTATAATTTTTACTTTTGTAAGATTTTTTGAAAACTTATGGATTTTGGGGCACCTGAAAAATGTGAACAACCAACGATAAATCTTCTCTTTCTGAATTATATAAGAAATGGGTGTGGAGCAAAAGTTTAATTCTGTTATTAGTGTCACATCCTAATAATTGCTGTCTATTGATCTTTCCTCCTATTTTGTACTAATACTAGTATGTAAGGAAAAGAGGGTAGAAATATGGGAGGATTAAAGTTCTGACCACTTTCATGGTGGTAGGTGCTTTTTTTCCTTTGGGGTGGTCTAATTTTTTATTTCTTAAGCTAATGTTAAGAGGCTAAAGCTGCTAGGCTCTTTGGGAGAAGGAAGGCTTGCTTTGGTCTTCATATTTATGCAAACTAAATTTCATCAAATTGATCTACTTCCAACTGTGATTTTAAAATAATCGAAGGTTGTTACCTTAGCTGAATTTTAAATCTTTTTTTCCCCCTGAGGCAATTGGAGCTAAGTGACTTGCCCAGGGTCACACAGCTAGGAAATGTTAAGTGCCTGAGGCCAGATTGAACTTGGGTCCTCCTGACTTCAGGGCTGGTATTCTATCCACTGTGCCACCTAGCTGTCCTGATCTTTCTAAAATCTTAATCATTAAGCTTTTAAATCATTCTAACATTCACAAGAAGTGCCTGAGTCACTACTAAAATATTATTTAGAACATATTTTTCTTTTTTAAAAATTCTTTTAGTTAGTATAATTAAACTTGTCTGTAGTATAGTCCTGTTTAATAGATTTAGGTGTTTGATAATGGGCATGTTCTACTTTATAAAAAATTTTTTTTGAGCTAGAAAATATCCTTAGAGATTATTTTAATTCATGACTCATATTTTACATATAACAGTCTTTTAGAGTTGGAAATGCCTCTGAAACCTTATTACTAAATGGGTCAGTTTTTTGAGTTGGGAGATGAGATAGTTGCATTACCAAACTCAAATTGGTAGCTTTCTAATTTAAGATTGTTCCGAAAATTTTGGATTATGTAAATTAACTCTGTGACTACATAAAGTGACTTTAACTTAATTGGACCTTGTTTTTATCCTTTACCAATGCATACAGCTATTGGGGGAGGAGAAAGGGAAGAGGGCACTAATGACAGACTAAATGTGCTTTGGAAACCGAATTGTAATGGGGTTGTCTCTAAACCTGACCCTCTCTTTAGAGTAGAGAGGTTAAATTAGATTAAATGAGAAGGGACAGAGGTAAACAATTTATTTATTAATTAAAAGAATCTGTCTCCCTTCAGGCATTTGGGGGGAAGGAATCTTTTGTAAGCAGGGCTCCAGACTATCCTCTCTCTCAGTCTGGCCTATTCTTTTCGAATGATTACTGTTTTCTCTGATCCCTTCTTGGGAATCCTTCTGGACTCTTTCCGAGGACCTCATCTTCTTTTCCCATATATCTTTTACCCCACAGGTTGCTAGCCAGCCACATTAAGAGAGTACTTGGTCAAGGAGCTGGGAACATGGTACCAGCAGACTTTGAATCAGAGGGACAGGCAGAATTGTGGGTCTGTCATGTATTGCATGGCAAAGTCACTTCATCTTAATTTTTTTGTACTAGGTAGTCTGTATGGCCTTTCTTCTCCATAAAAGCCTTTCTTTTCCCGTTAAAAAAAAAAGTGAAAAGGATAGGTTTAGAGATTGGTCAGGGAATAAGTGATGCTTTGGATTGGGTTGGGAGTTTGAGTACCTTTCTAAATAATTTAGTTAATTGGCTTCCCAGTTGTGAATCTCTGGGGATTATATGCTCTCAGGAGAGATTTGGCCATTTTCTTTTGTGCAGACCTGCTTTGTGTCACTTTCACTATTTTGGAAAAATTAGTGTATCACCACCACCTTCATTAGCATGGATGAATTGAGCTGATTATTAATATATGCCCACCTGATTGTGAAAAATCAATTCCAGAACCTGAAATTGATAGATGTAATTTTGGAGTTATTTTAGAGGAGAATTTTGTATAGATTATTTCAGTATTCTTTTTAACAGCTTTGTTTTGGATGAGATTTTCATAAATTTTGATATTTAATAGCTTTAATTTTTTATGTGTAATATGCTTAATCCTGATTTGAAGGACTTTTGAAAACCATCTTGTAAAATAAATATTTAAGATATCTTGGGTATTTGGATATTTTAGTAGAGGATCTTGCTTTTCTTGGTAATTGTTTTGTAATTCTTGAATGTTGATGTTAGCACAAATGATCTTAATTTAAAGTTCCAAATTTCTGAATCTTTAAAAATTTACATAAAAATAGTCATTTGTTAAAATATTCATAACAATAAAATAATTAATGCTATATGTTTCTTCTTTAAACCATAAGATTTATATTATTTTTTATTTTAAAAGATAAGCTTTGTCGTTTTAAAAAGCAGTGAAAATGTAGCATTAGTAGTAAAGTAGTATAATGAGCCGAGCTTGGAGATTGGAACATCTGACTTCGAATATAGACTCAGATACTTATTTGCTGTGTTATCCTGGGCAAATCACTTTTCTGTTTACTTCAATTCCCTCATTTGTAAAATGAGGATATTACTAATACTTATCTCCCAGGGTTGTAAGGAGCAAATGAGGTAATAATTGTAAAGCATTGGTCCCGGAATAAGGTGTATATAAATGTTAGCTGTTTATCATCATCATCATTTATCATTAAAACAATTAGTACTAGTATTTTAAAGTTTCTAAATTACAGATTTCTGAAAGTCGTTAAAAGATTGATGATACTCATTCCTCAACTTGCCTTGCATAGAGATTGTGAGAATTAATTTAAAGGAATGCTGATAAAATAATTATGTTAGTTTAAGCAAAAATACTAAGATATTTAAAACCTATATAGTGTTTAAATTTATGAATATTAGAAGTACATGGTATTTTGCCATAGTATGCCAAATTTATAATTGTGATTATGTTGCATATAGTAGGCAATGTGTGTATTTTAAAAATAAAACATTTAAACATATTTTATCTTTTAGGCGAGGTTTAAATCCACCACATAGGGTGAAGTCCATCTCTATGACAACATTCACACAACAGGAAATTGAATTTCTCCAAAAACATGGAAATGAGGTAAGTACTTTTAAAATTGGTTATTGTTATTTGGTTTAAATAAAATAAAATAAAAGTCACTCTATATAGAAAGTTCTTTTTTATTTAAAAATGATTTTAAAATTTATTAGAAAGTACATGAATAAGTATAATTAAAAACATCTGAGATCTTATTTATGAACATTATACCTAAAACATTGCAGGTGTTATATGTGATATTTTAAATTTTAATTCCTAAAAAGACTTTTAAAGAGATTTTTCTTTTGGAGTACTTTTATTCTTAGTTTTAAAAGCTAAAAATAGGAAGAGAAGAAACTTTATTTAGTCTTATAAACTTTTTAAAGCTATGGGTGTAATTAAACATTGAAAAGTTTTTTCTTAACCGCACGTTGGATATTGTCTTTAAACCTATGTGGAATTTGGTTTTATTGTTAATAGGCCTTACTAGAAACAACTGTGGTGAAGTGAGAGTGAGATTTATGATTATGAACTAAGAGGTTAGAATGTGGGGGAAAAAGTGTTGGTGGATCATTGTATTCTTTTTCACTCACCTTTAGATAGCTTTCCTAAAGCTCCTATATTCCTTTGCTTGTGGCATTGTGAGAGTTCTTGGATAGTCAGTAGCCATGTTGATGGTGAAACCATCAGAAGGGAAGCCCAACTTTGCTTTTGTCGGTAATTATTTCTGAATATCCAAACTAGAATCAACTCCTGCCTCTCAATAAGTTTTATTTACCTGGTTCAATACGTGAAATTTTTAATTTAGTGTAATTCTTAAAGCAGGGAAAGTAGCAATATGGATTAATGGGTCAGCTTTGGATTTGGGATGACCTCTGTTAAATCCCACTTGTGTTAGAGGATAATAGCAGACCTTTAAACTTTGATAGTAGTCTTTCTCCAGTGCTTCCAAGATTTGCAAAATATTGTATATACATTCTTATTTGATGCTAGCTTTATGATCATGGGTATATGTAATTCTTATTTGATGCTAGCTTTATGATCATGGGTATATGTAATTTAAACCCTGAATACCCTTGGTTACTCCATCTTATAGGAGTTCTCTATCCTGAATAATCAATCATAGATGTGTACAAAATCAAAGAATTTCAATTTTTCACTGGTGTAAGCCTTTACAAAATGAATAGTTATTCACTAAGGGAGATGATCATAATCAGTGTACATAATAATGGCTTCAAGAATCAAATTAGGGACCAGGTAGATGGCACAGTGGATAGAACACCAGCTCTGAAGTCAGGAGGACCTGAGTTCAAATCTGAACTCAGACACTTAACACTTCCTAGCCGTGTGACCCTGGGTAAGTTACTTAACTCCAATTGCTTCAGCCAAAAAAAAAAAAAAATCAAAATAATTTGTTTTTTATACTTTATATAATTCAAGACTGCCTGTGATTTTCAGCTAGTATTAGTAGAGCCTAGCATGATTTGCCATTTTTCCTCTTTGTCAACTTTGTCTCTAATAGATCCAATCTATTTTGTTCTTTACCTTTTACTAAGTTATGCCACGTCAATTAGCTTCAGTGTATTTTTAAGTGCTTCTGATATTGGTTGCTGTGTTTCCATTTATTATATTGTCACTGCTTGTTATCATTCTCCACAAATGTTGAATTCAGAGTAGCTATATTACATTAATCATTGCCTTAATGATGATAGATTGTTTCATAATTTTGGGGATGCTGGCTTTTTATTTAGTGTTGCATTTTCATAGTTGAATGTCAAATCAATAGCTATTGGATATAGTACTGGACTTGGAACTAGGAAAATCAGATATTGCTTCAGATATGGACAGCTATGTGGCCTTCTATAAATCACATAACTTCTTTTAGTCTGAGTTTCCTCATCTGTAAAATAGGGAAAATAACTTAATTTCAACATAAACTCTAAAGTTGAGATTTCATTTCCATACTGTCCTATATTCATTCTTGAATCCCTTTCCCCCTTGGTCTGATGCCACTTTTCTCTTGCTAGCCTTTTTTTGGTTCCTCACTCATGACAGTGTCTTCTGTTATTATGCCTAGAGTGAACTTTTATCTTTACCTCTTCTTTATAAACACTCCCTGTTGCTTTAAGATGTAGCTTCTGCATGAAGCTCTTCTTGATTCTTTTGATTATTCAATTGCTGGAGCTTTTGCCTCCCAAATTTCTGCCTTGTAGTTTAAGAATTTGTATATGGATATGTGGGGGATGATAGGAGGATTTGGAGGTGCTTCTATACATCCTCATATCTGCATTCATATTTATATATACTTATGTGTATATATTAGCTTTATTATTTTTCATATGTATTTCTCTACCACATTAAGACTTATGCTTTTTTTTTAAAATAGAAAAATATGTAGGCTGTTGTATTGCAACTCACTTTGAGAATTTGTTGTCCTACCCTTGTGTATGAAAATGACATTACTGATTTAGTATCAGTAGGAAGGGCATTTACTTGGAGTTATTTTTAGAGCAATGTTCATAAACTTGCACTGATTTAAATATACTCTTTAATTGTGATAAGAAATTTTTTTTGTACTGTATGATGGTAATTTTCAAAATCTGTTTTGTTAGAAATTTTTGTTCTAAATATAAAGTATATATACATATACATATATACGTGTGTATATATATATGTATATATATATACTTTATATAAATTTGTTAGAAATTCTCTAGTTCATAAACCTGTATATGAGAAAAAAAGACGTTTTAATGGCAGAATTAGGACTTAACTTGATTGCAGCCTTTTTTTTATGTGGTCTCCTGGCCTCCCATATGTATATTCATGAATATAAATACGCATGCCTCTTTAAGCAAATACTAACAACTTATTGTGTATATGACACTATATTATCATATGGAATACATAGGGTCCTATCCAACAAAGGGCTTACCATTTCATTGGAGAAGTGAGATTTAAAACTTAACATAGAAAGTTCAATAATAGTATGAGATAGTGTGTGTTAAGTTGAAAATATTTGATCTAAATTCTGTTTTTTCTCCATGATTTTATGATGACTATTTTTCCATGCTTGAAATACACTTCTTCCTCTTCTGTTTCTTAGAATCCTTATCTACTTTCAAGATTGAGTTTGTGTCACTTCTAGTGAAGTCTTCCCCATCTCACTAATTATAACATCTCCTATTTCAAGTTACATTCAATTTATGTAATTATATAATGTTGTAGTTCCCTTTTCTTCATTAGAATGTAAGTTACTTGAGGATAGGTTTTTTTTTTTCCAACTTTGTATTTCAAACCTCCATCATAATAACTTGCTCATAGTTGGTGCTTACACTGGTTTTGGTTAAGACTTGAATAGAAAAGAAGACATTCTAAGGGAAGTGTATTTGACATCTTTCAGTGATGGTTAAAAGCTATCATTTTGCCTGGAGAAACTGGTTCGTGTAGGGTTCAGTGGGATTGATAGCATATTGGAATAAAATGATGGAATCTGATTTAGCTGGGCAGTTAAATGATAGTTATATTTTAGGAAGATGTCTCTCTTTTTTTTTCCCTGCTGAGGCAATTGGAGTTGTGACTTGCCCTAGCTATTAACATATATAGGAAGTGTTAAGTAAGTAAGGCCAGATTTGAATTCAGTTTTTTCTGACTTAAGGGCTTGTGCTCTATCCACTATGCCACCTAGCTGCCCCAAGATAAATCTCTTAATAGTATTTTTTTCGGGATAAATTGAAAAGACCTAGAGATTTGAGAGTGCTTGGGGACCAAGAAAGGTTATTATAATTAGGCATGAATTAAAAAATACTTTGATTAGGTTAGTGATTTGGGAAATGGGAAAGAATGGATGATGCTGAGGTATTACAAAGGAAGAATGATGGAACTGATTGAGAATGGGAAAAGAAAAAATAAGGTAAAAGGGGAGAAATCATGAGTATTGAGTTTTGGGCGTTACCTTAATTTCTTTTTATTTTTTTTTTTGTTAGACATAAAAGAAATATATGTTAAATGCAAAATATGTTTACATGTTTATACACTTATCCATGCCACACAAGAAAAAAAGAGAAGTTAAATAAAATGCAAGCAAACAACAACAAAAAGAGTGAAAATGCTATGCTGTGAGCCACACTCAGTTCCCACAGTCCTCTCTCTGGGTGTAGATGGCTCTCTTCATCAGAAGATCATTGGAACTAGCTTGAATCATTCCATTGTTGAAGAGAGCTGTGTCATCAAAATTGATCATCATATAATTTTCTTGTTGCCATGTATAATGATATTCTGGTTTTGCTCATTTTACTTAGCATCAGTACATGTAAGTCTTTCCAGGCCTCTCTGAAATCATCCTGTTGGTCATTTCTTTTTCTTTTTTAAATTATTATTATAGTTTTTAATTGACAAAACATATACATGAATAATTTTTCAACATTGACCCTTGCAAACAACTTTTCCCCTCCTCCCTTCCACCCCCTCCCCTAGATGGCGGACAGTCCCATACATATTAAACATGTTAACGTATATATTAAATACAATATATGTGTACATATTTATACAGTTCTCTTGTTGCACAAGAAAAATCGGAATTAGAAAGGTAAAAATAAAGGTTAAAAATAACCTGGGAAGAAAACAAAAAATGTAAGCAAACAACAATAGAAAGCGCGGAAACGCTATGTTGTGGTCCACACTCATTTTCCCAGTGTTCTTTTGCTGGTTGTAGCTGGTTCTGTTTATCATTGCTCAATTAGAACTGAATTGGATCATCTCATTGCCAAAGATAGCCACTTCCATCAGAATTAATCCTCATATAGTATTGTTGTTGAAGCGTATAATGATCCCTAAAAGACTTCTTTTTGCTATAGCTTGATTTTTCCATTAGGCAGCTGTTGCAGAGAACTATTGTAGCATGAAAATGGGGTATACTTTGTTCTCTCTAAGATCATTAGGTAGATCTGTATGTTAAGAGGGGAGAAATATACCAACAGTGGAAGCTTCCTTACTGGATATTACATTAACCAGTGAAATCACAAGTCTGGACCAAAAAAACAAATACTCACTTGGCAAGTTATATTATATTTATTTTCTCCCATGTGATGTTTTCCTACTTAGACACCTTTAATCCTAAAGTATTCTTTATAATTCCTCTATACTTTGTGCTTCAAAGTGGTATTTTTCAGGATACAAGATCAGAGAATCTGGGATAATGGCAGGAAAAAGTATGGGAAACGGCAATTAAAATTATCAGAGAAATCAACATTTATGAGAATAAACTAAGGAGAGTCTTTTGCCTATAAAGATTAAAGCTGAAATGAAAGAAGATTTGATTAAACTAGTCTTGGACTTTGGTGATCAAACCCCCAAATTTAGGGTGAGGATTTACCTTTGAAAATTTAGGGCATTAAGTTTAAAATAACAACCAAAAAAGGTACTACCCTTATATGGTAAGTAATGAATTTGTCTAATATCTTAACTTCTTCCAGGTAGAAACTCCAACTGTATTCAAAGTTTAAAATCTGTGGAGAGAAGCTAATCTTTAAAATAGAGGTTCGTAATCTGTGTTCTGGAAATATTTGAAAAATATTTTGATAACTAAATTTCAACATAATTGCTTTTATTTTTATTTTCTATGTACTTTATTTTAGTCATTTACAAACATTCTGAGAAAAGGTCCATAGGCTTTGCCTGACTGCCAAAAAGTGGCCCATGACATAAAAAAGATTAACCACCTCTGCTTTTATAAAGTTGGTTACTGAATGCTGGAGTGAAATGGATCAATGGCTCAAGCCAATATGATAATTCCCACGTTCCTATAAAAGCCATGCATACAGATTGGGTGTATAATCACAAGAACATAGATTTAGAGTGAGAAGGAACCCTAATTTTACAGGTGGATCAACTAAATAAGTAAGATCCAAAGAAGTACAGAGATCTGTTCAGGGTCACAATGGCATAGTGAGTGACAGAGGTAGGAGCTGCCTCAGTAAGTAGTATTGCCTCTCACTAGCGATTCTAAAGCAAAAGTTGGTTCATTTGTCAAATATATGTTAATAATAAATATGGCTAATAAAGATTTATTATGTGCTAGACATTCAGCTAAATCATATGATTTGGCTTTTTAAAAAAAGTTTCTAATGTGCTATGTCAGCATTTTTTTTTTTTCAATTTTAATTATCATGAGATCATAAAGTCCTTGGTAAAAAAAAAAATGTAAGGGACCCCAGAGACCTAATCAACCTTCTCATCTTAAAAATGAATTGGGATTTGGTTTCTTCACCACATAGGCAATAAATAAGCATCAGAATCAGAATTTGAACCCAGATCTTTTTTTTTTTTTTTTTTCCTTCTCCACTGTATAAGATTTTGAAGACATTTTCTTCTCTTGGATATTATCTGTATACTGTCTTTGTCCTGTGTCCCTCTTCTCTATACAAGCTCACTTGATGACTTTATATCAGCTTCCATGGGTTAAGTTGTTAGCTTTATCAGCTCAGCTTTATATACCAAGACCTTCCCTTAAACTGTGTTCTCACATCTCCAGTTTTGTATGAGGCATTTAACTTCATCATATCCAAAACAAAACTCATTATTTAATCTTTACCTACAAAACTCATTCCTCCTGGACTTTTCCTTGTTATTGTTGAGATAGCATCAGATTTGTAGCTTTTTTCATCTACTCCTCACCCTCATTCCATATAACCTATAATTTTCTAAATCTTGTTATTCGTCTACCACAATATCTTTCCTACCCCTTTTTCGCCTTAGTTCAGGCCTTCACCATTAGCTCTTGCCTCAACTGCTTGTAACATTGTCTCCCTATTGTTCCAAGATTGAAAAACTTCACATATCACTTCTCCTCCCATCTCTCTGCCTTTGCACTATTAGGCCCTCATGCCTAGAATGTCCTCTTTTATTTCTTCATCTCAGAATACAATGTTTCTTTCAAAACTCAAATGGTACCTTTTAGATTAATGGTCTCATACTCAAATTGAAGAGATACTGCTAAACCATATATAAAGATCTCTGTGACTGCATCTTGAAAACCATATTTTAACCTATTGCATTTATTTATTTTGTTAAAGGTTTTCCAATTACATTTTAATCTTGTTCACCTTTTTGCTTGACCCCTCTTTTCTAGGTGGAACAAACCTTTCTTGACTCTATGACTTGCTAGAACTACCCTTTCCATTATTTTGTTTTGTTGGTAATTTGTATATGTATGAATAAATATTGTTTGTTTTCATAGAGTGCAAGGCAGGCAGCCTTAACAAGCATTTTTAAGTGATGAGCATTGAGGGAATGGGAAGGCAGGTGCTGTGAAGGTTACAAATATAATTGATAAGAGATTCCTTGCTCTCAAGAAACTTAAATTGGAATGGGGGTAGGACACATGAAAGGGAGTTGAGAAATGAGGATGGGAAGGGGGATGCCCAGCTGGCATAGGCAGAGAGGGGATTGAAAATTGGGAGTCTGGGGGCCCCTCTATAAAATTGAGATTCTAGGAAGAACTTGGAAGGATAATCCTATGTAAGTAGTCCATGATAGTGGAAGACAAGCCCTGTCACACTGAGGGAAGTTCTGGATAAACTGGCAGTAGAGGGAATAGTGTTTTGATAGGAAAAAACCAATCCCTGCCCTCAAAGAACCCACAGTCTATTGGAGCCTATAAACAATTATGTACAAAAAAAGTATAAATTGGAGATAACCAACATAGGAAGGAACCTGGCATGTGGAGGATTCAGAAAGGCTTCTTATAGAAGGTAGGGTTTTAGCTTTGCCTTAAGTTAGGAAATGGAGATAATGGAGGGGGGGAGCAGAGCTGTTCCATGGCACACAATAAGTACTTAACTGTGGTTTTATTGATATTGTCCATCTATCTTCCTAAATATTCCTATTTTAGCACCACCATTCTTTCACATTATTCAGATTCGCTGCCTTATTATG
Source organism: Sarcophilus harrisii (assembly GCF_902635505.1). Lineage (NCBI taxonomy): Eukaryota > Metazoa > Chordata > Mammalia > Dasyuromorphia > Dasyuridae > Sarcophilus > Sarcophilus harrisii. The sequence continues at coordinate 53,921,665 of NC_045428.1, read as the reverse complement.
ATCTTGAGACTGGCACTGCGTAGTTAATCTAATATAATGCAATTAAATAGTATTAAGTCTTAAGTTTCACATTCAAAAAAGTAACTTGGCAAGTGCAAGATGAGTACAATGACTAGACAAGAGGAAGAAACAGATACTAGGATTTATAGAATTGCAAGCTCTGTAATTTAGTATTGGGATGTCTCAGTCAATAACTAAGTAGCATTTTTATAGCACTTTATAAAGTTTGCAGTGGGTTGTCCATTGTTATGTTATGTGATTATCAGATGATTTGTTTAAAAAAGTGAATGTTATTTTGTTATGCATTTGTTTCTGTTGCATTTAACTTTTCGTGACCCCATTTAGGGTTTTCTTGTTAAAGATGCTAGAATGGTTTGCCATTTCCTTCTCCAGCTCATTTTACAGTTGAGGAAACTGAGGCAAACAGGGTTAATTGATGTACCTAGGATCATATAGTCAATAAGTATCTGAAACTAGAATTGAACTTGGACCTTTGTGCCTTCACTTTGCTCTACTATGCTACCTGCCTGCCCTCAAATATAGGCTGCATTAATAGAGTGAATAATATCAGAACAAAGGAAGTGATAATTTGGTTGGATCAAATCATAGTTATACTATCATATTCAGTTCTGAGTGCAATTTTTATGAAAAACGGTGATAACGAAAGGGATCAAGATGGTGAGTAGACTTTTACTGTATACCATATGTGTGTGTGTGTATTTTTTATCATATATATATGTCATTACCTATATATGTATACTATGCATAATATACAGATATTATAAAGAGATATATATATATATATATATATATATATATATATATATATATATATAATATATAATATATATTATCCTGAAGAAGATTTGGGCATATGTAGAGTTCTGAAGGTGGAAACAGACATGTATTCAATTAATAATTTATGAAATGCTTGGCATGGTGCTAGTGTAAAATGCTGGGAATACAAAGAAAACCTTAAGAGGAGCTCACTATCTAGACAATCATTGCTTAGATTCTTACTGGTTATGTGACCATGAGCAAGTCATTTAACTTTCAAGAACTTAATTGCACTAATTTATTTCTCAAGGCTTTTGTGTGTTGCAAACTTAAGTTATTATATAAATATACTTTAATGTTAAGGATATTGGTTCTGGAATCTTGAGACTCTTGGCTCAGATAGTGTCTCTAAGACCTTTGAACAGTTCCCACAAACTCTCTAGGCTCAGTTTCTTCATGTGAAAAATGAAGGTTTAAGCTAGATGATTTCTAAGGTCTTCTCCATTTGTAAATCTGTGACAGTGGAAAATGAACTAAATTTGTTTCTCTCAGTTAATTCTTCATTCTTCCCTAGTTCCCCTCAATTCAAGTGTCTCCCATGGGAATAGTGGGAAATTTTAGAGAGCTATATTTAGGCTAGATGAAAGAAAAGGGGAGAGAATGAAGTTAACTTTTGGGAGGTAGTAGATGACTATTAGAAGTCTCCAAATAAATGCTATAGCAGTTCAAATTAGTGTTAGTTTTTAGAAAATAAATTTAGCAGGTAATAGTTGGAGGAGATAGAGATAGTCTGTGATTTCTTTTGAAAACTTCTGGCGTCAGCCTAAAGGATGAAGATGGGAAGACAGAAAAAAGGCCTGTCGGGATAATAATTAAGTATTGTGTGGAAGAATAAACAAGGGTTTAAATTTGGACAATTTTGGTACTAGATCAAACGAGATATTGACTTGACAGCTGGTTAATTGCATGAGATAAGAGGAAAGAGTCAAAGAGGTCGGAGGGACTAAAAGAATTGGTTTAATGATCTGTAGAATGAAAGAAATTGTGAGACAGACAGGTTTGAGATGAATTTGAGGCAATGGCAGACCATCTCAGATGAACATGTCCAACAGACAATTAGAAACTAATAATTAGTACTCAGGGAGCAGATAATAACTAATTACCTTGCCATTAAGGTAGTTTATAAAGGATGGGATAGGGACATCTAGAAGTCCATCAATACACACTAGATCTTAAGTATTTGTCTTTATTTTTAAAAAAATTTCCCAATTATGTGTAAAAATATTTAACATTAATTTCGAAAAATTTTAAGTTTAGGAGCAACTAGGTAGTGAAGTACCTGCCCTGAAATCAATCCAGTGTCAGACACTTAAACTTAGTAGCACTTACTAGTTGTGTGACCCTGGCCAGGTCACTTAACCCCAATTATCTTGCAAAACAATAAATAAAAACTACAAAAAAATTAGAGTTTCAAATTCATTCCCTTCCTTATAAGCCTTTTCCCTACTTTTTGAGAAGGCAAACAATTATAAATGTGAAATCATGCAAAATATATTTCCATTTTAGCCTTGTTGCAAAAGAAAATACAATGTAAAACCACGCAAAGTAAAAGCTTCAGTTTGTATTCAGAGTTCATCACTTCTCCCTCTGGAGGCAGATGGCATTTTTCACTATCCATTCATTGGAGTTGTTCTGGATTAATCTCTTGAGTCTTCACCATTAAGATTTTGCATTTACAGTTTACATTGTTTTCCTGGTTCTGCTCACATTACTTGGCATTATTTCATACAAGTCTTCCCAGGCTTTTCTAAAATTATCCTGCTTGTTATTGTCTATAACACAATAGTTTTCCATAATTATATGCTACAAATTGTTTAGCTATCCTATTCTCCAATTGATGGGTATCCCAGAGATTTCCAGTTCTTTGCAACCATGAAAAGAACTGCTGTAAAATTTTTGTAAATTTCCTTAATAGCCCTACAAACAGCATTGCCAAGTCTTACCTTGCTGTTGTACCTGGAACTTTGTGGCCCTCTCTGCATTCTCACATAATGCCGAACTTAACTTCAAAATGTAGCTCAGGTTCCACTTTTTACTAGACTATTTTGCGTCTTCCTGAGTTTTTCTCTTCCCAGTGCTTAGTGCAGTACTGGCCTGGTGTTTAATCAGGCATTTGAGAAATGCTTGTTTAATGAATGAGAGATGATCGAACCAGCCCTAACCTCTCCAAAAAGAATAAAGTATAAATGAGAGCAATAAACAGATACACTATTAATGAAGACACACATTCTATAATAACAACTCTGTATGTTTGTTTAGCATCCCTTGGCAGTGCTTTCTTGGTATAACTATGTTACCCTGGGGAAGTTCTCTAACCTCTCTGAGCCTCAGTTTCCTAGGGGGCATAATTGAACCTACCTCATAGGAATATTGTAAGGCTAAAATGAGATATTATATCTAAAATAACTTCACAAAACTTGTCTATATAAATGCAAGCTATTGTGCTCTATTCTTTTTCCCTAACTATGGTTAAGATAGTCTGGTTTAATTATAAGGGATTGTATGTGTGACAAGCTTAATAAGCTAAGGTTATCATCAGTTTCTACAAACAGTATAATTTTCTTTTAGTTTATAAACAGAATTAAAAAGTAGGAAAGGAAAGAAAAATAAAGAGTACAATTTTATCACAATCTGCAACATGTACCATTTTATGCCTTGAGCACACATAGTAGTCCTAGCAGCATTCAGAGCACAAATCAGTAGCTTATTGTTTCTTCTTAGAGGATGACCTGTGTACTCTTTCTGGATACTGGCAGTTAGTTTTTGTTGTAGCAGTATCCAAAATTTTACATTGCTTATGTATGGTAATTATTGTTTATATTTTAAAGAGAGAGGTAGGATAATCTAACAGAAGCCAAGTATTGGAATCAAGAAGACCTGTTAGAATCAATTTCTGACACTTATTATCTCTGTGACTGACTATGGGACAAGTCAACTAACTTCATGGTAACCCAATTAATTTTCCAAGAGTTAAGCATTTGGAAGATCAGCAGGTTTCTTTCCCTAATGAAATCTTGGATCCAGACAATAAGATTATTTAGAAGGTAAACATTAGGTAGAATCTCATTAAATCTTGTTATGCTAAGGCTAGTTTTGAAATAGTTTAACATAATAATCAATCTTTCATGTGTATTTCGAATACTGGGTTCTTTATTATTCACAACATTTTGTTATTCATTCAATCATGGGACTGTCTTCAAAATTCATAACATTTCTTCAGCCTAGCATGATCAATCAACCATTATTTGTGATGTTCCTACTTTGTGCCAATACTGTGTTAGGCTCTGGAGATATAAATATAAAGAGTGATAATAACTTGTACTTTCCAGGACATATTCTGTCTCAGGGAGACAAATAGTATATATACAAATATGCAGAATAAGTATATAATTTAAAAAATGAGGTAGTTAAACATAAAGTTGATGAGACACTAGTAGTTGGGGATTATTAGGAAAAGTATAGAACATGGGTCTGTAAACCTGGGGTTTATGTGAACTTGTTTTAAAACTTGTTTTTGAAAATTATATTTCAATATAATTGGCTTCCTTTGTTATTTTGTGTTTTCATGCATTTGAAAACATTATGCTGAGTAGCTCATAGGCTTCAGTAGATTTCTGGAGAGAAAGTCTATGAGAAAAAGATTTAAGAATCCCTCACACATGGAGGTCTGTATTTAGAAGCAAGAGAAAGAATCTGAGATGATGATGGAGTGAATTCTATAAATGAGGTGATACCACCCATATGTCATATTGGCTAAGATGACAGGAAAAGGTAATGACAAATATTGGAGGGGATATGGGAAAACTGGGACACTGATGTATTGTTGATGGAGTTGTGAGCAGATCCAACCATTCTGGAGACCAGTTTAGAACTACGCTCAAAAAGTTATCAAACTGTTCATACCCTTTGGTCAACAGTGTTACTACTGGGCTTATATCCCAAGGAGAGATCTTAAAGAAGGGAAAGGGACCTGTATGTGCAAGAATGTTTGTGGCAGCCCTTTTTGTAGTAGCTAGAAACTGGAAGTTGAATGGATGCCCACCAATTGGAAAATGGCTGAATAAATTGTGATATATGAATACTATGGAATATTATTGTTCTATAAGAAATGATCAACCAGATGATTTTAGAGAGGCTTGGAGAGACTTGCATGAACTGATGCTAAGTGAAATGAACAGAACCAGGAGATCATTATACACTTCAACAACAATTCTATATGAGGATCAATTCTGATGGAAGTGGCTATCTTCAAGAATGAGAGGATCCACAGGCCATCCTCAGCAACGAGATCAACCAAATCATTTCTAATGGAGCAGTAATGAACTGAACTAGCTATGCCCAGAGAAAGAACTCTGGGAGATGACTAAAAACCATTACATTGAATTCCCAATCCCTATATTTATGCACACCTGCATTTTTGATTTCCTTCACAAGCTAATTGTACAATAATTCAGAGTCTGATTCTTTTTGTACAGCAAAATAATGTTTTGGTCATGTATACTTATTGTGTATCTAAGTTATATTTTAATATATTTAACATCTACTGGTCATCCTGCCATTTAGGGGGAGGGGTGGGGGGGGGGGGAAGGGGGGAAAAATAGGAACAAGAGGTTTGGCAATTGTTAATGGTGTAAAATTAACCAAGTAAATAAAAGGCTAATAAAAAAAAAAAAAAAAAAAAAAAAAAACAAAAAAAAAAAAAAAAGAATGAGAGGATCCAAATCAGTTCCAGTTGATCAATTGATGAACAGAACCAGCTATACCCAGCGAAAGAATACTAGGAAATTAGTGTGGACCGCAACATAGCATTTCTTTCCATTCTTTCTGTTATTGCATTTTTGTTTTTCTTCCCAGCTTATTTTACCTTCTTTCTATATCCAATTTTTCTTGTGTGTATAAATATGTATACATATATTGTATTTAACATATACTTTAACATGTTTAATATGTATGGGACTGCCTGCCATCTAGGGGAGGAGGTGGAGGAAGGAGGGGAAAAGTTGGAACAGAAATTTTTGCAAGGGTCAATGTTGAAAAATTACCCATGCATATGTTTTGTCAATAAAAAGCTATTTAAAAAAAAGGCTCATTTGGCCAGACCAGGGAATGCAGGAAGGGGGAGTGAGGTATAATAATCCAGCAAAGGTAGATTGAAGCCAGGTTATAAAAGCCAAGCAGAGAAAATTGTTAGCATAGGCAATAGGAAGCCACTGTAGTTTATTTTTTATTATGTTTATCCTAGTAATTTTGGGTGTACCTTTTAAATATTTTGTTACATTAAAAGGAAAAAAAGCTGTTTGCATAACTAAAAAGTATTTTTAAAAATTTATCATGTTGAAGAGAATACTCTATAGTAGTTTTTTCATAGATTCGTTTTAATAATGTGGCCAAATTGAATTCAAGAAAAAAACAATTGCAATCTTCATGATAACTGAAAATTGCATAAACATATAGTAAATCAGATAGTTAATTGGATTCTGTTTGACAATATCCTTATAGTCCCTGGTCACTATAGTGAAGGCTTTGGAAGACTTCATTCTCAATACCATATATTACCTTGACCATAATTGACAAACATGGTCACAATCAAGATCAGTAACGCTTAATTCATAGCTTAGGTTGTGTATCTTTGAAGTTTGACCACTTCACAGGCACTTACAACCAATTACCTAGTTATGAATTTCCTTCCACTTCTCAGTCATTGTCATTTCCCTTTTATGGATTCATCTCCTTGAGGAAAATAATCTGCCACATTCACTCTACCTCATACAATTTCTCTTTAAGTTTCCATACTCTTCTAGGTCCTAACCATGGGAGCTGGTTGAGTAAAGGCTGGGTTTTTCAGAGAAAAGATAATGAAATCCAATAGAATTTCATTCACTTCCAATCACAGTTTTTTAGCAGGCTGCTTGATATCCAGGTGATATCCACTGGGTTGAAAATGGTAATTGTGGTTAGAGTCTGTTCTATACAATATGAGTAATATAAAATTTTTGAAGACATTCACATTCCTTTTTTCTGGTGAACCTCTGTAGAAATTACCAAATAATTAACAAGGACAAAGTCATCAATAAAACTCTTTAAGTATGCTGATGACACTGGCCATACTGATTTGTCCAATGCCCATAATACTAATCTTATTTTTCATTTTTTTCTCCAGTTCTTTAAGGGCTAATACATCCTTTTCTGAAAATGATATGATCAATTTTTCTTTTAATTGTAGCACTGTGTTCTAGAAGGGTCAATTGCTTGTGATAAAATTTGTCTCAAATAGAAGATGTCATATGTGTCCCTCTCTTCTCGTGTCCTAGCCATGAGAACCACAGTAGTCAAGATCTGTGCTTAAAAGAAAAATGTTGTTAGCTATGTTGCAGAGTAAGATGTGGAGACAGATCAAATCAACAAACATTTATTTGATTCCTACTATATATCAGGCACTGTGTGAAGTGCTAGAGATAGAAAGAAAACTCACAATTATTGTTGCTCTCAAGGAGCTCATTTTCTCATTGGGGAGACAAAGTGCAAACAATAGTATATTTATAAACTCTACAATAAGGTAAATTGGAAATGATCTCAAAAGAAAGGCACTGGGCTAGGTAGGTGATAGGGGAAAACTTATTGCAAAATTTAAACTGGAACTGGAAGGAAGCACAGGAAATAAGGATGAGAAAGAAGAGCATTATAGGTGCAGAGACAGTGATAATATCCAGTCAGAAGAAGAGAAACAGAAAAGAAGCCAGTATCACTTGGTTACAAACTGTGTGGAGATGAGAAAAGTTTAAGAAGACTAGAAAGGTAGGAACAGACCAAGTTGTGAAATGCTTTCAGAGGATTTTATAATTGATCGAGAGTTAATAGGAGATCCATTGGAATTGATTGATTAGGAAGATGATATGGTCATATTCCCTTTTTAGTAAAATTGTTTTGACAGGTGAGTGAAGATGGATTAGAGGGGGGTAACTACTTAAGGGCTGAAACTCCAAAAAGGTGTGCTTGAATCAGACAACCCAGCACTTACGGCTAATTACCTATTTGATGTGAGGCAATGACTCTATTAGCATATGTTTGGATAAATGGCTTTTCTCACCTTTGGTGCTTGCTAAATGTTTGGTGTTAAGATAATCATAGGCAAGGATTGGGGGACAGAGGGAGAGGGGCCAGAGAGTCATTTGGGAGCTGGAGGAGGAGGAGAGAGGCTGGTGACTCAGGACTCCAGAATCCAGGAGAGATGTTTGGCAAGCCTCGGGGCAGTTTGCCTGCCTCCTTCACTTCTTCCTCTAAAGATCAAGGACTTGAATTTATCCTGACTCTGGCAGACCCCGAGGCCCTCCATAGTCTGTACTCTACAGTTACCTGCCAGTACAAGATTGATTCAATGATTACTACTTTGTAATACAGTTTAAAATTTGATACAGCAAACTCATATTTCTTCATTTAAAAATTTTAATTCCCTTGATATTGATGTTTTTGTTCTTCTAGGTGAATTTTAAAATTTTTTTTCTAGTTCTAGAAAGTAATTTTTTAAATGTGTTTATATAGTTCCTGAGTTTGTCTTGGCAGGCAAAATCCCAACTATTTTATATTATCTGCAATTATTTTGTTTTATCTTTTATTTTTATTTTTTTAATTATAAGTTTTTGTTGACAGAACATATGCCTGGGTAATTTTTTTTTTTATTATAATAGTTTTTTATTGACAGAACCCATGCCAGGGTAATTTTTTACATTATCCCTTGCACTCACTTCTGTTCCGATTTTTCCCCTCTCTCCCTCCACTCCCTCCCCTAGATGGCAAGCAGTCTTATACATGTTAAATATGTTATAGTATATCCTAGATACTATATATGTGTGCAGAACCAAAGAGTTCTGTTGTTGCACAGGGAGAGTTGGAGTCAGAAAGTAAAAATAACCTGGGGAGAAAAACAAAAATGCAAACAATTTACACTCATTTCCCAGTGTTCCTTTTCTGGGTCTAGCTGCTTCTTCCATCCATTGATCAATCATTGATCAATTGGAACTGAGTTAGATCTTCTCTTTGTCGAAGAAATCCACTTCCATCAGAATACATCCTTATACAGTATTGTTGTTGAAGTGTATAATGATCTCCTGGTTTTGCTCATTTCACTTAGCATCAGTTCATGTAAGTCTTTCCAAGCCTCTCTGTATTAATCCTGCTGGTCATTTCTTACAGAACAATAATGTTCCATAACATTCTTATACCACAATTTACCCAACCATTCTCCAGTTGATGGGCATCCATTCATTTTCCAGTTTCTAGCCACCATGAAAAGGGCTGCCACAAACATTTTGGCACATACAGGTCCCTTTCCTTTTTTTTTTTTTTTTTTTTAGTATTTCTTTGGGATATAAGCCCAGTAGTAGCACTGCTGGATCAAAGAATACGCACAGTTTGATAACTTTTGGGCATAATTCCAGGTTGCTCTCCAGAATGGTTGGATTCGTTCACAACTCCACCAACTTTGCATCAATGTCCCAGTTTTCCCGCATTACCTCCAACATTCATCATTATTTTTTCCTGTCATCTTAGCTAATCTGACAGGTGTGTAGTGGTATCTCAGAGTTGTCTTAATTTATCTGCAATTATTTTACATGGAATTTTTCTTCCTACTTGTTGATGGACTTCATTGGAACTATGTAGAAATAAAGATGATTTATATGGATATATCCTGCAGCTTTGATAAAGTTATTAGTTATTTCAACTGACTTTTTAAAGTTAATTTTTGAGAATTCTTCAAGTATACCATCATATCTGTAGAGTGATAGTTTTCTTATTTGCCTATTCTGTTTTCTTCAATTTCATCTTCTCTTATTGCTATAACTGTCTTTTTCTTTTCTTTTTTTTCTTTTCTTTTCTTTTCTTTTTTTTTTTGAGGCAATTGGGGTTAAGTGACTTGCCCAGGGTCACACAGCTAGGAAGTTTTAAGTGTCCGAGACCAGATTTGAAATCAGAGTCTCCTGACTTAAGGGTTGGTGCTCTGTCCATTGTATCACCTAGTTGCCCTGTAACTGTTTTTTTCTATTACAGTATTGAATAATATTATAGTTGTGTTAATGGATATCCTTGGTTTACTCTTGATGTTTTTTCCTTGCTTTACTCCTGATCTTTTTTGGGAAGGCTTCAAATTCATCCCCATTACGGTTAATGCTTGCTGAAAATTTTAGATAAATGCTATTTAACATTTGTAGAATGAAAATTTTAATTACAAATCAACTACCACATATTAAGACTAAGCAAAAGGTGAGTCAGATTGCTGTTGCTAATTGTTAATTCTTAATTAATCCTAATCAGTAGATGAAAAAACTGGTAAGTGGTTTTAGATAGTCTAAAATTTACATGTTAATTTCTTTAATAAAACTATCAGACTTTATCTGGAGAGAAATGAACAGTTTGATCACTTTTTGTCCTCTAGTTGCTTACTTTTTTTACTTTTAGCTTTATGTTAGAAATTGATTACCATTTCTAAGCAAAAGATTACAAAACATTAACCTTGTTTAGTTGATCCTTCTCTAAGTTCACTTTCTATTGTACGTTATCCTTAGGAATTGGATACTGGGAATAGGCAACACGTTTTTCTTTTGAAAAGCTTTATGATAGTTGAGTATAATTCTGGTTGAAATTATGTCAAGAAAAAAGATTTAATCCAATAGCCTCCAAAGATATGTCAGTCTATTTTTTGTGAGTTCTAAATGTTTGGAGATTTTCTTCCTTTCCTTCCTTTCCTCCCTTCCTTTCCTTTCCTTCCTTTCCTTCTTTCTTTTTCCCCCAATACATAGAAAAATAGTTTTTAACATTTACCTTTGCAAAAATCTTGTGTTCCAAATGTTTTTCCCTCTCCCTCCTCCCCAAAACAGCCAGCAATCTGCTATAGATTAAATATATGCAATTCTTCTAAGAGGTTGTTTCCTAATATTAAAACTCTTTGCATTACTGTTGTGCCCCCCCACATCCCCCCCCAAAAAAAGTTAGATAGTGAACAAGCATTTATTAAACTCTTTCTGTATATGCTAAATCACTATAGTTAGTACTAGAAATAAAAAGAAAAAAACAGACATCTTGGTGTTTGGGTTTCTCCCTTCCCTATGGCAGACCTTCAGTTACTTGAAGATCAATTATTGGAGAAGGCACAGCCAAGATAGAGTAAAGGCAGGAACTCACCTAATCTTTTCCCCCAAACTGCTCCAAATTCTTTTAAATAATAACTAGACAAACTTTAGAGTGTCAGAATATTTTCCAGCTGAAGACACTTTGGAAGAAATTTTAGAGGAAAAAAGGTCTGTGGGAACCCAGAGAACAATTCTTTTTTTTTTTTTTTTTAATTTTTTATTTAATAGCCTTTTATTTACAGGATTTATACATGGGTAACTTTACAGCATTAACAATTGCCAAACCTCTTGTTCCAATTTTTCACCTCTTACCCCCCACCCCCACCCCCTCCCCTAGATGGCAGGATGACCAGTAGATGAAATATATTAAAATATAAATTAGATACACAATAAGTATACATGACCAAAACGTTATTTTGCTGTACAAAAAGAATCAGACTCTGAAATATTGTACAATTAGCTTGTGAAGGAAATCAAAAATGCAGGTGTGCATAAATATAGGGATTGGGAATTCAATGTAATGGTTTTTAGTCATCTCCCAGAGTTCTTTCTCTGGGCGTAGCTGGTTCAGTTCATTACTGCTCCATTGGAAATGATTTGGTTGATCTCATTGCTGAGGATGGCCTGGTCCATCAGAACTGGTCATCATATAGTATTGTTGTTGAAGTATATAATGATCTCCTGGTCCTGCTCATTTCACTCAGCATCAGTTCGTGTAAGTCTCTCCAGGCCTTTCTGAAATCATCCTGTTGGTCATTTCTTACAGAACAGTAATATTCCATAATATTCATATACCACAATTTATTCAGCCATTCTCCAACTGATGGACATCCATTCAGTTTCCAGTTTTTAGCCACTACAAAAAGGGCTGCCACAAACATTCGTGCACATACAGGTCCCTTTCCCTTCTTTATAATCTCTTTGGGATATAATCCCAGTAGTAACACTGCTGGATCAAAGGGTATGCACAGTTTGATAACTTTTTGAGCATAGTTCCAAACTACTCTCCAAAATGGTTGGATTCGTTCACAACTCCACCAACAATGCATTCAATGTCCCAGTTTTCCCGCATCCCCTCCAACAATCATCATTATTTTTTCCTGTCATCTTAGCCAATCTGACAGGTGTGTAGTGGTATCTTAGAGTTGTCTTAATTTGCATTTCAGAGAACAATTCTAATTCAGGAAATGCCATCCCCAACCCTGGCCCCAGCCCCAACCCCGGCCTACCCCCAACCCTATGCTAGTAAAGTGGACATCAGTCTAGGGACCTCTGAATCAACTATCAGTACTGGTGGTTTCTAGTCCTCTCAGTCCAGAGATACCAAAGATGACTTGGAAAGTCAATAAGAAAGGTGTGTGGAATTAGAGTGGGAGCCTAGTGAGCCTTCCCAATGCAGCCTCTGTCCTAACCCCAGCCCTGATCCCGCTTCAGCAAAGTAGGACTTCTAAATCAGCTGGCACTACTGGTGTAGTCCCAGACCTCTCAGCCCAGAGATACCAGAGAGGACTTGGGAGTCAACAGGTCTGTAGCAGTAGGGTGGTAGGTCAGAGCACATTCCCAGTGCAGGCCATGCCAGCACAGTCCCAGTCCCAGAGCCACCTAAGAAGGACTCTTTTGCTTTAGGAAAAGATCTTACAACGACAGGGAGGTGGTGACACTTCAAAAGCTCCAGGGGCAGAAAAGAGAGCTTGTGGTCAGGTCCCTAGAAGGATCTCTGAAGTCAAAGGTTCTACATCCAAAGCTTTCCAAAAAAAGAGAAATAAGAATTTGTCTCAAAATATGAAAAAGTTTAAAAGGGATTTTGAAAATCAAGTTAGAGATGCCATCTAGGGGAGGGGGATGGGAGGAAGGAGGAGAAAATTTGGAACACAAAGTTTTGTAAGGGTCAGTGTTGAAAAATTATCCATGTATAGGTTTTGAAAATAAAAAGCTTTAATTAAGAAAGAAAAGGAAAAAAAAAAAAAAGAACCATACAGCTTCAAAAAAAAAAAAAAAAGGAAAGAAAAGAAAATCAAGTTAGAGGAAAAATTAGGAAAAGACTTGAGAGTGATACAAAAGGGAAATACAAAAACGCTAATGAGGAGAATGCCTTAAAAAACAAATTGGCCAAATGGAAAGGAGGTACACAAAGCTCACTAAGGAAAATTCCTTAAGAATTTGAATTGAGCAAATGGAAATTAATGATTTCATAAGAAATCAAGATACAATAAAGCAAAATGAAAAAATTGAAAAATATCATTGGAAAAACAATTGACCTGGAAAACAGATTCAGGAGAGATAATTTAAAAATTATTGATTTACATGAAAGTCATGATCAAAAAAAGACCCTGTACATCATCTTTCAAGTAATTATCGAGGAAAACTGTCCTGATATTCCAGAATCAAAGGATAAAACAGAAATTGAAAGACTCCACCACCTGATCCCAAAATGAAAACTCACAGGGATTTTATAGCTAAATTCTGGAACTCCTGAGTCAAGGAAAAAATACTGCAAATGTCCAGAAAGAAACAATTAAAGTATAGTAGAGCCACGGTCAGGGTAATACAATATTTAGCAGCTTCTACATTAAAGGACCCAGAGGGCTTGGAATATGATATTCCTGTGGAGCTAGGATTGCAACCAAGAATCACCTATGCAATAAAATTGAGTATAATCCTGCAGAGGAAAAGTTGGTCATTCAGTGAAATAGAGCATTTTTAAGCATTTGAATGAAAATAGCAGAATTGAATGAAAAATTTGATTTTCAAAAGCAGTACTCTGGAGAAGTATAAGAAAATAATTAGGGAAATATTATAAGGGACAAGGTTTAATCTGTTTACATTCCTACATGGGATGGTGATACTTGTAACTTATTACAACTTTCATTATTATGATAGAAACAAGACACAGATGTAAGTTGAATTTGAAGGGATAATATTTTTTAAATGATGAAATTAAGGGGTGGGAGGAATGTATTGGGATAAAGAGAATTGTGTAAGTTATCTGTCATTAAAAAAAAAGTTTTTGTAGTGGAGGGGAAGAAAGAGAGGATAGAAAGCAAATGAATGAATCCTACCCTCATCAGAATTGGCTCAGAGGAAATGGCACACACACTCTAGGTATAGAAATGTATATCTAACCATGCAGGAAATAGGAGGGAATGGGATACAGGAAGTGGGGGAAAGGGTGATAAAAGAGAGGGCATATTGAAGGATGGAGGGATCAGTAGCGAAATACTTTTGAGGAGAGATAGGATGAAAGGAGAAAGAATAAATATAGGGAAATAGCCATAGTAATTGTAAAAAGAACTTTAAATTAAGTTTCTTTGATAAGGCATTCAAATTAAAAAAAAAAAAAAAAGCCATGTCCCAATTGATAAAGGATCAAAAGATAGGATCTGTGCCAATTCATGCATATCCTTTGACCTACTACTAGACAATAATAACTACTAGACAATAATACCAAGAGGTTTTTTAAAAATGACCTATATGTATCAAAAGATATTTATAGCAGGTCTCAGGGCAAAAAGAAAATTGGAAATTGTGGGGATACACATCATTTGGAATGACTCAACAAAGTGGCATGTTTTTGTGATGGAACATTATTTTTCTATGAGGAATGAAGAGGATGCTTTTAAGGGAAAAAAGACACCTGGAAAGTCCTAAATGAGCTCAAGCAAAGGGAAATGCTGTATACAATGTAATAGCAAAGTTCTGGGATAGCCAGCTGTAAATGACTTTGCTATTCTCAGTAGTACAATGATCCATGACTACTCTGAAGGACTTACAATGGAAAATCTTGTCCATATCCAGAAAAGGAACTGTTTGTGTCTGAATATAGAGATTGAAGCATATTCATTTTCTCTCTTTCTTGTCAATTTTATTTTTCTTGGGAGGTGTATGTTGTTTTTTTTGTTGTTGTTTTTTTTCATTAAGGTTCTTTCACAACATGACTTTTTATGGAAATGTTTTGCGTTATTTCACATGTGATTTCTTAATTGGGGGTGGGGATAAGGGAAAGAACTTGGAACTCAAAAATTTTAAAATCAAATGTTAAATTGTTTTCAATGTAACTGGTGTAAAATATTAAAAGAAAAACAGCTACCGAGTATTCTCCTCCTTCCAAAAGTCTTTTCTTCTCTTGAGTAAACATCACTGCTTCCTTCATATGATGTATATTCCTTCATCATCTTGGTTGGTTTCTGCTGATTATTCTCTAATTCAGTCGTAGGATCATTTTATTTTCTTTCTTAAAATGTGCCCAGAAACTGAATTTAATACTCTAGGCATGCATTTTGACCAGGGAATAATGCAATGGATGATAGTTCTTTAATCTTGGAAACTTCAAGAGTGTAGGGGACATCTTATTAATTTATAATGAGTCATTCATGCTCCTAGTGGGATTTTAAAAATAATACTAGTTTTTTTGGTATGCATTCTGTAAATAGACATTTAATTGGTGTAAGCAGAGAAGTCTTAGTAAAATATTGGATTTGTAGTGGTGGATTGTCATTAATGATGATGAAATAAAGGTTAGATTGGATATCCGTAAGGTGTCTCTTATAAAAAGGGTCTAATTGTTTTAGGATTATTTGCATTTAGAACATGTATTTTTAATAATTAAATAAAGCTAATTTATAATGTTACCTAAAAGCAGGTTTAGAGATAAAACATAAGCATTGTTAGAAATAAAATTTTAAAATAGTATAAATGATTCTTTAGCTAAAATATCATAAATTTTTTTCTTGCAGATGTTAGGATGATTTTATACTACATGTCTAGGTGGTTGTTTTTTAAGCCATATCTAGGTTGAGGTGTTTGTTAGTTTTGTTGTTGTTGTTTCAATCTTTAATTGGAAAAAAATGGGACAAACTCAGACTTATTTTTTTCCTATACTTTCTGTGTTTTCTTTTTGACTATATTTCATTTTATTTCTGATATGTTTGAGATTATAACTGAAGTGCTTAGGAACCACTCTATATTTTTGCTCTGTGTACTTAATTTTCCTTTGAAAATTGAGAATTTACTAGAATGCTTTAATTAAATCTATTTTAATGCCTCCCAGAAGCTTTCTACTTTGCTTTCCTATATTTGAGGGAAAGAATAGCTAAAGTCCTGTTATTTCTTACCCATTGCTTTTTAAAGTCTTAAGGACAGTAATTTTTGTTTATGTTCTCCTTGTAATGAAGAGGTAAGAAAGGGACCTGGGTAAGAATCCTGGTACTAATGTTTTCTGAATAATTTATTGCATTGATTGTGCATTTATTTTTATGAAATTTTAGTTATATTTAAGATTTTACGAATTTTATAGTAACAGTTAACATTAAAATTCCATCAATGTTCCTTTCAGAGTAGTCTTCAGAGTTGTATTGGGATTAAAGTGTGTTGGGGGGTATGATTTTGGATTCTAAAGATACAAAGATAAAATGAGACATTACTATGATTAGAAAATAAGTGCAATTATGAGGTCCGTGCTCTCATGACTCTTACAAAAGGGGAAATTAATTCCAGTTTAGAAGGAGGGGAGGGAGGAGAATGGAGAATGGTTTTGGGTAATCAAGGAGTGGTGGCATTATAGTTGGATCTTGAAAGGTGGCATTTCAATAGAAGGAATTTGGGTTGAAGTTGGGGAGATTTTATTGGAGACAGGTGAGCAAAAGGCTATACCATATGGGAGAAAGTGGGATGAAAAGGGGGACAATATGAAAGGTAGTCTAGTTTGATTGGGAATAAGAAGAGAAACAGGGTAAAATAAAATTGGAAAAGTAGATTTGAATGAGATACATAACAAAAAAGATTGAGAACCTTGTAACACCCACATTTCTTTCAGGTTAGGAAAAATAGCTTTTGATAAAACAGGAAATAGAATCTTGAAAGAAAGAGGGGAGAAGGATTATCATTTTTTAAGCTCCTGATAGGTGCCCGGCAATATTCCAAGGTCTTCCCGAAACCTCATTTGATGGATGTCATAAAAGGCAAGGTTAGAGAATCTCAAGGAGGGGTTGCTTGTTATACTGCAGACTTCAAGGAAAATGAAAGCTAGAAACAAAAAGTCCACTCCTTCTCTTTGACTATCCTGGGGAGAGCAAAGAAATAAGAACCTAAAATTAGTGATGACTAAGAAATCAAAGAAAAGAACAAGTACGAAGACATTGAGAAGGGGACTTTTTACAAGATTTGATCACTGATTGTGGATGTGGAAAGTAAAAATGGGAAGAGAACATCAAAGAGGCATCTGAGTGTGTGTCTGGGGGGCGTGTCATTAATTTTAGAATTAAGTAAAAGAGATGAATCAAGTGTTGTCTGTGTACTTGGGGGAGGATTTTAGTGTTATTAATAAAGTGAATGTTAGTTATGAGAGATGATAGGAATGAATAAAATATTAATAGTTACTATGGGCTTTGGGAATACAGAAACAAAAAGCATAGGTAGTTTCTGACCTACAAAAAAGAAACTAACAAAAAGGGACAATGCATAAAATGAAAAAAAAAATCATCACTTCTCTATAAATTTTTATCATCAATGACAGAAGAATCGCTATACATGTATCATAACACTTCAGGCCTAGTAGTGCTAACTATTGGGAAGATTGGCCAGAAGTCCAGACAAAGTCACAACCCTTGGAGGAAAGCCATGCTAAAAAGATTTGAGAAATTACTGAAAAAGGGAAAAAGGTGATAAATTGCTTTCTGCCCCAGAAAAGCAATTACCAATTTGTATATTAATTTTCTTTCTCATTTTTATAAAAACTTTTTTTTATAAAACTTTTATGAAAATTAACTATATTCATTTTGAATTTAGTGACTGGTTTTTACAATCGCTGACCGTATCTTCATAGTCATAAAATTGACTATAAAGTGCATGAAATACATCATTGCATAAGAAACTCCTTGTTAGGAAAGAGAGTTTTATAGTGGTATTTTGCTTCATAGGTTATTTGCTAGGTATTTACTGTGTGCACAGCACTGTGTTAAAAAGTAATAAAATTACTTTTGGGATATGTTCCCTAGTGATTGGTGTGGAAGTGCTTATGCAGTAGAGTGGAGTCCTTTTGAGAAAAAGCAAAAATTGACTTAAGCAAGGACCTGGAGGCACAGGGGTTATGAAGATGATGGAAATGGACATAATAAAATGATCTAGGAAATAAGTCAAATGCATCTTTTTAAAACATTTTTATTAAAGCTTTTTATTTACAAAGCATATGCATGGATAATTTTCCCAACATTGACCCTTGCATAACCTTTTGGTGCAAATTTTCCCCTTCTTCTGCTTCCCATATTTTCTTCAAGCTAATATTGAAAAGTATTTAGTTAAATATGACATTACATTTCATATGCTAAATTCTAATCTTTCCTATCCACATTCTCCACAACCCTCTCCTTACCTCTCCCCATCAAAATTAATGTTTTTCTGGTCTTATCTAGCCGTTTAGAACAGAAGCTAATTGTCTACTCAGCCAGGTCAGAAGGCTTAGGATCTTATCCCATCTCTGTTATTAACTGGTAGTTTCATCATGGCCATATTTAACTTAACCTCTCATTCCTTCAGTTTATATGTATTTACAAAGAAGTTTCTATTATTTGAGCTTCTAACATCTCATGTGATTCTAGTAATTTGTTAGCTTGGTGTTTCATAAATATTTGTTAATTGAGAGTTTGAAGTTAGAATCATAGAACTTAAAGCTGGAAGGGATCTTGAAAACATTTGACCTAATGTCTTTGTGCATAGTAACGTATTATTGTCCCTGTTTTATAGAGGAAGATTATGAGACCTAGAGTTTTAAATAAAATTTTTATTGGTGGATATATAATCTCACCAAAATGCCCTCTGATATTTCTCCTTCTCCTAGAGGGCCGTCCCATATACAACAAATAATAGTTTTGAGGACAAACAATAATTGGGAAAAAAACCTGATCAGCACATTGGAAAAAGTCTTAAAACATGTTCAATAAATCATGCTTTTTGGTGTTTCATTTCCTCAAAGGAATGAGTTATTTATATTGCTTCTTTAAGCCTATTTTTTTTGTGTGTGTGTGTGTGATTTGGAGCATCCACTTTTTATTTTTTTTGGTGGTGGTTCTTTTTATTTTGTTTACAATGTATATTCATGGTTGTCTTTACTGGTTTCCAGTTCTTAACTATCAAAATGATGCTTCTAAAATGCTTCTTTATATTCAATATAACTGCATATAGAGACTTTCTTGTCACTGATTACAGTAGTGAATTATCTTGGTCAAAGGACCTGGACATTTTAGTCACTTTATTTTCATAAATTCAAATTATTTTCTAAAATGCTTACAACATTGGTGTGTAGCTCCATCAATTATTGCATTAGTATTCTTGTCTTCCCATAATATCTCTAATATGGAGTATTCATATCTTTTGGTATCTTTGTCAATTTGTAGAGTGCAAGGTGAAACCTCACGGTTATTTCAGTATGCATTTCTCTATTAAAATGTTGGGAATCTTCTTTCATGTCATTGCATTGCATGCATTGAGAACTATCCTTTGGCCACTTTTCTACTGAGGAATGACTTTTACTATGTATGTGTTGTATGCGTGTTTACATTTGTTATATAAAACATTTGTTATTCCCTATATAAAAATTTAACAATAAAAACACTCTGCTTTTCTTGTCTTTCTTTTTATAGGTGTGTAAACAAATTTGGCTAGGATTGTTTGATGATAGATCTTCAGCAATTCCAGACTTTAGGGATCCACAAAAAGTGAAAGAGTTTCTACAAGAAAAATATGAAAAGAAAAGATGGTAAGTGACTATTACTTTACTAAATTCAAATGGTACATGATTTCTTCAGAGTGGGTTCTTGTTATTGTATCCAAATAGATGGTTTCATAAAATGCTCTGGGTTAGTCTTTGATGAATTCTTCTGACCTAGGCCTGAGAATAAATAAGCCTTCAAGTCCATTACTGGATTCAAACTTGAAACTTTTCAGTTTAGGTAGGATAGTCAAGATTTTGAGCCTTATTTATATTACCTACAAGGTTATCTTGATGCCATGGTAAAGGCATCAAAATAGAACTTTATAGTTTTACAAATTAAAGTTATTTTGAAGTATAAAAAATTGTTAGGTGGTATTTTAAAAGAAATGCAATTGTTTTACTTTTCTCCAAAGATGGTAGTATGATCCTTGTCAATTGTTGGAGTAGGTGACTACTATTTCTGTAGATTCTTTGCTCTTCAAGTCTAGAACTTACTCTTTTGGGCCTAGCCAAAGGAATTGTTTCTTCCTCATAGCTTTAGATTAATTGCCTCCTTTCTGGATCTATCAGTTATCTTTTGCTGCATATATTCTTCCCTACTCCAATGTTCCCCATTCATCTTAGGAGGTTGGTATGTTTCAAAGATCATCTAGTCCAATTCATTGTTGAAGAAGGAATCATTGCTTTAGTATCGCCAATAAGTGGTCATTGAAGCCTTTTGAAGACTTCCAAAGATGGGGAGCTCATTATCCCAGAAACTGTTTGAAACAAGATAAAAAACAATTCTGAAAACGCCCATTATTTGTCTCTTAAAAGGGAATCTGTGAGCCATCTTTTCATTTTGCTGAAACTCCTATGCTTCATGACTCTTATAAAAATAAAGTAAAGATGGGTATAATTCAGTTCTTCCCCAGGATCAAGGGTGGCAGTTACAAACAGATTTAAGTTTGATAAGGAAAACATTATCTAAAAATCATAACTGGGTAAATAACAAAGGCAACAAACATTTCAAAGGAAAACTTACATTGCACTGCTCATAAGTATTTGCAAAAAGGACCACCATTAAGAAAGAAAAAAGGAAAATGGATAAAAAACAGAATTAACAGATTACTGTCATTTTTAAAAAGATGTTTAGTATATAAAGCTCAATTGCTACATTAAGAAAACTAAAAATCTTAGAAACTGCTTGAGTCAATAAACATTTGTTTTCCTTACCAAGGACACCACAAGTTTAAGACGTAAACTCATTTATTAAATCTTATGGAAGAAAATACTGAAAGATTATGAGCAGTTCTGCCTCTTTAAACATTGTGAAGCAGTAGAATGATATAAAGGGAGAGAAGAAAAAAAGAGAAAGAAGAAAGGAGGAGGAAAGGAAAGAAAAAATAAGAGAAGAAAAGGAAAGGAAAAAAAATGAAATAAGCTGCGTTGTCCAACTAGAAGTGGACGATTGGGTCCCCAGTGAGGTAATTCCTTTTGCGTGTCCTTTATTCCTGAAGAGGACGATGGCATTAAGAAGTTAATGCCATAGCTGGTAAGTAAATTGGATTTCATGAGGGAGCACTGTGCAGCCTCACCAAGTTCACTCTCTCCTCTGGAGTTATCTTAATCCAGTGGCAAGATATACATGCCAAATGGAAGTAGCATTCCTCTAATGTTCCTTTTTGCCAATGATAATGTGCTAATTTCTTTAAGCACTGGAACATATACAAATGTTCAATCCAAGGTGAGCTCCCAAATTAATCAACAGAACACAATTCAATTATCCACAAAGGAAAAATCAAGTGGATGAAGAATATGTATTGTGATACATACAATGAGATGGATAATACACAGAATTAGTCTTTCAGCACATATATGTCAGGCAGACATTACTCCTGGGCAGTAAAATTGAACTCCTAAGAAGACTCTGGCTCCACTTTTATTAGAGTTCAGTAGAGTCATTAACTTGACTAAAGACACAATCTTTGCGTGCTACTTAATGGAACTTCTTGAAGAAGGAAGGAGGTCTAGTGACCCAGAGGTATATAAACAAAAAGCTACCATGATTTTGATTGGGTGGATTGCCTGAACTTCAAACTGAGTGATAGACATAGAAGGGGAACTTGGAAGTGTCAATGGGGAAATAGGAATATTCCAATTCCTTGCCTCTTAGACAGTGGATAATGAGTGAAGGTCAAATGAATGTAACTCTAAAGGTTGTTATGTGATGTTTTGAATTATGGCAGCCAAAGCTAGGAAAAGAATTTAGGTATCCTCCACATTCATCTTTAGTTTTGGGCCCTCTCTTCTCTCCCCAAACCACTTCATTTAGTAATCTCATCAGTTCCTATTAATTTAATTACTATCTCTGTTCTGATGAGTCATAGGACTGCTTCTGCCTCCAATTCTCTGACTTCCAATCTTACATCTCTAACTGCCCTCAGTCATCTCAAACTAGATGTTCAGTTGAAGTCTTAAAACTTAGCTTATTCACCAGGATGGGCGGAGCCTTAGGAGAGAGAAAGAGGTCGGGGGAAGTATTCAAATGATGTAGCAAACTTGAAATCTATGGCCTTGACTACTTCATAGTAATGGGCGGGAGAGATAAGGAAGGAACCAGGATGCCCTCTAGGTTGTGAGCCTGACGATGGTGGGAGGATGGCTTTGCCTTCAAAAATAAGATAGGTGTTTGGGGGGATGAATTCATTATTCATTATCTCTTAACTTTCCTTTTTACTTTTGAGAGCAACAACTTCCTCATCACCAATACTGATTGTGGGTGTTTATGTTCTATTAGCAAAGTGTTTTATTTATGTTAGATATCTCCCTCTGAGTCAGGGATCAAAACCACTGACAAAGTGCCTGTTTTTGTAAGGCACACTAAGAATGGTTTTTTCATTTTTGTGTGATTTGGGGAATAATAAAAAAAAAATTCATGACACATGAAAATATATTTTTATTGAAAGTCATGCTCATTTGAGTTTCTAAAGTCAATTCTATGAGTATTCACAAATTCACAAATAACATCAAGTTGCTTTTATATATAGTTTATGTGCTGTCAAAAGTTAAAATAAGGAATGAGATCTGTATTCCCAATACAAAGTTGCGGTAGATACATTTTCAGAGCTCAAATTACAATTCTGTTTTTTCTAACATCACAAGTACTAACAATTTTTATATTTCAAAATCTAACTATGCAGTTAAGAAGCTCCTTTATCTAACTTCCAATTAAGTGATTACTCTGCAGTCGCATGATTTTACTAAAAAGAAAATATCAGGAGAAGAATCTAGTAGAATGGCTCCTAAAATGATGAATATGTTAAATATCTACTCTTTATTAATATGCTGATACTGGCATACAGAATCAAAAATAAAATAATCAAGGAACTTAGATTCCATTGGGTGCTACTACATGTCCTACTTGTTATTCCGTTGTTTCACTTGTATTCAGCTCTTCTTAACCCCTTTGGGGTTTTCTTGGCAAAGACACTAGAATGGTATTTTCTTCTCCACCTCATTTTACAGATGGGCAAACTGAGGCAAAAACGAGCTAAATGACTTGCCCAGGGGCATAGAGCTAATGTCTGAGGCCAGATTTGAATGCAGGAAGAATAGGCTGTCTATCCACTGCCTCATTACTTGTGGATTTGTAGAGAAATAAAAATATATAAGCTTCTCTCCAGTTTTGAGTTAAAATTCCATGGAGACTTTTGGAACACCCTGCAGAAATCTTGGAGGATTTGACAGCTACTAGGAATATTAGGAAGTGATAATTAAGACTTGAAGGAAATTAGGAATCCAAAAGTTAGAGAGGTGGAGAGGAGTGAATTCCAGACAAAAGATTGACCTTGCAATTACAGTTTGAAAATGGAGCTTAGTGTGTGAAGAAATCTAGTAGGACTCCCTTCCATGTCTTAGTACTCATTTGCCATGTGACTAGGTTAGCTCCTTTTCTGATCATTGTTGGCAGCATTCTTATACATAGTGGAAAAATGCCTTAGAATCAAAACACTAAGGTCCAGATTCTGCTTCAGATGTAACTCTTAGTCATTTAACCTATTTTTGCCTGAATTTCCTCTTCTGTAAAAGGTGGAGGTTGGAATCTGACATTTAGAATTCCTTTTCAGGAGTCAGTCTATGATTCTGTTGTTGGTACCTACTGTATGTTTTTTCATTGCCTGCTGCTCCATCTCCAGTTGTGAGTACCTGAAGATTGTAGAAATGATTTCTCAAAATAACATCAACAGGGAATGTTGCTTTTAAAAACAGGGGATTTTGTGTCAAGAGATGCTGTAGTTTCCCAATTGCAATTTAGTTGCTCATCCAATAATTTCTCTCCAAAAGATGCACACAGACACATGCATGGTTGTGCCTGTGCATATGCACACATACACATGTGACTATGTCTGGCCAGTAACTATGAATCTTATTGCAGAAGCTGTATATTATATTGTGACTCAGTACAATCTTCAGTGCTCTATGTACATGAAAGGATTTCATTGTAGGAAATCTGTATTGGTGAAAACTTTTTTGCAAGTGTATAATCTCTCTTTTTTTTTTTTTTTTGCTTGATTTTAATAAGAGTACCCATTGAACATAATTATGTTTGGAGTACATATGCATACATATATGTATGTGTGTGTGTGTGTGTGTGTGTGTGTATATATATATATGAACTTATTTTGCAGTATTTTCTACAGTTGTCCTAATTAGTCATTTTTTAATCTGACAAGTATTCCTATTCCTTCCTCCCTTTTCCTCCTTTTCTCCCTTCTTCACCCCTCCATCCTCTTTCTCTTCTCTCCTTGTCTTTTTCCCCTCCCCCTTCCTCATAAAGTGCTTCTTCTTGGCTTCTTATAAGAAATATTTCTGATATACAGGCAGTCTGCTCAGCTTGGCTCTTGCTCAGCTTGAATCATCATCCTGTCTTTTTTCTCCAGTATTGACTCATGTCTTGTTTCTTCTCAAGACCTAGAACTCTTAGTATAATGAGAAATGGAGCCTTCCAACCTTTCCCACTCAACAAAACAGGCACATTTTCATGTTAAGCCATCAGCCCCAGTTCCCCTCATAATTCTTGTGCTGCTCCCAAGCCATTTTGCCTGTGTGCATGTATGTACTTGTGTTGTAACATATATATGGAAGACATTGTCTTAGATTTAATTTTGAAACAATTTTTAGGCTTGTTTTGGGGTGACCTGTTTTACAGGTATCTTTTTATTTAAAAAAACAAACTTCAAGAACAAAACAAGTCTCCTAAATAGTTTGAATGTTTTCTTTTTATTTCTTATTCCTTAGCTTTATTTTCTAACATGCTTTTTGCTTTTCTCTGCCACCTCTATATTATACAGGTATCTTTTTATTTAAAAAAACAAACTTCAAGAACAAAACAAGTCTCCTAAATAGTTTGAATGTTTTCTTTTTATTTCTTATTCCTTAGCTTTATTTTCTAACATGCTTTTTGCTTTCCTCTGCCACCTCTATATTAAAATCTCTGAATCTAAATATGTATATTGACTTGGCTTGGTTGATAGAATTTATGATTAGTTACAAAATAATTTGACATTTCACAATCATATGTCATCATTGAAAGCAGATTTCAGTAATCTTAAAGAATTAGAAGAAATTTTACATTGAAGATTTATCATACCATTAATTATACATTAATACATATTGGAAATATTTTTAACAAGATTTTTCAATGCATTTGGCTTTCTAGTTTTCTTTTAATTTTTTTTTTAAAGTACATGTTATTTAGCTACATCCATATACTTTTGAAGGAATGCTGGTTTGATCAAAAAAGGTTACTTTAGAAAAAAGTAAAACTTCTTTGATAAGTTTACTTCTTGTATTTTAGTATTTGCATAATCCTTAGCATTATTTAATCCAATTATGTAGTAACAACATTTCTTTGACTTTTGAACTTAAAAGATTGTCTCAATTCTAATACTTGATGTTTTATTTAGGTATGTTCCTCCTGAACAAGCAAAAGTTGTAGCATCTGTCCATGCATCTATATCTGGGTCTTCTGCTAGTAGTACAAGCAGCACACCTGAGGTCAAACCACTTAAATCGCTTTTAGGAGAGACAGCACCAGCCCTACACTTGAATAAGGGCACACCCAGCCAAGTGAGTAGTCTTAGAAAAAAAAAAAATTTTTTTTTTTTTTTTTTTTATGATTTATGCTTTAAGTTAGAATAAATGCCACAGTGGGAAATGTTTGACACAAACACCATTGTTTTTCTTATTGTTGTTAATTAAATGGTTACTAATCCTCACAGTATAATATTTGTAAGGTTCAATTACACAATATGTATACATAGTTAGAATTGAGGGTCATCAAATGTAGATATTTTTAACCTTTTGTCCTTAAGTATAGGAGATAAATATTTTTATTCAGTCGCTTCTGAAATCTGTAAAAAATATAGTACAACTTTCATGTAGCTATACTAATTTTATTGCAAAAGAAACTTTAAAATATTAAATGTTTTGTGGCCATTAATGACTATTCTTTAGTTGGTTAAAATTGGTTAAATCATACTTTTGCAAGATGCCTCTTGATTTTCTGAAATTTAAAAAAAAAAAGTGACCTTTTATATTTAGGCAATGTATTTGAGATTTGGTATATAGTCTAAGATGCTTATCTCTAAATCTATATTTTTTTCCCA
The DNA here is from genome assembly GCF_902635505.1 of Sarcophilus harrisii. Lineage (NCBI taxonomy): Eukaryota > Metazoa > Chordata > Mammalia > Dasyuromorphia > Dasyuridae > Sarcophilus > Sarcophilus harrisii. Next base: position 53,895,350 of record NC_045428.1, on the reverse strand, counting down.
AATCTGTCTACCAGTTTTCAAGAGTTTTAATAGGCTAGGAGAAAAGGGTTTCAAGGGAGATATGTAGTAAATGGCATGGATGAGACATATTATTCTCAATTTACACATTAGTACACTGAGACTTAGGTTATTTGGTTCATTTACCCAAGTAATTTCTCCGGGTCTATTTCAGGGTCAGATTTTTATGTTTCTAAATCATGGGGATATTTCTATCTCTCTCTCCTCCCCCTCCCCCCCCCCCCTCCACCACCCCCCCCCCCCCCCCCCCCCCCAAGTGCTTCTTGGAATCTTGAGTGGGTTTGGTTTTGTTATTTCTAGTAATCACAAAAGTCTATCTAATATTATATTGTAATCCTTTCATAAGATCATAGAATTTGGAATAGGGAATCTGGAATATCTACCTTGAAATTTTTATTGATGAGGAAAATGAGGTCCAGGGAGGGGAAAGAGCTTTTTCAGTATTTGAGCAAACCCTAAGTCTGACATGCTACCCACTTAGGCTGTGGGCTAAAGGTGACAAAAACGGTGAAAGACATTATCTATGTTTGATAAATTCACAGTCCAACGTGGGAGACAAAAGAGGATGCACACAGAACACATGGGAGGTGTTCAGTGGGGAAAAAGTATTGGAAAGATTTCTTGAAGGGTGATTTTAGTTGACTCTTGGAGATGTAGAGAGGGGGAGAATCAGAAGCCAGTGGGACAGCCAGTGAAAGAACATGAATTTGGGAGGTAGGGAGAAACTTTTGTGAGGAATATCCAGTGTTGTCTGAGGTGGGAGAAGCAATTCATGAAGGACTTGGAAAGCCAGATGATTTTATGGAATAGGGAATTATGTGGTCATATCTAACTTAGCTTTAGGAAGATTAATTTGACAACTGAATAGAAAATATTCTGTAGTGGGGAGAGACTTAAGGCAGGCTATGGCTGTAGTCCATACCTGAAGAGATGAGTCTGCGCTGGTGTGGCAGTGTCTTAGGTAAAAAGAGAATCTCTACAAAAGATATTAGAGAGGATAAGGAGTTGAGGATGATAAATTCACTTTGGGGCATGTTGAGTTTCAGACAAGCAGGTTGCAATGTGTAGTAAATAGCTGGAGATTCAAGACTGCTAATCAGGAGAAATGTTAGAGCTGGCTAAGTAGATCTGAGAATTGTCATCCTAGAACTCATAATTGCATCTTTGGGAGCTGAAAAGTTTGCTAAGTAAAATCAAATGGTGGGAAGAGGATCCAGAACAGAATCTTGGAACACTTGTGTGAATGTAACCTGAACTAAGATCTAGTAAAGGAGATTATAGAATAATCTGGGAAAGTGCAGGATTTACTGAGAGGAATTCTTTTTATTAAAGTACTGTCTCAATTCTTCAGTATAATCAGGAATGGGCTTGATGTGCTGTTTATTTTGATCATTAAAAATTCCAGGACTTTTGTGGAGTAAAGTAAAGGGACTTTTCTTCCTTGTGGCCTTGTTGATGAGTTTTTTGTTGTTGTTGTTTTTTTACTGATTTAGTGTTCTATAAACTGAAAGAACCTTAAAAAAATTTAAAACACCAACTCTATTTCCCAAGATAGAATTTTTATTTATAACTTATAGGTGATTCTGAAGTTTCTTCAAATTCTGCGATTCTGCATAGATTGTACTCCCTTATGATGTAGAAATTTGGTGTGGCTTCAGTTTATGATAGAAGCCAGAGTTAACCTATCAGCACATTGCTTTTATAGCCTTACAGTAGAATAGGACAGTTTACAACTTGTATTGTTAGAAAATAACGAACTTTAAAAAAAAAAAATTTTTTCCAAAGCACTTGTGTAATTAATTGTAGTTATAAGAAAGATAATAAACTCAAACTCTGACAAAAGAATATTTTGAGTCTGTGTTCCTCCCTTGACCCCCCCATCTCCACAGCTATGGAGAGGGGGAAAAAAGTCTTCAGTATCCCTCCTTTTTCCTTATGATAGAATGATCATAGATTATCTTTTTCATAGTATGGTCCTGACTAAAACTTAGTCTTGTAGTATGGACTTAAAATGTCGTGCTATAATAATGAAGTCAGGAGGCTTTAGTTGTGACAATTTGGGTAACTCAGTATCTGTAGCTTGTTTTAATCATCTGTCATGTATTCAGTCAATGTGCTATAAGTAAGTCCATACTATGGCAAGTTTTACAATTCATTCAAATTTTGCTCTTTGACAGATTCTTTTTGATTATTATTTGTATGAAAGTGATTAATAAAACAAGAAATCTACTTGCAATTACTTGGTCTTAAACCTTAAATTTTGTGGATTAGAGATAATGATAGTATCTAAAAATTTTGGTAGAGCAATTGGAGATGATATTTTTCTTTATAGCTGGTATATTTCTGTAGTCCCCTGTTGTAGTTCGTGCTCAAGGACAGCAGCAGCAAGAAAAGAAGCAGTTTGACCTCTTGAGTGACCTTGGCTCAGACATCTTTGCTGCTCCAGCTCCACAGTCAACTGCTACAGCAAATTTTGCTAATTTTGCACATTTCAATAGTCATACAGGTAAGATTTTTGTTTGATAGCTGCCTCAAATATATAATGTGTTAAGAAGTGTTTTTTCTGGAAATGTATTTTTCCTTTTTTTAATTTAATTTTTAATTATTACAGCTTTTTATTTACAAGATATATGCATAGGTAATTTTTCAGTATTGACAGTTGCAAATCCTTTTGTTCCAATTTTTTCCCTCCTTGCCCCCACCCCTTCCCCCAGATGGCAGGTTGACCAATACATGTTAAATATGTTAAAGTATAAGTTAAATACAATATATGTATATGTGGACATATATTTTTTAATACAAATAATTCACTGATTTTAATATGCTTAAGTTTGTTGTATTACGTTAGTCATTCCAGTTCAGGTTTTAGTTTTATCAGTTTCATCAAACAAAATCATTACTAAAATTTGCATTATCCATTTTTAAGGAAATTTTAAAGAAGTTCTTTTTGTATATTTTAACTATTGTTGACTGTTTTAGTTGTACTATTTTGTACTATAATTGGACTATTTTGATGAATAGAAAGTTACAAAAGAATTAAATGGATTTAACTCGAGATTGAAAATTAGGCAAAAATTTTCCTTTAGTAATAGATGTTAAAACCAAAGACAAAAGTGAATCTTTAAAATTTTTTTTAATTTTAATAGCTTTTTATTTACAAGTTATATGCATGGGTAATTTTACAACATTGACAATTGCCAAACCTTTTGTCCCATTTTTTTCCCCTCCTTCCCCCCACCCTCTCCCCTAGATGGCAGGATGACCAATACATGTTAAATATATTAGAGTATAAATTAAATACAAAATAGATATACATGTCCAAACCATGTACAAAAAGAATCAGACTCCGAAATATTGTACAGTTAGCCTATGAAGGAAATCAAAAATGCAGGTGGGCAAAAATGTGGGGATTGGAAATTCGATTAATGGTTCTTAATCATCTCCCAGAGTTCTTTTGCTGGGTATAGCTGGTTCAGTTCATTACTGCTCCATTAGAACTGATTTGGTTCATCCCATTGCCAAAGATGGCCAGGTCCATCAGAATATTTCCTCATACAGTATTGTTGTTGAAGTATATAATGATCTCCTGGTCCTCCTCATTTCACTCTGCATCAGTTTATGTAAGTCTCTCCAGGCCTTTCTGAAATCATCCTATTGGTCGTTTCTTACCAAACAATAATATTCCATAATATTCATATACCATAATTTATTCAGCCATTCTCCAATTTATGGGCATCTACTCAAGTTTCCAGTTTCTGGCCACTACAAAGAGGACTGCCACAAACATTCTTGCACATGCAGATCCTTTTCCCTTCTTTAAGATCTCTTTGAGATATAAGCTCAGTAGTAACACTGCTGGGTCAAAGGGTATGCACAGTTTGATAACTTTTTGAGCATAGTTCCAAATTGCTCTCCAGAATGGCTGGATGTATTCACAATTCCACCAACAAAAATTTTTTATTTTCAAAATCTAGATAATAGATTTATTTTTTTGGCATATGGTAATTTTTTTAGATTCTGGGCTCCAATACCATATATTGGACTAAAGGAGACCTTGGCTAGCCCTAAGGTCTTTTTATTTAGTGAATTGTTTTTAGTTTAGTCTCCACATCATCTTTCCTATGTATATTGTCATTTAAACTATTCTTAAATTACTCTAGGTCTATTCATGTATTGGAAACTTTCAGGAATTAGCGTATTGTTTGAGCTAAATTTTCCTTCTTTTAGTGTAGGTATTATGAATTTACATAATCTAGATTTTCCTTTTTCTTTCAAATGTCAAGGTTAACATAGGCTATTTAAATAACACGACATTTTTTTAGGCTAAGTCAGGCAGTTTCCATTAGTACTATTTCAATATTGTTTTAAATAATGAGGAGGGAAACAAATTAATCAGATGTAGGGAAACGATCACTCCACCACCGCTTCAGAAAGTATGTCCTTCCAAATTTATGTGGTCAGTGGACATTAAGAGATATTAAACCAATGGAGAAGCATCAGTAGAAAAAAAAAGCTTTTTGTTTTCATACTGTTTTTTGGGGGCCAACTCAGAATCTCTACTTTTTTTCTTTATTGCCTGTTCATGAATAGGGGCATTGGCCAAAGCTCATTCTTGCTCCTTTGTGTTTTAATTTCATAATTTTGAGGCTAAAAGAAAAAGGAGTTTGTGTCATATACAACATGATTTATATGAGTCTTGTAAATTAGTGATTTCCAAATTTTGTTTTGTTTTTATTTTCACACTAATTCTGTGAGTTGAGCTACTTGAATTCTTGGGATAAGGACATTCTCATCTGAATTGGGATCTGTTCTTAAAAGTTCTGAAATAATTTTGTTTTTGCTGATACAATTTCTGAACATCAAAAAAATGAGAAGAATTTTTTGTTACTTCCAGATTCCCCAAGAGTATACTAGTTTTCTTTTTAACCAGAATGTACAACTCTTGTTCCTACCTGTTAAGTGAGACTAGTGCTTTGTTACCTTCTGGATGCAGTGGTTGACAATTGCAAGTATGTTTATAACTTAAAACCTGAACAGGAAGTTTGTTGTCTATTTCATAATATATAATAATTTATGCTGAATTAAATTCAGGTTTCAACTTTATTTGGATTTAATCTATAGTCATTTTTTCAGTGTCTCTCTGCTTATCACCTTAACAGTTCAATAGCAGATTTCTAAAATCATTCAACCAAGTAGCATTTATAAGTAGCATATTATTTAATAACACCTATGAGCCAAACATTTTTGTCTTTTTTTTTTTAATGATAAATTGAAATAAATGTTCATAGACATCAGGATAACAATTATTTCATACATTTCAAATTTCTTTATATTTTTGAGCAAGTATTTTGAACATGAATCACTTTGAACAAGTGATTAGAATTTCAGTCAGCATTTAACATTACTGATCTCTTTAAATGTAAAACATCCTTTAAGGAAGAGTCAAATACCAAATTTCTTGTGGGTACAAGTTTTAGGTTTTTAGGGCCTTTTTCTATAGAAGCAAAAACAACTTTTGAAAGAAAATGTAATTTCTGCATGTATTTGTAAGGGTACAGTATTGCCACCATTAGTTGTAAAGCAGAGAGTTTCCATGGAATGCTTAAATTCTATATCTTAAGAGTGAATTGTCATTTGTCTTTTCTTTCCCCTTTGCCTGATTCATTTAAAAGTTAATTTGAATGTTAAATGATAAATATGTATTTATGGATATACACATATACACAATATGTGTTAATAGCATATTAAATAATATATTTTACAAGTAATAAGAAATGACTAAAGAAACTGGTCCTGTAGTCCCTTGGGCCTTGTGCCATTAGCATGCTGTAGGTTTGCTCAGAAATAATTTGCTTTAGATTAAATTCTAAATCTGAGTCATTATGAGTCAATCTTCTTTTTTAGAAGTCCTTGCAAGTAATATGAACTAATTTTATGTTTTATATTTTGGATAGAACAGATGAAGTTACTGTTGAATGACAAAACTTTCATCACCAATTTTTCCCGGTTTTTTATTTGTTTGCTTATTTGATCATGTCATAAATAGATTGATGACCTAGTAAATGGATTAAAATTAGAATTGTCCACAACATTGTTTATATAAATGTACTTTCCTGCAGAAAACATGGATTTCTTTTTGAGATAAGTTTCTTTATTAGTTTGTCTCAATATCCTTTGTTGTACTGCTAACATTTAAAAAAACTTTCATTAATCTTAATCTGAGTGATTCAACATTTTAGGTTTTTTTGTTAATATCTAACAGAATTCCTATCTTTGAATTTGTCCCTCCTAAAGCAACTACTTGCAACAAAAAACCAAAAAAAAAAAAAAAAAAGGAAAAGAAAAAAAGAGTTCATCAGCGTTAATATATTCTACATAATATCTACAAGTAGATTCAATATTTAATATCTGTAGGCCTTCGGTTCTGCAGCTAATGGGGAGATGTGACTTTTCTTGACTTCTTTCTGCAGCTAAGCTTATAGCAGACTATTTTTTAATAGTACGATTTGACTGTTGATTATTAAGAAGAAAACAGTTCATGACTCCACCAACAACATATTGTTTAGTTCTTTGGACTCTTTCCTCCTAACAGTCTTGTGAATTCAGTAGTATAACTAACCCTTTATCCTCCATCTATAGATAAGAAAACTGAGACTCATATTGAGTGATTTTTGCCAAAGTCATAATAGCTGGGAAATGGTCAAGAGGCAGCATTCAACCATTGGTCTTTCTCTGCTCTTTCCAATTGTAGTCAGAAAGGAAGTTGACCATGGTCTATAGTTTATATAGTCTATAGTTTATATGCAAAGAATTTCATAATTGGATATGGCTTGAAAGAACACTGAATCCAGGGATTCTTAATTTGGGTCCATTATCTTATTTTTTAAAAGTATTGTGATCACTGTTAAATTGTTTCCTTTGTAATCCTCTGTATTTTATTGTATAAATTTAAAGATATGGTTGTAAAAAGGAAGTTTCTTAAGACTGCCACAGGTGTCAGTGATAAACAAAAAAAGAGGTAAAGAATCTTTTATCACTCCAAACTTTGTATTTTATTTTGAGCAGTTTAATCTTTATTGAGAATATAGTTCCAGCTTTAAATTGAGAACTAAATTACATTCTCCTTATTCATTTTCATAGGAAACTATATTGGAGGTTTGTAATGATCCTTATCAAGTTACACTAATAAATGAAAGATAAGTGCTAGTTTTATTTATCATTATTATTTTTTATTTCTATGTTCTGAAAGAACTGCCTCCTATTCTTTTTACCATGAATGTTCTTGTCTAAATTCTACAGTTGGAGCATTTTCTCCCCTCAAGGAACGTATGTTCTATTGGCAGATAAAATATGAATAAAAGCAAGGAAGCATTGAAGGATGGAAGGAGGTTGGAAGCATTTATTAAACACTTACATATATGCCAGTACTGTGCTATATTGTGACTGTAGATACAAATAGAAAAGTAAGTTTGTCCCTCCTCTCAGGGAGTTTTAAAAAGTTAGACTTCAGGACCAAAAGAACACATCTGTGTAGAGATGCAAAAATAAAAGAAGTTGAGGTGAGAGGACACTGACAATTGGGAGGAATTGGAAAAAACATTTTTGCGTAGGAAGATGCACTGAAAGGAAGGTACCAATTCTCAGAAATGCCATTAAGAATGGATTGTGTTGTGCAAAGGGATGGAAGGGGGAAATTGAATAGAGTCTGGTTTTGAAAGTGCAAGGTATTGTATTAAGTGTGGAAGATAAAAAGAGACAAAGGTTGTATATTTTATTGAGAGGCTATCTATAGATGACTTGTAAGATAAATGCAGAGTAATTGAAAGGTAATCTGATAGGAAGGCATCAGCAACTCGGGAGACCTAGCAACCTTTATAAGATGAGATTTCAACCGAGTTTAGAAGAAAGCTAGGAAACTCAGTGATGTCAAAACATTCCATAATTTGGAGCTAGTCAGTGCAGAGGCTAGACAGAATATAGCATGTCATATTGCATAAATTGCAAGTAGGCCAGTATATCTAGTATCAAATGATTTATGGTAAGGAATAAAGTGAAAGACTTTAAAAATATAAGCAAAGTATTGTGACTCTTTCCCATTGTAATTCCAGAGGTAGAAAGGAGAGATAAGGCCTAAGAAGAAAAAAAAGCCAGATGTAGGTTAAAAAAGTTCTTCCTCCCCTCCTCAACACCAAGCATTCTTCCTCCAAGAAACTGCTTTTTTTTTTTTTTTTTTTAATTAAATAAAGAGCACATTTAAGAATGGGATTTCTCTTAGTATCCTCTTCTGCATCAATATAGGACACCTGCATCTGCTCTACGCTATGATTACTTCTTGTTCTCTCTTACATGCTTTCATTGGAGGAAGATTGCTTAATTTTTAAAAAAATTTTAATAGATGCTTTAAAATTTCTCTTTAATTTTTAAATATTAATATCCTTTAGTCTAATAATTGTCTGAAGTTGAAAGCAATCACAATTTATATAATTGGGATGACTATCACTGAAGTGTGGCTATCTTGCTGTTTTGTTACTTTAATTTCTTCATACTTTTTGTTGTTGTTTTTTTAAATAAAAATAAGACAAAAATACTTTATGCAATGAATCCACTAAGTTAATTAATACTGTATCATTATGCTAACACAGCAAGTATTGTATCTTCATGTTTGCTTTGCCATTACTTTTGATCATATATAACCTCAGAGTTTCATATAATTTGCCATATCAATTTGTACAAAGCATATATGTCTCTTATTCACTAAGTGAATAGGAGGTTTAACATCACAAGAAATTTGTTGTTAGAATTTCTTGGGGCAAAGTTGCATAAATTGGTTTTAGTAAAAACTGAGTTGAACAGTTTAGAATTAGTTGATGCTGTAGCTTAGTAATTAATTTTATAATGTAATTTAAATTGTGGTTCACACAAAGGTTTTCCCAAATATTCATTTGTCATCTGTTTCCTTTTGTTTTCTTTTTTCCATATTCATTAACATGTCTTGTTCCTTGCCATTTACAGCTCAGAATTCTGCAAATGCAGATTTTGCAAACTTTGATGCATTTGGACAGTCTAGTGGTTCGAGTAATTTTGGAGGTTTCCCCACAGCAAGTCACTCTCCTTTTCAGCCCCAACCTACAGGTAGAGCTATATAGCATTATGCTTAACTATTTGTGTTTTTGTTTCAAATAAAAAAATCTTTCTAGATGTAAATATTTTTAAAAATTATTCTTAAGTTCATTTTACGTAATTACCTAACACAATCCTCCTTATGTAGCTCTGGGGAAACCTAAAATGAATAGTGTTTTTGTTTTTTTTTTCTGGGCTTTTATAAATCATAATCCATCACATTGTCTCCCCTTTTCTTTCCTACACATTAAGGCTTTGAAAAGTTTATTCTGACCTATTAAAGCTTTCATATAAAAGGGTTTTTGGAATTGTGTTTTATTGTTTATTGATTTGGTTAATCTCATGTCTGTAAGAAAATTAAATGATTTCTTTTTGACACCATGACAAATTTAATTATTAAGCTCCAAAATCTTAGAAAACAAAAGATTTTCATTGACTTCTTAGTTTGTAAAAGACTTTGTGTGTAGGAACTATGGTGTTTAAAGTCTTAATTCAGTTCTCAAATTCTTATTTTTAAAAATTCATTTAACAATTGCTATTTGCCTAAATCTTTGGCTTGTTGCTTTCCTTTCAACTTTGTGCATTATGTTAAAACATTTTCTTTTAATTTTATTTTTTCCATTCTCCTTCCCTTCCTTTATAAATTCACTCCAAATTATTTCTGGCCATCCAGCATTTAGAATGCTTTCATCCAGCTGCAGTTATGGGGAATTTACTTCAGCTTTTCCTCTCCAGGCTTTCCACAGTAAGTCCTAACATCATGTAGGAAGTCTAGCTTGTGTTTTGTGCTATATTTCTTGAATATTTCATTTATTTTTACTTTTCAATTCGTTGCCCAGTTCATCTTTTAAAAATTTCACATTCTAAATTTTATTCAGCTCATTCCTATATTGCTAAATTCAGTTGGGGAAACAATAAGATGTTTTTTGAGAACCAGATAAAATTTATTTTGGTAGGAGTAGTATAGTGTTTTATAAATCAGCCCTTTGAGATAAATAGTTATGTAGTATAAACATTATCTTTATTATTTCATTGCTGGAGGAAACGTTCAGGAAGTAAATTTATTTGGGGTTATGGATTTAGAGCTGACAAGTTAATCAAAGGCCAAGTCCAACCCCTGTTGATCTTATAGATGAGAAAATTGAGGCCCATAGAAGTTTTAAGTGCCTTATAAAAGAGTAGGTACCAGAGATTGGATTGTCTGAGACTTAAAAATTTCATAGCTGGCAGGAGCTAGACATCAGGTCTTAAAATGTAAGGACTAAATGAAGACTTGATGGGTGCCGTCTTATTTCAACTGATGCTCCCTTTAATTTCTTGCCTAAACATGCTCTTGCTGCAGTTTACTTATAATGTCCTGCTATCTTTTCTGCTCCAGATTTGCCAGAAGAGAGAACTTTCCTTGTACCTCTTTTTCTCTAGCAGCCTGGATTTAAAAATTTTTTATACTAAACAGTCTAGAGAAACATAAGATCTATGATTGCATTGGTGTAGGGAGCTCTGAAGGAGAATGCCCTGCTAAAGCAAATAAACACCTTTCTGCAGCTTAAGAGAATTATCTGGAGATTGACATTTTCAGTGGTCATACAGCCATTAACATAAGTGTTGGCACATGAAACCTTCAGGCCAGTTTTCTATCTATTTGCCTCAGAAAAAAACAAAAGACTGACTAAAATAATTTGAAAGACAAAGGTTATCAAGTTATGTGTCTTGATTCTGTGGGCCAAGAGCCAAGAAATCAGATCTTACTCTTATTTCTCTTTCTCTCTTATGATTTCCTTTATTCCAGATATTGTCCTTGAAGGCAGTTGTCCCAGGTTTCTCTAGTTTTCTGTCTTTAGATGTCTTCATCTAAAGTTGGCCTGTTATCTCCCTATCTATGGTTATGGAAACCCCATTGTTTCTACAGGCTTCTTTAGCTTCTTGCTGCCTCCAATTCGTTCCTACTGATTCACTTTCTCCCTCTCCCCCCAGTCATTTCTCCTTCCTCCCATTTTCCCCTTGTGGACTTTATTCAATCTAGATTATCTGGTCTTAAACCTATGGGAATTCTGTATATACTTTAGGCTCCCTAGATAAGAAGAAACCTTTCCTGAACTTTCCTTTTAAGATTTGTCTTCCTTGAGTTTTACTATTTCTGTTATTACCTTTGCAATTGTTGCTTTTATTAGAAATCTCCATGGCTTTGGAAAGAAACCAATAATTTTTCTTTGCCCCTTTGTTTTCTTTGTTTTTCCTCTGTTTTTTTTTCCTCCCTTTCCTTTCCACTCCTTTTTTTTTTTCCTTCCTCTCTACTCTTTCCTTTTCTGTTTCTCTCCTCCCATTCTCTTTTTTTACTTTGTCTCTTCCTTTCCCCCCCTTTCCTGCTTATCTTTCTGTTAGTGCTTTTCACCATTTCCCTTGTCTCCCATTTTCTTCTTTTCCTTTGCCTCCTCCCTTTTCTTTCCATTGGATTCTGGAATTTCTGCTTTGGTTGACTCATTGAAGCATAATTTATTAAGCACATGGTGATTGCTTCTGCTCCTTTTTGGGCAAAGTTAACTATTCAACTCCATTGTTGTTGACTGGTATTTGGACTCTCTCTAAAGATCATATAGTTCTGGAACCACATAGTCTAAGCCTCTGTGTCTCTAAGACTCCATGCTGCTTATTGTCATAGCTTTGCTGTTCTCCACCTAGCAGACTGCTTCATCTAAATTGATAGACAACAATTTAAATTGCTAAAGTTCCCACTAACTCCTGTTTCTGGGATTCATTGGTCCATTCACTGGTCTTATTATAAAACGGAATTTTCTATTTCTGATGTAGCTGCTTTCCCTATTTGCCTCCCTGTGTGCTGTGATTAATTCTCATATAATCTTCTCATAGAGTCTATCTTCTTTTTCAGAAAGAAAAATGACTACAGCAAATAATATTTTTAAAATATCCCCAAACCATCATCAAGCCACAACTGTCAGTAATTTGTTTCAGAATTTCTAATTTGTTGATAATGTTTTAATAATTTTTTTCCTGAAAGAAAATTTCTTTCCTCCCTTTTTAGAAACATTGGCTTGGTAACCCAAATATTTTGCTTTCTTGTTTTTAAGTTAACTGGATATTGTTACTGAATCAACTAAACTGTGTCAGAATGATTTACAATCTAAGGATGAATGGAGTATATAAGACTTAGAAATGTACTGTCAAATACCCAGACCTTTGACAGTCCATTAAATTAGACATTTATTAAGGGTTTGCTTTGAATTTCTATGGATCTATTATGAAAACTCTTCTCAGTGCATATATGATATATGTGTGTGTGTGTGTGTGTGTGTGTGTGTGTCATTTTTTTTTAATGGGAAGCGATATTGTCAAGGGCAGACGTTCTCAAACTTTTTGGTTTCAGGACCCCTTTATAATATTAAAAATCATTGAGGTTCTCTCAGAGAGCATTTATGTGAGCTATAGTTAATGATATTTTCATATTAGAAATGAAAGTGTTTGATATTATTTTAAAAATAATTTTTATTTATTTATTTTTTTTGGACCCCTGATTTATTTAAGGTCCACAACTAGTATGTTATAGAGGTAGAGCTTGAACTTATTGAGGCCAGCTTTCTTTGCATTGTGACATGCTGCCGTGTGTGTATGTGTGTTCACATGTGTGTGCTTGTATGCCTGTATTTGTACATCTATAATGTATGTACATATATGAATATACACACATACTTGTGTGTGCTATATATGCATAAATGATAGTTATATACAAATTACATACAAATACATAGATATAAAGAGTGTTTGTGTGTGTGTGTGTGTGTGTGTGTGTGTGTATAGAAGGAGCTCTCCCCTGTGAGCATATTTTTTTCCTCAGTATGTTGTATACATTAGAATAATTACATGAAATTCAACAGTAGTACAAATCTAGGGACTCTGAACTACTAAACCAAATAATTTTTCATTTTTTGTTTAATAGACTAAGTATTTGTTTGAGCCGTGCCTCCATGAAATTCACAGAAAACTAACTTTTAAATAGCATATTTTATCTCTTTTCCAAATATTTTATTTGACAACTAAAAAATAATGTATGTTTAGCACAATTAGTATATAGAAAGGTCTTTCATGAATAAGGTAACTGCTTAGGTAACACATTAATTTTGGTAACTAGGAAAATGAAAAGCTAGAGTAGAAGTATGTACCTTTCATTTTATAAACACCCTGAAAAATAAAATATAAAAGTCATCTTAAGGCTGAAAATCATTTCTACTTAGGAAACTTAACTTTAAGGATATAGGTTTACATTCAAATAAAGCAATTGTATTGTCATATCTAAGACTATTGAGGTTAGACTATATAAAATATAAGTATTTTTATTTCATTACAGGTGGAAGTGTGGGATCAGTAAATGCTAATTTTGCCCATTTTGATAACTTCCCTAAATCCTCCAGTGCTGATTTTGGAGCCTTCAATTCTTCCCAGAGTCATCAAACTGCAACAGCCATCAATAAAGCTGTAACGAAAAAAGCTAATCTTCAGACAACTGACAAATATGCGGCACTTGCTAATTTAGACAATATCTTCAGTACTGGGCAAGGTACTAAGGCTAAAGAAAATTTCCCCAAGTTCTTGTGTGTTGTAAATGCAAATACATTCATTAAATTTGAGAATAATACCTTTCTTTGTTTTGAAAAAGCAAAGTTTACCTTGCTAAGAATATTGAGATAATTTTGAAAAGTACTATCTCATTTCAAACAAGAAGGAAGACATTTTAAATTTTAATACCTAATTAAGACTTCTATGGGAATTAAACACAATTCATTTAGTACCATTAGTCATTTTTCACAACTACAGTGTCTAAGATGTTATTTTTACACACATTTAACTGAATGGGGGGAGGGGGGAACAAACACTCAGAGAGTCATAATTGGGGAAGCCCAGGGCTTGAGACTTTAGCTAAACAGTGTTCATATTGATGTTCTTTTAATTGTTTTCATGGCTTTGTCAGAGGCACTATAGTAACCATGAATAGAATTGAAGCAATCAAATGAATGTCATTAAAGTACAAGCTGTATACAGTCTCTTGTACTAAAGTGCAAATAAATCATGCTTCCAAATTCCCATGTCAGAAAGTAGATCTGATCATATTTAAGTAGTGGATGGCAGTGGCATAATTGATGGAAGACATTAGCATCTAGTTTTTACTTTTCAAAAACTCAAGAGATGATGTTCTCAGACAGATTTTACCACCAATACATTAGTCTGAAGAATATTTTAATTATGTCTCTAAATCTGTCTAATTCATATCTAAACTTATTTATGATTTACTAGCAATGTTAAACTTTCTAATCTTCGGGTTTTTTTTTTTTTTTAGCACATTTAAAAACATTTGTAATATAATGTTTTATATTATGAAAACTGAAAATTGGCTAAAATATCCATTATATATATTTTAAAATCTTAATTTAAAGGAAAACTTATAATTAAACAGAATTATGAAGAGATGACATTTTATAGTACCTATTCTTTACTCGGATGGTATTCTGGAAGCTACTTAAAAATCTTATACAGTCATTTCTCCATGTACTGGAATTCTATTCTCTTCAAGTAATTTGCAAAGTTATCCTTATTTAGTATTGATCCTGAAGAAATAAGCAACAGCTGCTGTGTAACTACTTGAGAGCCCTTTGGTCAGGCCTTTTCAAACAGATATCAACAATTAAGCCTTCTTTAAATGTTATTAACCTTAGTCAAAATCTCTTGGCTGAAGAAAAAGTTAATTATAAGCCATTTGCTTATAAACCTGGGACTTTAAAAGACAATGCCATCGGGGATTAAGCAATTCCATGAAATTCTGACCAAAAATGCTTCCAATCTGTTTTGTTTCTAAAGATTTAAATAGAAAACCTGTAGTGTTGTTTCTTTTACAGTTTCATCTCAAGAAGAAAGCAGTTTCTGATGTGATAATTGCATTTAGTGAACTGATCAAACCTTAACATTCATAATGTTTTTTGTTGTTGTTGTTGTTGCTTTTGTTTTAAATAATTTTAAAAGAATTCTGCATTATTACTCAACTTCAGTTAGTCTCATGGACAGAAATTTTCTAATGGGAATGTATCTCAAGCATTGTAGATTAGGAGATGAAATGGAGCATCTATTCCAATATTTCCTTCATTCCCCAGTTGAGGAAAACGAAGTCTAAAGACCATTAAGTGATTATAGGTACTAAATGACAGAGTTGGACAAAGCTTCTAGTTCCAAATGCATTTCTTTTTCCATTACAAAATGGAAGTCAATAACAAAATACATAATTAACAAAACTTTGCTTTATACTTAATGTTTTAGGAATTCACCCACCCAATGAGGTGTTTTTGTGTATATACATCATAGGTATGCATATAGTATATACGTGTGTGTGTGTGTGTGTGTGTGTGTGTACACACGGGAATAAAGACAACAAATTGTATGGTTTCTTACAAGAATCAGCCTTAGAAGAGAATTTCTGAAGTTAATATATAAATATGTCAATGACATGCTGTTTTATAGAATTGCTTTTACATTTCTTAGTTTTAATTGCATAATTCCAAATTTTCCAAGCTGAAGTGTATACTGACATACCATGCCTGCTTTATCGTTAAGGTCATACAGTATAATAGTAGTTTCATTTTTCTGTAGCATTTATGTTTAACTGATTCCCATTATTTTGTTCATTCAGTAATTTTTTTCTTCAAAAAATATATGCAAAAACAGTTTTTAAATATTATTTATTGATGCATGAAAAAAAGTTTCTTTGATATAATAATTGCAGCTAGCTTTTTAATCAAAATTTTTAAAAGAAATTTTTAAAATTTTAGGTGGTGACCAAGGAAGTGGCTTCGGCACAGTAGTTAAAGCTTCAACAGGTGCTGCTGTTTCAACGCCAAGTCAGTCAAGTATATCATCAGACAAGTACGCAGCTCTAGCAGAATTAGACAGTGTTTTCAGCTCAACAGCAACCTCTAGCAATGCATATACTTCTACCAGTAATGTTAGCAGGTACTTTTTCTGTTTTAAAGTTGTATTTTTAACTCTATACATTAGAACCTTTTGCCTCATTGAAACTGTGAGGGCAAATAAATTTGCCAAACGAGGGAGCACAGGGACAGAAGAGGAATAACATGGCAGAGCTGGGAAAAGGGTAGGGAACTAGGGCCAGGGTGGTTAGAGAGATTGAGGGGTTATTCGGATGAAAACAGATTTTTACATTCAGCAATGACAGTCATTCATTAGTGGCTTTTAAGAGAACAATTTGAATAAGGAGTCTTGCTGTCAGAAATCCATATGCAAGATGTTGAAGAGAAGGGTATGTGTGGACAGCGAAGAAATGGAAGCTTTTAGGTATGGGCAACGTTTTCAAAAAATATAGGAATAAAGAGTCAAAGGTAAGGATATTTTGGAGACTGAAGAGAAATGTATTACCTGATTGAAAGGACCTAATGATTAGTAAGAAATTTAAGATGCAGGAGAAAAGAGATGAGTGATGAAGTAACATGCTGGAGAGGAGGCAAGATAAATGGATAATATTGGTTGGAGTGAGTAGAAAGAGAATGCTGCTGCTGCTGAGGTTTGCGGAATGGAGGAGGTGAGCTTATTGGCCTCTTTATATCTTTCTAATGTTTTTGTCTGTTTAAAACTTAAATAACAAATAGGAAAAACAAAGACAGAAAAAAAAGCCGTCATATCCACAGGAGAATATGAAAGTATTTGAAAATTAGTAGCCTTAAATTTCCATTTCAAGAAAGTGTTTTTTTTTTTTTTTTTTAATTTGCTTTCCTCATAGGTTTTCCTTTGTTCTGTGCTTTATGCTTTTTTCCTGTTACTACCTTTAAGCAGGCTAAAGTTAAGCACAGGTTCACACACACACACACACACACACACACACACACACACACTATTAATATGATTGTCATATAGATTTCTCTGTTTTGATTGAATCTTTTAAAACTACTACTTTGAGATCAGTGATTACTATATCTACTTAAAAAAAAAATTCTGCTCTTGCTTATTGTTATTGTGTTTGTGTATTTCTTGTTTTCTAACTCTGCTGACTCTTCTACTTTACTTCTACCTGCTAGCCTGTCTTGCTATTACTTAAAATTCCCTCTTCCCCTAATCCCATTCCCATTAATCTATATACTTTATCCCATTCCTATTAATCTACACACTGTTCTTTACCCTGCCTTAGCCTATTTACTTTCCCTTTTATTTCTTTATAGATTTTGGAGGATGCTATACCCTTCTACGTATATATGTGTGTATTGTTACCTATTTAACCCATCCCTGATGTGAGTAGGATTTCAGAACTTCCTCCCCTAATTCCTCTGTGACAATTCTTGCTCTCACACCTTATTTGTATAGCACAATTGATATTTTTACCTTTTCTTATATACTTTTTCTTTTTAGGATCACATCATACTCAGAATCCAATCTTTCTTTTGGGCTGTCCAGTAACTAATGACAGTCTTAGAATATGGTTTACATTTCTACACATAAAATATAAACAATTTGTCCTTATTGAGTTCCTTGAAATTAGTCTTTGTTGGCCTGGGTTATTTGATAAATGTGTGTAGGATATGAAGATTAAAAGGAGTAGGGGAAAGTTCAATATAGTCATTGTTGGGAACAAAGTAAAGCATTAATAAATGGGTAAAATTAACACTTGTCAGACAATAGTAAAGACCCATTGAACTTAATATATCATGAATTTGTAGTGTTTGAAATTGGCTCAACTTTGAGACTTTATCTAGCCAATGTTTAATATCCCTAATGTAGGAAAGAAGCCATATTGAAGCAATGGGGATTTGAGCACTAGAAGGGGCAGAGGTCAGTCAGAAGGAGCAAAAGATTTTAAAGTATTTATTAGTGAATCAATTAAGAGGTAGTTCATGCAAGTGAGACTACATATGAAAAGGCAAAAAAGAAAAGTAGAGGACAGTAACTGGGAGAATAACAATGAGCCATGGAATTGAAGATATTTTACCTTTCTTACTTTTTCATTTAACCACACACTTAAATCTAGAATAACAAAGGTATAAGGACCTGAAGTTGTTGGAGAACGAATTTTCCAGTTCTCAGTCTGGGAGGTATCCAGTATAGTAGAGGGAGGAAGGGGTTTGGGTTCTTGACTTCAAGGACTTGTGTATCAGTTTAATCATTGATATTGCTAATATTGTCCTGATAGTAGGTAGTAAGTTACACCTAGCACAAATTCTGATATTTTAGCAATAAAAATCTTATAATTTGAGAGAGAAGGATCATCCCATCCAGTTTACTCATTTCATTGATTAGAGAATTGAAGCAACACCAAAATGACAATTTTCCCTTTTACTTTGTCCAATATCATGTATCTAGTATGTACATGGTACTGCTAAATACTGGAATGCAAGAAAAAATGAAAATATCCTTAGAGAATTCATGGGATACAGATAAGTAAATACAAGGTAACTTAAGGAGTTATCAGTAATAATCTGAAGAATAAATTGCAGTATTCAACTTGAGATTTTTCTGTAGGTAAGCCATTATGGAGAAGAGGAGGTATTTTTTTTTTTCTTATTATCCCAAGTTGTCTTTGTCTTTGTCTTTTTTTTTTTTTTTTTTTTTTTATTCTCATTTCTTGCATTGAGAAAGAGGTGAAAGTAAAATCAGTTTACTTGGATTCTCTTGAGTTTTTAAAAAAAGGCTAAGATGGGAGGGAGAGTTCATATCAGTGACTTAAGTTCTAGCATTATTTATAGGTTCATTTCTTCTATTAACATGAGCTGTGTTAAGTATAATAGAATTGATTTCCTTGACTATCACCCTTCATAATTAAGATCTTACAGATTTTTGAAACTTTTTTTTTTTTTTTAAACTGGGCAATTTTGACTTTTTTAAATATTTATTTTCAGCAATGTTTTTGGAACAGTACCAGTGGGTGCTGCTACACAGACACAGCCTCCTTCTTCAAGTGTGCCTGCTCCATTTGGAGGTAACATATAGTATTAGGTTGATGTTTCTTACACATTTTCCCATTTCTGACATACTACACAAATAAATGTGTAGAAGAATGTATTTAAAAATGTTTCTTAGAGACTCTTGTATGTAATCAAACATATTTATTTAATGAGCCAAGGTATAATTTTCTCTGTACAAAACTGTAGATTATATAGTAAGTATATAAAATATTTTAGTGGAAAAGGAATGATTATTTTTTTGGATATCATTTTTCTCTTTTTAGCTACACCTTCCACAAATCCATTTGTTGCTGCTCCTGGTCCTTCTGTGGCATCATCTACAAACCCTTTCCAGACCAATACCAGAGGAGCAACAGGTAAGAGAAATGCTATCCTTATGTATTTGTTGATGCTCTTTGGGGAGATGTTAGTAGCTTGTACTTATACAGCATTGTAAGGTTTGCAAAGCACTTGGGAATATTATTTTTAGGTAAGAGATAGTTGTTGTTTTTAACCCCCATTTTACAGATGAGGAAGCAGAGACAGACATGTTAAGTGACTAGTTCAGGTTATAAAGTAAGCGTTTGAGTTGAGTTTTTAACTCGGGTCTTCCTTACTTTGGACCCGAGGTGCTTTTAAAAAGAGGTACCAAGGAAATTTACTCTTCTTAGAAAACTAATGGAGCACAAATTGATTTGTTTTTCAAATTACCTTTTGAAATATATTTAAACTCTTTATTATGGATTTTATAAGGAAATCATTTAACATGATAATGTTAATAATTCATAATAATGCATAATTTAGACCACTTTTAAGATGTTAATTTGAGAATGCTTAACTGAAAAATGTTAATGTATGATGCACTTTTTGTCTTAAAAAAACCTCCCACTCTTTTTCCCTTTGAGCCTTTTTAGTTTGTACTACATATGGTACTTTCTCATTTGTGTCATCTTAGCTGTTCACCAAAGCCATTGCAGCATCTCGAGCGCTGCCTGCACAGGTCATATGGGATGAAGAGTGTCTGCTGTTTCTCCTGTGTTTCATTTTTGTGTTTCTCTGTCATTAAATTCTTTTTTAATTTTTTTTTATTATAGCTTTTTATTTACAAGACATATGCATGGGTAATTTTTCAGCATTGACAATTGCAAAACCTTTTGTTCCAATTTTTCCCCTCTTCCCCCCATCCTCTCTCCCCTAGATGGCAGGTAGACCAATACATGTTAAATATGTCATTAAATTCTTAATGCTAATGTTGAAATATCAACCAAACAAGATTCTAATGTTAAATTTTAATAGATTTAAAATATTCACTTGATTAACCCTCTCTTTACTAGCAAACCTTTGTGTTTGTGTTTGAGAAGATTTAATTTATTAGGAATGTTGAGTAGTTAATATATCATAAGCTGAAGTTTTGACTTTATACTGTTTTTTTTTTCCTTCAAAATTTCTTTGGTGTGAGTAGTTTTGTTATTTTACTCATATAAAATGTCATCAGAAAAAAATACTGTGATATTTACTTCAGTTATAGTCTGGCCAGCTGACCATTATTGATACCAATTTAATAGTATCTCATTAAGTGTCATAAAGCATAAATCTGGTCCTCTGAAACTTACCACTACATTCCATTACTTTTTCAACTGTATCCGTTTTATTTTTCATATCAACATGTGCAGTTATATTTCTTAATTAAGGTTCATCTTTTATTTTCAATTAATTTAGTCAAATTTAACATATTAAGATAGTGGTATGTGTTTGTCAATAATCATATATGTATATAATATATAAACATATATATTATATATAGAGACATATATTGTCAATAAATGTTTAAGTGCTTGCTATGTGCCAGGAACTGTTCTAAGCTGCGTATACGAAACAAAAAGAGAAAGTGGATCAAGGCTTGAGTTTATGATGAGTTTACTAGAAGAAAAAGAAATTGAAAATCAGAGGGAAAGGGATGAGAGAGGAGAAGGTGCCAGGTAGAGATATAGTGGAAGAATCCAAAAGTTGGGCAGAGGAGAAAATTAGGTTTCTTATTTAAATATAACTATACAGTACAGATGCATATATACCAATACCCAAGCATAAAAAATTATATGGAAAGAAAAATTTGGCTATTGGAGATGAAGGAAAAGAAAGGTCAAATTATAAAACATTTTACAGATTTTGCTGCCTACTTAAAAAAAAAAGTTGAAATCCTCATGGTTAAAGTAATAATTTCAGTTATTCACATAGTAGTAGTAGTCTTTAGTGCTGTAGAGTATTTCTTTTTTTGGGGGGAGGGGTGGTTTAAGTTATTTGCACAGCTGGGTAGTGTTAAGTAAATGTCTGAGACCAGATTTGAACTCAGCTCAAACTGACTTTAGGGCTGGTGCTCTATCCACTGTGCCACCTAGCTATACCCTCCTTGTAGAGTATTTTCTAAAAGAGGTGATAAGTACATACAATTGTAAAATTACAAATACAAATTAATACTTGGACTGCAGATCATTTTACTTCTTTGTTTTCATGGAATCCATATTTAACTGCATTACTTGTATGAAGAATGTGATTTTTTTTTTTTTTAAGCAGTCACAGAGTTTCAGGCGGAGTGTTTTGGGAATGTGACAGACATTTTTGTGTGTGGCTTATTTAACATGTATAACATAACTGTTCTCTTCCTCCTTCCCCTCCAACTCCTCAGGGTACATAATTTCAATGATAGGAATAAATTGTCCTGTGTAAACATTAAGCTGTAACTAGTAGTTGTTTTCTTATTAGAATGGTATTTATCACATCTAATTAACTCCTTATTGAAACTACTAATTATATTTCTGCGGTTTGGGCTTATAACTGAAAAATAACACTGGCTTTCTGGATTTTTTTTTCCTACCCTGCTTATATTTATCATCAAGTTAGCAGAAAGCCTTTTTTTTCTTTGTAGCAATGAAGTATTTTCATCTTTTTAAAAAGGTATCTATTCACAATTAGCCTTTTTATAAAATAGAAGTAATGTGATTTGATAAATGACTATCCATACATAAATTTAAAATTTTTGACACTGTCTGGTCTCTTTATGGCTCTCCCTAAGGCCTGTCAGGAACAGTGCATTCTCACGTCTTTCCTCATGCTCATTTTGGTAGGTGGCCCCCGCTGATGACATAGGCTACATGTGGCTCAGTGTTTCCTTGCTTGTTAAAGCTTTTTGCTGGTTTTTGGTTCTCTGCATGTGGAAATTTGAGTAGGTTCCATGTTTTAAATGGAGTGGGCATGGATGTTTAGCATAGGTTCAAATTATGACATAATAAAGTGTGATTTAAAAAAAAAAACATTATTTGAAGCATTATTGCTTACTTCCATGGTCACATTAGTCTGTACCTATGGCTTCTTTAGTGTCTTCTTGAAGTTTCTGTTGTAGTAGCTTGAGTGACACCTTTTGGATGTAGCAAACCATTGCACTCTATTATCCCAGTGAATTTCATTTGTCTGTCTTGACTTTTGGTTTGCAGTGCTTTCTCAAAAAGTATTTGTCAGAGTTATGTCAATGAATCATTTCTTAAAAAGCCCTTTTTATCCCATTCCTTTTCCTTTTAAATTCAGATGCTTCTAAAATGATTTCATCCTGTTCCCCCTTTTTAAATAATTTGTAAAGAGATGTGATGGGGAAAAATGTTACGTTCTAAAATAAATTAGGGCAAATTATGTAAAATCTTGATTTTGGCAAAATCTACAAAATGCTTTCAGGTGCTCTGAGAAATACAGCGTATATTGTATATTATTATCATTACTATGCTTTAAATTGAATGGTCCAGTTGATAAAGAGTCTGAGTAAAAAGAAATTGGCTTTTTATTAATACAGTTTCAGTAGAATTCATTGTGTGAATACTGTTTTTCTGAATTTAAAGTGTTGTCACTAGTTTTTAATTCTATTCAGATATTTTTTTTCCAGTACACATGGAATGAGAAGGTTCTCCCTGGATTGTTCAACAACAATAAAGCATATAAATTTTTTTTTCCTGCTACTTCATTAATTAGCTTATTAGCAACATGATGTTTTTTTTCACACTATTAAACATGAATTGCATGTTGTTTTGAGATGTGTTTTGACTTGAGCTTTATGAACTTATTTGTCAGAATATAAATGTATACATATATTAAGTTTCAAGAATGTCTTTTTGTTAAGGTTGTTTCTAGTGATTACTCTGTTAATTTTCTCCAGGAAAATATGTTTTGGGAATGAAAGGATATAGATTGTTAAGAACTGTTCAAAACACTAAGCTCCAAATTCATTTAAAAAAAAAATACTGCATGTTTTATTTAAGTTCATGTCAATACATTTCTGGTTAAGTGCATTTTTGCTGAGATATGCTGACTATTGGTAGAAAGAATAAGACTCCTTTTTTTCCAACATAGTATTTCTTTGGATGTCTAATGGCAATTATTTTCCCTCTACAAGCGGCAACATTTGGGACAGCGTCCATGAGTATGCCTACAGGATTTGGAACGCCTGCCTCCTACAGTCTTCCGACTAGCTTTAGTGGCAGTTTCCAGCAACCTGCTTTCCCAGCCCAAGCAGCTTTTCCTCAACAAACAGCTTTCTCTCAGCAACCCAATGGTAAAATGACTCGGATGGATAACTAGATTTTTTTTTTTTTTTTTTAAAGAAATCACTTTGAGAGAGAAAGTAAAAGAGATGGAGAGGAAGAGGGAGAGATTGAGAGATTTTATACTTAAAAGAATTTGTGATTTCATTTTATGGGTGCTTTTCTTTACTGGGTTATTTATGAAGAGTATTTGCCATATGGTAAGCAATTTATTAGAAGTTTAGGATGCAAAGCAATAAATTAAATAATCCCTATTCTCAAATAACTTTCATCCTCTTAGGAAAAAACACACACTACATATATACATATATACGTATATATATATGCTTATATATTCAAGTATATATGTAGATGCAGTAGAGATACAAAATGAAAAAAAGGGAAGAGATTGTGGCACCCCTATGAATCAGGCACTGTACTAGTGCTTACAAATATTTTTTCATTTGATAAGGTAGTAGGCAGGGAAGGGAACTAGTAATTAGAAAGAACTTCATGTAGAAGTGGTGCTTGAACTGCTTGTAAAAGAACAGAAGGTGTCTCTGAAGCACAAGTGTGGTGAGAATGTACTCCAGACCTGGGGGACAGTCGCCACAGAGACCAGGGGACAGGTATTACACGGAGTGTGAAGGACAGAGAGAAATCTGGTTTGGCTGGATCATAGCATAAGGGAAAATAATAAGGTGAAACCACTGTAGTTAAAAACCAGAGTGTATCAGCATCTATGTGTTATCACCTGTAAATTAAAATTTAATTATACTATTTTGCTTGCATTGAAAACATAATTTGACAGCATAATAAATTAGAATTTTTCTCTGACAATAGAAGTAAATTGTAAGGTGATCTGGTAGAATATAAACTAGAGAGCAGAGAATGTCTCACTTTTTGTACTTGGATCTCTGCTGCATGTGCATGCTCTTTGTTTGAAAGAATTTTCTGAAGGTTGGTTATCAAAGGTATTTTGGTGGTTGAGACAAGCTGGGGAGATCTCGAGTTTGAGAGTTGTTTTTAAGACATGAGAGGAAGTTTTACACCTGAAATTTGAAGAAGAATCTCAGGGTTTAGTTTACTAAAATCTTTAACTCTACTGCTAACATTGGAATTTCTATATAGTTGATTAAAGATGACGTAAGCATAGAAGCATCTTTTCATATATGTATGGATTATAATTTGATGGGTCTGTGTTTAACAAGGTGCAGGCTTTGCAGCATTTGGACAAAGCAAACCAGTGGTGACCCCTTTTGGTCAAGTGGCAGCTGCTGGAGTATCTAGTAATCCTTTTATGGTAAGTGAGTTTAACTGCTTAACTTGTAGTTTTACATAACTGAACACATTAGTACTTATGGATTTAACTTCACTTGCATGTTTCTGAAGGATTGTAATTTTCAGTTGGTAAGCCAGCAAATAGAACTTATAGCCATGACCAAGCTGCTCATACTGAAGTCATCTTGCTCCATTCTCTTCTGAAACAGGACAGGCTACACTTTAGAGAAAAAAAGGCTTCCCTCTCCTATTCTACTGAAGCTGTCATTATAGCACTTTAATGTATAATATTTTATTTGTGTTGATTTTTGCCTTCTGTTCATTTTTAGGCTGGTGCACCAACAGGACAGTTTCCTACAGGAAGTTCATCAACCAACCCTTTCTTATAGCCTTAGAGACACTTTACTGGAACGGACTTTTATTGTGGTCACCTAACATCTCTCCGCCTCTTGCACTGTTGTCTCGTTTCACTGATGTAGCTTTAAACACAAGAGAAGTCTTTTAAAAACCTGCATTGTGTATTAAACACCAGGTAAAATGTGCAAAACAGAGGGCTCTGGCAACATCTTTTAATATGTGAATTGGCAGAAAAGGTAGCGGTATCATGTATAGTAAAATTGGCTAATAAGTTATTGCAGATACCACGTTCATTATGCTGCAGTACTGTACATATTTTTTTCTTAGAAATTAGCTATTTGTGCATATCAGTATTTGTAACTTTAACACATTGTTATGTGAGAAATGTTACTGGAGAAATAGATCAGCCACTTTAAGGTGCTGTCATATCTCTTGGAATGAATGAACTAAATCATTTTATCCATTGCTACTGGAAGTTTTGAAGTCAAGATTGGAAGGTTTTGTTCATTCTTCAGGTTTTTTTTTCCTTTCCGAAAGAGCTCTTCTATTTATACATGCCTAAGTTCTTTAAAATGTAGAGGGATACCTGTCTGCATAATAAAGCTGATCATGTTTTGCTACAGTTTGCAGGTGAAAAAAAATAAATATTAGAAAATATGCTATTGTTTCTGTGTTCTTGCTGCAATGCCTTTACCAAAGTGGCCTTAAATATGAATAGGTAAATGGGAACATCTTGAATTAAGTTTTTAAAAGATTTCTCGTGGCTAACCTTTATGATAAAAATTTATACCGATTATAGGAAAGCCATGTGGAAAATTTATTTAAAAAACAAAACTATTATAACAGTTATATTGAGGAATGTCAGTGGTAAAGCATTTATATGCAGCTGGTCAAAATCACCTTAATTCTGGTTTCTTGATTATATGTTAGCAATTTGTTTTAAAAATTGCATGTATATGTAGTTATCCAAACCTTATTAGTATTTAATCATGAAATATAAGAAGGAAGAATAGGGCCTATTTCAATATTTTTTTTTTTAAAGAATTTTTTTTGAATGTATTTGAAATATACATCATCTGTTTGAAATAATTACACTTTCATTTAAGCAAATTAGATAAGTATTGTCAGAAGGAAAATTTTTTTATGTTCAGTATCTGGAGCAAGAAATACAGAATGTTCAACAGCTGACCAGTATGCAGAATACCTTGTTAAAGGAAAGCCAGTGATGATAATGTTTATTGATTACTTAATATTAACATTCAAATGAATACTTATTAGATAATATATAGTAATGCCTCACTCATCTGGAAGTCACTTATAACATTTTAGTTATCTTGTACATTAGCTGAGAACCTTGGAATAAACAATTATACCTCTTAGCACCACTATTGTTATCATAATGTCCATGTACTAAATTTCATGCACTTATTTAACTCATAGAAGGAGAACTCAGGTCAACAGAAAGAACATTTACTCCTTATTTTATATGCAGCAGTTCTATATGTGGTTCTCTTACTTCCTAGTCACAACAGATTAGAAGTTGCAAAGTTGAGTATTTAGAGAGCAGGGTTTCTTAACTTTTTTTTTTGTATCATAAATCTCTTTGCCCATCTGAAAAAGCTTAAGTCTTCTTTAAAATAACATTTTAAAATATGTAATATAAAATATATAGGAATATAAAAGAAACTAATTAAATTGAAAGATTAAAATAAAACATCCAGAATCATAGACTCTATGTTAGGAATCTTTGGTATAGGTAAAGGGTCACTATTTGCATAGTCACATTGACAGCAGTTACAGTGATTTTCATGGTGAAGTGTGAGTAAAAAAGTCCAAAAATCATATTCAAGAACTAAGAAAGCATGGCATTCCAGACCCTCTTTTCCCCAGTCCTTCCCCTCAGAAATATCGCTGCCATTGCTGATAAGGATGGCTCTGTGTTTTCAGAGAATTCAATAAAGTGTTGAACATCAGGGCAAGATAATACATTTAATACATTTTAAAATTATTTCTCCTAAAAATAGTTTTGAAATTTAAATTTGTCATTTAAAATGGGTCAATAAATACCTTAGAAAAATTATTTAGGTGAAACAAGTTCTTCCCTAAAGGTACTACATAAATGTATCTTCTTGTTAGGATTTTAAAATACATATGTTCAACCAGTATCTGCCTATCTTGATTGATGTCTGGTTTATTATGACTGTTTTACTATGCAAGCTGGCTTGTACGCAGGGATATTTCCTAACTTTCCTTTTAAAGCAATGTATTTTATCTTTTCACAAAATTGAGTGTAGTACTGTGTTATGTGCTCATCTGGTCCATCTATATCAGTTTATATATCAGATGATTGCATGTTGAAAGAACAACTTAATCTCTTTTCCCATTTAGGGAAAAGGTCCTAGCAAATACCTTTGGTTTCAAAAATTTGTATATTGGTTTTCAAATAGCCTAGCTTATATCCTGAAGAACCAAAACTGTTACTAAAAAGATTTTAAAGACTAAAATTTTTACTCATCAAGTGTTTTTTTTTTATTTTTTTTTTATTTTATGCAATCTCTTGTGGACTATTTTGAAATATTGGCTACAAATTTTAGATTAATGATTATTTTTTAATGGAATGCTATTTTGGAAGCTTTGTTCTTATATAAAATTATATTTTACCATTACCCAAAATTACATTAATTTCTGTGAGAAGTCAATAAACAACAGCTTGTAGTGAGAAAGCTCAGGATCATGACTGGTGTTTGGAGAAAGTAAAGCTTTAAAAGAAATAGAAACTAACTTAAGAGTCAAGATTCTATTTCTTCTCTCAGCTACATTCCTATATCATTGTGTAAACCTCTATAGCACCAATGCAAAAAGTTTTTGGTTCTGCCTTCAGTAAAAAATAAGAGAGACCAATTTTTCCTTTCTGTTTTAACAGTTGTTTGTATGTTTGAAATATGTTGCAATATCTTAATACCTTAGTCGTAAGTAATTTGTTATCATCTAGTAATTGCTTCTATTTCAAGGTTCTGTTCTTTCATCATTGTAGGTCCTCCCTTTTTCGATGTGTTGTTATTTTTATTGCCTTAATCCATGACTTTATGATTTACCATGGTTGAAAAATTCATCATCATAAAGGAAGGGATTAGTAACCATTAGGCTCTCTGCAGTGAACCTGGGTTACAGGTACAGTTTCTCATTAGTTCTTAGTTGAAGCCTTTTAACTCTGCTGGACTTGCCAGAACATGAGCTCAGCTGAACCGTGGGTAAACATTGTTACCTCTAAAGCTTTGGGGAAGAATTTCTCTGGGGACATTTGAAATTCATTCCAAAAATGGAATTGAATGATTTGTTAAAACTTATGTTGTTCATGTATAATTTCTTAGCACTAATTTTGATAGGTAAGAGAAACATTTTAGGGTTATATACATTTATTGAAAGGGAAAGAGGAAATATTGATAATACTCAGTTGTTGAAAAACCTGGCTAATAGAATTAATAGTGTTTACTATATGGAAAAAAGATTGTTGTGATATGTATTTTTCCATGGCATATTATGTTACTCATGTTGTTGGTTGTCTTTTTGATCCTACACGTTCATCATTTTTGAAGCCATGCCATTTCAAGCACATTAGTTCAGGACTAATGGTATCTGAAGAGCTACATTTTTTGCTTTTGGAAAGTAAAAAGACTTTTAAACCTGTTGCCTATCCTGGGCAAGCCCTGGTTCAAATTACGGCACATTAGCCACTGATCTGTGTGCACATACTTTGTGAAGCACATACTTCTAAAATATGCTTTTAAATTGAGTATAAGACATGGAGGAGAGGAGAGAAAGGTGGGTAGGGTATGTGTCAAGGGATGTGAAGTGTTTCTGGGACACTTTGTGCCAAAAAAAACATTTACTAAGTTAGTTGTAGTTTTCTGCTGATTCCCTTTTGACTTTTATGATCTCCAAAACATGCTAAATTCTGAGAAGTATAGGACTCTAGAAATGTGTGTACATGCACTCACATATCACAAACCAGTTATTAGCAAAAAGCCTTCCTCAATTTCCCTATTCTGTTGTCAGGTTTCAGATTCAACTTCAAGGTTTACTTTTTTAAAAAAATGGGTTTGTAAATGTGTCGAATTTTGCTAAAAGTGTATTGTCAGTTAACTATTTTGCAATGTTTTCCTCTAACAAGACACTGCTGTTTTAAGTTATGTGTCATCTAATGTAAATGGGAAACAATTTCAAATAAATTAATTTATTAATAATGTCTCTGCATAATATGGTAGAGTGGCTTACCTCTGCCTTTTTTTATTTTCACACTGTCATGATCAGTTATCTTAATTATAATTTGACAGGGTTCTTCCCCTCCCCCTGGGAATTTTTTGCTTCATCTGAGGACTTATATTTTTGAAATTTATGACTTCACTCCTTTAGGTGGTGGGAATGGCTGGTTTTACAGAATTTGTTTCCTGTCTCAAAGTTTCCCTTCAGCTTTGAGTTATTATAAATTTAGAGCTGAATGAGATCAGAGAGGTCCATCATTTCATGCAAGGCTCTGAGGCCCAGCATACAGTGACTTGTCTAAATCTCAGAGCCTTAGTCCTTTCCCCATTATAATACCATGCTCTTTTCCTTTGACCACCTCTTATTAATTATGGGGCAGGATAGGAATTGCAGTTTTCTCATGTAATGAATTACTTAAAGTTCTGTCAATTCACCTTTCATATGGTCTAGTGTTTTTTGTTTTTTTCTTTTTGTCTCCATGAACTCTCTGCCTCAACTCTACTACCTGGATCTACCCTTTCTATTCCTATTCTCCTCTCAGTCCCTCTTGCATGGCATTGTTGCATTAGTTTTTCTAAGACGGCAATTTTTTTAAAAAATGACTTAAAAATCACTTCACCCTTTTATGAAGAAATCTTAAAAATCTTCCTGTTGCCTAAAAGGTAAAAATCCAGGCCCTTGTAATCTTATCATTCATTTTCCTGCCTAATCTCCCTATAGGCACTGTCCCTCTGGGTAAGCTGGCTGTCCTACTGTTCTTCAGAGCGACCTTTTTACTCAATTGCCTCCACTTTTGATAATTGTATTTAAATAATTCTTTAATGTCTAGATTAACTAATGTTTACAACTATTATCTAATTTTATCTCACAACTATCCTGAGAGCTAGGTGCTATTATTTCCCCTATTTTGTGATTTAGGAAAATGAGATAGCTTAAAGGTACTGCCCAGGGTCATACAGATCACATAATCGATAACTGGTGTGAGCCTGAGGTTGAATTTGAACCCTGGGCCCCCTACTTGGCTCACCTTGAATACTTTTCCATTTCCTGTTTGATAATTGAAATCTTATCAGGACTCCAACCCTCCAAAAAGGGTATTCTCTGAGCCCTGGAGCTGTGCTTCCTCTTGGTTTTTCTAGCCCTTGCTTTGTCCTTATGTTCCCAATGCCTTGAATTAGGCACATAGTTGGCCCTTCATAAAATGCTTATTTGAACATTGTAACATAAACAAAGGCAGTGAGAGAGAGAGAGAAAGGAGAGAGAGAATCTGGTTCTAATCAAAAGGAAGTGTATCTGGGGAAAAAAAAAGACCGTATACATAAGGAAGAGCTTGAGTTCAAAATGGAAGCTTGGCATCCAACGACAAGGCAAACAAGTACTGCCTTTGCAGTGACATTTGAGGTGGAATTTTAAAAGGTTAAGCAAGGAAAATGTGTATTTTGGATGCTAAGAAGAAACGAGTGTTTTTCTTGTATTGATCTTTGATCCTGTTTGCATTTGAGAGGTTAGAAAAATGCTGTGGGCAAAGACTGCAGAGATACAGAAGGATGAGAGGGCAAATAGCCACTGCCTGCTTGGTTTTGCATTAGAAGCATGATCCAGTCAAAAGCAGCATAAATAGTAGGAGTAATCATACCGGCCTGCAGGCACAAGGCTTGTCTTTCCACCCCAGTTCTGCTATTATGTCCTAGAACTGTGCTTTTAGAAGAAATCACTTCTCCTCCTTGCTTCTCCTCAGTTTCCTTATCTGTACAGTGAGAAGGCTTGGTTGGAGTTTCCTCTGGGCCCTTCAGGAAGTGAAAGAGGCAGAGATTGGAAGTGAAGAACCTAGTGGGGAATAAAAACCTGGGGCAAGAACCATAGAGTCTGTCTTGTTTGATAGTTTAATTCTTCCAGTGCTTTGCAGGGGGCCTGCACAAAGCTCAACAGTGATGTCAGATTCAGAAGAGGGTCACTAATCTGTACAGAGAGGATCCCTGTGGGCTGCACTGACCTAGTTTACAATAAAATGTCATGTTTATTTATGTTGTATTTTTATTTGTTTTGTTACATATTTCCCAATTCCATTTTAATCTGTTTCACGTCAACAGATAGGATGTTTGACATCTCTTTGGTACATGATATCAATGAGGGAGGGATCTAAATGGGTTACTTGGTTGCTACATGAAATTTCCTCCTACCTGATACAAATCAGCTAAGTATAGGTTAATTATGCAGCAATCCTTTTTAAGCCACAAGACAAAAATGTCTACCCTAAATTTGGGAATGATTTCAAGGATACACAGGATTCTCGTGGGGTTTTGGAGCAGGAATAGAGGCATTGTGGCTGTCTATTGCTGCAAGTCTTAGAGCTTGAAATATTCCAGAATTAACTCCATTTAAAGCTATCAGTTTAAGGGACACTTACTCAACAACCCTCAGTTTTGCATCTATGTGTGCCATCTGATGATCCTCTCTGTATGTGTTACCCTTATTTTAAATGAACTCTTTAGGAAACCAAGATTCATAGATATTATTTATCAAAATTCGTAGTAAATCACATCATAAAATTTTGGAATTGGTAAGGATCTCAGCAGACATCTAATCATAACCTGAAAAAGAATTCTCATTACAACAAATTTATTAAGTCTGCTTGAAGACTCACTTGGTAGAGCATTACTATCTTATGAGTCAGTCCATTCCACTTTTGGATAATTAATTTTTAACATTTTAAACTTTTGCTTATCGCTTTTACAATGCTTCCATTGGAATAGGCCAAATCAGTCTTCCAAATATTTAAGTATTGTTATGGTCTACCCAAGATTTCTCGTGAAGAAAAAACCCTACATTCCTTCAAGTAGTGGTATAGACTCAAAAATCTATCACAAACTGGTAAGTCTTCTTTGGACACTGTTCAATTTGTCAGTCTTTCCCAAACTGGTTCCTGGATCTGGACACATAACTCCAGATATGTTCTGAGCAGGACTGATGTTTCCCCATTCTTGGGAGCTAAGTCAGTGAAGCTTTAAATTGCTTTAACTTTTTTTTTTTTTTTTTTGGGTTGGTTGTTTTTTGTTTTTTAAATTCCTAATATATTGTTGACTGAACTTACAATGTACAAAACATTACACAACTTTTTCTTAGGTCAATTATTATCTAGCCCTATCTGTAATCTTGCATATATGAAATTAATTTAAAAAACACAATTGAAAGACCTTATTTATCCTTCTTAAATTTTGTTAGATTTAGCCCAATATGGTATAGGCTGTCAAGATCATTTGATCCCGAGTCATCCAGTGTGAGTCTTATTTTGTGTCATCTATAAACTTGAAAGGCAAGCCATCTATACCTTTATTCACATCATTATTTAAAACATTCAATAGCATCAACCCAAGTACAATCCCTTGAACACTCCAATGAAGACCTACCATCAAACCATTTGATCAACAGAAAAGTTATCCTAGGGATGACTATTTCTCTTAATTTGGCTATTCAATTAGTTCTGAATCCTTATATTATTATTTTAAAGTCCTTCCATCTTAATCCCACAAAAAATAAGAGATTTTTATCAAAGGTTTTGCTAAAAATCTAGGTAAACCATTTTAGTACCAATTTAGTAACCCTGTAAGAATAATCAGTGATGTTAATCTAGCATGTTCCTCATGAAGACATGCAGGCTCTTTGTGATCCCTGTCACCTCGTTTTTTTATAACTACTAGCTTTATTTTCAAATTTTATGTAAAGAATTTTCAACATTCACCTTTGCAAAACCTTGTGTTCGAAATTTTTTCTTACTCCCTCCCCTAGACAGCAAATAATTAAACATGTAATTTTTCTATACATATTTCTACAATTATGCTGCACAAGAAAAGAGATCAAAAAGGAAAAAAGAGAGCAAAAGAAAATAAAAAGCAAGCAAAACCAACAAAAAAGGTGAAAATACTATATTGTGATCCACATTGTGTCCCCATAGTCCTGTTTCTGGATGCAGATGGTTCTCTCCATCACAAGTATATTAGAATTGGCCTGACTCACTTAATTGTTGATAAGAGCCCTATAAATTGCATCAGAATTGATCATCATATATTATTAACTATGTATAATGATTTTCTGGTTCTACTCACTTCACTTAGCATTAGTTCATGTAATTCTCTCCAGGCCTCTCTGAAATTATTCTGCTGATTGTAACTTATTCAGCCATTATCCAATTGATGGGCATCTACTCAGTTTCCAGTTCCTTGCCAGTATAAAAAGGGCTGCTATAAACATTTTTGCACATGTGAGTCCCTTTCCCACCCTTATGATCTCCTTGGGATATAAACCCAGTAGAGACACTGCTGGATCAAAGGGTATGCACAGTTTGATAAACCTTTGAGCATTGTTCTAAATTGCTCTCTAGAATGGTTGAATTAAGTATACAACTCCACCTACAATGCATTAGTGTCCAATATTCATCATTGTCTTTCCTGTCATCTTAGCCAATCTAAGAGGTATGTAGTAATATTTCAGAGTTGTCTTAACTTGCATTTCTCTCATCAATAGTGATTTAGAGCATTTTTTCATATGACTGGGAATGATTTTAATTTCTTCATCTGAAAATTGTTCATATTCTTTGACCATATATCTAATTTATTTAAGTTTCTTTGCCAGAGAGATGTGGGAAACAAAAATATATAATTGTTTTGTACTCTCTGGAAGATTTGACATGGATTAGGAACAAATGCTCCTTTTCTAGGCACAGTTCAGTTATTTGAAAATGTTAGGGGACAGACTACAAAATGATCTTGGCACCCTTTTTAAAAAACAGTTTAGACTGCAATAGGAGCTTTTGCTGTATTATGATCAACAAGAGCTGCAAAACCAGCCAATTCCATGAGGCACAATTACCACTAAAAGAGGTTTGTAAATGGAGAATGTTAAATGGTAATTGAAATTTGTGGAAACTAATCTTTAATTCTTTTAAAAGTGTTTTGGGAAGATTTTGCTTTGAGTGGTTCTGATTTAGTAGAAGGAATTAAATATATATATGATAGGAAGAGATGACTCATTTTTTTTTTTTTTTCCCTTATGAGTTGATTGGTTGACGCTAAAAATCATTTTGGCCTTGGGATCGGGGGATAAGGTTGTGGGGATTTGAAGTTGCTCCTTCACATGAATGATAGTTACAGCCAAGAAACATCTCGTAATAGGTTATGTATCTGCTAAGGATTGTCACGAAAGGATGAACTTCCAATTTCAACTAAAGAGAGAAACAGACAGAGAGACTTCTTGCAGCTATGTATGCTGATCCATATTGATTTTGTAATAGTTTTATGAAAAAAGTAGTCTACTACCTGATGCAGCCAAGTGTCATGGTGAATAGAACATGGGTGGAACTCGGGAAGACCTGAATTCAAATCCACCCTTAGATACATGCTAGCTTTGTGGCTCTGGGCAAGTCACTTAACCTATTTGTCTCAGGTTCCTCATCTGAAAAATGGATATAATAATAGCACCTA
This sequence comes from Sarcophilus harrisii, assembly GCF_902635505.1. NCBI lineage: Eukaryota > Metazoa > Chordata > Mammalia > Dasyuromorphia > Dasyuridae > Sarcophilus > Sarcophilus harrisii. The sequence continues at coordinate 53,860,328 of NC_045428.1, read as the reverse complement.
ACTCCCAGTGTTGTTCTGAGGATCATATGAGATAATAATAATTATACTGTGTTTTAGTACAGTACCTGGCACATAGTAAGCTCTATATGAAGATCATCTATGAGCGTGATGATAAGATACATTTAACAAATTGCTTTATTTTGCATTAGACAGTATAAGTAATCTCAAGATAATGTAAAGACACTGCTTATTTAAGCCTGGTTTTCAAAATTCAAATGATTATTTGAAGAAATTAATCTTCCCATTTAGTTTTTATAAAATTGTGCCAACTCTAGATAGCTAAATTGTGGTCATAGCAGATTCAGATTTAAGATATTTTTTTAAGGAATACCCTTGCCTGGGATGTATTTCCTTTGAAATTTACTACGTTCTATGTAAAGTTTTCATTTTGTCTAATTTATGCAACTGAGTTAAAATCCAACTTATGCAGATAAAAATGCTATTATCTATTTTTAATATCATTTTTGAAAGTACATATGTGCCTACCTCACAGGGTTGTTGTGAGGATTTGTTAACACCGGAATGTTTGCTTTGCTTTTGAGCTTTAAAGCAGAAAAGTGATATGAGAATACAATATTATTTTAAGAGATTAAAATACTATATATTATTTGTATCTGAGCTGATTTTCTTTTTGACCCTATTTAGAAATTTTAAATACATAATTTTTATTTATCACTTAAATCATCATTAGATTTTCACAATATCCCTCCCTTACATGTTTAATGGACACTCCTGCTCTTAAAATGACAAACAAATATTATGGAAGAAAAGATGTTTAAACTGTTTTAGTATTCTGACATTGATATGTCATGTGAAAACAAAAGTCTGAGAAGGCCTAATTTTAGAATCTAGTTATTCATGAACACTATGACCTGTCAGGATGTTACATAATTATTGGGAAAATCATAATTTTAAGGTTATTGTTGGGGTGAGTAGCAAACAAGTTTAATTAAAAATTAAATTGAGTTTGAAAAACCCATTAACCAACTTGACTTGAAAAAGAATATAAATCACTTGGGATGTAGATGAAAGTTAGCTTTTGATACCCAGGAACAAAACATGTTCATTTAAACAAGTTATTATGCTGTTCTGACTTTACTCAGTTATTGATATTCATAACTATGTCTACTGATAACTTCATTTCTGTCATGTGTCTTTATGTGAATTTATATTTACTTCAAGTTAATTCTATTTGTAAATGTCTTTATTCTTCAGTACACATACATACATACACACACACACACACACAGAGACACAATCACAAAGGAATCCACTGTCTGAAAAATCAAGACACTTGCAAAAGATTTAGAGCAGTAGCCATTGAGCCCTTCAAAATCCAATTGACATGATAGGACAAATACAGGTAAGTAAATTATCTATCTTGAAAAGTCTGAGAAATTGGAATAATTTAAAGTAATTTTCCTAAAGAAAAACAATTTTTTTTGCCTATGCTTTTATTATATCAGCATATAGAAATACTTTGGTTGTGGGGGGTGGGGAGGTGAAAAAATCAACACTTATCTTTACCACTGAAATGTTATACTTGGTTCTGATATTAGGCTTATTTAAATAAAGTTTCTCACTGATCTCTATTGCAGAGGGAGTATAGTTCATATTTGACTCCTTCCTCTGCCATACATTCCTGATAACTAAAATTGATCTTCTACCATCGTTACACTTATAGAAAACAGTTTAACCTAAAGACTTCACAATTTGCTCATGCTTCAAAGGCCTTACATGTGCTTTATTCTCTTAATCTAACTTAGCCAATTTAAGCTTTTCAAGGAGATGTTAGAATAGGAAAATTTGAGGTAATTACTCTGGAAGCATTGGTTCAAATGGTTTGGGTGGGAGGGCCAAGATTTTCTTACATGTGTTTAGCATCATCAGTCAACGAAATGATTTACTTCCTGGAAAGGTTCCAGTTTGAACTCATAAGCAATACTTGCCCAGCTAGTTGATGGAAAGACCTCAAAAACATCACTCAGAGCCAAGAAGAAAGAATGAAATAATTAAATAGAAATTTAGTTTTTTAAAAACACCCATCCCAAGTGCTACTCTTCTAATAAGCAGCTGTGCTATCCCTGAGAGATTTTCTTTGTCAGTAAGTCAACCATTACAGAGCCCCTCACTGAGTACAGAGCTCTGTACCAGGTGTTGAATGAGAAACAACAGTGTTTAATCAAGTATGACTCTTTGGAACCGCTCAGCTCCATGCTTTGTGTAATGGGCAACATCCTTGTCCCATGTGTGGTAGATAAAAAATGGCAGCAAGTTCTTTCTTACTTACAAAATAGTTTTGTACAGGATAGTCTTTAAAAAATAAAGAAACTTTCCAGAGTTCTATACAGTTTTGAAATTGAAGTTTCCATCTGTTTACATTGGATAAGCAATACCTTTGGCTTTGCTGGGTGATAACGAATTAAGATGCCAGATAGGCTTAGTTAGCTGGTTTTCACTGATGTTTTAGTAGTCCTTTGTAAAGTTTATGTAGCTATACATTTACAACTAAATTGACCATTTTTTCTCCCCGTTTTTGTTTTATATACAAGTTAATATTTTCCTTTTTAAAAAAATACCATTTATTTTCAAGCCTTCGTGATTATACTCTAATGCAGCTGAGTGAATACCCCAGGATCAATTGATTTTATTTTTCTTATATCCCCATGATGGTCACTTAGATAATAAGAAAAGAATTGAGCCTCTTTTATACTACTTTAACAGAGTAACCATTTTCCTTCTGACCATGGACTCTGGCTGTCATGGAAAGAGCATTGGACTGGGATCACTGAAGTTTACTTTTTAAGAATACTTAGTTCTCATTCAAGTGACATGGTATTCCTAAGATGAAAGAACTTTACAGTTTTGATTAGTTATTAGATCCCATCACAATAAGATAAAGTAGATGTTGCTCTGGAGCCAGAGGACATGTAAAGTCCTGTTTTTTATCTGTGTAACCTTAAGGTGTTTTACCACAGTTTCCCCATCTGTAAAATGAGGGAGTTGAACTAGATGATCTTTGATGTTTCTGCCAGCTGTGTGAAGTGGAGAGACATCAGGGACTTCAAACTAAAATTGTTTTGAATGCTTTCTAGAGGAAAGATTTGTTGCTTTATTATATTGGAATACTAATGAGATTCCAACTCAAAGTATGTAATATCAAATTTCACTCTACCTACCATTATACCATTTTGCATAGCTATTAAAGCTCTGCCCTCTACCTTCAATAAGATTAGAAGGAAAAATAGCATCAAGTAAAACAAAGTAAGCATAAGTAAAAGCATAAAACAATAAAGATCTAACAAGAACTAGAAGTAAGAGATGCTTTTCCTGATTTATAGCAAAACCTCTGTTTTGTTAATGGTTTATTGTTTTAAATGCCCAAACTTAAAAAATTTCATGGAAATTTCAAAATTTTTTTGTCTCTTGGAGGTACAGTTCAAGCATTGTCATTTTAACACCACTTTTTTTTTCCTGCCAGTGCCCTCTCCCAAGTTTTTTTGTCTAACAACTTTGAACAGATTTGTATTTTTTATTCTGTAAACAGTATATTTATCTTTATTCTCTATGTGGTAAATTATCTTTAAACTATAAACTCTGTGAGTTGAGCTTGTAAAGTATTTAATGTATTGCCTGGAACATAGTAATCACTATATAAATGTTACTAGAATTATTTTCTTGATGACTCTTGGTCACAGAATCCAATAAGACACTTAAGAGACCATCTAATTTTGCCACAACCTCAAAAGGATTCATTTCTACAAAATAGCCAGTAAATAATTTTTGCTCGAAGGTGACAGTCAGGAACCACATAGTACCTCTCCAAGACAACCCATTCTACTATAGAAGTTTTGATATCACACCAAATTTTATCATTTTGCAATATCCACAATGAACTCCTAGTTTTACTCTCTTGTGCCAAGCAAAACAAGATCATTCCCTTTTCCATGTGGTAGCCCTTTTTAAATAGTTGACAGTGGTTATCAAATATCTTTAAGTATGTTTTCCAGTCTAAATATTCTCATTTTCTTAAACTGATCCTCAGATGCATAAACTCAGGTTATAGCATCCTTCCAAAACTATGGCACCAAGGATTGGATACAAGACAGCAGGCGTCATCTGAGTAGAGCAAAGTTAAATGGAACCATGTCTTAGTCCGCACAAAGCAGCCAAAAATCACATTAGCCTTGGCGATTAGGCGTAGGACAGTAGTTCTCTGACTCAGCTTCCCTTCTCCTGACATAGCTTTCTTCCCCCTCCTCCCCTTCCTCGTTCTATTAGTCCCAGCTTTTCTGTTGGAGCTCCAAGCTTTCCCCTCCTCACCCTTAAAACCGATTGGCATCTGCTTCCTGATCGTGGGCCTTCCATGTGATCCAAGGCCTCCCGACTTAGTGGATGCCAAAGGCCACAAGAGTTACTATTCCCCGATAATTGACTGGCCAGATGTGTTTCTGGAAACTAGGGGAGCCCCCATCCACCATCCAGAGCAGCCACGTATGGCTGGATCCTTGTCAGATATCCTTGCTTAGTTAGGGCAAAGGAAATCTCCATTGTTAAATAATCAATGACGTGTCTCATTTCTTCAACTTATCTTTTACCTACCTGCCATATAGCTGATGAAATAACTCCTCTGCTCAATAACCTTCAATGACTCCCTCTCAAGGATCAAGTACAACACCCCCTGCTTGACATATTAAGCCTTCTACAATATCACTTAAGGTTACTTTTTCTGGCTTTTTGTATGTTACTTCTTTTCACATATACTGCATTTCATTCATGTTGGCTAAATTGCTGTTCCTAGAAGTCAGCATTCTTTGTCCTTATGCATTGGCTGTCTTACTGCAATGTACTCTCCCTTCCATGTTGTATCTTAAAATCTCTTCAAGTTTTGTCCTGTTGTGATCTCTTTGGTTATTGGGATTTTCTATTTTTCAAATTATCATGAATCTACCTATTAACTAAATTTCGGATTTGAATCTAAGTTCCTTGAGAACATATAGTTTGGTCTAATTCAATTCAACAAGCATTTATTAAGCGTCTACCATATGCCAGACATGTTCTGCCTAGGGATGATATTGAGTCATTTCGTGACCCCATTTGGGGTTGACAAAGATAGTGGAGAGGTTTATCTTTTTCTTCTACAGCTTAATTTTTAGGTGAGGAACTGAGGGAAACTGTGACTTGTCCAGGCTCATATGCCAATAAGTATATAAGACTGGGTTTACAAATAAGAAAAAGGGAGTCCCTGCCCTCAAGGAGTTTGCAGTCTGAAAGGGGAAGATTGTCTTTGGGAAGACTAGACACAAAGGGGAGTTAGAAAGCAGGGCTGGGAAGAAAGGAGTATCTTGTTTTTTGGAGTTGAAACCAAGCAGAGTAGTTATGAATGGGAAATGAAATGAGCTACAAAGTCCGGCCAAATGCTGCCTCCTTTAAAGGAAAGCTTTGGGAAGCAGTTAGTGTTCCACATTCTCAGATCAGAGGAGGGAGGTTGGAAGGAGACATGTTAGCCCAGTTGCCCAGAGATTCAGAATGATCAGCCCAATGCTTTGTGTACAGTAGATACTTAATTGATGCATAGTGGATTAGACTTGTATGTTGCTGTTTCCTTCCAGTTTGTTAGCTGTCCCTCTTAGATTTATATCTATATATAGATTTATATAAATGCCATCGAGGATTTCAAGTCATAAGACCAAGTGGAAGATTAGGCATTCCTTTTCCCCTCCCTGTGGAATCCACTCAAAAATAAAAGACAATTTTCAGCTAAATATAGAAGACAAAAAAGATCAACAAAGTAATAGCCATATGAATTAACAGTAAAGCATGCAAATGCTTATGATTTTCATTCAGTATACCTTCTAGGCCAGCTTCCAGATTTCTGTAGGGTACTTTGGAGGGAGAAAGATTTTTCTGCTGCTGCAGAGATTCTTCCAGTTCACCCAACTGCTCTTTCCCCATCATGCTGTTGCAGCAATCGATGAAGAAACATTAAGTGTCTATTATATGCTTAGCACTGTGCAAAGCATAGCTAAGTGCAGACACAAATTTTACCCATCCAATGATGAAAAGGGAGATGTATTGGGAAAGATCTTCACTTCCCTTGGTCTGCAGCAACCCCTAGCTTACAAAACTTCAAAGAGGCAGAAACTGCTTAAAAGTGTTTACCCCATTCAGTCTTAACCCTGAAAAAAAAAAAAAAAAAAAAAAGAAATGGTCATTCAGTTTGGAGAATTGAGGAAACTGGAGCAGGGGACCACATGCTTGTACCAGATCTGTGTCTCTAGCAGCTATTTTATTGGGCTTGGTGAAAAATACATTCTTTAACATGGAAATAGAATAGGGTTGGGGTCTTGTCTTATAGGAATATGCTTTATCAAAGTGAGAGGACTGACAAGAATATAAGGAGATAAAGCTAAGCCGTAGATTTCAAGAGAGAGAAACTATCATTAAAAATTTTGAGCTCAGACAGATAAATGGATATAATACTAAAATTAGAACAGAGGATAGATTCTTTTTAGTATTTAAAAAATTACTTTTATTTCTAGCACTTTGGCAATGTGCTTTACAAATAGTATTAATAATATAGTCTTTTACATATTTTATGGCCCATTAAAGTTTTTTTCTTCTCAATTGTATTTCATTTTTCTAATTAGGTGTGTAAAATTTTGAGTTCCAAATTTTTTTTTTCTCTTCTCAAGAGAGCAAATAATCTGACACAGATTATACATTTGAAGACGTCATAAATGGTGTGTTGGACAAAGAGAAGCTAAAGAATTGATCCCCGAGGCAACCAGGGAGAAGGCACTGATAGAAATCCACCAGTCAAAAACCAAGTTATATCAAACCCTGAGACCTATCTCTATAGGAATTTCTAGCAGTCTCATAAACTATTCCGGGTGCTAAATCTCTTTCAGGATCAACTAAGGATATGCCCCAATCTCTTGGGATGCTCCCTTTCTACTGGGTAAATTGTGAGTTCCACTGATGAACTTGTCTTTCTATGGTCTCCCACTCTATTTCAGATTTGCCATTCCCAGTGTCTACTCTGTCTCTTCATTTTGTCTGTACACTCCTCCCTAAATAAATCCACCATTTGCCAAAGAGAATGGCCACTGAATTCTTCATATGACAGAACTCAATTTTTGGTGCCTACCATCACTTGGTGTCAACATCATCCACATAATTTTGGTGCTGAACCCACATCACATGTACAGTAATTTTAAACATTTCCATATTTGCCATGTAAAAAAAAAGCAAACAAAAAAGGTGCAAAATATAGTATGCTTTGATCCGCATTCAGTCTCCATAGTTCTCTCCCTGGATACAGATGGCATTGTCCATCCCAAGTCTATTGGAATTGTCTTGAATCATCACATTGTGACGAAAAGCTGTGTCTATTGTGGTTGATCCTCCTATGTATGATGTTCTCCTGGTTCTACTCACTTCACTTAGCACAGAGGATTGATATTAAAACGTCCAAAAGATTACACAGAGCTCTAAATGCATATTCCACAACCAAAAAAATTGAAGCAATACCCTATGGATTCCCAAGAGCGTGGAATTTTGGCCGAATATTTTGATGACTTGCATGCAAGAAGATGTATAAAAGATACTACTCAGGAAATCAAAACTAAAGTTTGATTGATTGATCATAAGATCACCCAGAAACAGCCTGCAGAGATATTGCAAGGGAGAGGAAAGATTTAATGTCTGGCAAAGGTTGCATATTGAGATTATACACTTGGTAATATGGTACCTATGGATGAGTGAATCCCACATAAGCATGGGGAAATCTCTTTGCCATGGGGTTTGGTTAAGTGTTTTTTGTTTTGAAATAGGGAGTTTTTTGGCTGATAAAAGTAAATATGCCAATAGAGGCTCAAGAGCTATAAGTTTGTGTGAGTGCTCCAGTGGCATTGGACTGGGTTAACTAATAACAGGAAGTCAGGAAATTTTGGGTAATGTGCAAACCACCAGAAAATAATCATCTGGTTAGTTTTAATTAAGCCAACCACTGTTGGCTTAAATGAAATTCTGTTTCTCTCAAATACAGTTAACTAATAAATTTTCAATAAGTGTCACCCAGAAAGTGACAGATTATTTTCCAGTGCTTCACCCATTTCCCAGAATCCTCTGGTTTCTTGGAATCTTTCCAAGGCCAAAATTTTTAGCTAAGTAATTCTTACCCTCAGGGTTTGTAAAAGTAATGGGGGGGTTAGTTTGACTTTTTGCAGCTAAGAAGGAGAAAAATGTGACAATACATTACAAAGAGAACTTTCCTCCTTCAGCTTTACATATTGACAAGTGAATTTTTTTTGTTTTTATCTCATTTGAACAATTTTTTTTAAAGGACCAACTATCTCTATGGAATGTCTTGTGGACTGGAACATACTTGAAACAGTCCTGCCCCTGGGAACTTACATTCTACTGGGGAGATTTAGCATTTAAAGAATAAAACTTTATTTTAATTTCTCTGACCCATTAAAGTATATATTACATAGATTATAGAAAATTTTGCTTTATGTTTATTTTTCAATAGATGTTGGCATTTCTTCCTGTCTTTTTTTTTTTAATATAAGATAGCTAAGGAATATGGAAAAAAGTTTATGAAATGATTGAACTACTGTCATTTTTTTTAGAATTCAACCACAGTAAATCAAACTTTATTTGGAAACTATTAACACATTTATTAAATAGTCAACTTCTGGTAAAGCATGAAATATCTTGGAATTCCCGTTAGCAAATTCTAGGTGAATATTAGAGTTTAGGTTTTACTTTTAAAAGTATCATATTCTTAAAAGACAAATTCTGCCTTCAGAGTACATTTTTTCTTGGAGAATATAGAATAATTTTCTTTTGGGGGAAAAGATGGAAAAACTTTAATAAAATTGAGACAGAGAAGACAGAGCAAGATTATTTTTGAGTAGCTGATTTTAGCCTCAGGAGATACCCTACTTGCAAATGATCAGGTCTAATGACTAGACTTGAACAAGGAATTCTTCTAAGTTTACTATGACATGACTCCTTCTCACTGTGTGTGTAGGTGTGCATGAATATACAAGTATATATTATTTAATTTTCCATTGCTATTATTATAATATCCTTCATCCCACAAAATCTAATAGCTCTACCAGTATAATATCAAATAGTGCCATAGACTTAGGAGGCTTTTGAGTTTTAGGTACAAATTTAAAAAGTCAACATCCAACTGAATTTTCTCAAATAGAAACTAATATTATCTCTCTGGATTGCTTTTCGATACCTTGATCAGTTTGGCCTTAGTCACAATGAGTATAGATCTTACATATTCTCTCAAAAAAATTTTCATGTCCTTACTCAAGCACATTTTGATGGGATTTAATCCTAGAAAGAACTATTTGTATTCATTATTTGTGTTTTCTCTTCTCCCACTTATCCTTCAAGCCTTTGTGAACTGGCTTCCAACCTCATTACCTCTCTCCAAAATTATCAATGATCTCTTAATTGCAAAATCTGGTGGTCTTTTCTCAGTTCAAATTCTTCTCAACTACTTTAATGTATTTGACACTGGTAATCATTCTGTTCAGCTGTATGCTTTCTCCTTTCTGGGTTTTTGGAACACCACCTTCTCCCTGTTCAATGTGATGACCATTTGTGATTCCAAAGGACCAATAATCAAACATACAATTCACCTCCTCCAAAAGAGGTAATAGACTTTATGAGCAGAGTGAGATATCTTTATTATTATGTACAGACAATGAGGATTGTTTTGCTTGGTTATTTATCTTTGCTACAATAATTTTTTTCCCACTATCCCTCCCCTCCTCCCCTCACAACAGGTGGGAGAGAGAATTTCTCTCTAGAAAAAAAATTTTAATAGAGGAAATAGATTACTAAAGGTGAAAAAGATGCTATAGATGATGAATGATGTAGGCACTTTTAGATGCAATCACATTAGGGTGTGTTCTGTTTGTTTTACTTTCCAAAGAGAGTTCTTCCAGAGTGGGGGAAATCTGTATATGTTTGTAATAATAATGAAAAAAAAGAACACTTCAAAAAAGACTTTTTAAAAGGTTATCAATAAAAATAGCTTAAGAAAAAAGAACAAAAAGGAGCAGAGCTTCCCCTTGACAGGACTATGGTCCAGCTTTCAAGATGGACCTGCTGGGGCCAGGAGCTGTTCAAGGAGGTAAGATTTTCCTACATCTCTCCCTTTCTGCTTTTCTCTCTCTGATTTATAACTTTTGTCTGAGTGCTAATGTGAACCTTTGTGTTCCATTACATACGGTGCGTACGGTCCATGTACCATTAAAAAAAATTTACCGCTTAAAAAGCGTGCAAGCATACAAGCATACAAGTGTACAAGCATGCAGGCGTGTAAGCATAAACGTAAGTGAATAATAATTTATAATTTATAACAGTTTTTTTTAAACCACTAAGCCCCCCAACCCCCTACATTAGACCACTACATTAGAGTGGCTTGCCATTTCCTTCTCATTTTACAGATGAGAAAACTGAGGCAAGCTGGATTAATTGACTTGCTCAGGGTCATACAGTTTCAAAGGCCAGATGAGTCTTTCTGACTCCAGGCTTAGAGTCCAGTGAGTCACTTGTTCTTCCTTCATTTCAGAGAACCAGTGACAGCACTTACTGATGTCTTCACTTCTTTGTGAATTGGGTTTAAGCGAAGCAGATTTGCAGAATGTCATCAGCCTAATTTTCTGTTCCAGAGTCATCCAAAGTCCAGTAGCAAGACAAAAGTCAGTGTGAGTTGCAATGGCCTGAGATGCAGTGGATGACCTTGGTCTCTAATATCTGGCCAAGTTCTAGGCACTCCACAGTGCCTGCTTCAGCTGCCAGCATGGCCGTTGAAACAAATTGCTCCCATTCTGTGGGGAGAAATCTTCATATGCTTGAGGTGGGCATTCCCTGAAGTCACTGATGGGTTTGCTTATCAGTTACCCTCAACTTGGCCATCTGTTAAGGTGGTCTTAATGGGTTATCGCTTCTGCTGACCAAGTAACTACCATCAGGAAAGAAAAATAGGATCACAGTTCCTCAGTCTTTTTGTTTCTTACTTTTCTCTTGCTCTTCTATAACTCCATTATTTCATTGTGTGCAGTACATTGACATTCCCTTTAATCGTGTCTTTCTATTCATTTCAATAAAATGTACCAAATAACCATAAAAAACTGTTTCTGTGCATCTTTTGCTCAACCAAAAGGATGTTTTATTCTCTATAATGTCAGCCAAGTAAACTTAAAAATCTTTTTGTCAGTGAGCTTTTTTCTAATGCCAGACTCTTCTTTTCAAAGCTGATTTTTATCTTGGTGGATTATGATATATTCAGGAGAAATAAATAACTCCTTGCCTTGCTTGTAGCTCTTCTCCTGGTAGTCTGGTTTGCCTTTATTCTCTTGTTTCTTGTTTCTATACAGTCTTTGTGAGTTTTTTAGTATCCAATTATCACCTGTGCTTAGGTCCAAGCAGCCTGAATAGATGGGGATGGCACTTGTAATTCCTTCCTTTTGTCCCTTTCTTCACAGCAATGGAGGTGTAATAGCAGAGGAATCTATTCAAAATTGAAAACTGAACTTTTATAAGACAATGTTTACTCCATGGAGCTGACTTTTTTTTTTTCAGTTCTTTTTCTGACCCCACTTGGAATAATGTAGCTTTCTGTTGAGTCAAAAGGTCTTAAACCTGATTCGGACCTTTTGCTGTCTTGTTTTTTGGCAGGGACACCTAGATCTATCTGTCTGTGAAAAATCTCAGGGCTTTGCCAACTCATTACTCAGACATCCCTCCTTGTAGGAAGTGATGGATAGGGTATTTCTGGGCCATTTTTAAGGAGCTCTAATGAATGCTCTTTAGTCTTCTGAATTTGCTCAGTTTGTATGTGATAAAAGAAAAAAAAGCTAGAGCATTGGGCCTGAAGTCAGGAAGATTGCTCATGAGTTCAAATATGTCTTCAGATACTTAACTGTATGACCCTGGGCAAGTTATTTAACCCTGTCTGCCTCAGTTTTTTTATCTATAAAAATGAGCTGAAGAAAGAAATGAAAAATCACTTCAGTATTTTTGCCAAGAAAAACCCCAAATGAGGTCATGAAGAGTTGGACATGACTGAAAAATGATTTGATAATAAAAAGACCAAGGTAAACCAGAGGTGGTAGGTAGTAGTAGCTGTACACATGATTTTTAGTCTCTTCCCTAGCCACAAACTGCAGTGTGATGGGGTAGAAGGATTATTAACCCTACTTTCTGTATAAACTAGGGTTAATAATACTTGTGTAAAATGGGATTAATAATACTTTCCTATTTGCCTCACAGATTTACAACGAAAAATATGCTACATATCTTACAGTATTGCATAAATCTGAGCTGTTATTACCATAAAAGAGAATGATTAAGACACATCCGTCACAACTATTAGAAATGCAGCTCCAAGTTGATGGTCTGCTGATGGTTAGTCATAGAATTTAGATAACTGGAAAGATCCTAAAGATATTCTAGTCGAATTTTCTCATATTAATTATACAGATGAGGAAATTGAGGCTCATTCTCAATTGATCCAATAGGCTCCTGTTTTATCCAATCAAAGTTCATTGCTGTCTATATGAGTCCAAAGACAGAAAATAAAATCACTTCTAAGGCTTTTCTTCAAGTTCAATCACATTTACCTTTACCTTCCATGAGGTCAAGGAACAGAAAAAATCAATGTCTAGATAGAATTTTCATATTTGACTTTTCATCTTATTACCACTGGGACTGTCTTGTGAATTCTTTGCAGAATGGTCTTTTCTTGGTAAAGACAGAAGAAAGAAAGCATTCATTCTTTACCCCTTTTTGGTTACCAGTTTTCCTACTGGATTAGGGGAGTAGAGGAGGAAGGAGAAGGAGATAATATGTCCTTTCATTTCCTTATTTTTTTCTTTCATTTTCATATTTATTAAATATATTTCTAGACAACTATCCAATATATTTAAGTTGGAGGAGTAGAAGAGAAGGGGAAGAAGAAAAAGATAACATTTCCTTTCATTTCCTTATTTATTAAATATATTTCCCTAGATAACTATTCAGTATATTTCCTGTTGGCTGAGGATTTCAGATATAATATATGTTTTTCCTCTTTCAAAGCTTTATAATTATATATTATTTATTATATGTGTACATACATAATAAATACATAATTATGATTATAAACTTTTAACTCTCAAAGTTTTATAAGAAGCAAACCTTTCCATATAAGAAAGAAATCTTTCTAAACCTATTAGGAAGCTAGTTTTTAATTATATATACAATGTCAGGTAATATTTGATACTGTTACAAAGTACAAGAAATATCAGTAAGGAACTGTTGAATTCTTTCAATTGCTAACAGATATTGGATTCTTTTTTCATTATTTTATCATTTCATTAGTGTGGGAATTTCTTTACCAATATAGTTTGCAACCCCTCTAATACTGAATTCCTGATCTTTGAGATTTGCTGTTGTTGAAAAATTCGCCATTGTCCTCAGCCTAGGATGAGCCTCTGAGAAGTCAGTTAGGCTGAGAGAAAGACGCTATCATCAGGCTATTTGTGACCACTTGTGTTCTTGTTCTATTGGTACTTTTAGGTAAAATACTTTTGAAAAACCTTAGTGGGAGTTTACTTAATGTTTTTGAAGAACATTTTAATGTTACATATTTATGTCTCTTGTATCTCTACATTGTATCTTGTATTTCTAGATTTAGGAAACTTGATATGTCATCTGCCTTTTTATCTTACTATATATAAGGCATTGTGTTAAATTATAGGATATAGCATGTGAAGGGTAAAGAAAACAATGCATGACCTATTTCCTCTAGAAATCCATCCTAGTGGCCTAGTCTCATTGAAATTTTCCAGTCATGTTTTGTCTCTAAAAACATTCTTAGGATGTTCAACTCTAGATAGCATGAGCATATATGGGACTTTATATTTAATGAAATATGAGACAGCAGATGATGACTGTATCATATTTATACACACACATATACATACACAACTGTACATGATGTTTAGGTTGTCTTATGGGCCAATAGATGAATTTGGAATGGTCAATAAACATTTATCAAGTAATTACTATGTACCAAGTGATACAGAGAAAGACAAAAACTAGTCCCTGCTTTAAGGAGCTCACATTCTAATAAAGGAGACAACATGCAAACAACTTGGTGCAGACAAGATAATTTGAAGATAATCTAAGATGGAAGGCGTCTAGTGATGGAGAACCTCTGAATTTTAAGACAGTCATTCCATTTTGGGCTATCCTAATTGTCTATAAATTTCTCTTTAAATTAAATCTAAATATTATTATGTGCCAGAACTTGAAATAAAGTACTAAGTGGAATTGAGGACTCACTGGTTAAATCTAGTTTAGCACTGATTTAATCCTACAACAAATAATGGTTTCTTAGTGATATAATGATTGGTTTATACTCAGTGTAGCATATATAAGCTAGGAGCCTCAGCCAGGATTGATTCGGGGAGATTCAGAAGCCAGCGAAGGCAAGAGGGAGCTCAAGCTCTGGGAACCAAGGAGAGAGATAGGCCTCTAAGAAAGCTAACCTGGCCCCAGGAAAGGAGACAAGACTTTGAAGGAGATAACAAAGGATTTGAACTTTAACACCTGGCTGCACTTGTGGTAATTACTAAACTGAAACGAAGCCTCCTCCCAGAGACCCCAAGGAAACCGAACCAAAAGAGAACATTACAAAATATAATTTTTCTCTGCAATTCTATTGCTCTTAATTCTGTCCTTTGGAACCAAACAAATATGTTTAGTTCTTTTTCAACATGACAATCTTTCAAATATTTGAAGATAGAGAACATGTTTCCTATCTTTTATTTTATCTAGGTTAAATATCCAGAGACTGTTTCATTTGTCGTCATATGTTATGAATTCAAAGCCTTTTCCTTTCTTAGTCATCCTTCTCTGGACCTAAGCCAGTGTAACAAAACTTTCCAAAAATGTGACACCTAGAATTGACCACAGAATTTGAAGATTTGTGTTCATTAATTCTGCACAGACCCCCAAGGACATAAATAGCACATGCTAACAATGCAAATATTTGTTATCAAGTCTTTATAATACAAGTGATCTCACAGGTTCAAGTGAAATTGATGTCTTCATTATTTTCTTAAAATGCCATTATACTACAAAACAGTGAAATACAACCAGCCAAGGGTTTGTAGTACCAACATTTAATTTAAATGAACTTGACTATGATGGAATTACATTTAGAGTACATGTTTGGTTCTTTGGCCTAGTGAAATCAGAAGTCTTTATTTTATTTTTAAAAATTATTTCTTTCATTTAAAAGTACTTGATTTAAAGTACCTGGAGTTTTTGACAAAGGGATACAAGATGGAATACATTTAATTGGAATATGAATTGTTAGTACTTATTGCTCTTGGACAAAGGCATACCAAGTAGAACATACATCAGAAGCAGAAAAGATGCAAGTCTTTGGATAAAGTGGGTAGAAATAAGGATAAGAATAACAAAAGCAGCAGCAGAAATTTATGCATTACTTTCAATTTTACATTGTATTTTACATAGATTTTCTTAGTGGTTGCTTAAAGCAACATTATGATATGGGTACAATAAGTATTTTAATTTTTATTTTAGAGATGAGGAGATTAATTCTCAGAGCAATGAAGTAATTTAGTTAAGTTTCTCAGGTAGAATTTTAACCTATATTTTCCCAGCTCCAAGCAAGTCCAGCAAACTATCTATACCAACAAACTTTCTCATCAGTGATTAAAAGGAAAGGATCAATGTCAAAGAAAAATTTTCTCTGACATAAGTATACAGATACAATCTTCAATAGCATGCTTATATAAGCGTGTGGTATGGACCAGTCCCAAATAGGTGTTTGTGGGGTATATTTACTTTTTGAGGCAGTGTCATGCAGTGGGAAAGAGTTTAGGGTTAGGAACCAGAGGACCTGAGTTCAGACTACGATTGTCACTACCTATATGACTTCAAGTAAGATGTTTAACCTCTCTGGTCCTTAGTTTCTTCATCTGTAAAATAAAAAGAGTTGGTCTCGATGACTTTTAAGGTTTCTTACAACTTTAAATCTGTATATGAGCCTAAAACCTTGCCTTTGGCTCAATATCACATTGAAGAAGACATTTTTTGGTATGAATTATGGAAGTCATCTGGGGTTTGATAGTTTGGGGAAATTTTTTTCATTTTTATTTCCTGAGGCAATTAGGGTTAAGTGACTTGCCCAGGGTCGCACATCTAGGAAGTGTTAAGTGTATGAGACCAAATTTGAACTCAGGTCCTCCTGCCTTCAAGGTTGGTGCTCTTTCCACTGCATCACTTAGCTTCTCCAGGGAAATTTCTCCATCCCATCCTTGATATGTGTCCCAGGAAGACAGTAGACCTCTAAACTAAAGACACACCAGAGAAGGTGTTATTGTTCATTCTTAGTTTTTGATGAGGACCAATGATTTCATGAGATAGTGTTTTATACATGTGGATGAATGTAATTTAAATGAGGAGTTGCACACAGTCAGCCTCATTCTCTCTTCCAGAGCCATCTAATTCCATTTGTAAAACAAAAGTCAAGACAGCTGGTGATGGCCTAGGATGTAGTAGATGACCTTAGAGGCTTCAATGTCTGACCATGCTCCATGTACTCCATCATACCTGCTTCAGCCTCTTTCTTGGCTGTTGGAACAAATTGTTCTCATCCACTCATTCTACTGAAGGAAGTGTTTACCTCCTTGCAGTAGACATCCCTCTAACTCCCTGATGGGTTTAAGCCTGTCAGTGCCCCTCAATCTGCTTTAGCTCATCTGCTGAGATGGCTTGACTGGAGTGTGGCTTCTGTGGAGGCTACTTGGGTAAAGACGGACACTAAAGGTATCTGAGCAATACTGAAAAAGGCTCAGCAAGACTTCACACCAGAGGTGCTAGTCTTCTCTAAACTCCCTAAATATTCCAGAGAAAGTATACAAGTTCAAAATCTTGCCCTTTAGACTAGAGAATTTGTCCACTACTTTTTTGACGATTGGCTATCAAAGTGGGTTAGGAGATTTATCCCAGAGTCCTAACAATGTATTTCTGACATTGTAGATAGTTTAGTAAGTTGAGAAAATCTTGATTTGGAGACAGAAAAATCTAAGGTAGAATTGTTTCAATGTTTGCTGGCAATGCTTGGCAAGTTATTCTATTTTTAGGTTTGGGTGTCCTCATCTGTAAAGTGTGGAAACCGGATTAAGTGATTCCTAAGATCCCTTCTAGCTTGAAAAAGCTAGGATTCTTTGATGGGGTATATTAAGCCAATCTATAAATCAATAAATAAGCCCTTATTAAGCACCTACTATGCACAGGCTCTATGCTAAGTGCTAAAAATAAAGAGTAAAAAATGAAAGATTCCAAGTGTGGAGGACCATCTGTAATGAGTGGGTATTCATGGCAATCCATAAAGCTGGTTTTACAGGAAAACTTAGTAATGCCAATGTAGACTTCCAGAAGGCAAATATTAGGGACATACTGTGGAAAATGGGCATATAACCCATTTGAAGGATAAAGCACAAGCTGTTAGGGCTTAGTCAGTTTCCCTTAACGAAAACGCAGAATGAGTCATTTGGAAGAATGTTAAAGGTCAATTTCACGCCTGTTTATGGGATTTTTCAGCCATATTTGTAATCATCATGAACCAGATAACTAACTACTCAGTGTCCTTGTCTTGTATAAAAATCAGGGGTTTTGAAGAACTACAAAGTGAATATAAAAGAATCACATGAAATTTGAAAGCTGTGGTCTGTTAAATCCTCCCATGGGAAGATTTTTCTTTCAACATGAAGCAATCTTTTATTGGTAAAAGCAATGAAAATATCCTCTCAAGATCTGTGCCTGTCAGGTAGGAGTTCCTGAGTAGGAGTTCATCATCCAACCCCTTATGTCTTCTTTTTCACAATGTCTCGTAAAATCCCAGGACATTCCAGGACCTTGGAGGATTCTAGTCCAACCTGTACTTAATTAGGAATCCCTCCGACAAAATTCCTGACAAGTGATCCACCAATTTACCCTTAAATATACCCAGTATTGGGGTATTATCTTCCTGAAGTAGCTTATCTCCCTTTTGGACAGTTCTAAGTGTTAAGAAATTTGTCTTTCTGTAACTTGCACCCATTACTTATGACTTTCTTCTTTGGACCCAAGTAGAGCCAGTATCAGCTTTCTTTAAATACTTGAGAGCACTAGCACATTCTGATCCGGTCTTCTCAAATCTAGGCTAAATATCCTGGGTTAATTAAAACTTATAGTGCTGAGTTCCCTTATCAAGTCCTCCACTTTTCGATACATTTGAACTTGTCAGTGTCTGTGGTATCCAGAACTGAACATGATATTGTAGATATGGTCTGCAAAGGGAAGAGTACAGTGGGTTATTCTGGTATTATTCTTGCTTATTCTGAATATTATATTTTTATTAGGCAGCTTATTAGACAACCTAGTATCATATTAATTTTTTTTATTTTATTGTGTCATGCTGTTAACTAATATTAAATTTAAAGTCTACTAGAATGCCCACATCTTTTTTTTTAATCACGTGAGATATTATCTAGTTATGTCTCTTTCTTTCATGTGGACAGGCAATATCTTGAGACAAAATATAGGACTTTGCATTTATCCTTATTAATTTTTATATTAGTTTTAAACCATCATTCTAATATTTCAGATGTTTTTGGATCCCAGTTATGTCATCAAGCATATTAATTCTCCCAACTTGCTTCACAAGTTCTATAAATTTGCTTTATGGCTTCATTTAAATTATTGATAAAACATTTTAGCACAAGTGGATTGATCATCTTTTTTTACCTTTCATTGCATCTAGTAGCATATAGGGGGCATGCAATTAGCACTTACTGAATTTGTAGATTATTTTTTTTGGGGGAAGAGGAGAGATTGAGAATGTTACCAATATTAATGCACTCTCAAGTTCCTTTCCTAGATCCACCATCCCAAGTATTCATTTTATTCTCTCCCTTTCTCATCCCAAATCCTAGAAACAAAACACATGAGTTCATATTTGCTGCTTCCTTGCTTTCCACACTTCTCACCCTTTGGCTTCTATTTTCATCACTTTACTGAGATTGCTTTCTCTAACGTTACCAATAACCTCAGCTATCAAATTTCAGCCCTCATACCTCTCAATCTATCTATTGATTTTAACTTTTTCTTCTTCCCTATTCTCTTTTCTCTGGGTTTTCAGGATACTGCTTGCCTGGTTTCCTTTCTCCCTACTACCACATCTTTTCTATTCCCTTTGCTGGTTCATGATTCATATCACACTCTGTAATAGTGGGTGTTTCACAAGGTTCTGTTGTGTCCCACCCCCACTCCTCTCTACTCTCTATTTTGGTGACCTCATTACCTCCCATGGGTTTAATGATCATCACCATGCTGATGACTCACAGATCTTCCTATCTCCCCTGAGCTTTAAGCCCACACCAAGTGCTAATTAGGCATTTCAAACTTTATATCCCAGAGACATAGCAAACTCAGTGTATACAAAAGAGAACTTGTCATCTTTCTCCCAAACACACCACTCTTCCAAATTTTTTATTTCTCTTGGATACAATTATCATCCCCGTCTTCTAGCTTCATATCCTTGGTATTATCCCTGACTTCTCTTCCTTTCCGAACGATAAATCAGTTGACAAATCTTATTATTTCTAAATCTAAGATATCTTTTATATTTGATTCTATTTATTTACACACCTATCATCTAAGTCAGGTCCTGTTCATCTTATTATTGCAATGCACTTATATTATTAATGCTATGGTCATTCTTCTTCATATCTCTTTCCCCGCCAATACATTCTCCATATTACTGTCAAAGAGATGTTTTATTAGTGTAGCTCTGATCATGTCACTCCTCTACACACTGGTTCCCAATTGCTTTGAGAACTATAAATACTACTGTTCAGTATTAAAGCTTTTCATAACCCTGCCCAAAGCATTTTTTCCCTCTTATTGGATATTACTCCTTTTTCTGCGTTTTTTTTTTTTTTTTTTGCTCTAACCAAACTGACTTGATTGTTTTTCCCACTTAACATTGCCAGCTCCCATCTCTGAGTTTTTGCACTGACTATCCTCCATTTCTAAAATTCATTCCCACCTCACCTCTGTCTCCCAGGATCCTTCTCCTTTTTCAAGACACATCCCAAGAACTATATTCTATTGCTAGTGCCTGCCTTCTCAAATGTAACTCAAATCTCATATCTAACTACTTTTATTTATCTGTATTTATTTTCTTTTGTTCATTCTATATATGCTTTTATAAGAACATGCTGTTTCCACCCATTAGAAAACATTCCTTTAAAGTAAGGATTATTTCATTTATTATATTTTCATATTTGATTTATTGTATTTGTATTCCCAGAGCTTAGCAAAATGCCTTCATATATATGTAATTGATTTAATGATTATTTCTGTAGATACCATTTGTCCACACATGAACCACCAGAAGTGATCCTAGATGAATTTCTTGAGAGTAGGACTTGTCTTTTGCCTTTCTTTGTATCCCCAGTGCTCACTACAGTACCTGGTACAATGTCCTCAAACTATGGCCTGCGGGCCAGATGTGGCAGCTGAGTACGATTATCCCCCTCACCCAGCCTATGAAGTTTCTTTATTTAAAGGCCCACAAAACAAAGGTTTTGTTTTTACTATAGTCCAGCCCTCCAAAAGTCTGAGGGACAGTGAACTGGCCCCCTATTTAAAAAGTTTGAGGATCCCTGTAATACTAAGCACTTAATAAATGCTTGTTGACTAACATGTCTTAGTGAGATGCTATATTAGCTATATGTTAGCTGATGGTTTATGTCAGATTGGCAAATGACCCCTTCCAACCCCCAAGAAGAGTCACATAATTACATCATCTCAGAGTTGGAGACAACTTTGGATTCCATTGATTCCAGTTCATGACTGACCAAGAATTCCCTCTATAACATTCCTGGTAATTGTTTGTTCAGATTTTGTATGAAAGGGCCATTGAAACTTAAGTTGCTATTTTCTGAGACAACCCATCTCACTTTAAATGATTCTGTTCAGTAGAAGATTTTTTCCTAGACCAGACTTCAATTTTTTCCCCCAACTGTTTTGCCCCTTTTGCCACCTCTCTTGCAGTCCCTAGTAGTATCCTCTGGAGTTAAAACTTATAATCTGTCTTCCATGTGACAGATATTCAGGGATTTACTGTTTCAGATGACTCATTGACCTACATGATTTGTCATTTTTCCCTATGACCAATAATATCCTATCTTTTTGTGCCACATCTTCATTCTGGTTAATGAAGATACAAGCATTCAAGATGAACAGTAACTAATTTTAAGTCATCAATAATTGGCAAATGGCTTCCACAATATATTCTCACAAGGTTAGTCACCAAGGTTGTTGAATCTGGAGAAGAGTAGGCTTTGTGGGAATTTTGCAGCTATCTTCAAATCCTTGAAAGGCTGTCATGTGGAAGATAGATTAGACTTAGTATGTTTGACCCTTGAGATTTGTTCTTAAGCAGATCTAAGAGGAATGGTTTCTAAATGGAAGCTGCCAAGATGACTATTTAGTCTGGATGCTAGGAGCACTTGATCCCAAATGGAGTGAGCTACTTTGGTTGAAGATGATGAGTTTCTTCTTCCTGGATTCTTCAGGCAGATGTTGAGTAATCATTTCTAATATGAAATGGGGATTCTTTTTAAGTTATAACATAGAATAAGATTGGCTGGGGTTCTTTTTCAGCTCTAAAATTTGAGAGAAATGAACGGTTTCTTTCTCTGGGGCTTTGGCAAGTTTTTTGGAGGTAAAGCCAAAACTTCAACATCAAATAATTCTAGAGCTATATTTCCCTATCCAAAGTCTACCGTAGCTTGGGAATGCATCCAGCTTTGCTAATGTGGACCACTCTTCCGTAGCCTTGCCAGAGTGTCTCTGAGAGATTCAAAGAGTAGGGAATAGAAGCCAGGGATTGATGAAGAGAGGGCTTTTCTCCATTTACTGCATAGTGTCACCTTCTGGGAATGAAGGAGTTCTTCAACATTGTAGAAGGGGAGGAAGAAAGAGAACAGAGGAGAGGGAAAGAGGGAGAAAAGGGGGAAAGAGAAGACAGAGACAGAAAAAGGGAGAGAGAAAGAGAGGGAGGGAGACAGAAGTATAAAGGGAAAGAGGGAGGAGAAAAGGAAGAGACAGAAAGTAACAGAGATAGAGGCAGAAATATTGAGAAAGACAGAAACAGAGGTAGAAAAAGAAACAAAAAGACAAAAGCAGAAACAGATATAGAGAAAAAGAGATATTGAAAGAAAGAGAGGGAGGGAAAAGAAACAGAAAAGGGAGGGAAAGAGAGAAACAAATATGAAGAGGCAGAAAGAGTTGGAGATAGGCAGACACAGAGAAAGACAGAGAGAATCAGACAGACACACACATATATACATACAGAGAGACAGAGAGAAAGAGACAGAGACTACAGAGCAACAGGAGGCAGACACAGAAAGAGAGACAAAGCAGATATACACATAGAGATAAAGACAGTGAGAGAGACACAGACACACACAGACACACACACACACACACACACACACACACAAATAGAGATAGAGACACAGATGGAAAGACAGAGAAACACACACATACACACTGCTCCCCAACTATAAGGTAGGTTAGTGCAGAATGTCCATATTTACACCAGAATCAGGCTGCTTCCATCTTAGATGGCATGCTAAAATTTACATAATCTGACCAACTACATACTCTTTGATAACTTTTCTTTCTTTTTTTGTTTTTTGCTGAGGCAATTGTGTTTAAATGACTTGCCCAGGGTCACACAGCTAGAAAGTGTTAAGTGTGAGGCCAGATTTGAACTCTCCTCCTCCTGACTTCGGGGCTGGGGCTCTATCCACTGCACCACCTAGCAGCCTTCTCTTCAATAGCTTCTTTTGATTTATTTATGAAAGAGGCAGGAATTAGTAACAATTTTCCTTCTTCCCTTAGTCCAAGATAATCAAGATGGCAGAAGAAAACTATATTTTGTCTTCTACTTCGGGAGAAGCAAGTAAATAATTGAAAAAGAGAACCCTTTCATCGGTGTGCTTATAAGGATTGTCCCAGCATTCATTCTTCTCTGAAAGTCCCCTGTACATTGCATTCATTTATTCATTCGACAAGGATTCATTAAGCATTTATTATTGACATGACATCAGCATACTATACCAAAGCACTGATATCAGTAATATACCTCTTCTGGGAATATTAGTACTCATATTGCCCCAGTTTTGCCTCTGAAGAACCTGTCTACAATAAAGGATGCCAGGAAGTTAATGGTCTCTTGGGTTTTCTAGGAACCCAGGGAAACGGTTTTATATCAACTCCAGACCCACAGAAATTTATCTGACCAGAAAAAAAGTCACTTGCTAATATTTTATATGAGAAGTTATCATCTGAACCCATGAATAAAATGAGAAAATTGTCTTATGTCAATGGGATCTTTATTGTTAAAGTGTAAGTCTTATTCACTAGAAAACTACTTAGCAAGCTTGATAAATTGGAATCTCCATTTTTTGCACCTCACCTTCCTGCATTCTGTCTCTCATAGAAAGAAACAGATCATAAGTAAAGATAGGAAAAATTTAGCATGGAGCATTGGAGTGTAGTAGAAATCTTGTGTCTGGGTCAAAAAAAAACTAGATTTGATTTTAATTCTTAACATTTAATTGTTATTAATAGACATAAAAAATCTATACTCAAAGAACTCTGAAGTCTGATTAAAGGTTGAAAGGTATTAGCTTCATTTTTTGTTGTTGTTTTTTGTTTTTGCTTTTCCCCTTTTGTTCTGATTCCTCTTTCACAACTAATAACTAATATGGAAATATGTTTAACGTGATTGGACATGTATAACCTAAAAAAAAAAGAGAAGAGGGAGAAAAAGAGGGGGGAAGGGGAAAGAGAGAGGAAGGAGAGACAGAGAGAGAAAGGGAGAAAGAGGGAAAGAGGGAGAGAGAGAAATCTGTGTATCAGTTTTTCCATGTATATTTATAATATTTACATGCATTTTAAGATTTACAAAATAATTTATAAATATTATCTTCTTTTTATCCTTATAACAATTCTGAGAAGTTTCTATTATTTTGTCCATTTTGCAGATGAGGAAACTGAGGCAAGCAGAAGCTAAGTGATTTGCCCAGGCTCATACAACTATTTGGTGTCTGAGGTTGAATTTGAACTCAGGTTTTCCTGATTCCAGGGCCAGCACTCCATCTACTGCATCATTTAACTAACTATAAAAATATGAATAATAATACATACCAATTACCTCACAGAGTAATTGTGGGAAAAAATACTTAATAAATGTCAATAATTGCTATTATTTGAAAAGAACAAAATCTAGTCATTTGAGTCAGGCAAGATTCAAGCAATTCTCCTTTCTTTTTATATTACTGTACTTGTGGTGTTTATAACATTGCCATCAAGCAAGTGCAAGTTTCTAGTCTTTTGGATCATCAGCGAAAGATTTGGTTTTGTTCAAGATGGCTTTGTGATTTGTGAGGATTTTTGGATTCTAATTGTTTAATGATGGAAATTAATACATGATATATGGTGGATAGTGTGGATATATGGATATAGTATAGGCTATCTCTCAGGCCAGTTCAATTAAGCAAGCTTTTACTATATATCTTGTGTGTGTAGCAATACTATGCTAGGGACTGAATATTCAGAGAGAAAATGAAAAGCCCCCTGGGAACCATATTCTATTGGGATGGGGAGGGGGTGACAGAAAAGCACAAAGGGCATCATTTGAGAAGGGAGAAGAAACCAGAGTGATCAGGACAATTTTTTTCTAAAGGGTGACTGAGAGGAAACCAAAGATTCTAAGAGTCAGGTGAAGTGAGACTGAATTCCAGACATGTGGTGCAGTCTTTGTGTAGGAACAAGGCTAGATGATGGAACAGCGACTTCAAGGGACACGGAATAGACCAGTTCAACTAGAATATAAAATGCATCTATTGTAGCGAAGTGAAATGAGCCCGGAAAAAAAATCCTAAAGCCAGATTATGAAGGCTTTAAATTCCAAGCTAAAGATTTTATATTTAAAGAAGGGAGCTGCTTTAGCAGGAGAGTGGCATAGTTACATGTGCTTTAGGAAGATTATTTTAGTGACTATGTGGAGAAGGAATTGAAAAGGGGAGAAACTGGAGAAACTGATTAGGAAGCTATGGTAATAGAGGTAAGAAGTGAGAAAGGTTTGAGCATCTTAATGATGGCTTCATGAATGGAAAGAAGAGGGTAAAGTGAGAGATTTGGTGGAGTCTTGTCACTTGATTGGTTTTTGCAGATAAAAGAGAGCATAAATATGGTTAAATAGAAATATGATAATGTCCTTAGCAGAAAGAGGGAACACCCCATTCCTCAATGAGTCTGGATAATGGAGTACTTACTGTAGGTTTAAATATAAACGCCAAAGTCCTTTGAGATCTTTGATGAAAAATAATAGCTGATAATACATTAACACCATCCCTTCCAACAACTCCAGACTGCTCAGTTCTTGGCTAATGAGATTCCAAGATAAGATAGTCTCTCCAGTATTAATGGAAGAATTGAAAAAAATATAGAAAGCAAATTTACCATCTGCTTAGAAATTAAGTTTCCCATCATGATGGCTTTGAAGAATTGTTATAGCTTAATTATTTTACCCAACTGGAACATATTCTTAATGAACACAAATGGCATTTGTCATGTCATCTTGAGAATGAGAAACCTGATTTAATTTGACTTTGACTAAAAGCTTGGTATCCAATTTAAACGAAGACTTATTAATCAATTATGGTTGCTGGCAAAGTTAGTGATTGCTAACCATTGGAAAGGGATACCCATCCAATTACCTCATGAATAGCTTAATGGAATATTGAGTGTCATGGCTGTAGAATGGTTGCTTACCAGCCAAGAATTGGATGCAAATTTTCTTGGCATGATTTTGCAACTATCTATTTAAAGTCTTTCTTTGAAGAGCCAAATATATATTTTTGAATGTTTTTAAGTATTATTTCCTCACTGCTTTCCTCCTTGCCTTTGATGACTCTAGCTACACATAATTGTTTTTGAGATCAGTCTTTAAGAGAACAAGCCACATTTTACTAACCAATAATCTGAGTTATCTTTCATTCTATTAAAATTTTTTTCCTTTTGGTTATTGAATGTGACAAAAGTCAGTAAACATAAACAACTCATTATACAAAGAACAGATGATTGTATATGAAACCATAAATATGACTTTTTCTTTGTATATTTCAAATTTGACAGAGTAGTTCTAACCTTGCTTCTGCTTATTTGTATTCACTTCTGAATTTTAATTTACTTTCTTATTTTATAATCATTCATTTTTTCTTTTTGTTTCATTATTATTTCCCTCTCCCATCAAGTTACACCACATTTTTCCCCCACCAAAAATAAAAAATACTATTTTGTAACAAATAAATACAGTCAAGAAAAAGGAGTCCAACATGACTGTATTTAAAAATGGATATGGCTCTGCATTTCTAGTCCATCACCTTTCTGCCAAAATATGGAAAGCATGATTGAATATAAGTTTTTTGAAGTCATGATTGATCATTGTATTGATCATAAGTGATGGGGTGAATGGATTCCAGTAGAAGACAGTGTTCCTGGTAGTAACCCAGTCTCTGAATGGGCCCAGTGAAGAGCAAGCTGACTCTGTGGAGTGATATTGTAAGATAGAGCTATCCTATACTGAGACCTACATACCTTATACAATCTGGAGGTTAAACTAGAGACATCAATTCCTGAGGCTATCTTATATAGATAGGATGACTACTACCAACTATCACTTTACTGATGCACAAAATTAGCACAATCAGCACACCTTGCTTCTTTGCTATAAAAGGTTCCCCCTTTCCCCTTGTTAACTGTGAATTCATTAGAAACTTTGCCTCGTGCTAAACAATATAATAAAGCTTTGTCCCTTGACTTGGAGATGGTTTGAGCCTGTGAATCCATTACTGATGATTTCCCAACTTTGTAATTTATTGAACCTCATCAATAGTTCTATAGATTCTCACACTTGTTTCCATTTACAATACTGTAATTATTATATCCATTGTTTTCCTGACTGTTCACTTCACTCTTGATCAGTTCATACAACTTTTCCCAGGATTCTTTGAATTCATCATCTTCATGTTTTTAATGGAATAATAATATACCATTACATCCACAATCCATTATTTGTTCAGCCATTCTTCAAATAATGGGCACCTACTTTGCTACAACAGAGTGCTACTATAAATGCTTGTGATATTTGGGTCCTTTTCCTCTGTTCTCTCTCTCCTATTTAGCAGATGTCTCATTTTGGACCTGTAATCCACCACCTCTCTACCAAGAGAAAATCAGTCCTCTGGAATCAAAACTTCTCAGTGCAATGATCTGAATTATGATGCTGTTTCATGTTATGTTCTTTGATGTTATTGTGGTTTCCATGTTGTTTTCTTATTTCTGCTCATTTTCCTGTGTACAGGTTTATAGAAGTCTTTCTGAATTTCTCTAAAATTTTCCTAGTTATCATTTCTCGTGGTGAGATATAATATTCCACGACTTCCATATATTAAAATTTGTACTGTAGTTGTTATTGAACAATAGTCTCCAGCTATTTCCCAGGGCATCCTCATCTACTCATAATCCTCTGACTTCAGTTCATTCTCTAGTTGCTGTTTGGACATCTTCCGGTCCATGGTAGTTCCTTCACACATGACCAGGTCTACTGAGTTTTGTTGCAATGGGAAAGATGGATAGGACCAGATAGGACTTTTGAATCTGTAGTAATAGCCATATTCTATATCCAAAACAAGTAGTTTAAAAGATAATCCAGTTTAGTGGAGTGGTAGAGGGAAGAGGATGGATGTGACTACCAGACAGAAGGAAAGAAATCTCAGGACACCATGAGACTATCCATTGATGAGGAAAATGTTACAGCGTGTGGGAGAAATGTATATCCTATTACACACTAATTTATAGTTTCTCTTCATTATATTTTAAAATTGTGTGCTAATTCTGTTGTGTTTATATAAATGTTGCCAGTGTCTTGGGCAAAGCCCCTATTGCCCCAACCTAGCTAGAGTCCTGTACCTAGATTGGTCAAAGTCTAGGCTTTTATTGATGCTCATTCTCATTTCTCCAATCAGATGGTGATACAGCTGGCAAGGAAGTCACATGTGAGGCCTCTGGCATGGGGAGCAGCAGGTATATTGGTCATTAGTTGTATTTGCAGCTTTAGGCGTCTTTTCCTTAATTGTGGGTTGATAATGAGAGAGGGAGCAAGAAGGTTGGTGTAAGTGTGGGCAAGGTTCTAGGATGTGCAAGAGACTTAGGATGGTGAGGATCCCCTTCTCCTTAGTTTAGGAACTGTTTGCCTTCAGGATTTGACTTTTCTTTTTGTAAAAAGGAGATGTGGGGGATTGAGCATGAAGCAAGGAGGCAGAACACTTAAGTCTAGGCTGCTGTGTAGGTAGTTGACATTTAGAAAGCTTTAAGGTTTGCAGGATCCTTTACAAATGTTATCTCATTTCGTCCTCACAACACTCCTGTGAGGGAGTTGCTATTATCATCCTTATTTTATAGATGAAGAATTTGAAGCAGGAGGAAGTTAAATGATTTGCTTAGAGTCACATAATGAATAAGTGGCCATAGTTGAACTCATCTTCCTGACTCCTGGTTCAGCTTTCTAACCTTTGTATTCGCTAGTGCCTTTTTTGCTGTGTAACTCTGCATAAGCCACTTCCCTATGATGGACTTCAGTTTTCTTATTTAGAAAATGGACAGAAGATTTCTATGGTCCCTTTCAGCTCTAGAACTGACTCTACATAATTATAAGACAGCAAGTGATCAACACGAAATTCTGTTGGCTGATTTTTTTTCTCACTTGGAGGGACTCATTAACCAGTGGAACAGTTAAAATGAAAAAATACACTAAGTCATTTAAAAATTGCCTTTGGTACTTGAGTTTCCATTGATTTCCATGATGGTTCTGATACCAGAAACTAACTTACTTTCTTTCTTTCTTTCTTTCTTTCTTTCTTTCTTTCTTTCTTTCTTTCTTTCTTTCTTTCTTTCTTTCTTTCTTTCTTTCTTCCTTTCTTCCTTTCTTCCTTTCTTCCTTTCTTTCTTCCTTTCTTCTTTTCTTCCTTTCTTCCTTCCTTCCTTCCTTCCTTCTTTCCTTCCTTCCTTCCTTCCTTTCTTTCTTTCTTTCTTTCTTTCTTTCTTTCTTTCTTTCTTTCTTTCTTTCTTTCTTTCTTTCTTTCTTTCTTCCTTTCTTCCTTTCTTCCTTTCTTTCTTTCTTTCTTTCTTCCTTCTTCCTTCCTTCCTTCCTTCCTTCCTTTCTTCTTTCTTTCTTTCTTTCTTTCTTTCTTTCTTTCTTTCTTTCTTTCTTTCTTTCTTTCTTTCTTCCTTTCTTCCTTTCTTCCTTTCTTTCTTTCTTCCTTTCTTCCTTTCTTTCTTTCTTTCTTTCTTTTTCTTTCTTTCTTTCTTTCTTTTCTTTCTTTCTTTCTTTCTTTCTTTCTTTCTTTCTTTCTTTCTTTTTCTTTCTTTCTTTTCTTTCTTTCTTTCTTTCTTTTTCTTTCTTTCTCTTTCTTTCTTTCTTTCTTTCTTTCTTTCTTTCTTTCTTTCTTTCTTCCTTCCTTCCTTCCTTCCTTCCTTCCTTCCTTCCTTCCTTCCTTCCTTTCTTTCTCTCTCTCTTTCTTCATTTATTTACTTATTCACTCATTCATTTATATGCTTATTTATTTATTATTATAATTTTATATTGACAAAATATATTCATGGGTAATTTTTCAACATTAATCCTTGCAAACACTTCTGTTCCAACTTTTCCCCTCCTTCCCTCCATCCCCTCCCCTAGATGGCAGGTAGTCCCATACATGTTAAACATGTTAAAATATATGTTAAATACAATATATGTATACATATTTATATAGTTATCTTGTTGCACAAGAAAAATCGGATTTAGAAAGAAGGTAAAAATAATCTGGGAAGAAAAACAAAAATGCAGGCAAACAATAACAGAAAGAGTGGGAATGTTATGTTTTGGTCCATACTCATTTCCCAGTGTTCTTTTACTGGGTGTAGCTGGTTCTGTTCATCACTAATCAGTTGGAACTGATTTGGATCCTCTCATTGCCGAAGATAGCTACTTCCATCAGAATTGATCCTCATATAGTATTATTGTTGAAATGTCTATGATTTGATTCTGCTCATTTCATTTAGCATCAGTTCATGTAAGTTTCCCCAAGCCTCTCTGTATTCATCCTGCTGGTCACTTCTTACAGAACAATAACATTCATATACCACAATTTACTCAGCCATTCTCCAATTGATTGGCATCCATTCAATTTCCAGAGAAACCTTCTTTTCAATTGTTTAGACTTCTTATTTCCTCACAGCTGCATTTCTTTGTGATTAAATAATGGCATTTACTTATTGTCTGAGTGCAATAACAAGTCTTGATGGAAATGAGATGAAAATGTTTTAAATATCATTGTTGTTGTTCAGTCCTGTCTGACTCATTGTGACCCCATTTGGGGTTTTCTTGGAAAAGATACTGAAGTGATTTCCTATTTCTTTCTCCAGCTCACTTTACTGATCAGGAAACGGACACAAACAGGCTTAAGTGACTTGCCCAGAGTCACACAGTGTCTGAGAGCATATTTGAACTCATTAAGAGGAGTCTTCCTGATTCCAGACCCAGCACTCCATTTACTATGGCCACTTAGCGTGCAGCAAATATTTTTTGATTAAATGTTTTAAGTGGAGCTATTTGACCATGCCTGTAAACCAAAAACATTTTGATTTTCATTAAATTCTGATTTCATTGATTTTCATAGCCTCAGTGGCTCATTGTTTAGGTTTTGATGGTTTAAAATTAATTAAATGGCAATTGTTTTCTGTTCTGGTCAGAGGATCTTCTTTGGGATTGATATCAGGATTTACCTGATGGTTAATCAGAATATCTTTTGTATCATTTAGATAGATACAGATAAAATACAGTTTACCTCATACAGATAAAATAAAAATAACCATCTGCCTTCTTAGGCAAATCAGTCACACATTTGATTCATAACTCATTATTATCTAAATGTCCTCTACGTTTGCCTAAATTAGGTAACTCAGCATAATCTCAGAGCTCCCAATAGAATATTTGAGCTTGAGATCCTAGAAATCACAAAATCCATCTCACTCATTTCAAAGTTGAGTAACCTGAGATAAAGAGGTGAAGTTCTTAGTTCAAAGATACACTGTCCAATAATGGCAGAACTCTTAGATAAACCCACCTCACAGGTCAGGGCATCTTTCCACCTGATTTTGATGTGGTATTTGAACTTATTCTCTTCCCTTGTCAGGAAGAAGCTCAACCCACTATTATTAGGCATAACCAAGCCCTAGACTATCTTGTTTCTATAGAGTGATTGTGAGAATGGAACCCTTTTTTTGTAGCAAGTTTATTTATTTTTAATACACATTGCCTTATGAATCATGTTGGGGAAGAAAATCAGAGTAAAAAAAGAAAAAAACTATGGGAGAGATTTAAAAAACCCAGAAAAAAGAAGTGAACATAGCATGTGTTGATTTACATTCAGTCTCCTTAGTTCTTTTTCTAGATGCAGATAAAATTTTCTGTCCAAAGTCTATTGGGATTGTTTTGGATCTCCGATTTACTGAGAAGAATCAAGCCTTTCATAGTTGATCATTGCACATTCTTGTTGTTACTGTGTATGATGTATTCCTGGTTCTACTTGTTTCAATCAGCATCAATTCATTTAAATCTTTACAAACCTTTCCATAATCAGCTTGTTCATAATTTTTTATAGAACAAAAATATTCCATCATCTTCATGTACCACAGTTTGTTTAGCCATTCCCCAACTGATAGATGTCCACTCCTTTTCCAATTTTTTGCTATCACAAAAACATTTTTGCACATAGGGGTCCTTTTCTGTCCTTTATGATTTCCTTGGGATACAGAGCAAGTAATGGAATTGCTGAGTCAAAGGGTATGCACAGTTTGATAGCCCTGTGGACACAGTTCCATATTGCTCTCCGAAATGGTTGTATCAATTCACAACTCCACCAACAATGCATCAGTGTCCCAGTTTTCCCACATTCCTTCCAACATTTATCATTATCTTTTCCTGTCATCTTAGCCAATCTGAGAGGTATGAGGCCATACCTCAGATTGTTTGAATTTGTATTTTTCTCATAACTAGTGATTTAGAGCATTTTTCATATAACTATAAATGGTTTAATTTTGTCATCTGAAAATTGTTCATATCCTTTGATCATTTATGAATTGGGGAATGACTTGTATTCTTATAAATTTGACACAGTTCTTTATACATTTTAGAACTGAGACCTTTATCAGAAATACTGTCTGTAACGATTTTTTCCCAGCTTTGTACTTCCCTTTTACTTTTGTTTCTGTTGGTTTTATTTGTGTAAAACCTTTTTAATTTGATGTAATCAAAGTTATCTATTTTGGTTTTCATAATGTTTTTTAGTTCTTCTTTAGTCATAAATTCCTCCCTTCTTCAAAGATTTGATAGGTAGATTATTTCTTGTTCTCCTAATTTGTTTATGGTATCATCCTTTATGCCCAAATCTTGTATCCAACTTGACTTTATTTTTTGTATTGGGTGTGAGATATAGATCTATGCCAGTATTCTGACATATTATTTTCTAGTTTTCCCAGCAATTTTTGTCAGTTAGTGAGTTCTTATTCCAGAAGCTGGAGTTTGGGAATTTATCAAATACTAGATTGTTATAGCCCTTGATTATTGTGTCATATATATATCTAATCTAGAGAATGGAACTCTTTATCAACTTCCATTGTTTATCCCTTACAGGTTGGGGCATCTTTAATCAACCTTTGAGATATTGATTATCTTCAGACAGGTTTGGGACTTGGTCTGCCAGGTCCATTCCATCTAGCTCCTTGATGGTTCTCTATGAACTACCAAATTCTTCCTTGGTTCTCCCTGAGAAACCCCCAAGGTTATATTTTTATTTCCTTTAGTGGCGAATCTTTCCTTACTATAGCTAACTGGTTAGTCTGCTAAACTTCTCTGTGGATCTAACCTGCCAGTCAATAGCATCCTCAGACCTCATGACATATTCCTTTTTTTTTTTTCCTGAGGCAATTGGGATTAAGTGACTTGCCCAGGGTCACAGAGCTAAGGAATGTTAAATGTCTGAGACCAGATTTGAACTCAAGTCCTTCTGACTTCAGGGTTGGTGCTCTAGCCACTTAGCTGCCCCTAGCATATTCCTTTAATGGATTCTTCCAAACTCCTTTCCTTGGTAACCTATTGTTCTTCCAATTCTATTTCACTCCCTGTGCCCATTTTGCCTCTTCATTTTGTCTGTAAACTCTTCTAAACAAACCTACTTTTTTGGCAAAGAAAATGACCATTATGAATTTATCACATTTATTTTAAACTAGGAATTGCTGCCCTGATCTCATCATTTTGACTGCGTACATTTCAAATAAGTACAATGAATGGTGGCTCAGTAACAAAATGGTTTTTAAGAACTTGCTCCTGTCCTATAGTTGTCTGCTCAACACTCTCCAACACAAAGGTTTTTTACCTATCTACAAAAACCTGCCCAGTCCATACTATCCTCATCTACAGTAACTTTTCTCTCACCTAGATACTTTAATGTCAGGTTCAGAAAGCTTCTTCAAGCTGTCAGTGCTTATTATAACCACCTACACATTATTCCCGTTGTTTTATGATAAATCACAGGGGTCTGTATCTAGGTTAAGAGGTTGCCCTCCTGATGCTCTGTGGCCACCACTGAGGACCACAAGCATTTGATGTGGCTCTTTGGTCTCATCATTAGCGTCAGTCTTTCGCTTGAAGAGTGTTTCCCAGACTCTCTCTTAAGTGGACCCTTAAATGTTTTTATCCTCTTACTCCTTTATATATTATCCTGGACATTAGGTGATTCTTGAAGATGAGATATCACTGGATGAAGTCAGGAAGCTCTTTTGAAGGTCCAGAGTCTTCTTGAGCAGTCCTGAGTTTACCTCTACATTGAAGACCACTAGAGCAATACTAATGACTCCAGAAACAAAAATAAGTGAAAAGCTGTCACAGCCTCTAGTAGTATATCTGGCCTGGGGTCACTGTGTTGTCAATTGTTGACTAATCATGACTGTCAGCAACAATTGGAGTAGAATCATCAAAGGTTTATCATATCTAGTAAATACTGCTTAGATTAAGGACTCTAAATCTATGGTCCATTGTTGTTCAACTGTTTTCACGTGTCTAATTTTTCATGACCCTTTTGGGATTTTTTTGGCAAAGATACTGGAATAATTTGACATTTCCTTCAACAATTTTTTTTTTGGACAACTTACAATGTTTTTTATTTTGTAAGGTTCATCTTTTTCTTAAGGCTTAGAATTCTTTTTTTTATTGAAGTTTTTATTTTCAAAACATATGTAAGGATAATTTTTCATCACTGACCACTTCAAAACCTTGTGTTCCAATTCCCCCCCTTCCCTAGATGACAAATAATCCAATATATGTTATACATGGTAAAAATGTATTCTATATTTCATTTTACAGATGAGAAAACTGAGACAAACAGGGTGACTTATCCAGGATCTTACAGCTAGTAAGTGAAGGAGGTCATATTTGAATTCAGATTTTTCTGGCTTCCAGTCCAGCACTCTATCCCTTTGGCCATCAGGGCTATTGTAGTTGTTGTTGTTGAAGCTGATTCTTCATTTTCAATGACATCATAAGGATGATATCTTGCCTCATTTATAAGTTAGATTTGAACAAGATAGAACTGGGCAAAGTGTCAGTCTCTCTCTTCTAGAGTAACCAGAGTCCAATGATAAGACAAAAATCAAGAAGAACAGGGATGGCCCAGGATGCAATAGGTGACCTTGACCTTTCTAAATTATGGGCTTTCCCAAGTCTCTGTTTATTTGAGGCCATATCCATTTAGTGATTAAGGCCTGGATAAGAATTAAGAGGAAAGATGGCTCAATTTACCATCCCAAAGATATCCGTGGGGAATAGGAAGATTCTTAGAATTTCTGGACAGAACAGAAAATATTTGCTATTTACAATCATTTTAAGGCATCAAAACCTAAACAATGAACCACTGCAGCCAGGACTGGGCCTAGTCTTTGCCATTCAGTGAAAGTCAAAATGTTTTGGGTTTAAACCCCATAAAACCATATGGTCAAGTAACTCCCCTTAAAACACAATTGACTTTTTTAGCCTGATTTTTTTCAGTGCTACATTTCAAGAAATCAAAATGAAAACTGCTCAGGAAACACTAAGTAGTTCCAGTTTTTTGAAAAATAAAAATAAAGAAGAAAAGGAGAAAAAAGAGGAAAAAGAGGAGGAAGAAGAAAAAAGAAAGAAGGAGAAAAGGAGGAAGAGGAAAAAAGAGGAGAAGGAAGAAGAAAAAAGAAGAAAGAGGAAGAAGAGAGGAAGAAGAGGAGGAAGAAGAAGAAGAGAAAGAAAGAAGAAAGAAAGAAAAGAAGGAGAAGGAGAAAGATGAAGAAAAGGAGGATGAAAAGGAGGAAAAGGAAGAAGTAGAAAAGAGGAGGAGGAGAAAAGACAGGGAAGAGGTAAAAGAGTAGGAGGAAGAGGAGAAAGAAGGAAAAAAAAGAAGAGGAGGAAAAGGAGGAGAGGACCCCTCTTAAAATTTTTAAAAAACTTCTGATTTAGAGAATGAGAATCTTTTGAAAACATTTTGAAAGACTAGTAGGAGAGATGAGAAATAATTGCATGGTGGCTTGAAATCCATTCTTAGAGTCAGAAAGTATTAGTTCAAGTCCAGTCCTCTCTAAAACATTTTATCTGTGTAAACCCAGACAAATCATTCATCTTTTTAGCATACCAGGCAACACTTCTTGCCCATATTCAACTTGGTGAAGGTAGTTTCAGGAGCAACTTGTAGTAGTAAAATCACCACCCACTCAAAAAAAAGTTAAAGATAATAGAAAAATAAAAGGGACCTCAGAGCCTTCTAGCCTTTTTAATCCACCTTCCTCATGAACTGAGGAGGTTCTATGAATCAGAACATGAATGCCATAACATAAGTTACTTGTCCAAGGTCACACAAATAGTGATTTCAGAAATGGAATTTGAACCCATGTTTTCTGATTCCAGATGGGGAGCTTAGACGTTAGATATTATTTGGCAGACATCTAAATTTCATTATGTAAACTTGGATTTAACTATTTAGTTGCATACTTGGCCTGCAATTTTCCTTTTCTCTTCTTCCCTTCCACCCAACCTCCACATGGAAACTTTTATCCCATTTGCATAAAATAATCTGCTTTTCCAGCAGCTTCTGAGAAGGTCTTTCTGAATGAGTTGTGAAGTCATCTTGATGTTTTGAGAGCAATTTTTATCCTTTTCCTGAGGGGGGTATACAAATTTAATGACCATTTTCAGGATGACTTTATCCCTTCTCTGGTTTCCAATATTTGCTCTGAGAGAGGCTTAGAGACCTTCTTTCAGTTACTTGGCCATCACTTATGAGAACCAGTTCCATTGAGCTAGTTTTTATTTGACATTTGATACCTTGTGAATGTGGGGTCTCTACCCAACTCAGTTCAGTTGCTTAAAATAAAAAAAAACCTAAAAAAATCCCACAAACCCCCCAAAAACATGAATTAAAAATAAGACTAGAAGTTTGTTTTGTTTTTATTTTATCTTCTCGCTTTTTATGTATTTTCTGCCTTCATTTTGTGTTTTTTGCTTCAGGAGTGATTTTGGAACTGAGTTTTAGGACTTATGGCTGCCTTCTTGGAGATTTGGGTTTGATCTCTTGACCCCAATCAGATTATTATTATTATTATTTTTTTTTTGCTGAGGCAATTAGGGTTAAGTGACTTGCACAAGGTCACACAGGAAGTATTTTCTTTTGTTCAACAGTGATCACCACTTTCCTTGGGATTAGGTTAAGACTGGTTCTTCTGAAAGTGACTGCTTTGGTTACTCCTTAGAGAATTATATCAGGGGATTATATACTTGGGAATATTAGGCTGGATATCTCTGTGACTTGATTTCTTTCATCCTTCTTTGTACCTGTGAAGGCTTGCAGCTAATGGTGGGCAGGAAGAACGACATTTCCTATCTTTCATTCTAACCCAACAGATTTTCCAAATGTGACTCTAAATTGTGATTTTTATGGAAAATTCCAAGAATCTTTCCAGGATCAGACAATGTTGCTTTGCATTAGTTTTTAAAGTCTGGTGTAATTGATCTCTAATTGTGTCAGTTGTTCATCTGTAAAATGGGGATAATAATAGTACCTATATCCCAGGATTGTTGTGAGGATCAAAAGCACTTTGCACAGTACCTGGAATATAATCAACACCATAGAAACATTAATTATTTTAGGATGATGATGATGATGATGATGATGATAGATTTAGAATAGGAAAGAACCAAAAAGAAATCGTCTAGTTTAACCCCTTCAAGTGAGGAAGATGAAATCTCTTAGAAGTTAAGTCATGCAAGGTGACATAGGAAGTAAATAGAAGGACTAAGGTTTGAACTCAGCTCTTCTGAGTTGGGGAGATCTAGGGGATAGAGGGGAAAAATGTCTTTTGATGATACAGATCTTTTGTATAGGTGACCACATTCATTTAAATACTCTAAAAATAATTTTTTTTTTACTTAATGCTTTTTGTTTTGCATATCACAAGGATTTTTTTGACAGGCCACACTTACTGGTATCCAACCTCCTCCTTGATAGAAAGAATAACATTAAAGTCATGCTAGATAACATAATGAGCATTCCTGCAAACTTATACAACATTCTAAATCCCGTGCCTCTTATTGTCTCCTACTGATTAGAGCTTCATTGATTTTTCAAGGAGTTCTTTTTAATCATTATGATGTAGTTAGAATTAGGCATCTAGTGTATGAGAACCTTTATTTTCTTTTTTTTTTTTCTTTTCATTTTCTTCTTTCTTATTATTACTTTTAGTTTGGGGAAGAAGTGGGTATTACTTTCAAGTTCTGTTAAGGAAACAAAGAATGTATGTGTTGTAAACAAGATGATTGGCTTCTCTCAATTTTCTGTTGGGTTAGGAAACTAATTTAACCTTAGGAAAGATTATAGAATTTCATAAAAAGAGGAAAGGCAGTAAAAATTTCAAACTGGAAGGGACTTTACAAAAACTCATCTATTTAGTCAAATCTCATCATTTTACAGTTAAGAGATTAGAGGGACTAGTGTGTTATAGAATTTCACAAGTGGAAGAGCTGAGATTTGAACCCAGGTCCTCTGACTTCAAATCTAGTACTCTTTTCAGCATTTCTCTCCCTCCCCACCCCTTTCTTATAGAGACTAGGGAAGAGATCTAAAGACTTTTGTGAAGTGCAGAATACTAAATAGATCTCATTAACCAAACTCATATATAAATGACACAAAAAAGGAGAAGATGGGATTGAGAATTATGGTTTTTAGCCTATGCTTTTTGTCATTTGGTCTCCATCCTTTCTCAATCAAAATTCCATACTCCATGCTAAATCTAATGTAAATATCCTAGCACTGATGTCTGCATTACTCTGGGAACAGGATCCTGGCAAAGAGCTAGACACTTCTCTTCAAATTTCAATGATGTTGATGTCGATGATTTATGATTACTCCTTTAAAACTAGGGTATTGAGTTATGGAAATACAACTTGCTTGTAGTAGTAATTTGAGATGATGAATGTAAAATGTTTTGTTTCTATAAGATGCTAAAGAAATGGCAAATGTAAGCTTTTTGTTGTCAAACTATCCTCATTATGTTCACCATTATACCATCATGATCCTTACTATTTACTCATTTGTTTTAAAATGAAAAGAAAGTAAACATTTACCCAAACTAGATCATTTTTAAGACATACTTTATTTTCAATGTACTGTACAAACTCACAACTAGCTTTGCCCCAGAGAAAGCAAAATACATGAAAAATGGTCAAAATAGCCTAAAAGATTAATTGGACTGATGGTTATGCAAACTTATGTAAGCCATCCCATTTGTTCTGAGAAAAAGGTAAGTGTATGCCTTAACTTTAACAAGTTAATGCCAACATTATCCTTTGTATTTGTTGCTGTTTCAAGTTGACTCTGAGAACAGTTGTCAAGAGGCCCCACTGGGAGGTCTCCAGGGTTCGAATGTTTTCTCAGATGGGTGTTTAGATGAAAGCTTCCCACATTCTGTTCATACAGCACCATAGGAGACCCACATTTTACTTTGTGGTAAGAAAATGGGGGCATAAAATAGTGTCCTAACCATTCTCTACTTTGGATTTTATTATGATTAATCTACTGCTCTTTTACAGTATATCCTTCTGAAGCAAAATCCACTCAGTACCATCATAAGGAATATAGGGCATGGGCTTTGGGTGTGCTAATCAAGAGATCTCTTACTCTCCTTTGGGACTTTGTTATGCGAAGATCTGTGACCTGGAAGAGGTACTATAAATACCTTTCAACTCTACAATAGACTATATACTTATTCCTGTGGAAAGTGTGTCAACTTATGCACAGGTAGAAAAGACAGTCTAATGGCTGGAAAATCTCTATAATTCAGTAAATCTTAGAAAAAAATTTGAGTTCAGAGATTTAGGGACCCTTGTAGCTTAGGGGACTCAAGAAGGCATGGATGAGGAGTAAGGGATCGGGAAAGTATGCACAAAGGAACCTCTACCAGATACTGTATTTTTATTTATTAAAAATTTTTTATTTGGTTATTTTTAGTTACTGATTATTTTAAATAGACTCGAGGCTCCTATAGAACTATTAGCTTTCTTACAAAGTTGAACTGGAACCCACACTGATTGGCATAAGCTGATTGTTAAATTTTCACCATGAATATTTATTAACACTTCAGAAATCAGCAAATATTACAAAGCAGGGTATGATTTATTGTTTTGTTAGTTGTCTAGATCTAAGAAAGTGATGGAAAACATGTTAATGTTACAGCTTGAACTTGTGTTCTCCACACATTTCCCCCCCTCAGAGACCCAGATGTTAAACACTTACCTACTTGTAAACATCCCTACTTCTAAGTTTAATTTTGGATTAGGCAAAAGGTGTGGCTGTTCCTCCTTATTTTCAAACACTTCAGAGTTCCCATTTGTGACTCCTTTCCCTTTCAAAACTGCTTTTGATATAAAATTTAACCTAATTTCACTGTATAAAAATTTTTTAAAATATTAAAAAAATATTATACCTAGGTGGCACAATGAATAGTGTTGGGCCTGGATTCAAGAAGGCTCTTCTTCCTGCATTCAAATCCTGCCTCAGATACTTACTAGCTGGGTGACCCTGAGCAAGTCACTTAACCCTATTTGCCTCACTTTCCTCATCTGTAACATAAGCTGGAGAAAGAAATGGCAAATCACTCTAGCCTCATTGCTAAGAAAACTCCAAATGGGGATATGACTGAAAAACAACTGAACTACAACAAAAATGTTGGTGGGAGGGAATTATATAATATGATTTATATTATATTTACATATTATGGTTATTTTATAACATTTATTTTTTATATTTAGCATATTAAATGTATTATGTTATATTAATATGATTTATATATATCAGTTATCCTAGGCTATACTTTCTAGAACTGGTCCAAAAATTAGCATATGTTCAGTGTCATTCATTGATTCCATAAAAGTTTGGTTAAGTAAAATGACATTTTAGCAAGTATTTTCTTTCATAGATAAGCCAAAATTCTGAGTTATATTTCCCTCTGGGTGATCTAAGGGATTGTCTCTCTAGCAATTCCAAATTTGTTACTTCCCTAGTCAAGCTGAAGC
The DNA here is from genome assembly GCF_902635505.1 of Sarcophilus harrisii. Taxonomy (NCBI): domain Eukaryota; kingdom Metazoa; phylum Chordata; class Mammalia; order Dasyuromorphia; family Dasyuridae; genus Sarcophilus; species Sarcophilus harrisii. The sequence goes on along the minus strand of NC_045428.1, from coordinate 53,819,458 downwards.
TGTGACGGTAATATTTGTATGGCTGGAGACCTGTAGGGTTTCCTAAAATGAAGATGAAACCTGTCAAGTGAAGAGAATTATCTGAGTCTTTGGTACTTTCTGTACTTTCTGTGTTGTTAAATAAAAGGATCTGAAATACAGAACTACAATGAGTTTTTGCCTGGGAACTAAAGCGTATTAAAATCCACATCAATGTAGATCTAGATAAAAAGTTATGTATTCTGAGATTGGTGAGCGTAAAATAAATGAAATATGAATATTTTGGGGGCAGAGGTGGTTTCAGTATTTGATGTAATCTGAGTAAACTCCAAGTTTGAGCTTCTGGATCATGGATTATACATAGAAAGGATGATTGATAGAATGCTATCAGAGTGCAGTCTTATGATGTTATTATGATGTAGGTTGATTATAATGTATAACAATGTTAATGTAAAAGGACATTAGTGAATACAAAATTATTTGTGGTATATGTTCCCTGTGTGATGGATGTTCCCCATTTGAACATAATGTGTATGTTCTTCTCAGATGATTCATCCTGACCTATATGAAATTATAAGTTTATTTCAGTAATGGAAAAAGGCCCAATAATGTGAATTGCTTGTCCTGCTCATACTTAATTTATTTTTTCTTTAGCCATTCATAAGATAGGAATAATATTTTTAGCATATCCATACCATAATAAAAGAGGCAAGTTTTGGTTTGAAATTTAGCAGATTTTATTGAGATATTTATAAGAAGATGGATTAATAAAAAACATCAAAAGTATAGCAAAAGCAGGTTAATACAAATGCACAAATTAGCATCTGAAGGCACCAATTTTCCAAGATGGGTAAAGAATGGATGTCTTTGAAAATGGAAATTTCATATTTAGACAATATCATTATTCACACATATATGTGCATCTCTACATATACATATATGTGCATATATATATGTTATAAGAAGGAAAAAGCAAACTTATGCCTGCTTTTCTTTTCTGCTTTCAACAACATATAAAGGCTGGGTTAGACTCTTGTCTTGGCTGTTTTGCATGTGATATTTCTATGAAATCAAAAAGATGCACAGTGTCCACTGAATGGAGGTGCAACTCACTAATATGTTGCAGGACTCAGATGCATACATGTCAGGTCAAAGAAGACAGGTTGAGATGGAAGAAAGTCTTACCTTCATGCTTTGCATGTCCCAAATGGTCTTTCCCAGATCACTCTCCCTTAGCAGCAGCATTGCTTCTTACAGCAGCACTGCTGGCAGCAGCATTTCTGCTGGCAGCAGCCCTTGCAACAGCCACAGCCACAGGAGCCACAGCCACCACAGCCACCACAGCCACCACAGCAGCAGGTGCGGCGGCAGCAGACCACTGTCGGGCTGCAGCAGCCCCCACAGCAGCCACAGCAGCAGGGGCAGCAGCCGGAGCAGCAGCCTACACGGCGGCAGGTACAGGTGGTGCAGCAACGGCGGCCACAGCCACCGCAGCCACCGCAGCCACCGCAGCCGCCACAGCCGCCACAGCCGCAGCCGCCGCAGCTGTTGCAGGTGGTACAGCTTCCTCTACAGCCACAACAACCCATAGTGTCAGTGAAGAGGTTTCAGGTGAAGTGAGGTGGGAGGACTCGGTAGAGATGAGTAAATTTTGATGCTCTCCTTCTCCAAGGTAGTCCTTATATACTCTTACCTACTTCCTTGTTGCTGATGATTTCTATTTTTGCAGATTTTCATCTTCTCTTGTTTACTTCCTCAAGTTGTGGACTATTCCAAAGTTTTCACCTGTGTGATGTTTATTTTTAGATTCATGTCTCAGCAATGGATTTTCTCTCTTAAAAGAATGTTGTTTGTAATTTTGGAACATAGGCAACATCTGCCAATGGGAAATCAAGATTGTGGAACTATATAAGGGTAGATGTCACAAGATCACAAACCTTTCTAAACCAAAAAAATTGTTTCAAAAAATGTGAAAAAGATTTGGTAACTTTTTGTTAAATGCCAGAATTAAGAATACTTCTCCAGTAAAACTTATTTAAGTCACCTGAGGGACACATGTGCCTTTATTTAAGAGTTCTATTCCTTATCCTATGCCATTTTATTCCTCTTCACAATCCCCCTCTTTACTTTAATTTTAATTTCTACTGCACCTCTTTCTCTCAAATTGTTCTCCCTCCTTTCATAGCAACTCCTTTCTCTGTCTACTCACTAAGCTAGTTAGAGGAAAAATGTCAGGTGGTGACTCTAGTCTCCCTTCCTTGTAAAACATCTGACATCTCTGCAACATCTTTGTAACCCTGCTTTGCTCTATTCTCTCACATAATGGTCCATTGTTGTTTCCTCATTTTCTGAATGTGTGAGCCCAACCATTTATGAATCCCCTAAACCAGTTGTGGTTTAGTGATTCTCAATCTCCCAAAGTGGCATTTTTGGTACCCAGAAACCCAAACTATGGCGCGGTGTCAACACTAATGCAGCAGATTATGAAAATCCTTAAATCATATACCATTTGTACACATGTGTCACTATCACTAGAGACTGAATTTGTGGCTTATCTGTCAAAAAAAAAATCCCTTCCTTCTTTTCCTTCTGTCTAGTCATTCACTCATGCTGTAATATACACTTAAATACCCTATGATTCACCGGCTTCTGACAGAGGCAGCCAGGTGTTATGTTGAATTGAGCACTGGACCTCGAGTCATGAAGACCTGAGTTCAAATCCAGTTTCAGACTTTTATTGGCAGCATGATCCTGGGTAAGTCACTTGGCAGTTGTCTATCACGATTTCCTAAAATGTAAAATGGAATAATAATATCTCTCAGAGTTATTGTGAAGATCAAATGAAATCATAGTTTTAAAGTGCTTAGGCACTTAGGATATACAGTAAGTGCTTAATAAATGCCTATTCCCTTTACTTCTAATATATACTCTGCCTGTTATGTTCTTGTTTGAGAACAATTAGCTTTGCAATCTTCTGAAAAAATCTCAGGACATTTCCAATTCAGTTTAACATTTAATTATCAGCAACTCCCATGTACCAAGTGCAGTGCCAGGCATAAATTGTCCCTGCCTTGAGTGCCTTTTTCAGATATTGTTAATTATTTCCTATATCTCCTTTGACCAATTCCAGTCTGAGCCATTTTTGCTACTGTGGATTCTTTATTTTGTATTCAACTTGTCTTCAGTCTCAATTCAGGAATATCATCATACACGATTAGCTTCAGGATCCTCCCAGCCTGTGACCTGTCCTTACCCATCCCTCCTCCTCATCTCTTTCAGCTCCAAATTTAGTAGCAGGATCAGATACTAGAATGATACCATTGAAGTCTTGTTTGTTCCTAGACTGTTACTTGGGGTGTAGTATACACATACACACACACACACAAACATGCACACATACACATATACAATACAAAACACAAAACTCATAATACCTATATAATATATATTATGAGATATACACACATATACATGTCATATAATATGTGCATTAAATTATAAATATATATCTATACTATACAATATAAGAAATACATACATTTTATATATATATATATATATATATATATATATATATATATATACACACACACACAAGTAATCACACACATATATTCAGTTTGTATCCAGAAATATAAATGTGTACATAAACATATGTACACATATAAGTACATATACACAAATATGTGTCTATCTATTCATCCATTCCTCTATCTATCTATGTATCTCTCTATCTCTATCAATGTTTATTTGTGTCTGTTTATCTACCTATCGGTCTGTGTTTATATATCTGTCTCTGTCTACTTTTCTATTTGTCTGTCTGTTTACCTATCTGTCTGCCTTTCTGTCTATCTCTATCGCTATCGATGTTTGTGTGTGTGTCTGTCTGTCTCTATCTACCTTTCTATCTGTCTATCTGTCTGCCTGCCTTTCTGTCTATCTCTCTCTCTGTCTGATTATCTATATTTGTCTACAAGTTGATCCTTATCCTTAAAGGAATAAAAGCTTCTTGAGGACAGGTCTTATTTTGATTTTGCTTTGGCATCCTCACCCCCTGTTTGTTGAACTGAATTTGTCAATAAGCTCATATTATGTTAAAGATGGCATACAGTGGATAGAATGCTAGACTGGAGGTAAGAAGATGTCTTCCTGAATTCACATCTGGTCTCAGTCACTTACTACCCATGTGGCTCTGGGCAAGTCACTTAACCCTGTATACCTCAGTTTCCTCATCTGTAAAGTGAGCTGGAGAAGCGAATGGTATATCACTTTGGTATTTTTGCCAAGAAAACTTCCAAATGAAGTCACAGAAAGTCAAGCAGGACTGAATAATGACTAAACAACAAAAAGGTTTATTTTAAGAGGACACTGATACTGTGGTTATTATAAGCACAATAATATGCACAACAAATAATTATATCTGTGGTATTCCAGTACATAAAGCACATCGCTATCAGCTTCTGCCTCTCAGAGTTGTTGTAAAGATAAAATGAGTATGATATTTGTAAATATTGGTTAGTTGATTAGTCATGTCCAACTCTTCATGACCCCATTTGAGTTTAAGTAATTTTCTTTTTCCTTCTCCAGTTAATTTTACAGATGAAGAAACTGAGGCAATCAAGGTTCAGTGACTTGCCTTGAGTCACACAGCTAAAAAGTGTTTCAGGCTGGATTTGAACTCACATCATCCTGATTCCAGGGCCAGCGCAGTATCCAATTTCTATAACGTACTTTGCAAATCTCCAAGCTCTCTATAAAGGTATTTTATTACAACTAATAAAATAGTTGTTACTATTGCTGCTACTATTAAAATTTAAGTTTTTTAAGAAGTTTATAAAATGCCTTCCTTAAAACAACTTTGGGAGATAGATGGTGGAACTATTATTATCCTAATTACAGATTGAGAATCAGAGAGATTGACTTGTCCAAGGTACTATAGCTAATAAATGTCAGAGTCAAGATTTAATTCCTGGCAGATTTAGAAGACTTCAGGTCTGAATCCAAATCTGGCCTCAGATACTGACTTGCTATGTGATCCTGGGCAAGTGCTTAATTTCTATTTGGTTTTGTTTCCTCAATTGTAAAATGAGGATCATAACAGCATGTACCCGCCAGAGTTCTTATAAGATTTAATGAAATAATATTGTAAAGCCCTTGTTATGTTTCTGGTACACATATAAATGCTTATTTCTTTTTTCCCTGCCCTCTTCTTACTCTACTATAGTGGAATGCTTTTCTCATGAATTAAATTAGTCATGTCATGCTTTATTTTCTGGGAGCTGGGATATCTATCTTAGGGTTAATGGTAACAGAGGAAGTTACTGATGTCTTGAAAAACTATTGTCCTTAAGAGGTTGCATCTATAGCAATCTAAATTAATTTTCTTTCTTTCTTCCTTTTTCTCTTCCTCCTTTTCTTCCCCTCCCCATCATTTCTGTAGTAAGTTATTTGATTTGACTTTGAATCCTTTCAAGAAACCATTCAGTAACCACACTTTGAATTCTAGTCTTTTTATTTTCTATCCATCCATCATCAGTGCTGAATAAACCACTTTGGGGAGAACCATACTTGGTTTTCAGAAAAGGAAAGAACAATTACGCCATTATCCCTTCTCCACCCCTCTCCCCTATTTCTTTTCCTCCTTTTTCCTTTCTTCCTTCCCATTGTAAAAAAAAAAAAAAAGTTTACAAAAGTAATACAAAGAAATTCAGAAGAAGCAAAATCCAAGGACTCAGAAAATAAATCTGTGGTTTATATATAAATACACAAAGTATGGAAAGCAGGAAAAGTGAATCTCAATGCAAAGAAGCAAATTGAACCTTCGGGCTATTATTGAGACCAGATAGGATGTTCTCCAATACTAGAATTTTTCTGTCACTTCTTGAAAGAATGACATGGGGGGCAGCTACATAGTGCAGTGGATAAAGCACCAGCCCTGAAATCAGGAGGACCTGAATTCAAATATGATCTCAGACAATTAATACTTCTTAGCTGTGTGGACCTGGGCAAGTCACTTAACCCCAATTGCCTCAGCCAAGAAAAAAATAAAAAGAATGACATGGAGTAGCACAATGCAGACCACAGTGGCTGCAGAAACAAAAACAAGATTGTTCAAAAGGAGATAGAATACATTGACTTATGAAAATATACTCAAGCGATGAAATCTAGAGTGAGGAAGATAAAGAGCATTTAATGAAGATTGATAGAATCAGAAAAAAGGGAAATATTGTCAATGAATACCTCAATAGGCATTCCTGATCTATTCCTGATGTGTTCAGGAGAAAAATCTTAAACCTAATACTCAGAAGCATGATAGAGTAGTGATGAGAGACCATTTACTCAGGGAGTCCCTGGAACATTATCTTTTCTGTGAACTGAACAGCTGCTGATGTTTGACTTCCTAATGTTAACCATTTTTCAAAGGGTAAAGGAACCAATCAGGAGAACTATGATTCTGAATTCTGAACCTGAGAAGGAAAAACTGGTTGCTAAAGTTGAAATGATAGAAACTGGGGGAAGAAGAGACTACACTATCTTCACATTTGAGGCCGAGAAAGAAGGAAATTGGGTATAGTTGGAGCTGTATCCCAGAATTTTGGAGAACAAATTTCAAAGAGTTCAGAAAAATGATAAGTAAAATCCTGTGGAATAAAATTCTATACCTCAGGAGAAAATGGGAAACGTAAGAATGCTATTCTTAAAGACTCAAAGTTCATGAGTAGGTAAAGCAAATATAATAAAAAATGACAATTTTACCTAAATTATTTATTTCATTACCATCCCAACTAAATTATTACAAATTACCTTACTGAGTTGAAAAAAAAAACAATGACAAAGTTCAACAGGGAGAAGAAAAGGGCAGGAACTTCAAAGAAACTAGGGGAGAAAAGATGTAAATGAAGAGATTCAGCAATATCAGCTTTAAACTAATTATAAGATAAGAGCATTGTTGAAGTACAAAATGGAGAACTGATTAGCTTAAATTAACATTTTCTTGTATAAATAAAACTGTGCAGACAAGAATAGAAGGAATACAGATAATTGGGGGAAAACTTGCATAGCCAATCTCTCAGATCTGATTGAGTTGGAATATTGCTGTGGTATAGGAAATGATGAGCTGATTGATTCAGAAAAAGATGACAAGTGGAAATAAACATAGTAGGGTCTTATATATATTGTGAGTATATATGTGTAGGTTATAGATGTCTAAATATATGTATATACATTTGTGCTTCTTTGGTGGGAGGAGATAAAGTAAAGGGGGAAATGAAAGAAAAAGTATACTGCAGAGAGCAAAAGAAAACTTATAAGGAAGCAAAAAAAAAAATAGCTGGGCAGCTTTGAAAACAATGTGTAGTATGTATTATATAGCTTTTCTTGAAATGTAACTTTATTATTTAAATTGAATCTTCTATGTTTTGCTGTATATATATTTTTTCTTTTGTTGTTTTGTTTTTAAGATTGAAATTAAAAAAAAAGACTCAAGAAAAATAATTTTATTGGAGAAGAAAAGTGGTAGTTATCTAAAAAGATATGAACAGAAGGCCATGAATCAAACTAGATCTTAAAGAGATGTACAGAAAATGAAAGCAAGGGCAGGTAATAAAAAATGATAATAAACTAAGGCTTGGTCTTGTAAGAATAGGAGTTAAGGGCTAACGTTTAGTATATTCTGAGGCTGGTAAGGAATACTAAGGACAATGATAAAAAAGACTTCCTTTTTTTTTTTTTTTTTTGGAAAGGTTATATTGGATAAAAAAAAAAAAAGAAGATTAAAGAAAGAATAGGACTACTTCTCAGTCCTCAGTGGATGTAACAATGATAATTGACAACAGAGGGAAGAATTTCTCACTTCTTTTCTCTTCCAAAGAGAATACTCTTTGAACTTTAATGAACAGAACAAAAATGGTAAATGGGAAACTGGTAACTCATACACATAGAGGGATAATAAGGGAGCATTTAGTTTCCACCACATCTTGAAAAGAAACTTGTAAATAGAATTGTTGAAGAATGATTCAAAAGATCTTGAATAATGGAAGAAGTTCTTCAGGACGGTTGCCTTTATTTTCAAAAGAGGAAAGAATGAAATATATTAACTACAGGCCAGTGAATTGGATTTTGTTTCCTGGAAAAGTGTAGGGTGGTTTAAGGCAGGGAAAATTTATTGCTGTGTGCATTTTCATGTTGAAGGGTTAGAATTGCAATTGAGAACTAATGATGTGAAAATGGAAAAAGATATTTTGCAATGGCTCCCTAGTCTTTTAGTGCTTGCCTTTCCCAATTCCTAAATTTGCAGGGGAGATTCAGAGAATCTTACCAGGTTGAGGAAAACCATATTGCTTTTGATTCCTTTGCTGTTTTTGCAGTGTAGGTCTGTGACATGATTTGAGGGGAAGTATAGGCAGATGATATGGAAATGAGAAAGGCAACCAAATCTGAAAGGAAAGTAACAGAGTTGTGACTTCTAACCTGCTAGCAGAAGAGTATTTCAAAAACAAAAAATGCTGATGGGCTCCAATTAATTAGTTGGCTCATCTGGGTTTGGCTTTGGATGGTGACAGACTCTCCATACATGTGTCCTGTTTTTATATCCTTGTATCCATGTGTGCTGGCCACAAATATTCTTTATGTGATTGACTCTCCATGCTTGAATCTACAGTATTTGCTCTTTCCAGCAATGTTGGGAGTATTTGAGGGAGACTATTCCTCAAATTTAAGAGGAAAATGTTCTACTTTACTTTTCTTAAAATGCTACGTAATTGTAAATGCCTTTGCTTGGCGCTAATTGTGCCTTTTGACTAACTAGTGAAAGCAAACATATTTATTAGGACTCTTGAAATATGTTTTTTTTTTAAGTGGAAGCTAAACTGCAGTATATCTGGAACTTAAATTCAAACTTTTTAGGATGAAGGAATAAGCTAGTGCTACATCTAGAAATTAGTATTATAGAAATGATTAATGAAATAAAATTAATAATAAAATAATAAATATTGTGGGAATTATAAACAAAATAATAATAGAAAAGGAAATAGTAATTAAAATGAGGTAGCGTGCTCTTATCAAGCATATATCACAGTGCTGGACTAACTTCATTTTCTTTTTTTGACATTTTTAACCTTATTCCTTTTTAGGTCAAAGATGTGATTTATCTAGATTTTAGCAAACCATTTAATAAATGCTAATGAGATTTTTGTGGAAAATATGTAGATATATGGATTTGAAGATAATATAGTTATCCCTTCCTCATTGCAACTTTCCCCATCATGGTTTTGATATATCATGGCTTGGCATAAAAAATTAAATGGGATGTTATGCCCCAATTTTCATCTGAACTGGAAACAGGGCTAAACCAGAGAATCACAAATTTAGATAGAAATACACCAAACTCATTGTGTAGACCAAAAATGTAAGCCTGATACTTTAAAAAAAATTCTTTATTTATTTTTAGGGTGATTGGTGGAGGGCATGGATTTACAAAGGGATACAAGTAGAAATGTATGTGATATGAAAAGAAAATATTTAAACAAAAATAAAGAACAATTTAAATAGCAAAAAAAGAAGAAATGACAATTTTTGGAAGTTTTGAGGAAATTGTAGATGATAGAAAAAGTTTAGAAACTCAGAAATGCATAAAATATTGTATAATGTTAGCATATTTTATCTTTTTATACCACAATAATTCAGACTTCATCTCTGGTACAAAGGAATGACCAAATAATTTTATGTGGATTTTTCAGATCACGGGTGTACCACATCTTTGACCCCCATGATATGGAAGGTATAATTGTAAATTAAATGAATTTGGGAAAAGTTGAACAGCCAGCCTCAAAGAGTAGCCAATACTGGTTTGAAGCAAACTTGGAGGAAGAATCTCTAAATGAACATGCTAGTAATCTTTGCTTAGGTTATGATATTTAACATTTCTATTGTTGATCAAGGGCAGAGATAATATGCTAATCAGATTTGTAAATGAGACAAAGATTAGAGGAATAGCTAACTTGTAAAAATCAACTTCATGCAAAGAAGATAGATAATTTGGGGGAAAAAATCTTTTTTTTTCTTTACTCAACCACAAGCTTGATAGGTAACATTTATAGATTGCCTTAAAGTTTTCAAAGCATCTTAGATATATTTTCTCATTTGATCCTCACAATAACCCTGAGAGGTAGGTGCTATTATTATTCCCATTTTACAGAAGAGCAAAGTGAGGCTGAGATAGTCACCTGGCTAGAATTTGAGGTATTATTTGAACTCATATCTTTCCAATTCTAAAGTCCAGCAGTCTATTCATTATACCACCTACCTGTCCCAATGAGTCAACAGTAGGATATAACACCACCAAAAGCTATCTGGCAGGGCTGTTATCAACATCAAAGGAGATAATAATTTTAAAGCAATAACACTGTGTCTGGCACAAAATAAGCTTGATATAAATGTTAGCTATTATTATTACCATAGGCTGCATAATATCCAAAAGCAGAAGGTGATAACCTTATTGAACTTTGCCCTGGTCAGAATAGATCTACATTACAGAGTTTGGTTCTAGATATGCAGTTTTTCAGGACATTAATAAGGGGAGGATGACTAGGGAACTGGATTATCTCAATAGAGTTTTTGTGCCCTATAAGGATCACCTGAAGGCATCAGGTTAACTCAGAAAAGAGAAATCTTGGAGGGTCATAATAGTTGTCTTCAAATATCTGAAGGGAGATCATGTGGGAGAGGGTTAAGATTTAGGTAGGCTTGAGGAGCCAAGGGGATGTTACAGAGGCAGATTAGGAATGGATTTAAGGAGAGATGCTCCAACAATCAGAGATGACCGACAACAGTCATGATAGCTCAGAAGGTCTTGGGTTTCCTCTCATTGGATATCCTTGAGCAAAGGTTGGGTGGCCGTGGGCTGGGTATGTTGTAATAGGGATTCTTATTCCAGGATGTACTGGACTAGATGACCTCTGGGGTTCCATTCAGCTCTGAGATTGTGTGATTTCTTCATTACCAACGATGAGTACATCATTGTACACACAGTTCTGTGGTGGAGGGAGTAGCAGGGGGATAGTAGGAATTATCAGCAACTTTCTGAAGTAGTACTAAATTTGTAGCACAAGGACTGTTGTTGCAAGACAACTTTCTTCATACTTCCTCTTTTTCTATCCACTTCCTTCATCTCCATGTCCTTGTGCAAGTGCCTTGCAAAGCCACATTCTTTTGTAATCACCCCCAACCAGTTATTTGTGTTGATTTATGAGAAACCATTCTTGACTTAGGAAGTCATAGATCCATAGTTGGAGGGGACCTCAGAGGTCAACTTGTGTAATTCTATGAATGAGGAAGCTTAGGATCAGGAAGACTTCATGATTTGCCAAAGGTCACATAAATTGTAAGAGTTAGCATTCAAAGCCAGATCCACTAAGAAAGATTTGAATTCAAATGTGATAATGGACTCAGTAGCTGTATGACTCTGGCCACATCACTCTGTCTACCTCAACTTTTCTCAACTGTAAAATGGGGCTCATCATGATGCTTACATTAGAGATTTGTTGTGAAGATAAAATGAGATGATATAAAGCATTTAGCACAGTGCCTGGCATATAGTTGGTGCTTAATAAGTGCTCTGTTTCTTAGCCTCATAGAAGGTTAATGTATTATGGAGGTTAAACCTGAAGATGAAAATGCTCTGGGGTTACATTTCCTCTTCTTGGCCATAACAACAAAGGATCTTGGTAAAGTAGAATGGGAGAATATGAAAATGGACCTGTTTCTTTTTCTGTGTACACTGAAAATGTTTAAATTGAGAATTTTTAAGGTCATTTCAGCTCTAACTCCTGTGATCAGATTTTAACAAAACATGAACTCTGAGGTGCATTTCCATTAAATGAAGAATTTTCTCAGAGCTACACAAGTTTGCCCTGAGCTTTTTGGAAATATAAGTAGCTCAAATTTACATAAGACTGTAAGGTTTACAAAGAATTTCTTTACCACCCTGTGAAAAAACTCACTGTGGAAGTATGCTCATGCCCATTTTCAAAGTGGGAAAATTGAGGCATGGAGGTCATATGACTTAGTCATGGTTATACAGCTAGTAAATGACAGGGTTGTACTTGAAATCAGACATTCTGATTCTTTTTTTTCTCTGCAAATCTAATTTATTTGAAGAAACAAAATAAGCAAAAAGAAAAACAGAAAAGCAATACAAAACAAAATGTAACAGAACAAAAGACAATATTATCATGTACCCAGCAGATCATCAGAGTCAAAATATATGATAAAATACCAATTTTAAAAAGTGTATATATATATATATTTATGTCTATTAGTAGAAGAAATTATATTCATGTGTGTCCATCTTTTTTTTTACTTCCTTGTAAATTATTCTTTTGATCTCTGCTATGTATCTTATTTACTTTATTCTTTTCACCCCCTTTCATCTCCTCCCACCCCCCAAGCAGGCTATAATTAAGAAAGGATATATTTATGTATACTTATGTAGATATATTAATACACATACATATAGATACACATAGACACACTCATATCTCCCTTTCATCCCTCTCACCATCCCAAGAAAACTACAGTTAAGAAAAGATATATTTATATTTACATATGTAGACATACATACATATACAAATTCACACACACACATTCCAGATACACATGTCTTTCCTATTCCTGCTGACTCTTTCATTAAATTCTGCTCCATAACTTGCTTACTATTACTTAATTTCCCCCAACCCAGGGATCCCTTCCTTTTCTTCTTCCATCATCCTTTACTTCCCCAGCCATCTATCCCTCTCCCTTGTTTCTTTATACATACATACATACATACATACATATATATATATATATATATATATATATATATATATATATATATATATATAAAATATATACTCACCATAACCAACTGAGCTAACCAATGAGGCAGACCTAATTGCTTTGACAAGGGAACATAACTGTGGATGACCAGTCTTGCTCTCTTCCTTTTCATCTCAGCCTTCTTACTTCTTTCAAGACCCAGCTAAAATCCACTTCATAGACCCAAATAGACTTAAAGAGGCATTGTCTTAAGAATAAGGGAGGTGATTGAATTCAGAAAGATGAGTCTTCAGTACTCCAGCTGCCCAACTCTACAATGAGAGATGCCTAAATAAAAAGCAAATTGAACCTTTGAATTTTTTTTTTCTGATGATTGATTCTAAATGTTTTTGCCAAAAATCAAGAAGGCAGAAGATCATACTCAGACCTAAGATTCTATGACAAGTCAAGGTCACCTTTTCCAATTGGAATCAGAAGAGAAGGAAACAAAACTAAACTAAACTAAACTAAAAATCTCGGCTCCAGAGAATCTGAACTTTTCTTTATAAAAGAATGATGTTTAAAATTGGATATGCTTGTCTTTGCTTTTTAGACTTTCTCAAGGATTGGCTGAAGAACTAAAGAAAGGAATGATGGGCACTATCCTCATACATTCAGGATGCTTGGTCTTAAGCAAAGGAGATATCTTAGCATTGTTCAGACTGTGAAATGAAAAATTCACCATGACTATAGAGAATCAAGAAGTGGGGGAATAATCTAGTATAAACTAGGGATGGAATTATTTATTTCTCCTGAATTTCACAGAGAAAAAACATCTAGATAAAGATCAGTTGGAAAAGTGGAGTCTGGCATCAGAAGAAACACTTTCACAGAGATTTTGTTTGTTTGGTAAATATTATGGAGCATCAAACACTTCTTCAGATGAGAGAACCAACATACTGAAATAATGAAAAAGAGATTGTCTTTTATGGTTATTTGGTGTCATTTTATTGATAATAACAAAAGATTGAGTTAGAAGACAGAAGACAGCAGAAGGGAATGATGACATACTGTGCACCTTCAAAGGATAGAAACAGTCACACAAGATGTTTAAAAAGATAAAGATGTTATAGGAAAACAAAGATGAAAGAATCACATTTACTTTTTTTCCCAGTTGATTTTGTAAATTATTTTCATGGCAGTTGAATTAGATCCATTTAATTTTTTTAGAGAGTTTGCCGAGATTTACTGGGGTTCCTTATTGGGGGCAGAATGACAACATGATAGTGGTCATGAAAATGACACATAGTTTGAAGTACCCACAGATCACATGCCCACATTATGGGACTCAGATGAAAATTCAGACAAAAGAGAAGTCTGAGATGAAGGAAAATCTTACCTTTCTGGACAACATGACTCCAGCAGTTCCCTTTTGGAAACTCAACTCTGATCACTTCCCTTTATCAACAGTATTGCTTCTTACAGCGGCACTGCTGGCAGCAGCATTCCCACAGCCACAACCACTGCCATAGGAGCAGGTGCAATGGCAGCATATGACGACGGGACTGCAGAAGTCACAGCAAGAGGGGCAGCAAGGTGAGCAGCAGGTAAACCCGCCACAGCCGCCACAGCTATTGCGACAGCTTCTTCTACAGTCACAGCAACCCATAGTATCAGTACAGAGAGTTTAGATGAGGTGAGAAGGGAGGATTCAGGAGAGGTTAGTGAACTTTGATGCTCTCCTTCTCCAGGCTAACCTTTAGTGCCTCCCGGGGAGACTTGGCTCAGGACACAGGCCGCTTTCTTGTTGTTGAATCAGAGTTTCATGAAAGATCTTAATTTTCTTGTTGACTTCTTTACTTGATGTCTTCAGCCCATTAAAGTGCTCATTGTAGGTTTTTTTTCTTCTATTTAAAAATCACATTAGGGAGAACTAAAAACGAGTATAATATCACATGAGAAACTCACATTTCTTCTATAATAGCGCCTTGACTTGGTTTGTGGATAGTTAGATGCAAATTTTTCCCATATCCTTTTCCACATCTTCCTAAAATGATAAAGATTTTCTCTCTATGGGTGTCCAAAACAAATACTACAAACTAGACAAATTTTCCTGAAGTAGGAAAAAAAAATATGTAAAAACCCTTTATTAAAGAAAGTCCTTCCAAACTTTGCAAATGTCATATTACTTCAGGTTTCAGACATGAGTAAATCATAATTCTGTTCCTGTCTGTTCTTGCCTAGTATTTTTTTTATCTGAAAACTGAAAATCAACTTTTTGTCTGGTGTACAAATTTTATGACATTATCTTCAAAAAGCAGTTACAGTATTCACTCCTGAAAGCTAGTCCTCATTAAGACTCCTGAATTATCTACAACCATAAGCATGACAGAGAGCCTAAAAAGGATTACTTCTTTAGGTTGAGATAATTAAAATTCTAGATGATATTATATCAGTGCTTCCTAATGAATTCTACTTGAAAAATTAGACCTCAAATTTGGTCCAGTGTGTGCCAAGAATGTCCTTCCATTCACATTTGTCCCCTATTTCATCATATTGATATATCTGAAAATAAGAAATTTCTTTTGAAACTCAGCAAAATTCAAGGTGACTTCAGTTTCTGCCAGAGGATCCTTGTGTTATGACTTAACTGTGATTTTAGGGTATATCGGCCAATATGTGAGAAGGAAGCATATTCTCAGCATCCATTTCATTTTTTGAAGATTTCATTAAAATCACCATAAGTACAAAAAAACCCCACCGCAAATATTTTGGATTAATGTAATGCCAGAGAAACTGAGGCAAGATAGAGATCAGAGAATTTTTAATATTTTATTTGGGTTTCTGAGAGGGAGAGATTTTCTGGTTCCAAAAGAATCCATTTTTGATCCCAGGGCTGAATGAGATTTTCATCTCAAAGAATCCAGCAACCAATGTGAATTCCCCATGATATATATATGGCTCTAAGCTTGGATAGAAACAGGGGGTAGTGATGTCCAAACTCTGGTGAGTGAGAATCTCTAAGAAGGGACCATCAGTCCTGTTCTGGAAGGTTGGAGGGGTAGGACCATAAATTCTTACTAATTGGGAGGACTTAAGAGGTGTCCAACTAGAGCCAGGAAGTCTGTGATTTAGAGATACCAATTAGGTATCTGAGATAAGACATCTGGAGTTTTATCTTTTGGAATGCCAGATAACAGCCCTAATTATCTCAGTTCTAATGAGCAGAAAAGAGGGGTTGCAACCAAGGGGACTGAGGCAGAACAATTTAGGGAAACTGAGGCAGAACAATTAGGGAACTGTGGCACAACATTAGCTTGAGTTCCAACTCACCAGATATAAATTAAAATGGTCCTAGTGATGAGAATACCATATTAGAGGTCAGGTGACAGATTGTCTTACACATTATTTAGTTATCATTTAATGATTCACTGAATTGCTTAATCAACATGACCATGTGGAATAATGTTTTA
This sequence comes from Sarcophilus harrisii, assembly GCF_902635505.1. Taxonomy (NCBI): domain Eukaryota; kingdom Metazoa; phylum Chordata; class Mammalia; order Dasyuromorphia; family Dasyuridae; genus Sarcophilus; species Sarcophilus harrisii. The sequence continues at coordinate 53,803,211 of NC_045428.1, read as the reverse complement.
GTTTCCAGATGAGCATAGTTTCCAGGTGTTGCCCACTATATAGGATAGAAATTGGTGTGGGAAAAGGCCTTAATGGATTGATGGTCCTTTTGCCCCAACAGTTGGACTAATGAGAGATAGTAAACACTTCCATTAGAGGGAGAATTTAGAGGTCATAGAGTCTCAGAGAAGAGTTTTAGTGGACCATATGCTTAGTATGGACCAGCAGTATATAACATGGTGACTAAAAAAACCCAAATAACCCAAAAAGTGGGGCACAGTTTTGAGAATAAGGGAAGCAATTATCTTGAGTATTGTGTTCATTGTTAGATTTCATATTTTAGGAAAGACAATTAAATTCTACCCACAGGTGGGCAAACAGGATAGTAAAGGAACTGAATATAATACCAAATCATTACTGGTGAAAGGAAATGTCGCTGATTAGCCTGAAGCAAAGACTTGGGGATATGGCTGTCTTCTTCAAGTATTTGTAGACTTTCTTGGATCCAGCAGGCAAAATTGGAACAATGGGGAAAAGTTGTAGCAAGGCAGATTTAAAGCTTGCATAAAGGCAAATTCAAATTAGAGTGATCTAAAAATAAAATGAGCTACCCTGTCTCTTCATTAAATATCTTCAAGTATAGGCTGTGTGGATAAATGCTGAGGATGCTATGGACAGGAAGGAGATTTCTTCCTACTCTGAGACTCCATGATTTCTAATGTCTTTGGGATTCCTACTGTAGATTATTGGATGCTGACAATAGACAGTCATCTCCTTGCTTTAGCCTGATCCTTTTGCCCCATCAATCCTCAGCCAATATTTGAATATTTTGAAAATCATCCTAAGAAGTATAAAGAAGAAAAGTTTTCACCTTTTAAAATAAGATGCTCAATCATGAAAATATCATCAATTTTTAAAATATTAATTAGCTTGTCAAATTGATCAAAATATCACCAGGGCCCCTAATTTGTATTCTAACAGTATGATTTATGTTGGCTTCCCTTACATTTAATCAATGTTGCTCCTTTTTTATCTTCCATCTTCATCCAAAAAGACAGACTTTAAAAGGTTAGCATTATGCACCAACTCTAATAAGCTGAAATTTAATAGAGGTGTAGAATTCAGTGAGGTCAAGACCTCAAAAGTACATGTTAATTGTTTGGCAAGAGTTTGGCTCACGGGTAAAGGATGAAAGAACAACAGCAGATTGTAAGCATATGTTTTAACAGCGTGAAATGATGGCCAAATCTGTTAGTGCCATCTCGGACCGACAAGCCAAACAAATATGATTGTTAAAATTCAGAAGTTTATAATATTCTTTATGATTTAGAAAAAAATCTCTGTGTTTTCTTTGGTTCTGAGTGCCATATGTTAGGAAGGACATTGACCAATTGGAGAGGTAGATTGATGGAACAGATTGAGATAGTCTTGGAGTTAGAAAGACCTTGATTCAAGCCCTTCACCTGTTCCATACTAGTTGGATGACTATACACATTTAGATTCTTAGTACCTTAGACAGCTCTATAAAACTATAGCTCACAGACATGTGAATGATTTGCATTGATGGATGATATTTCTACATTGAGAGTTATCTAAAGTGAAATCCCTGATACAGACAAAAACTAATTAGGTTAGAACTGGAGGAAAGGGAGGGCTAGAGATCAGGATTTGCAGCTGCTTTTCTTCTTTCATCCTTTCCTTCCTTCCTTCCTTCCTTCCTTCCTTCCTTCCTTCCTTCCTTCCTTCCTTCCTTCCTTCCCTCCTTCCTCCCTTTCTTCCCTCCCTTCCTGCCTTCCTGTATTCTTTCCTTCTTTCTCTTTCTCTTTTTCTCTGTTTTTGTCTCTTGATATATATAGATAATATAAATGCACACACACACACACACACACACACACACATATCCAGACTTGTGATTTCTTTAGTGTAGGGAGTCTCAATGGGGAAACATAATCTAATCTGCAATGTTTTTCTTTTTCTTTTTTCCCCTCTTTTTTCTTTTATATTTATATATTTTTTTCTTTTTAAAAATTATAACAGAAAAGGAATACATGGTAGAGGGCTGGAACTCTGAAAAAATGTACTTAAGATTCAGTATAGTTGGTGAGATAATAAATCTTTAGCTATTAATGTATTCATTCTAGTCAAGTATATATACTTAAGGTATGATGTGACATGATGGCTCTTCTGACAAGTTGGCACATGTTTAAGTGTGGTTGGGTGTGCTCTGTGTGAGGTAGTGATGTGATTGGACCGGAATATTTAAAGGAGTCACAGAGGACTCTTGCTCTCTTGGCAGAGGTGATCTCAGCTACAGAGAAGACTTCAGGCTCCAGACTCCAGAGGCCAGACTCCATGACCAACTACCTGTCTGCTCTCCTGCCTCCTTCACTTCACTCTCCCACTAAGCCCAAGGCCTCAGGCTTATCCCGAGGCCCACCAGAGACTTTACAATACACAACAAAATGAAAGAAAACAAAAGAGGACATTGTCATGTGTCTAGCAAAACATTAGGGAATATTCAAAATATATAGCAACAAATACCAGTTCAATAGAGTATATAAATAATAGTAGAAGAAATTATATTCCTAAGTGTCCATCTTTTCTTTTTTGTAAATTGTTCTTTTGTTGACCCAGTCTTCCCAGACTCAGACCCCAACTCAACAAATAGTCCAGGAAGTGAAAATCTTTGTGGTTCCTGCTGAGGTTCCAGTCATACCCAGTTAGTCCCAGGACTCCCCACTTGGTGTTTTGGGAGAACTAACCTGGAAGTATTTACACTTCACAAGAATAAATAATACCAGGCAGGGCCTTTTTTCAGATCTTCTGGGGTTATATCAGGAGAACCCCAGTTCTATCCCAAGTCTTTTTGAATTTTCACCAATCTGTGTTCACCCTGAGGCACAAATTTGTTCTATTTGTGGGGGAAATCTGGAAAGCTTGAAATTTACCAACCTATTTCTCCATCTTCCCAGAATTCTTCCTCTCTGACATCCCCAGGATTTGGAAAGGATTAGAAAGCACAAGAATGCCTTATCACCTTTCACCTGGACATATGCAATCTTCTCCAATTTTGCCTTCCTAACTAATTTTTTTTACCATTCTGATCCATATTCTACACAATTGAATTTTTCTTCTGCAAATGCAGGTTTGATCATGAGCACTATGTGCCCCTCCTCAGTAAACTCCACTGACTCACCATATATTATATATTAAATGTGTTAATCTACTTAAAGCTCTTTGCAAATATTCAAGGACTACATGAATGCTTTTTATTGCTATTATTATTATTATTTCTAGTATCAAAAATATTTTTTCTGGTATTTAAAGTTGACCACAACCTGACTCCTTCCTACTTTCCAATTTTCCTTTGTATCACTTCCTTCAACATACTCTTATGAGCCAACCACTCTGGCTTAATTTACTGTTCTTTATATGTGAAGCCTCTGTTGTAATGCTGGAGAAACTGAGATAAGACAGAGATAAGAGTTGTTAATATTTTAGTAGTGGAGAATTTGGACTAGCAAAGCCATACTAGCCATAGCCAGCTGGCTGGATTCTACTCGAATCAAAGTATCCAGCAATCAGACTTTTAAAGGACTCCAGCTATTAGGGAAATAAAGGCAAGGTGGGACCAGAGCACTGGATGAGTGGAAATTCCAAGAGGGACCATAACTTTTTTTTCCCTGAGGAATTAGGGTTAAGTGACTTGCCCAGGGTCACAACAGCTAGGAAGTATGAAGTGTCAGAGGCCAGATTTGAACTCAGGTCCTCCTGACTTCAGGACTGGTGCTCTATTTACTACACCACCTAGCTGCTCCCAAGAACCATAACGTTTTAATTCTGCTAAGCTAGGGGTCAAAAAGATGGTCTAGCAGGAAATAGGAAGTCTGGGCCCAAGAGATACCCAAGTATTTGAGATAACCATCTGGGTTTTTATGACTCTGGAATGCCAGATTGACCAGAGCTCCTCAACCCAAATTATCTCAGTCCCAATGGCCAGGAAATAGAGGTTGACACCAGGAAAACTGAGGCAGAACAATTCAGGGAAACTGAAGCAGAACACCGTCTGCCTCTGATCAGACATTCTTGCCCTTAACTAAACTTTCTTTAAAGGGACAAAGTCTTCTGTGTAAACTCTTGTGATAATTGACAACCTGGATCCAATCTATCTTTCTAGATTTTTTATCTTCCCCTCTCATCCCAGTTCTGAATTTGCTAATCTGGAATATACTCCCTCCTCATAGAGTCTTTCTTTTTCTTCAAGACATAGCTTAAACCTTCTATACAAGGTCTTTCTTAATTCCTCCAGCTGCCAGAGCTCTTCTTTTCTGCTTTGAATTTAGTCACCTTGTATTTGTGTTACGCCATGTCTATTTATAGTGAACTTGTTTTCACTGTTAGAATATAAGCTCCCTGAGAGTAAAAATTGTCTCATCTTTGATACTTCCAGTAGCTAGCACAGAGCTTGGAAAATAATAAGTTTTTAGTAAATGTTTGTCAATTGATTGATTGATCCCTTAGAAAGCAGTTGGCAACTCGCTGACCCATATGATATTTTTATGTAACTATGTCATTGAGGATTGAATTCATAGATTTATAAATCAAAGAAAGATTTTGTGGTACCTTTCTGTTTCTTTTGTCCTAGGTAACTAAATGTATTGTCTCTGACGTATGTTTTGCTTGGCATCTCCGTGTATGAAAAATGTAAACTCTTTCAGAGTTGAAACGGTATTTTTTCTTCATATTCCCTGCCCGTAGCTCAGTACCTGGCACAGAATATAAGCATTTAACACTAATTAATTGAAGACAAGTTGTATTGACAAGTCACAATTATGTTACAAAGTTATTCTGCCATCCAATCCTTTGTCAAAAACTAGAGCTATCTCCTTTCAAATCAAAAAGTATTTATCAAGTGCTGTGGGCTAGGCATGGTGGATAAAATAACAGAACTGAAATAATCCTTGTCCTCAAGGAGCTTACATTCAGATTCAAAATATTTGCAAGAAACTCCTGCATGTCTTGCTCCTTGGTTACCAGTCTCACCACAAAAATATGTGGTGGTTTTGATTTTGGCTTCTTGTTTTTGACAAAGCTCTTATTCATCCTATTGATTTACCACCACTACCACTACCACCACCCTCTCATCATCCTCATCCTCATCCTCATTCTTTATGGACTAAAGAAATCCTACAACATTTTGTTTTACCTGCCCTTCCTCAGATTCCAGCTTCTAGTTCAGTGACTTTCCCATATTATATGCTATCAATAAATCTGAATTATTGATTGATTGAGCAAGGATTTTGCCCACTGTCACTTAGCTTATGTGCCAGAACTAGTATCTGGATGAGGATCTTTTGATTCTAAGTAGATGTAAATAAGTCCTCTACACTAGGGGCAGAAAATGGATCTGTGTATAAAGTGCACTGGAAGTAGTATACTGACAGTTTTAAAATATGAAGTTATCTATATTTTATTGAATGTCTATTTATTTTGTTAACTGTCTCCCAATTACATTTTAATCTGGTTTGGATAGTGCTTAGGGCTATTGTAGGCATGTTTGATACCTCTGCTACACCATAAAATCTTATAGATTTTTTTCCATAAAAATGATTCCTGATAAGACTTTAGTTGGTGACAATAGAATGGGGCAAAAATCATGAGGGCAGCACATAATGACTTGCGTGTCGGGCAATGGGCTCTAACCAAACAGATTAATCAGTCACAAACAGAAGCAGCATAGTTAATGCTAAATATGTATGTCAAATTGCATTGGTCTTTCCTCTCATTTAAGCTGAGTTATATCAGAGTATTTCAGAACGACCATCACTGCTGCTTTAAGGTGGTCCCAAACCCTCCTATCTATTACTTCTTTAGGGCACTGCATTAAGGCATGTCTGAATACAGAACTTGTGGGGTCCTTGGATTTTTCATTGACAAATGATTCGATATGTTTCTGCCAAAAGACTGGGAAGATGGAAAGTGCTGTTCGGGCCCAGGATCTTGTGATTTAATAAAGAAGGCTACATTATTCCAAATAGGGTCAGGAGGACAGCAGAAACATGCATCTCTAGGGAGAACTGTATTTCTTTTAAAAGTGTAGTTTTCAGGTTTGGGTAGCTTTTACCCTGCTGTGAGATTCCACTGGCTATTAGTTGAAGTGTCAAGGGAAGGAATTAAAAGCACTAGTTCCATAAATCCAGTTTGTTTGGCCCTAAATGGAGTTGACATTTTGGCATTGTTCACTGGGTAATGAAAAGCTCATTGTGGTTGTTTGGAAATAGTAAGCCATGCTGCTCTAAGAATTAAAATGGGCAAAGCATGAGGCTATTTTCTCTGTTAGAGCAGCAATAATACATCAGATAAAAATCAGCTTGGAAAAATGTCTGGCGTTAGAAAAATTGTTCTAACAAACAGGGATTCTTAAGTTTACTTGGTTGATGCTATGGAGCATAAAATATCCCTTTATTTGAGAAAGCAGACACACTGAATAAGGAAATGGAGATTATTTTTTATGATTATTTGTTTTATTTTATTGAGAATAACAAATGAATGACTAGGAAGGACATAACAGGCAAGCATGATAATGTACTACACACACTAAAAGAACAGAAATAATCATAGAAGAGCTAAGAGGATAAAGATTTCAGGGAATAAAAAGATTAAGGAATTATGATCTCCCCTGCCCTTCTCCCCTTCTTTTCCCCAGCTTGTGTGTTGTTTTCTAATAGTTTCTATGCATCTGAATCTCGATGTAACAGGGAGTTTGGTTTATATTGATATCAGGGTCTCTTAGGGTGGAATCAGAATATGATAATCTTGAAAAAAAGATACTGGAGTATCCACAGGCCATATGTCCATAGTACAGAATATTCAAATAGCAAATCAGAAGTATTCACATCCAAGAGGGGAAAAGTTCTTACCTTCTAGAAAGAGCTTCCCTAAGAACCCTCTCCTTCCCAGGAGTCTGACCCCTGATCCAGTTTGGAAATAGCCTTTCCCACAGGAGTAGTCATGGGAAAGGATGTTGTAGGAGTTGTCCCAGCAGCCAGAACATCAAGGGCAGCAGCTAGAACAGCAGGATCAACCTCTACAGTGGCCACAGATGCCATAACTCCCCAGTAACCCATAGAATTAGTACAAAGGGTTCTGATGAGATAAGGTGAGGAAAGAGAGGATTCAAGAGTGGAGGTTAAAGATCTCTATATAAGGTAGCCCTTATATACACTACATGACTATAAAAACTTAGAAAATCCTTTTGCAAAAAATCTCTTAATTCTCTCCATCTATTTCTTAAAGTCTGAAGCATCACAGTGCAGTCTATTTATGTATTTGCTGGCCTGAATGATGCATAAATGACTTTGTGTATATCAGAAAGGGAAGAGATTTTAGAAGCTTTTCTAGAGTCAGTTCTGATACAGGAGGGAAGAGGCACTATTAGGGATTATAGGATTACTGAGAGAGGGAGGGGAGTGTCAGAAAGTGGAATGAGGCATATCAGGAAGGCAGCCAGGAGTAGATAGAACTCTGGATCTACATTTAGGAAGACCTAAGTTCCCATGCAATCTTCCTAGTTGTGTGATCCCAGGCAAGTCACTTAATCTCTTTCAGTCTCAATTTCTTCTTCTGGAATATGAGAATAATAATAGTGCCTCTTTACCATCTCACACCTCTCAGATTAGCTAAGATAAAAGGAAAAGATAATCATAAATGTTGAGATGTGGGAAAACTTGAACATTAATGCATGTGAAATGACCCAACCATTCTGGCTAGCAATTTGGAACTATGCCCAAAGGGCTACAAAACTGTACATACCCTCTGACCCAGTCTGTATTCCAAGGAAATCATAAAGGAAGGGAAAGGAGCCACATGTGCAAAAATTTTTGTAGCAGCTCTTTGTGTGGTGGCAAAGAATTGGAAAATGAGTGGATGCCCATCAATTGGGAGATGATTGAAGAAGTTATGATATATGAAAGTAATGGAATATTATTGTTCTATTAAAAATGATGAGCAAGCTGATTTTAGAAAGGCCTCGAGAGATTTATATAAATTGATGCTGGGCAAAATAAGCAGAAACAGGAATACATTATACATATAACAATAAGAATGTGTGATGATCAACTATAACACACTTCATTCTTCTCAGTGGTTCAGTGACCAAGGCAATCCCAATAAACTCTGGATTGAAAATGCCATCCACATTTAGAGAGAGAACTATGGAGACAATGTAAATCAATACACGCTATGCTCCCTTCTTTTTTCTTTTTCTTATGTTTTATTCTTCTCTCATGGTTTTCTCTTTTGTTCTGGTTTTTCTTTCCCAACATGATTCATAAAGAAATATGTTTTTTTAAATACATGTATACCAATAAAAATGAATTAATTTAAAAATAATAGCACCTTCTTCACAGGACTGTGAAAGTTGAATGAGATAATATTTGTAAAGTGCTTTGCAAATTTTAAAGTGTTTTATAAATGCTGGTAACTATTATTATCTAACAATTCTGTGATTGAAATTGATGTGGTCAAATGATTGCCTCCCTTGTTTCCTCTCAAATTAACTGCCAGTGAGCTTCTCTCTTTAGCATAAGAACTACTCTATAGTGTAGATGCCCAGTAGGACTTTTCTTGCATTGCTGCAGAGTTGGGTTCAGGCAGTCCTTGAGCCTTGAGTCCTGGAGCCAATGGCATCCAGGGATCTTGACTTGAGGATATATATTATCACAGTGGGTACTTCTCCCACTCCCACAAATTATGACTCATAATTTCAGATGACATCTAACAGTTTCTGTGGCAGAAAAATCCATCATATTGTGGATTTCCTGGTTTGTGAGTAAGCATCTGAATTAGTTCTCTGTGTACAATCAAGCTACCAAAACATTAGAACAAAAGACAAAATCAGCATTAAATTGGAAGTAAAGATAAAGATGAGAAGAGGATGACTGATGCACTCAGAAACTGCCTGACACCATATTGTCAGTAGGAAGATAATAATAACAATTCACATTTATATACTATTAACTAAACTTAACTTAGACTATTATATTATTCTATGCCAGACCCTGTGCTAAGTACTTTACAATTATTGTCTCTATTATCTCATTTGATCCTTGCAGCCACTTTGGGAAGGAGGTGTTCTTTTTTTTATCCCCATTTTACAGATGAGGAAACTGAGGCATACAGCAATTAAGGATCTTAACCAGAGTCAGGTCATATTTAAACTCAGATTTTCATAACTGTGGGTCAGGGGCTCTAACCACTGTGCACCTAGCTGCCTAATAATATTAAATAGAATTCTCAAACCAGCCATTTCATACTTCTTTGTATGTTTTAAACTCCTCCTGCAAACCAGCCCTTATGTTAAAGTATGTGTGTGTGTGTGTGTGTGTGTGTGTGTGTATGTGTGTGTGTGAATCAAAAAGAAAAATGGGTCCAAGTAAAATATAAGATGAAGAAGATTGGTCTTTGGTTCCCTGTTGTATGCCCTTCCCTCCCATTCCCCCCAGTTCCTAATAAGTCCCTCTCTTGGTTGCCCAAATAATTTAATGTTTTCTTTTGTTTTTCCATATCAAAAAGAAGTGACCCAATACTCATTCCCATATAGATATCATTATTTGTTCATAGTAGCTATTCTTCCAGAGGACAATTATATATCTACAAGCCAACAAGGAAATGATGCTGTGGAGATAAATGATTGCAGCCTCTGGAATTAGGGAAGGGGAGACAATTTTGAAGGTTGTTCTTTGGGGAGGAATGTTTCAAGGTCCCAGCAGTGATAACAAATCTGACTTTGGACAAGGCCCCTCCTAATCCCTGACAAACATAAATCAGGATGTGGAAATCATAAGACCACAGAAATTAGAATGAGAAAGAATGTTCGAAGTCATCTAATTCAGGAATTTTTGATATTTTTTTTTTTGCATCGTGGAGCTTTGGGACTCTGGTGAAGCTTAGGGATCCTTTCTCATAGCTTGCATTTAAATAGTGCTTTAATGTTTTTAGGAGCATTTAACAAATAACACATTTTATCCTCAAAGCAATCCTGGGAGGCAGGCGCTATTACCTCTTTTGTATGGATAAGGAAACTGAGCCAGGCAGAAGTTAAGTGTTTGTCCAGTGTAGTTCAGGTCATAAGTGTCTGAGTCATTCAGAGAAACTGTCAAATGCTTTGATGAAGTCCAGATATATTATGTCAATGGCATTCTTTTGATAAACAGATTAAGAAGGGAAATGAAATTAGTCTGCCATGCTCTGGCCTTGACAAGGTTCTGCTAGCTCTTAGGGATCAATTCATTTTCTAAATGCTTACAAATTATCTCCTTTAACACAAAGTCAAGCTGACTGGATTGTGGTTTAATGACTCCATCATGCTTTTTGGGGGGGAGAATTGGGGGAAATTGAGGAAGCAGGTTTCCATTATGCTATTTTCCTCCCCATTCTTTAAAAAACACTAGCTTTGATTAATACAATATGTAACTTACAGGGTCATTCTCCAACATTATATCCACACAAATATTAAGGTCATGGAAGATTCCTGGATAAATGCAAGTGTAGACATAACTTTGTTCTGACCATCAGCATCGAATAAAAGGATTAAAAAGGAAGAGAGATATCTTGTCTAAGTTGTTCTTGACTGCCAAGGAATATTAACTTGTCTGAGGTTCTCCAGATCCTCCTGTTTGTGGGAGAGTGCTGAGTGCATCAGACCCCACAATATTACTTATCCTATAGATGAAATTTATAAACACTTAAAATAATACACATAGGCAGATTCAAGGAGATGAAAAAACTCTCCATAAACTATCATCTGGAGGATGTGCTAGAATTAACCAGGGAACTTGCTGAGTTAGTCTATTAGCATAAATAACTTTAAAATCTACTACAGATAGAGAGTGATTTGAACTTAGAATGTAAGAAGAGATGAGTAAACTGCCACTTTTTAGTTTTGCTGAGAAGCTAGTGTTTAAATCATTTAGACAGTTGGGTGGCACAATAGATGGAGTATTAGACTTGGGAATCAGGATGATTTGAATTTAAAACCTGTGCCAGTTACTTACTAGTTGTGTGAAATCTGGGAAAGTCACTTATTCTTTTTTTTTTTTTTACCTCAGTTTCTTCATCTATAAAATGGGGATAAAAATTGTACCTACCTCAGAGGTTGTTTGTGAGGATCAAAGAAGAGAACACAAATTAAGTGCTTTGCATAAGTACTTGAAGTGCTATGATTAAGTAACAATTTTGTTGTTCATTATTATCACTGATGTGCAAGCTTTCTGCTTCTTGTTTGATCCGGTTTGCATTTGCTTTGTGTTGGACTTCTTGTGACTACAGATATCGTTTTTCAGTCACCGTTGATTCTTCAAGACCTCATGACCCCATTGGGGGTTTTCTTGACAGAAATGCTGCATTAGTTTGCCATTTCCATTCATTTTACAGATGAGGAAACTGAGGCAAACAGGATAAAATAAATTGGCCAGTTTTGCATAACTAATAAGTTTCTGAGGCTAGATTAAACTCAGAAAAATGAATCTTCCCAACTCCAGGCATTATAGCTGCCCTTTTTCTATATATAGATAGCTATACATTTTCTACATCCTTTTTTGGGGACTTCCCACTAGTGTTTGAATTCTTTACTTCTCTGCCCTCTGCAGTCAACTTTTTGACTAGTATTAATTTTGTTTTTCCCCGTTAAGGCAATTGGAGTTAAGTGACTTGCTCAGAGTCACACAGCTAGGAAGTATTAAGTGTCTGAGGCCACATTGAACTCAGGTCCTTCTCCTGACTTCAGGGCTGGTGCTCTGTCCTGGTGTTAGTTTTTAAAATTTTGTTCTTTATACTGGTTGATTCTTCAAATCACCTTCACCTTTTAGTTTCTATTGCTGATAAAGGGAATTTAGAATTTATGTTACACCTTTCTCTTCCATTCCTTTCCACACACATTTTTTTTTTGGTGGTCTTTAATCAGGCCAAATGGCATCTGAGATTTCTATTGTATATAACATCAAGAGGCTGATGTCATATTCCAATTTCTCTACACCCAGAATAAATTACTCTCTAAAGTGTTTCTGCTGTGATAATGCTTGCTGTGGTCCTTAGGGCTATCCTTTGATAGTTCCACCTTTGCTCCGATGTCATGGCAATTTTTTTTTTTTTTTACAGATCCTAAAGTACTGTTGCATTCTTGGCCAAACACTATGGGGGAATGTTTTTGTTTATGATGGTTAGAGCAGATACTGCCTTCTTAGAAATGCTCTGTTTCAGGGTAGCCTAACAAGAAGAATATGGCCATCCAAGGATAAACAGAAATGGAGGAGAAGAAACTGCTCCAATCTTTGAGAATAATAGAGATAGATTAGCGCTTGTCATTTAGTTGTTTCTGATTCTTCATGACATCTTGTAGGATTTTCTTGGCAAAGATACTGGAGTGGTTTGCCATTTCATTTTCCAGCTCATTTTATGGATGAGGAAACAAGCAAATAGGATAAAGTGACTTACTTGGGGGCATAGTTAATAAATATCAGAAGCCAGATTTGAATTCAGATCCTTGTGATTCCAGATGTGGTGCTTTATCTAACATGTCCGAACAGGATGGAATACATAGCTACTAGAATAAATATTTTCATGATTAAGTATCAGGTAAATGGTTAGCAAGGTCTGTTAGTTAACTTTTTTTTAAAATTTTTATCAGAAGCTCTTCCTCCCCCTCCCCATGAAAATAAAAGTTAGAATTTTGCATTTTATAATCAGAAGGAAATTATAGATCATTTAGTTTCATACCTTCATTTTTTAGATAAGAAAACTGAAAATCAGAGAGGTTAAGGAACTTATCTGCTTTTACATGGGTGGCAAAGAGCAGATTCCAGAATCAAGTCCAGTCTTTCAGATTCTAAATCCAGCATGATCCCTACTAAGCCTGATTAATGATTCCTTTCATTTGTTTTGTGCCATATGTGCTGCATAAATTTCTAAATGTGAGTCGTCCCACCCTCTTCTGCCTTAAAAAATTCTGGGTCCAGAACATTGTAAACAACCTCATGAGCCAACGATCTATTTGAGTGTTATCTTTCAAATAATAAACACTTCCCCTCTAATTTTTTTGTCTTTCAAGGGCCAATGGAAAGATCTGGGATTATAATCCCTGCCATACACAGGTCCTTTCTCTTATACACATTTCCAATCTATTGCTAAATCTTATTGTTTTTATAGTACAACATCATTTGTACAATCTTCTCTCTCTCATACAGTCCCAAATCTAGCATATTCCTCATTCTCTCTCACCTGAACTATTATAATAGTTTACTAAACAACTGGTCTAGTGATTCAATCTCCCTTCTCTAATTCTCTTCTCTTCACTTAGTTGCCAATATAATTTTTCTAAAGTATAATAATAATAACTAACATTAATTTAGTGCTTTAAAGTATTCAAAGCATCATATATTAATTCATTTGATTCTCATAATGGTTCTGTGAAGTAGGTACCATTGTGTTCCCATTTTTATAGATGAGGCAACTCTGACCAAGAGAGATTAAATGATTTTCCCAGAATCCCTCAACTAATAAATGTTTCTGAGGCAGTATTTGAATTCAATTCATCTTAATTCCAAATCATTGTACCACTAATTGTATGGGTGTGAATATGTCATAGTCCCTCGCTCACTCCCCATTCCTCCAGGATAAAATATCATCTCCTTTGTTGTCATTTAAAATTCTTCATAATAATTGCCCATGTTTAACCTATATTGGATTACTTGCTGTCTAGAGGATGGTTTGGGGGAAAGGAGGGAGAAAAATTTGGAACACCAGGTTTTACAGGGATGAATGTCAAAAATTATCTTTGCATATATATATTTTGAAAGTAAAAAGCTATTATTAAAAAAAGTTCTTTGTTAGCTGCCCTCTTTTTACCTTTCCAGTCTTCCTGTATTTTTCTCCCCTTTACATAATCTACAATCTACCTCTGTTAGTCCATTTCTAATTCCTTTTTTGATGTTGAGGCATTTGGGGTTGAATGAGTTGCCCAGAGTCACACTGCTAGTAAGTATCTGAAATCAAGTTTGAATTAAGATATTCCTGACTCCAGGGTTAATGTTCTATGTACTATACTATCTAGTTGCCCCTTTGATTTCTTAAACACAAAGATCCTTCTCCCATCCCCCTGTTTTTGTACTGCTTATCTATCATGCTTGTGATTCTTTTGAATTACTGAAATTACCTTGACTAATACTGTATACACCAACCAATCTCCCATTCCCCCATTCCTTTCTTAAAAACTGGATCGGATCTGAGGACTACAGAATGATTGCAACTGTTGTTTAAAAGTGATCCAGTCATTTCCAATTCATCATCATTTTCTAAGCAGTGAGAGATGCCTGAACAAAGAGCGGATAGAACCTCAGACTTTTCACTGATAAATGGATCTAGTTGTATTTGTCAAAAGGCAAGAAGGCAGAAGGTCCTCCTCAGAATTAGAACTTTGTGATTCAGTCAAAAAGGGTTACATTATTCCAAGTGGAGTAGGAAGAGAGCCAGAAAAATGCATCTCTCAGGAGCAGAACTACATTTCTTTCTTCCTTTTCTCTATTTTTTTTTTTTTAAAGTGAATCTTTTAGTTTTAGACATGACTCTTCTTGCTAGGACACTCATCCTGATGTTAGCTGATGGGGACAGGGAGGAAATAATAAGAACCTCAGATCCATAAATCCAAGCTCTTGTAACATAAGTGGATTTGACAGGTTGGCAGGGTTCAGTTTAGGTAATGAAATAATCACTTTAGTGAGAGAAAAATAAGAAGTAGGAGAATAAACTACTATAAACCAGACTACAATGGGCAGTGCTTACAATGCAGGGAGGGAAAGGGCTGAGATGTTTGCTCATGTTTTTAACAGAGATCTCATATCTAGAAAAAAATCATCTGGAAAAGATGAATCTGGCATTAAAAGAAAATACTTCGAAAAAACAGTGATTCATTAGCTGATTTAGTTGGTATTATGAGGCATAAAGAAGAGAGCAGACATGCAGAAATAAGAAAAAGGAGACTGGATTTGTAGTTCATTATCTGGTCCATTTTTATTGAAAATAACAAAAGAATCAGTAGGAAGATAGAAGAAAGCAAAAGGCAACAGTAATGTATTGTATATATTGAAAGGACAGAAACAGTGACAGAAAAGAGAATAACTATGCAATATAAAGTATTATAAAAATTAAGGAACCATGATCCTAGTTTTTGATACTTTTATGAATTACTTTCCAGTATTTGGTCAGTATCCATTTCTCATTTTTGAAAATTTGCTTTAGCTTTTACAGATGACAGGGACTTTTAGAAAGGTGGGTTGTTGCTATCAACATCTTTAAGTGAAAACATTCATAGCTTAGAGAACAGATTTTTTGACTTAGCAATCAGAGAGTGTAATGTTCTTTGTGGTTTTCTGGAGGTCTCTGAGCAGCCTTCATTTCAGTTGATTAATCACTACAAGAATAGCCAGGTGTGAAAGTTCAAAAGTCTTTATTGTCTCTTTCCCCTGGTGCTCAGCTAGTTTTCTGGTGGCCTTCAGAGGGGACTTGGTTTCAGTGGAGAAAATGCAGGAGGACAGGCCAGCCACCACAAGGCTGATGAAGATGGGAATGAATCTCTCTCTTTGGCTCCAAGAGCTTGTGCTTCAGCCTTCAGTCCGCTTGTCTTCCCTTTCTCTGAATCTGGCTCTTAGTCCCTGCTTATATGCTCTATACTGAGTATAAACCAATCATTATATCTCTAGGAAACCATTATTTGTTGTAAGATTAAATCAATCATCCTGAACTTAGAGAACTATTAATCACCACGCTAAATAGATAACCATTGTCTCATCAATTCCCCTGACTTAATACCTTGTAAGAATCCTTGTTTCAAGTTCAGAGTTCTGGCCCATAACAAGAGAGAAGTAGAAAAGCTGAGACAGAAGAAAGTCTTACTTTCATGCTAGGCATGTGCCCCCAGCATATCCTTTGTAACATTTGGCCCTGATCATCCCCTTCTAACAGCAGCATTGTTTCTTGCAGCAGCATTTCTGTGAGCAGCAGCCCTTGCCACAGCCACAGTTATACCTGCAAGAACTACAGCCGCCAGAGCCACAGCTACCAGAGCAGCAGGTGCTGCAGGAGCAGACAACTGTGGGCTACAGCAGCCTCCACAGCAGCCGCAGCAGCCTGGGCAGTAAGCAGAGAAACAGCCTACACCAGTTGGTACAGCAATGACGGCCACAGCTGCCACAGCCTCCACAGCACAACAGCCCATGGTGTCAGTACAAAAGCTTCAAGTGAGGTGAGGGGACTGAGGATAAGTGAGTGAAGTCTGATGCTCTCCTTCTGCAGGGCAGCCCTCATGTACCCTCCTGGGGAGACTTATCTGAAGACACAAGAAGTTCTTAGCCTCCATTGGACATTTACTTTCTTGTTCACTTCTTCATTTGATCTCTTTAACCTATTAGATGGCTTATTTTAGACTAGGAACTATTGGAGAGTTAGTCTTTCAAGATGGGGGTTTTCAAGGGAATCAAAGTCATCATGTGCTTCTCTAAGGCAATAGAAAGACCAAAGAGAACAAAAAATAGCCAAACTAACACACAAGATACTGAATGACTAATGAAATAGAACATAAGCCAAGCTAAGAAGAGCTCAATGTCTTAAAAATGCCATGGCACAAGTAAAACAGCTATAAGATATCTTGGGAAATCTCTTTCATGGGTGGAGTGATACATATCCAGATGTAAATAAGAATTAGCATAGACAAATAACAAGAGCAAATAAAAGAACTTGAATAAAATCATAGTCAGAGCTAAAAGTGTAATTAAGAAATCTTTTCAGAGTAAAATATAAGCTACATGATACAAGCAGAATAAATAGAACTCAAAGAAGATGAACTTCATGAATTTTGTCTTAGACATATATTAGATACAATTTAGCATTATAAAAAGGAAAAAAAAATTAAAACTCCAAAAAGAAATATGAATGAGATATAGCAATAGATACATAGAAATTCAGATCACTGTGGCCTTCTTAAAGAAGACAAAATATAATTGGAAAAATTAGAATACGGCATAAACAGAATTTAGAATCATGGACCATGAAACCAGAATTACCTCCCTGTTCAAATTTTGTATGCTATATGAAGACAAAAAATAATATATTTATTTGTGAATATCTGGACCATATCTAGTTTGCAGACAGCCACAGAATTTTCAAATAAGACTTTGAATAATAACTAAAACTTTAATAAAAATAAGTCACTTAAAACAATTTGCATTCTCAAATGAAAATAAAATATTTGCTAATTTCCTTCAGATTGTTGTATAAGATAAAAGGGCATTTCATATAAATAAATAAAAAGAGAAATAAAATGAGGGTGGAAATGGGTGGAGAAGGGTAATCTCAACTGAAACTCTTGCTCTTTGATAAAGGGGAAGTTCAAAGTCTCAGAAATCCACACAGTTGATTGTTTGTTAAACAAAAGAATTTAGTTTAGAAGTCTCTGGTTAAATTTGGTTAAAAAAATAACAAAAAAGATTGAGAGCTTATTGTTTTCTTTCATTAAATTTAAAAATGGCTTAATAATAATATAAATGAAGGAAAATTTATTGGAAACATTAAATGTAAATGAATTAGGTGATCAAAAAAGATGAGGATAACAGAATTTATGAAAAATAAGAGTTCAAAAATATATTGCTTACAGGAAACATGGAAGCACTGTTGGAACAGTAGGGGTGAATTTGCGAGTGCTAGCTATTGTCTCTATCCCCACAGTAAACTCAATTCTAGATTTCCGAATCCCCTGCTATATCTATCTATATCTATATCTATCTATCTATCTATTAATGGTGTAAACTCAGAACCCAGGAGACTTGAATGAATAATAGTTTGTCTGAGGATTTTAGAGAGCCACAGGCTCATAGACAAAAAGCTGAATCCACTTTAAGACAAAATTTTTAAAAAAGCTTAGTGATCAGGTTGAGGAAGGTTCCAACTCAGAAATCCTCAATTCTGGCCACACCACATATGGAGGACTGTATTTAATTTTGGCTACATATTTTAGCCAGGAAGTCTATAAATTGGATTTGGAGAAGGACCAGTTGAATGTAAGCTCCCTGAGGGCTTTTCTTTCTATGTCCAGAATCTAGCAAAGTACTTTATACATAATAGATCTATTGTAAATGTTTGCTGATTTGATTAAAATTGAATGAAGGGATTTGAAAACATGCTATATTAGGACTTGTTAAAAGAACTGGAGTGGAAAAGATATAGGGCAATATTACTCGCAAGAGGAAAAGATTTAAGGCAATAAGGAGAGCTGTTTCCAAAAAATGGCAAGCTGTCTTGTAAATAGGTATTAGACCTCACTTTTTCCCAGAGAACAAAATTATGAATTCTGGGTGGAAGCCACAAAGATAGATTTCAACTAGATATGAGAAAAACTTTCCTAAAAATGTGAATTGTCTGAAAGTAGACTGAGCTGCTTTATAATATAATACTGGAGGTTCTTTATCACTGGAGGTTTTTAAAGAGAGCCTAGATGATCATTTTCCAAGGATGTTATGAAAAAGATTTCTGCTGGTGGACAGGTCTGCAAAATGACCTATGGAATCTGAGATTCTATAATGGAGTCTTAGATTTCCCTTGGCCTCATAAAAATTGAAAAATTACAAGATAACAAGATAGTGATAACAGCTTGTATTTGTATCAAGCTCTATGGTTACAAGGAATCTTCTTTTAGATATATGTAGAAAACATTTGCTTAAAACCCTTTTTGAGCCTGTGTTGTTAAGAGGTCTTTTCAGATTGAAATTAATTGTAGGATACTTATTCTGAACTATGAAAAATTCAAACAGCTTTCTGTATACTCAAACAAGAAAGAGAGGCTCTGTGGCTTTAGTGGATAGAGATCTTATAACCAAGAAGACCAGGTTTCAATCCTTCATGATACATACTGGCTGTGTTACTAAACAAATATTTATTAAGCATTGATTAGTATTAGCCTCTGTACAAAGTGTTAAATTTGAATTCAGGTAACTCTGACTTTAGAGTCAAGTGCTCTATCCACTGAGTCACCTAGCTGCCTTAAAACCAAACAAAAAACAAAAAAAACAAAACAAAACATGGACAAATCATTTAAGCTCTCAATAAGTCTCTAAGATTCCAAGTTCAGATTACATGCTGACCTATATTGGAAATCTATACAAATGAAAGGATAGGGATGGTGTCTCTCCTCTTAAGCAAGAAAAGGAGAAAACTTGGTCTGCAACATTCCCCATTTCACAAGAAATGGTACAATTGAATTCAATAGATATTTTTTATGTTCCCACTGTCAACATTTGCCAGTTAGATCTAAGAAAGACAAGAGATTAAATCCATGGGTTTATTCCTCCTAAGAAGGCATACATGCATACATGGGAGCACAATTAAAATTGAACTGCAGTGGTAGGTATAGGCAACAGGAGTTTTAAAAACACACACAAAATCACAATTCAGGGGAATAACCACATGGTGGTCTAATCAAGTTAGCAAGACAAAAAAAATCATAGAGCAGGAATGTTGGAGGGGATGTGGGGAAACTGGGACACTGGTACATTGTTGGTGGAACTGTGAATGAATCCAACCATTCTGGAGAACAATTTGGAGCTATGCTCAAAAAGTTATCAAACCGTGCATACCCTTTGTTTGACCCAGCAGTTTCCACTGGGCTTATATCCCAAAGAGATCATAAAAGAGGGAAAGGGATCTGAAAGTGCAAAAATGTTTGTGGCAGCCCTGTTTGTAGTGGCCAAAAACTGGAAACTGAGTGGATGCCCATCAATTGGAGAATGGCTGAATAAATTATGGTATATGAATGTGATGGAATATTATTATTTTGTAAGAAATGACCAGAAGGATGATTTCAGAAAGGCCTGGAGAGATTTACATGAACTGATACTGAGTGAAATGAGCAGAACCAGAATAATGAGATCATTATTCACAGCAGTGACAAGATTATATGAGGATCAATTCTGATGGATGTGGCTCTCTTCAACAATGACATGATTCAAACCAGTTCCACTTGCTCAGTGATGAAGAGAACCATCTATACCCAGAGAGAGAACTATGGAACAGAGTGTGGAACACAACATAGCATTCTCACTCTCTTATTTGCTTGCATTTTTTCTGTTTTTCTTTTTCTTCCCTCTTGATCTGATTTTTCTTGTGCAGCAAAATAACTATATAAATAAGTATACATATTTTGGATTTAACATATATTTTAACATATTTAACATGTATTGACCTACCTGCCATCTGGGGGGGGGGGGGAAGGAGGGGAAAAGTTGGTTTTGCAAGGGTCAGTGTTGAAAAATTATCCATGCATATGTTTTGTAAATAAAAAGCTATAATAAAAAAAATAAGGAGTGGGATGGGAGTGATGACATAGTGGTCTTGTGGGGTCATCCCTGGGCTAGGCTATTTTTCAGAACTGGGAATTGGTGTGAGTCAGAATGAGTTAGCTAACTGGCAGAGCAAGGAGAGTTCTAAATTGAGAATGCCAATACTGCAAGGAAATTCTGATGAGTGAATCCTGCAAGGAGCTTCCAAAATGTCTACCTTAAGGAATGCTCAGTTCCATCTATTGTTTGCCTGGTTCTGATTCCCAAGTCATTCTAGCTTCTTCTGGACAATAAAGGAGTTTGAATAAAATCAAGATGATTAGTAAAGATATTAATCATTTCATGATTACACTACCATGTGCAAAGTACTTCAAAGAATATTTCAAAGATAAAGACAATAAGCTCCTTTGGCCCGGCTTAATTCCTTCTGATGACTTTTTTTTCTCTCTACTTCTAATTGCTTGCCAAATATTCTTTCCTCCCTCCCCTATGTCTTTCTTTATTCCTCCTTCCCTTTCCCTTATATTTATTCCTCCCTCCGGGGAGTCCTTTCTTTGTTTCCTCCTCTTCCTTCCTCTCTCCCTCTCGTATTCACTTAACAGAACATTATTAATCTTCCCTTCTGAAATAGTTATCATCTTGTTTCTACACTGCGGGTAGTGATAAAAATTGCTCCTACAATCCTAAGAAAGCTAGCTCGTACAATTCCAAAGAGAAAGAAAATGTGGAAAACAAGTCCTTTTAATTGAATGTTTTAAAATACATATAACATATATATATATATATACATATATATATATATATATGCAAATCACACCAGGGGGAAAAATCCCCACCAGGATTATATCTTGTTTTCATGCTGTACTGACAAAGTGAGTTACTAATACACTAACAAAGTTGAATTCAAAAGAAAAAGAGAACATAGTCAATAGCTTTTCTAGACTGTCAACTTTGTTTCTTAAGGCAAAATATACTTAGATGTACTACAAATCACAATAATGTATTCAGATACACTAAAGAAGGTAAAATGAGGTCATTCCATCTTAAGGATTTGAACCAATAGACAAGAAAACTCCATCCATTAGATGTTGCTCAGGGCAGCCACCCCAGGGATGACTTTTCCTTTTGGAAGCTCTAGACTGGCAGCATTTGCAGTGCTCACATGCTGACTCTGAGGGTTCCTTTTGGTACCGCCAGTAGCAATATCCCCATAATTGTGATGGAGCAAGAGGAACAAAAGAGCAAAGGAACAATGTGGTAGTGGCTCCCATTTAAGGTATGCGTCTTTTCAGATTAATTAGAGGGCTCTTCACATATCTTAGAGTGCTCCACTCCAAGGAGAGGTATGACTGGAAGGGGGAAACCTAGGTCACTGTTAGCTTTGTAGTGCCCCCGTAATTATTCCTATCATGGAAGCGTGTCAGACGGGGCACAGGAAGGATACCATATTTGAGGTTGCACAGGTGTTGAGATGGTCTTGAATCAAAGATCATCCTTTAATAGCACCCCCATTTTCAGGGATAAGGCTACATTGTCTTAATTCATCAGAAAAGTTCAATAAACATGTGATGGAGGGAAAATATTTCTCAACATTGGTTTGTGAGCAGGGATCATTTCCTTGAGGATTTCCAAGCTAAGGTGCATAACAGTGGTGATCAATGGTATTCTTGGCATGGAAATTGGTGTTGTCTCTGAAGTGAGGACTTCTCATCTGTTGAACCCTTAACCTTTAGTAGCAACATGATAAGAGTCCCACTTTTGTGGGAAAATCCAGTCCTCAAGAGGATATGATTGTGCTTCTTTTAGAGTAGAGTTTTCCATATATTCAAACAAAAAAGGAACATGAGTGATTTTATGGTCATGTTTTGGATTTTATTGAGAAAAAAATAGTAAAGATTTAGAAAGACTCCAGAGCAGCAGAGTAGTAAAATAATATATAATACTTATAGAAAGAACAAGATAAAAGGTAGAAAAGACAGAAGAGGATGAAACTCAACGAGAAAGAAAATATTTTAAAAAATCATGATGCCACTTTGCTTGGCTCATAGGCTTGACTATTCTCCAGTAGCTGGGCTATGTCCTTTTCTCATTGTCTGA
Source organism: Sarcophilus harrisii (assembly GCF_902635505.1). Taxonomy (NCBI): domain Eukaryota; kingdom Metazoa; phylum Chordata; class Mammalia; order Dasyuromorphia; family Dasyuridae; genus Sarcophilus; species Sarcophilus harrisii. Next base: position 53,780,756 of record NC_045428.1, on the reverse strand, counting down.
GAGCAAATGTATTGAGAGACAAGCCTTTTAGGGAAACAGATCTTAGTTGCAACCATGCCTTTGAGAAGGAGCATTAAGTGCTAATAACTCAAAGGATCATATATGTTCATGAATGTATCAATTATATTCAGGCCAGAAAAGAGCAGGAGTGAATACTAGCAGTCAGACCACATAACTGGCAATAATTGGTTCCATTTTATTTAAGTTTTTTTTGTGAAATGAGGGAAAATGGGGTAAATTGGCATTTTTGTTTTTCCATTTGAGGGTTATTTTTTTGAGTTTGTGTGGGTGAATGGGGAGGTTTTGGAAGGTTACTGGGAGTGGGAGGTTTAGGACTTTCTAAGTTTTGGAATGTTTTTTCCTAACCCCGTGGAAATTTCCTGATTGGTGGAGAATTTGCCCTCGGCAGCAGATTGGTTAAGCAGCAAAGGCAGAGATTTTGTTGGAGGTTTTGCAAAAGGGCCAGGCCCCAAAAGGGCCCAGCCAAAAGCCAAGGGAAAAGACCAAAACCCCAAGGAGGGCGGGGGGGGAGAACTTGGGCTGAGAGGGCCCCAGAAAACAGAGAGGGGCAGGAAGCCAGAGAGAAACAGGGGGTAGGTAAGGTGGTGGAGCGGGAAGTCCGTAAAGTTGCCCGGTGAAGGTTCAGCCAAGGGGATTAAAGCGAAAGCCGAGGGCCAAAGGTGTAGGTGGTCAGTTTTCGCCAAAAAATAGTGTTTGGAACAGAGGGTTCGAGATGAGGAGAGAAAGGGATTTGGAGAGGGTGAGTAAGGGATGTTTTCCGGACAGTTTTATATAATTGTTTAAGAGTTGGGTTTGGACCCATTATGTTTTTTGTTGTTTTCCCGGTTTCTGATAATTAATGAGTTTTCTTTTTGTTTTTTCTTTTTGAGCCTTTCCTTTTGTAATGAAATTATTTTTTTGTTTTTGTCTAAAATTTTCACCTTTTGCAAAGCCTTTTTAATGGGAAGTTTATAAAGTTGAAATACTGAGTCTCCCAAAGGAAAATTGGAAATTCCATGAGAGGGGAACTTTGTAAGCATTTTTCCCATTTGGAATGTTGGGAAGAATGTTGGATAAGGTGTTAAGAAATTGGAGTTTATATTGTTTTTTAAAAGTTTCCTGTTTTGGATTTTTGCCTTTTTTAATTTTTAGAAAATAAAACCTTTAGGGACCGGTTTTTTTATTTGTAAAATAAGAGTTGGATGAGATGTTTTTTAAAAAAGTTTTTCCAATTTATGTTTATGTTAAGAATTTTGGATTTTATTTTGTGTTTTTTGGCTGGAATCCAAGGGTTGGGAAATTTAACTTTTTCTTTTTTTTTTTTGGAGGAATTGAGGGTTGGGGAGGTTTGGAGCCAAGGTAGGGAAAATGAAAATGCCTTTAGGTCAAATTTTTGAATTAGGTTTTCCTGGATTTGGAATTGGTGGTTTTCTTCCATTGTGCCATTTGGCGTTTTCCCTTTTCTTTTTGGGAAAAATTACCCTTTTTCTTAAATTTTGGGGTGAGTGGAGGAAATTTATCTATTGGCTTTTGTTTCATAGAGAAAGAATTTTGGTGAGTATGAGGAAGAGAAGAATTAAAAAGTGGGGAGTGTTTTGGTTGGAAGTTTTAAAGACAAGATTGGAGTTTTGGTTTTAAATATTTGGTAAATTTTGTGACCAAAGTTCCAAAAATAAAAATGGGGAATAGGGGAGAAATTGGATTGGTTGAGCGGATGATAAGGTTGACGGAATTTTGGTGGTTGCTGAGAAGCTGGGATGGGAATAGAAAGAGGTTTTGGAAGAGGAAGGCCAAAAGAAGGTTAAGAAATAAAAGCAGTGATGAAAGTTGGAGTAATCAGAGGAGGGATTATGGGGGAGGGAAGGGAGAATGAGGGAGAAATGAAAAAAAAGGAAAAAACAAGAAGAGGGAGTGAGGGAGTTTTCCAAGAGAGTGAGGAAAAGTTTCTTAGTGAGGACGAGAATGAATTTCAAAAGGATTTTTAAATCCTTGATGCCCCTAGAGAAAGGTGTTTTAGATGAATTGTAGGGAATAAAGTTGACCTTAGGAGCTAAGGAATTAACCTTTTATTGAAGCTTTGTAATGAAAAGACAAAGATGGGTAATCTATATTGGGGAGTAGGTAGCAGAGAAAAAAGAAATATTCCTATTGTTTAAAATGAAATGAAAGATTTCAAATGAAAAGATTTGGAATTTTTTAGAGAGATTACAAATTCGTTTTGGAGAGGATTGAAGTGATTCTTTGGCATCCAGCTCCACCAGTCATACCAGAAAAAGCATCCTCACTATGGGCACTTGAGAAATGACCATCCAGTGTTTGTTTAAATATCTCCAATAACAGGGAATTCACTATCCATTCTATTAGGCATAGCTCTACTTATTATTATATCAAATTACTGGGATCTTTTGAAATTTTTATTCCATACTTTAGAAGTCCTTCTGGCTGAACAGTCAAAATCCTTTCCTATTTCCAATTAATTAATTTTATTCCTTTTCCTTGAATTTCTTTTCTTGAAGTTGAACATCATATAATTTCCTTTGAATGACCTTCATTTGATATGTATTAAAGGTCCTTTTCTCTTCTGGTTATCTCCTTCTGTAAATTTTTTAACCTTATAAACCTACATCCTTAAAAAAAAAAAAAGCTTAAAATTTTAAATTTACATGTTAGGTTGGGAAAGAATTGATTATCCCCCATAGAAAGAAAGTAAAGAAAGGTATGCTTTTAATTCCGATTCAGATTCCACCAATTTTTTTCTTCTTGGAAGTGGATAGGAATTTTCATTATGTGATACATAAAGAATTTTGAGAGCCTTAGTTTTAGGTACTACTTTTCATTTTATTATTTGGAGAATAATTTTTTAAAAAGGGTCAGTAAATTTACTTCTGGAATGCTAAAACCTCAATGGAAACCCACTAGTGTTTAAATGTTATGGGACCGGAATGTTTTAAGGGTAGAAATTAAATTTCTATTGTTAATAAGTCATGAAACAATAAATATTCTACTAAGAAGTGGGCTTATTCTAATGAGGTTTAATGGAGGAGGGTTCATTCAGTCTTGGACAAAGTAACTTACCTCTTTCCTGATCACCCTAGTGTAAGGTAATCTTAAAAAAACGAGTAATCCATTCATACATGTCTGAATAAAACACAATTGGCCTGAATCTGCTTATTCATCTAAACCAAAGCTTCTTAAACTTCTATTGGGTTGTGTAACTGAATAGGGGCTAAGGAAATTATGATTTTTATCAGGAAATGTTTGATTTGACTTTTTTCTTACCAAATACATGGGTTACACAAAATTTCTTTAAGAAATTCCCAAGTAGAAAAACTTTGAGAAGTTTTAGGATCTGCTTTGTTTTCCTAGTTGAGGGTGTGGTTCAAGAAGAAAATATTAGAGAAGGAGGAAATAAAAGGAAAAAATTTCCTGAATCTCTAATAATAAATGGATAAAAAAGAAATGGAGAAGAATTATTTTCTTAATTAAATTCCTTTGAAATTGTTTTGAGATCATTTTTTTTGAAGTAGTTGGTTGGTTTCTTCAAGTTGATTCAAAATGTTGCTGTTACTTTTGTACAATGTTTATTGGTACCTTTTACTTCCACTTTCCATTGGTTCCAATTTTTTTTTTTTTCTGTAAGATCCTGTTTTGGGTTTTTTTATACAAGAGTATTCCCAAGATAATTAATATATTAAAATTTTGTTTTAAAATTGATGAAATTCCCTTTAATTTAAAGTTTTTTACATTTCCCAAAAGAGATGTTATATGTGGTTTTTTCAACAATAAGAAGATTCAAATTGTTTCAATTGTTTTAGTGATGAAGAGAGCCATTTGACCCAGAGAGAGGACTGTGAGAATTGGTGGTTTGGCAAAAGGGCTTTTTCCCCCACCCTTTTTTGGGTTTGCAAACCCCTTTCCCCCCCTTTTCCCCCTTTTTCCTTTCTTTCTTTCTTTCTTCCTTCTTTCTTTTTTCCTTTCTTTTTTTCTTTTTTCTTTTTTTTTTCTTTTCTTTCTTTTTTCCCTTTTTTTTTCTTTCCTTCTTTTTCCCCTTTTCCTTTTTTTCCTCCTTTTTTTTCCCCCTTCCTTTTCCCTCCCTTGTCTTTTTTTTTTTTCTTTCTTTTTTTTTCTTTCCCCTTCTTTTTCTTGCTTCTTTTCTTCCCCTTCCCTTCCCTTTCCCTTCCCTCCTTTTTCCTCCCCTTTCCCTTCCTTCCTCCCTCCCTTCCCCTCCCTTTTCTTTCCTTTTTTCTTTCTTTTTTCTTTCTTTTTCCCTTCTTCTTCTTCTTCTTCTTCTTCTTCTTCTTCTTCTTCTTCTTCTTCTTCTTCTTCTTCTTCTTCTTCTTCTTCTTCTTCTTCTTCTTCTTCTTCTTCTTCTTCTTCTTCCTCTTCTTTTTTACTGGTTTGACTGATTTTTCTTGTGCAGTGTAATAATGGTATAAATATGTATGCATATATTGGCTTTAACATATATTTCTACCATATTTAATATATTTTGGACTACTTGCCATCTAGGGGAGGGTGTGAGAGAAGGGAGAGAAATTGGAACACAAGTTTTACAAGGGCTAATGTTAAAGAATTGTCCATGCATATGTTTTGAAAAAGAAAAAGCTTTAAAAAAAAAAAAGAAAAGAAACAAAAGAACAACAACAAAAGGAGATGTCATAAATATTTTTTGTACAGGTGGATTCTTTTCTTGTATTTAAAAAATTTGGGGGGCGGGATTTAGACCCTGTAGTGCTATTGTTGGCTTAGATACTATGCACAGTATAAATAATCTTCCTACATAGTAAAGAAAGAACTGATCACAGTGTTCCAAGTGTGAGCAGAGGAATCTAAGGTAGAAATAATTACTTCCTGATTCCTGAAAGTCATGTCTCTCCATGAAGCTTCAGGTCACACTAGCTCATTCTTTTGGCTGTCATGGTACACTGTTGATTCATACTGAGCTTGTGGTCAAGCAAAATCTATAGATCTTTTTCAGACGAACTACATGTGTACTGTGAGCCCCTCATCTTGAATGTGTGAAATTGAATTTTTGAACCAAAATGTACTCACATGCATTTCTCCTTATCAAATTTCATTTTGTTGGAGTAAGTCCATAGTTTTGCCCTGCCAAAATACTTTTCAATCCTTGTCTGAATCCTACCACCGGGGGCAGCCAGGGTCTTACTATTATCGGTCTTCAGAGTAATTATTCTTATCATGGAAGTGTACCAGACTGAGCACAGGGAGGGCACAGGGTTGCACAGGTGTTGAGATGGTCTTGAGTCAAAGATTATTATCCTTTAAGGGCATCCCCTTAAGGGGGGTAAGGCTACATTGTAGTCTTAATTCATCAGAAATGTTCAATAAACTTGTAATGGTGGGAAACCATTTTTCAACATTGGTTTGTGAGCAAGGATCAGTTCCTTGAGGATTCCCAAGGTAAGATGCATAACAGTGGCATGGGAATTTGTGTTGTCTCTGCACTGAGAGCTTTTCATCTATTGATCCCTTAACCCTTAGTGCAAATGCTTAAACCCCTTTGTGAAAATCTTCCCAAAATTTTGGTGGAAGTTTCCCATTACAAACAGGCATTGTTTTTAAGAGAAAATTGGAAAATTTGGCTCCAGCAGCCTTGAAAGAAAAGTAAACCAAAGAAGAACCAAGAAAGCAGAAATAAGGGGGGAAACCACTGAGAATTAACCCCCACGCTTGGCTCAAAGGGCAGCACCAGAGCTTAGCCTTTCCACGCGGGAGGACCAATGGTATAGCAAGCCCAAGGGACTCAGACCAGGCAACCGCCGAGAGGAGCCAGGCAACAAGGCTTTGCAGGTGGTAATTTTTCAGGCCAAAAACATGAATGTCAACAGAGTCAGGGTGGAGAAAAAGGACTTAGGAAGGTGAAAGGTAAATTTGAATGCCTCTCTTCACGGACCAGCCCTTTTCCCTTTCAACCTGAGGACTATGATTTTTTTGTTGTTTAATCAGTTCTTATTTAATCACCATGAGTTCTAACTTTCTTCTTTAATTCCTCGGCCTCCTCTGCCCTGTGAAATTATTTGGTTTAGGTTTCCCTTGAACTTGTTTTTCAAAGCCAATTCCTGGGAATTTTGTCAGGAGCAAAATTACCTCAGGCAGGACCAAACAGGATAAACTCAGGAGGGGTCTTGGCAGATCATCCCACTTTAGCAGCAACGGGGAAGAAGTACATAGGTGTCAAGGGTGAGCCAAATTGGGCCAAGCCACCCTGCCTCGACTCATTTGCTTTAACCTTAGAAACACTACCCTAGGACTCAGTTTCATTGTAAAATAAGAGTGTGTGAATTTGGGTTCCTTCTGGGACACCTTATTACACTTTAAAGCCCAAATTCTATTTGTTGTTTTTCAGTCTAAACACCATGGAGCTTATTTCTTTTTACCCTTCTTTGAGCCTCCTTAAAATTATTTTTAAGTTTCCTTGAAACTTGAAAAGAAACATCATTCTTGTTTAGAAAAGAAATTAGTTGAGGAGGAAAACATTTGTAAACTAGAGAGGAAGTGGTGTATATTTAAATTAAGTAGAAGTTTAATATGGTTCTTAAATTTTGGCAAACTCCTGTTCCATCTAGCTTATCCAAAAATACTGGGAATAGGACCGTTTTATTGAATTGAGTTGGGATGTTTAGGTTCCGACTCATTCTAATCTTTGGGAAACTGGATTAGGCTAAAAACTTGAGCAGGAAACTAAATTTCACTTCAATTCTTTAGGGAGAAATTATTATTGAGTGATTGGGGAAGGGAAGAAATTTAGATTCTCAGAGAAATTGGATTAAGGAAGAGAATTGGTAAGATAAAAATAAAAGGTCTTTAATGAGGTTTAAATGTCAATGAAGGATTTTAACCTGGATTCCCTAAATTTGGGAAATGTGTTTTAAAATATTTAAAGGAATGGAGGACAGGGTGGGATGAATATTCTTTCAGTGAACTTGTTTTGAGGAAACTGGTTAAACAAATTGGGGAGAGGTAAAAAAAGACATAGTATTGTGGCTTTTTTAGATATTGAAAGGAGGAATGTGGGAGATAAAACCAGGAGAAAGGGCTCAAGGAATTTGGCAAAATCAACTCAAAAGGTCCTAATAACTGAGAAAGAATCAATGTTTGTTTAAATCCTAGAAGACCCTATAAATTTTTAAATAATTACTAGGAATTTTTGGGCTAAGGAATTTGGACCACTTCTTTAAACTTTAACATGGTAACCTTTTGGGATGAGCAGAAAAAATTATTCTTATTTTTTCCATGATTTGAAAATTCCTTGAACTTTTTTGAAGTTAACAAATCCCAATAAATTCTTGAAATCCTTCATATACGAAAAAATCTCTTCTCTCCCTGGAAACCTCCTTTTTAAATTTTAAGAAATCATATATTCATTAAAAATTAAATTTTAAATTTTTTAGTTGGGATTTACCACTTCTTTAAATTTCCGAATTTTAACCCTTTCAGTAAATTCATTCATATTCCATCAACTTTTTCCTTAGATTTGTTTTCTTAAGTTGAACATATAAAATTTTGAAGACTCATTTGTTAATTAATTTCTTCTTTAATTATTCCAAAAATTTTTTAAAATCATTAATCATTAAAAAACCCTTGGAACCACTATCTTAAATTTTAATAGGGTTGGAGAAATCCCTATTTTAATAAAAAAGAATAAAATATTCTTTAAAAGAATTTGGTTCTATTTTCTTTGGGGTTGGCAAATATTGGAATTAAAATTTGAGGAAATTTTGGTTTTGACCATTAATTAAAGAAATTTTAAGGGTCCTTCACCTAATGCAAAAACCATGGCCTAATTATGTTTAAATTTTAGGAAATGGTTTTGATGTATTTCGATTGTTTAATATAAAAATAATACAGGGTAGCTTATCAAAATTCTGGCAAGTGATAAGAGAAAGTTTCAAAATTAAAGAAATCTTAAAAGAATCAATAACCCATTAGTAAAAAAATGGCTATTATGTTTATTTTGGAAATGGTTTGATTTATATTTTCCTTACATGGAAGAACAAATTTCTAGAAAAGGGTGAAGAAGTACAAAATTTAATTGACCTCCTAATTTCTCCAAGTTGATGGGAGTTAGTTTAACTAGTATTTTTTTGGCTTATGGTACATTATAAATATTCTTCCTATGGTAGCAAACCATTTTTTCCCAATATATGGAACGGTTACCTACTTAAGTTTCAAGAATTTTAGAAACTTCAGTCACATACTTTTCTTCAAAGTCATTTTGTTGATTCAATATTTTAGTCCAAAAATTCTTTAACCTGACTCATTTTCTAATTCCTCCCTCATCTTTGTCCTTGATTTTCCTAAGGATGTCACCACATCTTTCTCCATTATTAAAATTTGTTAAATAGCAAAGCCCAAAACTTGAAACCTTCTTGGAAGGTTAAATTACCCACTTTGAACCCTTAGTTTTTTAATCTATCCCATTTTTCCCTTATTAAATTTAAATACAAAGCAAAATCCCCTGACCCAAAGTTTGAACTTTTGAACTTTCCGTTTTTCCTTCCTTCCTTTTTTCTCCTTCCTACCCTCCAATTTTCCTTTTTACTTTCCCTCCTCCTCCTCCTCCTATTCTTCTTTTCTTCCTTCCTTTCTTTTCCTTCTCCTCTCCCTTTTCCTCCTTTTCCTTTTTTTCCCTCCTTTTCTCCTCTCTTTCTTCTATTCTTTCCTTCTCCTCCTCCTTCTCTCTCTCTCTCTCTCTCTCTCTCTCTCTCTCTCTCTCTCTCTCTCACAAACACACACGAACACACACTCATGAGTATTCACTTAATAATAATAAGATTAATAATCTTCCCTTCTGAAATAGTCATCATGTTGTTTCTGCCCTGTGGTTAGTGATAAAATTTGCTGCTACAATCCTAAGAAAGCTAGATCATACAGTTCAAAACAGAAAGAAAATATAGATAACAACTCCTTTTAGTTTACCATTTAAAAAATACATATAACAGATATTTATGCAAATCACACCAGTGGGAGAAAAATCCCCCACATGTCTTATTTTCATACTGTACTGACAAAATGAGTTACTAATACACTAACAAAGTGGAATTCAAAAGAAAACTAGAACATAGTCAATAATTTTTTCTGGATTGTCAACTTTGTTTCTTAAGGCAAAATACACACATATGCTACAAATCACAACAATGTGTTCAGGTACACTAAGGAAGGTAAAATAAGATTTTGCCACCTTAAAGACTTGAACCAACAGACAAGAAAGCTCCATCCATTAGATATTGCTCAGGACAGCCACCCCAGGGACTTTTCCTTTTGGAAGCTCTAGACTGGCAGCACTTGCAGTGCTCACATGCTGACCTTGCCTTGAGGGTTCCTTTTGGCACAATCAGTAGCAATATCCCCATGACTGTGATGGAGCATGAGGAACAAAAGAGCAAAGGAACAATGTGGTAGTGGCTCCTATTTAAGGTATGCTTCTTTTCAAATTAATTACAGGGCTCCTCAGATATCTTAGGGTGCTCCACTCCAAGGAGAGCTATGACTGGAAGGAGTAAACCTGGGTCTATATTAGCCTTGTAGTGCCCCTGTAATTATTCCTATCATGGAAGCATGTCAGACTGGGCACAGGGAGGACACTATATTTGGGGTTGTATAGGTATTGAGATGGTGTTGATTGAAAGATCATTTTTTAAAGGCACCCCCATCTCCAGTGATAAGGCTATGTTGTCTTTGTTCATCAGAAATGTTCAATAAATATGTGATGGAGGAAAAACATTTCTCAACATTAGTTTGTGAGCAGGGATCATTTCCTTGAGGATTTCCAAGGTAAGATGCATACCAGTGGCATGGAAATTTGTGTTGTCTCTGAAATTAGTTATTCTCATCTGTTGAACCCTTAACACTTAGTAGCAACATGCTAAGAGCCCCACTTTTGTGAGAAAATCCAGTCCTCAAGAGGATATGATTGTGCTTCTCTTAGACTAGACTTTTCCATATATTCAAACAAAAAAGGAACATGAGCGATTTTATGGTTGTTTTTTGGATTTTATTGAGAAAAATTAGTAAAGATTTAGAAAGACTCCAGAGCAGCAGAGTAGTAAAACAATATATAGTACATACAGAAAGAACAAGATTAAAGGTAGAAAAGACAAAAGAGGATGGAAATCACTAAGAAAGAAAATATAAAAAAAAATCATGATTCCACTTTGCTTGGCTCATAGGCTTGACTATTCTCCAGTAACTGGGCTGTGTCCTTTTCTCATTGTCTGAGACCAATTGTATTGAGAGATAAGCCTCTTAGGGAGACAGATCTCAGTTGCAACAGTGCCTTTGAGAAGGGACATTAAGTGCAAATAACCCAAAGGATCATATATGTTCATGGATGCATCAATTATATTCAGGCCAGAGAAGAGTAGGAGCGAATAATAATAGCCTCAGACCTCAGAGCTTGCAATAACCTCAGAGTCCATCTTATTTAAGCTTCTTATTTTGTGAAATGAGGGAAATGAGGTAAATTAGAATCACTTGACTTCTCATGTCCCTTGTCCCTCTGAGGACGGATTTTTCTCTGAGTCTGTGCAAGTGACATGTATGAGGTCTTATGTTAAGTCACTGGCAGAGTGAGGTTTAGGACCTCATCTCCTCAAGTCTCAGGCCAATGCTCTATTCCTAACCCCCTGTGAAATCTTACTGATTGGTGGAGAGTTTGCCCATCTAGCAGCAGCATTGCTTCTTACAGCAGCACTGCTGGCAGCAGCATTTCTGTTGGCAGCAGCCCTTGCAACAGCCACAGCCTTTGCCACAGCCACAGCCACAGGAGCCACAGCCACCACAGCCACCACAGCAGCAGGTGCGGCGGCAGCAGACCACTGTCGGGCTGCAGCAGCCCCCACAGCAACCACAGCAGCAGGGGCAGCAGCCAGAGCAGCAACCTACACGGCGGCAGGTACAGGTGGTACAGCAGCCGCCACAGCCACTGCAGCCGCCACAGCCACCGCAGCCACCGCAGCCACCGCAGCCTCCACAGCTGTTGCAGGTGGTACAGCTTCCTCTACAGCCACAACAACCCATAGTGTCAGAACAGAAGGTTCAAATGAGGTGAGGAGAGAAAGGACTCAGGAGAGGTGGGTAAAGTTTGATGCTCTCCTTCTACAGGACAGCCCTTATATACACTGCTCAAGAGCTGGTCCAGGACCCATGATGTTTTTTGTTGTTTATCCCATTTCTGATAATCACATGAGCTCTACTTGTTTACTTCCTCTTTGAGCCTCCTCTGCCTCATGGAATTATTTGTTTTAGTATTTCCTGAATTTCACTCTATTTCAAAGCCAGATTCTAAGGGGAAGTTTAAAAAGCTGAAATATTTAGTCCTAGACTGGGAAGTTGAACACTGGGTAATGTTCATGAGAGGGGATACTATTGTGAGGATCATTACTTTCACCATTTGGCATGCTGGGAAGAATGGTGGATATGGTGTCAAGAAACTTGAGTCCATATATTGTCTTTTTAATATTCTGCCTCTGACTCTCTTTGCCTTTATAACCTTAGGCAAATCACAACCTCTCCAGGACTCAATTTTCTTATCTGTAGAATAAGAATTGGATGAGATGTTTTCAAAAGTTACCTCCAACTCCATGTCTACATCACTAAGAGCCCATGTTTCTATCTTAGCCCTGTCCCTTTTACTAGCTGTACTACCACAGTACAGATACTTAATTTCTTTTATCTTCCCATTCTTTTTTTTTCCTGAGGCAATTGGGATTAAGTGACTTGCCTGGGGTCACACAGGTAGGAAATGATAAGTGTTTTAGGTCAAATTTGACCTCAGGTCCTCCTGACTTCAGAGCTGGTGCTCTATTCACTGTGCCATCTAGCTGCCCTACCTTCCCATTCTTTAGGCCAAAAACTTACCTTCCCATTCTTGACTTGTAAAATTGGGGGTGAGTGGAGAAATTCCATCTATGCTAGTTGTCTCATAGAGAAAGGATTGTAGAGTGTGAGGAAGAGAGACATTTGTTAGACTAAAAATGTAAGTGAGGGTTAGTTTGTACAGTTTATACATCAAGCATTGGAGTTTATATTGGAGTCTAAATATTTGGGTCAACTCTATGCACCAGCCTATCCAAAATACCAACGGGGAATAGGAAGAGAGTGGAGGACATTGAGTCAGGATAAGGTCAGACTTAAATTTGGTGGCTGTTGGGAAGCTGGATTGGAGTAGAAAGAGGCTTGAAGCAGGAAGGCCAAATAGAAGGCGATTGCAATAATCCAGGTAAGAGGTGATGAAAGCTTGAGTTATCAGAGTGAGGATTATGGGGGGAGGTGAGGGGATGTGAGGGAGAAATGAAAAGGAGAGGAGAAATGGGCATCAAAAAGAGGGAGTGAGCAAGAGTTTCAGAGATTGCAGGAAGATCTTTAGTGAAGACTGAGAATGAATCAAAGGAGATGACTTTTAGAGTCCTGATTCCCCTAGAGAAAGGTGTTTCAGATGAGTTGTAGGAATGGAAGTCCGATCTTAGGGGGCTAAGGAATGAGACCACTTCTTTAGTGAAGCTTTGTAATGAAAAGGCAAAGAGTAGGTAGCAGAGAAAAGACATAGTATTGTGGTTATTGTTTAGGATATGGAAGATTTGAACTGTTTTTAGAGAGATCACAGAATCCCAGAATTTGAGAGATCAGAAGTGATCTTGGCATCCAGCTCCACCAATCATACCAGAAAAAGCATCCTCACTATGGGCACTTGAGAAATGAACATCCAGGGCTTGCTTGAAGATCTCCAATAAGAGGGAACTCACTATCCATTCTATTAGGCATAATTATGATTACCAGGACATTTTCTGTTATATGAAATCTGATTGGCTTCTTTGAAACTTTCTTTCATCGTTTCCAGTTAAGCCTTTTGGGTTGAGCAGTAAAAGTCCATTCCCTATTTCACATGACATTGACCTTAACTTCTTTGAATTTCTTTTCTTGAAGTTGAACAACATGTAATTCCTTCAAATGACCTTCATTTGATATGTATTAAAGGCTCTTTTCTCTTCCAGTTATCTCCTTCTATAAACTTTTTAGCTTATAAACCTACATCCTTGAAAAAATCCTTAAAATTTTAAATTTACATGTTAGGTTGAGAAAGAACTCTGACTATCCCCCCCAATAAAAAGAGCAAAGAATAGTATGCTTTAATCTGCACTCAGATTCCATTACTTCTTTCTCTGGAAGTGGATAGAATTATTCATCATGTGATATATAAGAAGTTTGATAGGTATAGTTTTAGGGTTATAATTTTTTCATTAAATTATTACCAGAGGATAATTTTTAAAAAGGGTCAGTGGCACTCTGGAATGCCAAAAAACTCTCATGGAACCCACTCAGTGCTTAAATGTTCCTGGGAGAGAGAATGTTCCTAAGGGTAGAAATCAACTCTGATTGGTTAATAAGTCATGAAATAATAAATATTCTAATAAGAAGTGGGCTTATTCTAATGAGGGTCCAAGGAAATGATTGATCATTTAGTCTTGGACAAAGTAACTTACCCCTTTCCTCTCCACCCTAGCGTAAGGTAACCTTAAAAAAAAAAAAAACGGTAATCCATTCATACATGTCTGACTGAAACGCAATTGGCCTGAATCTGCTTATTCATCTAAAGCAAAGCTTCCTAAACTTCTATGAGGTTGTGTAATTGAATAGGGGGTCATGAAATTATGATTTATTATCAGGAAATGTTTGATTTTAGGCTTCTTTTCTATACCAACATACATGGGGGCATACAAAAATTTCTCAGGCAAAAAGGGGTCACAAGTAGAAAAAACTTCAAGATGCTCTGGGATCTAAGCTAGTTTTCCCAGTAGAGCTAGGGCCTAAGACTGAAGAGAACATTAGAGAAGGAGGAAATAGGAAGGAAAAAATCTTGACTCTCTCCAATAATAAATGGATAAATAATAAATGGGAGAAGCAATCATTTCTCTTAATCAAAGATCTTTTGAAATTATTTTAGATCATTTCATTGTTGACAATAGCTGAGTTATTCACAGTTGATCCTCACACAATATTGCTGTTACTTTGTACAATCAATGTTCTACTGGTTCTGTTTACTCCACTATTCATCAGTTCACCTAACTCTTTCGTGGTTCTTCTGAAAGCATCCTGCTTGTCATTTCTTAGAGTGCAATAGTATTCCAATATAATCATATATTACAACTTGTTCAGCATTCTACAATTGATGAACATCCCCTTAATTTCCAATTCTTTGCCATTCCCAAAAGAGATGTCATATGTGGCTCTCTTCAACAATGAGATGATTCAAATCAGTTTAATTGTTCAGTGATGAAGAGAGCCATTTGCACCCAGAGAGAGGACTGTGGGAACTGAGTGTGGTTCACAACATAGCATTTTCATTCTTTTTGTTGTTGCTTGCTTGCATTTTCTTCTTCTTCTTCTTCTTTTTTACTGGTTTGATTTGATTTTTCTTGTGCAGCATAATAATGGTATAAATATGTATGCATATATTGGATTTAACATATATTTCTACCATATTTAACATATTTTGGGCTACTTGCCATCTAGGAGAGGGTCTGGGGGAACGGAGGAAAAATTGGAAGACAAGGTTTTGCAAGGGGTAATGTTAAAGAATTGTCCATGCATATGTTTTGAAAAATAAAAAGCTGTAATAAACAACAACAACAACAACAACAAATATGTCATAAATATTTTTGTACAAATGGATTCTTTTCTTCTATTTAAAACTTTTTTTGGGGGATTTAGACCCTTTAGTGCTATTGTTAGCTTAGATACTATGCACAGTATAAATAATCTTCCTACATGGTGAAGAAAGAACTGACCATAGTGTTCCAAGTGTGATCTGAGGAAGCTAAGGTAGAAATAATTACTTCCTGATTCCTGAAAGTCATGTCTCTCCATGAAGCTTCAGGTCACACTAGCTCATTCTTCTGGCTCTCATGGTACGCTGTTGATTTGTACTGAGGCTGTGGCCCAGCAAAATCTACAGATCTTTTTCATGCAAACTACATTTGTACTGTTCCTCCCTCATCTTGAATGTGTGCAATTGAATTTTTGAACCTAAATGTGCACACATACATTTCTCCTTATCAAATTTCATTTTGTTTGGAGTAAGTCCATAATTTTGGCCTGCCAAAATAATTTTGAATACTTGTCCAGATCTTACCACTGTGGGCAACCAGGGATAATGGTAAGCTATTATTGGTCTTCAGAATAATTATTTCTATCATGGAAGTGTGCTAGACTGGGCACAGGGAGGACACTACATTGAGTTGCAGAGGTGTTGAGATGGTCTTGATACAAAGATCATACTTTAAGGGCACTCCCATTTCCAGAGATAAGGATACAATTGTCTCAATTTATCAGAAATTCTCAATAAATTTGTAATGGTGGGAAAACATTTTTCAACATTGGTTTGTGAGCAGGGATCATTTCCTTCTCAAGGTAAGATTCATACCAGTGCCATGGAAATTTGTATTTTCTCTGAAATTAGTTATTCTCATCTATTGAACCCTTAACCCTTAGTAGAAGCATGCTAAGAGTCCCACTTTTGTGAGAAAATCCAGTCCTCAAGAGGATATGATTGTATTTCTCTTGGGCTAGAGTTTTTCATACATTCAAACAAAAAAAAGAACATGAGCGATTTTATGGTTGTTTTTTTGGATTTTATTGAGAAAAATTAGTAAAGATTTAGAAAGATTCCAGAGCAGCAGAGTAGTAAAATCATATATAGCACATATAGAAAGAACAAGATTAAAGGTAGAAAAGACAGAAGAGGATGAAACTCACTGAAAAAAAATATTTTAAAAATCATGATTCCACTTTGCTTGACTCATAAGCTTGACTATTCTCCAGTAGCTGGGCTGTGTCCTTTCCTCATTGTCTGAGACCAATTGTATTGGGAGACAAGCCTCTTAGGGAGACAGATCTCAGTTGTAACAGTGCCTTTGAGAAGGGACATTAAGTGCAAATAACCCAAAGGATCATATATGTTCATGGATGCATCAATTATATTCAGGCCAGAAAAGAGTAGGAGTGAATAATAGCAGTCAGATCTCAGAGCTGGCAATAATCTCAGGTTCCATCTTATTTAAACTTATTTTGTGAAATGAGAGAAATGAGGTAAATTAGAATCACTTGACCTCTCCTGTCCCTTTTCCAACTGAGGACTGATTTTTCTCTGAGTCTATGCAAGTGACATGCCTGAGGTCTTAAGTTAAGTCACCGGCAGAGTGAGGTTTAGGACCTCATGTCCTTAAGTCTCAGGCTAATGCTCTATTCTTAACCTCCACCGCCCCCTTGAAATCTTATCGATTGGTGGAGAGTTTGCCCATCTAGCAGCAGCATTGCTTCTTACAGCAGCACTGCTGGCAGCAGCATTTCTGTTGGCAGCAGCCCTTGCAACAGCCACAGCCACAGCCACAGGAGCCACAGCCACCACAGCCACCACAGCAGCAGGTGCGGCGGCAGCAGACCACTGTCGGGCTGCAGCAGCCCCCACAGCAGCCACAGCAGCAGGGGCAGCAGCCGGAGCAGCAGCCTACACGGCGGCAGGTACAGGTGGTGCAGCAACGGCGGCCACAACCACAGCTGCCGCAGCCACCACAGCCGCCACAGCTGCCACAGCCGCAGCCACCACAGCTGTTGCAGGTGGTACAGCTTCCTCTACAGCCACAACAACCCATAGTGTCAGAACAGAGGGTTCAAATGAGATGAGGAAAGAAAGGACTCAGGAGAGGTGGGTGAAGTTTGATGCTCTCCTTCTACAGGATAGCCCTTATATACACTGCTCAACAGCTGGTCCAAGACACATGATGTTTTTTGTTGTTTCTCCCAGTTCAAATAATCACATGAGTTCTACTTGTTTGTTTACCTCCTCTTTGCCCCTCCTCTGCCTCATTAAATTATTTGTTTTAGGATTTCCTGAATTTCACTGTGTTTCAAAGCCATATTGTAATGGAAGTTAAAAAAGCTGAAATACTTAGTCCTAGGCAGGGAATGTGAACATTGGATAATACTCATGAGAGGGGATACTATTGTGAAGGTCATTACTTTCACCATTTGGCATGCTGGGAAGAATATTACATATGGTGTCAAGAAAGCTGAGTCCATATATTGTCTTTATAACATCCTGCCTCTGATTCTCATTGCCTTTATAATCTTAGGCAAATCACAACCTCCCTAGGACTCAGTTTCCTTATCTGCAAAATAAGAGTTGTGTGAGCTGTTTTTGGAGATGCCTTCTGACTCCATATCTACATCCCTAAGAGCCCATGATTCTATCTTAGCCCTGCCCCTTTTACTAGCTACACTACCATGGGCCAGAAACTTAATTTCTTTTACTTTCCCATTTTTAGGCCAGAAACTGACCTTCCCATTCTTTACTTGTAAAACTGGGAGCAGGGGGCAGAAATAGCATCCATACTACTTTTCTCATAGAGAAAGGATTGTAGAGTATGAGGAAGAGAGAAATTTGTAAGACTAGAAAAATAAGAGAGGGTCAGGTTGTATAGAGTTTAAATGTCAAGCATTAGAGTTAATATTGGATTCTAAATATTTGGGTCAAATCTGTGCACTAGCCCATCATAAATACTAAGGGGAATAGGGAGACTGTGGATGTCATTGAGTTGGAATGATAAGATCAGACTTGAACTTGGTGGCTGTTGGGAAGCTGAATTGGAGTAGAAAGAGGCTTGAAGCAGGAAGGCTAAATAGAAGGCTATTGCAATAATCCAGGTATGAGGTGATGAAACCTTGAGATATGACAGGGAGGATTGTGGGGGAAGGGAAGGGGATGTGGGGGAGAAATGAAAACCAGAAGAAAAATGGGCATCAAAAAGAGAGAGTGAGCAAGAGTTTCAGAGATTGCAGGAAGGTCTTGGAGTTGACTTTTAGAGTCCTGATGCCCCTAGAAACAGCTGTTTCACATGAATTGTAGGAATGGAAATCAGATCTTAGGGGGCTAAGGAATGAGACCACTTCTTTAGTGAAACTTCATAATGAAAAGGCAAAGATGGGTAACATATATTGGAGAGTAGGTAGCAGAGAAAAGATATAGTATTGTGGTTATTGTTTAGGATATGGAAGATTTGAACTGTTTTTAGAGAGAGGAACTCTTTTTAGCGAGATCACAGAATCCCAGAATTTGAGAGATCGGAAGTGATCTTGGCATCCAGCCCCACCAATCATACCAGGAAAAGCATCCTCACTATGGGCACTTGAGAAATGAACATCCAGGGCTTGCTTGAAGATCTCGAATAAGAGGGAACTCACTATCCATTCTATTAGGCATAGTTATAATTACTAGGACATTTTTTGTTATATGAATTGTGACTGGCTTCTTTGAAACTTTCATCCATCATTTCCAGTTAAGTCCTTTGGGCTGAGCAGTAAAAGTCCATTCCCTATTTCAAATGACATTGACTTTAACTTCCTTGAATTTCTTTTCTTGAAGTTGAACATCATATAATTCCTTCAAATAACCTTCATTTGATATGAATTAAAGGCTCTTCTCTCTTCTGGTTATCTCCTTTTATAAATTTTTTAGCTTATAAACATGTAACCTTAAAAATGCAATCTTAAAATTTTAAATTTACATGTTAGGTTGCTGAAAGAATTCCCATACCCCCCCTGAAATAAAAATAGTTAAAAATAGTATTCTTTAATCTGTATTCACATTGCATCACTTCTTTCTCTGGAAGTGGATAGACGTGTTCATCATGTGACATATAAGAAATTTGAGAGGCATAGTTTTGGGGTTATTAATTTGTTCATTAATTATTACCAGAGGATAATTAATAAAACTGGTCAATGGCACTTTGGAATGTCAAAAAACCCTGATGAAACCCACTCAATGCTAAATGTCTATGGAAGAGTGAGCGTTTCTGAGGGTAGAAATCAACTCTGATTGATTAACAAGTAATGAAAGAATACATATTCTAATAAGAAGTGGGCTTACTCTAATGAGGATCTGGGCAAATGATTGATTATTCAGTCTTGGCTGAAGGAACTTAACCTCTTTCCTGACCACCATAATGTAATGCAGGAGTCCTCAAACTTTTTAAATAGGGGGCCAGTTCACTGTCCCTGAGACTGTTGGAGGGCCGGATTATAGTAAAAACAAAAACTTTGTTTTGTGGGCCCTTAAATAAAGAAACTTCATAGCCCTGGGTGAGGGGGATAATCATCCTCAGCTGCTGCATCTGGCCATGAGCTGTAGTTTGAGGACCCATGATAAAGTAATCTTAAAAGGGAGGGGAATCCATTCACACATATCTGACTAAAACACAATTGGCCTGAATTATGATTTATTATTAGGAAATGTTTGATTTGTATGTCTGTTTTATATGCCAATATACATGGAGGAACACAAAAATTTCTCAGGCGAGTAGGGATACAAAGCAGAAAAAGCTTTAAGAAACCCTAAGATCCAAGGTAGTTTTCCCAGCTGAATGGGGTCTAATATTGAAGAGCATGTTAAAGAAGGAGGAAATAGGCAGGGAAGATGCTGAATTTCTCCAATAATAAATGGATAAATAATAAATGAGAGAAGTAATCATTTCTCTCAATCATAAATCATTTGAAATTATCTTATATTGTTTTATTGTTGACAATAGCCAAGTCATTCAAAGTTGATCATGAAATGATCATCAAGCAATATTGCTGTTACTGTGTACAATCTTCTCCTGGTTCTGCTTACTCCATTATGCATTAATTCACCTAACTCTTTCCTGGTTCTTCTGAAAGTATCCTGCTTGTCATTTCTTAGAGTGCAATAGTATTCCAACATAATCATATATTACAGCTTGTTCAGCCATTGCCCAATTAATGACCATCCCCTTAATTTCCAATTTTTTGCCATTCCAAAAAGAGATGTCATAAATATTTTTGTACATATGGATTTTTTTCTTCTATGTTAAAAAAAAAACTTTTTGGGATTTAGACCCTTTAGTGCTATTGTTGGCTTAGATAGTATGCACACTATAAATGTTGTTCTGACATGGTGAAGAAAGAACTGACCATAGAGTTCCAAGTATGAGTACAGGAAGCTCAGGTAGAAATGACTTCCTGATTCCTGAAAGTCATGTCTCTCCATGAAGCTTCAGGTCACACCAGTTCATTCTTTTGGGCTCTCATGGTATACTGTTGATTCATACTGAGCTTGTGGTCCAGCAAAATCCATAGATCTTTTTCAGGCAAACTACATTTGTTCTGTTCCTCCCTCATCTTGAATGTGTGTAATTGAATTTTTGAACCTAAATGTGCACATATACATTTTTCCTTATGAAATTTCATTTTGTTAGAGCCAGCCCATAGTTTTAGTCTCTCAAAATACTTTTGAAATCTGACATGATTTGGTGGAATTAACCATCACTCCCACTCTTTTGTCCCCTGTGAATTTTCTAGGGATGTCATCCACACTCTTTTCAAGTTCATTATTGAAAATGTTAAATAGCACAGCCCAGAGCACTCCCCTGGAGACCTCCATGTAAGTTTAAATTACTCTTTGAAACTGCTCAGTTTTTAATCTACCCAATTGTCCTATTGTTAGTGGTAGATACTTCTGTCATTTCTACATTACCAGGCCAAATTCACTGATCTATAGTTTGAAGATTTTATGCTCCTCCTCCTCCTCCTCCTTCTTCTCTTTCTTCTTGTTCTTGTTCTTGTTCTTGTTGTTCTTGTTCTTCTTCTTGTTCTTCTTCTTCTTCTTTTTCTTCTTCTTCTTCTCCTCCTTCTCCTTCTTCTCCTTCACCTCCTCTTCCTCCTCCTTCTTCTTTTCATTTTTTACTTCCTGTCCTCTTTCTTCTTTTCTCTCTATTCCTCTTTCCTCCTCTCTCTCTTCTTCTCCCCTTCTCCTCTCCCTTGCTCCTTCTAGCTTTTCCCCCTATTCTTCTCTCCTCCTTATCTTTCTCTATTTCTCCTTCCTTCCCCTTATATTTTTCTCTTCCTCCTTCTTCTCTCTCTCTTTATCTCTCATATAAGTATTTACTTAATAGAACATTATTAATCTTCCCTTCCCTTCCCTCAAAGAGCAATCATCTTGTTTCTACACTGTAGGTAGTGATAAAAATAGCTGCTAGAATCCTAACAAAGCTAGATTGTAGAATTCAAAACAGAAAGAAAATATGGATACCAACTCCTTTAACATTTTAAGAATGCATATAACTTACATATATATACATGCAAACCACAACAGTGGGGAAAAAAAGCCCCACCAGGATTATATCTTGTTTTCCTGCTGTAGTGACATAAAATAGTTACTAATAAACTAACAATGTTGAATTCAAAAGAAAAATAGAACATAGTCAATAGCTTTTTCTGAATTGTCAACTTTGCTTCTCAAGGCAAAATGCACACACACACACATACACACGTGCTACAAATGACAACAATGTGTTCAGGTACACTAAGGAAGGCAAAATAAGGTCTTGTAATCTTAAGGACTTGAACCAATAGACAAGAAAGCTCCATCCATTAGATATTGCTCAGGACAGCCACACCAGGGAGGACTTTTCCTTTCAGAAGCTCTAGACTGGCAGCATTTCCAGTGCTCACATGCTGACCTTGCCTTGAAGGTTCCTTTTGACACAATCAGTAGCAATATCCCCATGACTGTGATGGAGCAAGAGGAACAAAAGAGCAAAGGAACAATGTGGTAGTGGCTCCTACCTAAGGTATGCTTCTTTTCAAATTAATTACAGGGCTCCTCAGATATTTTAGGGTGCTCCACTCCAAGGAGAGCTATGACTGGAAGGAGGAAAACTGGGTGTTTGTTAGCCTTGTAGTGCCCCTGTAATTAATCCTATTATGGAAGCATGTCAGATTAGGCACAGAGAGGACACTACATTTGAGGTTGCACGATGGGGAAACAGTGTTGATATAAAGATCATTCTTTATAGGCACCCCAATTCCCAGAGATAAGGCTATGTTGTCTTAATTCACCAGAAATGTTCAATAAACATGTGATGGAGGGAAAACATTTCCCAACATTGGTTTATGAGCAGGGATCATTTCCTTGAGGCTTCCCAAGGTAAGATACATAGCAGTGGTATGGGAGTTTGTGTTGTCTCTGAACTGAGTGCTTCTCATCCATTGAACCCTTAACCCCTTCTAGCAACATGATAACAGCCCCACTTTTGTGGAAAAACCCAGTCCTCAAAAGGATATGATTGTTCTTCTCTTGTGCTTCAGTTTTCCATACATTCAAACAAAAAAGGAACATGAGTGATTTTATGGTTGTTTTTTGGATTTTATTGAGAAAGATTAGTAAAGATTTAGAAAGACTCCAGAGCAGCAGAGTAGTAAAATAATATTTAGTACATATAGAAAGAACAAGATTAAAGGTAGAAAAGACAGAAGAGGATGAAACCCAGTGAGAAAGAAAATATTTAAAAAATCATGATTCCACTTTGCTTGGTTCCTAAGCTTGACTATTCTCCAGTAGCTGGGCTGTGTCCTTTCCTCATTGTCTGAGATCAATTGTATTGAGAGATAAGTCTCTTAGGGAGACAGATCTCAGTTGTAACAGTGCCTTTGAGAAGGGGCATTAAGTGCAAATAACCCAAAGGATCATATATGTTCATGGATGCATCAATTATATTCAGGCCAGAAAGGAGCAGGAGTGAATAACAGCAGTTAGACCTCAGAGCTGGCAGTAACCAGAGCCCATTTTATTTAAGCTTCTCATTTTGTGAAATGAGGGAAATGAGGTAAATTAAATCACACTGACCTCTCATGTCCCTTTTCCCTCTGATGACTGATTTTTCTTTGAGTCTGTGCAGGTGATATACATGAGGTCTTATGTTAAGTCACTGGCAGAGTGAGGTTTAGGACCTCATCTCCTTAAGTCTCAGGCTAATGCTCTATTCTTTAACCCCTGTGAAATCTTACCGATTGGTGGAGCATTTGCCCATCTAGCAGCAGCATTGCTTCTTACAGCAGCATTGCTGGCAGCAGCATTTCTGCTGGCAGCAGCCCTTGCAACAGCCACAGCCACAGCCACAGGAGCCACAGCCACAGGAGCCACAGCCACCACAGCAGCAGGTGCGGCGGCAGCAGACCACTGTCGGGCTGCAGCAGCCCCCACAGCAGCCACAGCAGCAGGGGCAGCAGCCAGAGCAGCAGCCTACACGGCGGCAGGTACAGGTGGTGCAGCAACGGCGACCACAACCACAGCTGCCACAGCTGCCACAGCCACCACAGCCACCACAGCCGCCACAGCCGCAGCCACCACAGCTGTTGCAGGTGGTACAGGTTCCTCTACAGCCACAACAACCCATAGTGTCAGAACAGAGAGTTCAAATGAGGTGAGGAGAGAAAGAACTCAGGAGAGGTGAGTGAAGTTTGATGCTCTCCTTCTACAGGACAGCCCTTATATACACTGCCCAAGAGCTGGTCCAGGACCCATGATGTTTTTTGTTGTTTATCCCAGTTCTGATAATCACATGAGCTCTACTTGTTTACTTCCTCTTTGAGCCTCCTCTGTCTCATGAAATTATTTGTTTTAGGATTTTTTGAATTTCAATTGATTTCAAAGCCATATTCTAATGGGAAGTTTAAAAAACTGAAATGTGCATGGACCCACACAACACAGTATACCAAAATAAAATCAAAATGGGTCCATGATTTTGTCATAAAATAAGAGATTATACATAAATTAGAGGATCATAGGATACTTTATCTTTCAGACTTGTGGAAGAGGAAGGAATTTGTGACCAAAGCAGAACTAGAGATCATTATTGATCACAAAAAAATAGAAAATTTTGATTATATCAATTTAAAAAGCCTTTGTACAAACAAAACTAATGCAAACAAGATTTTTTTTTTATATTTATATTTATTTTTTTAATAGCTTTTTATTTACAAGTTTTATGCTTGGGTAATTTTATAGTACTGACAATTGCCAAACCTTTTGTTCAAATTTTTCCTCTCCTTCCCCCTATCCCCTTCCCCCTGATGGCAGGTTGATCAATACATGTTAAATATGTTAAAGTATAAATTAAATACAATGTAAGGATACGTGTCCTAACAGTAATTTTGCTGTACAGAAAGAATCGGACTTTGAAATAGTGTACTATTAGCCTGTGAAGGAAATCAAAAATGCAGACAGACAAAAATAGAGGGTATGTAATGATTCATAGTCATCTCCCAGAGTTCTTTCGCTGGGTGTCGCTGGTTCAATTCATTACTGCTCTATTGGAACTGATTTGGTTCATCTCATTGCTGGAGATGGCCACGTCCATCAGACTTGATCATCATATAGTATTGTTGTTGAAGTATATAATTATCTCCTGATCCTACTCATTTCACTCCACATCAGTTCATGAACATCTCTCCAGGATGAAATCATCCAATGCAAACAAGATTAGAAGGGAAGCAACAAACTGGGAAAACATTTTTACAGTTAAAGGTTCTGATAAAGAGCTCATTTCCAAAATATATAGAGAATTGACTCTAATTTATAAGAAATTAAGCCATTCTCCACTTGATAAATGATGAAAGGATATGAACAGACAATTTTCAGATGATGAAATTGAAGCTATTTCCACTCATATGAAAGAGTGTTACAAATCACTATTGATCAGAAAAATGCAAATTAAGACAACTCTGAGATATTACTACGCACTTGTCAGATTGGCTAAGGAAAAAATAATGATGAATGTTGGAGGGGATGCAGGAAAACTGGGATACTGATGCATTGTTGGTGGAATTGTGAACGAATCCAACCATTGTGGAGAGCAATCTGGAATTATGCCCAAAAAGTTATCAAACTGTGCATACCCTTTGATCCAGCAGTGCTACTACTGGAGATACTAAGTAGTAGCAGTAGTAGTAGCAGTGCTACTACTGGAGATACAAAGAGATACTAAAGAAGTGTAAGGGACCTGTATGTGCCAAAATGTTTGTGGCAGCCCTATTTGTAGTGGCTAGAAACTGGAAAATGAATGGATGCCCATCAATTGGAGAATGGTTGGGTAAATTGTGGTATATGAATGTTATGGAATATTATTGTACTGACACTTTCACTGCTCAGCGTCTAGCCTCAGGGCAATTGCTAAT
The DNA here is from genome assembly GCF_902635505.1 of Sarcophilus harrisii. Lineage (NCBI taxonomy): Eukaryota > Metazoa > Chordata > Mammalia > Dasyuromorphia > Dasyuridae > Sarcophilus > Sarcophilus harrisii. The sequence continues at coordinate 53,755,709 of NC_045428.1, read as the reverse complement.
CCGCACAGTCGGGGTTCTTCACTGGGCATTTCCACAGCTCGGACCACTGCTAACCAGGTCTGAATCACTTCCGGTGAGGGGGGCAGGGAACTTTCTCCCAGAGCACTCTCATATCTCACTGCTCTTTGCAACCCTTTATGCCTATTCCTGTTTTGTAGAGGAAGCTGGTAACCTCCTTGCCCTGAAGGCAGAACCTAAAGACTTTAAAAAATGAGTAAAAAAAATAAAAGGATTATTGATAGCTTCTATAGAGAAAGAAAGCAGGTTTGCAATCCTGAGGAGACCCATAGCAAACAGTCTCCAGATAATACCCCAGGGGGGAATGTTACCTGGTGCCCATCATATAACATTCTCCCAGAAGAGACCATTAAAATTCTTAAAAGAGAGTTAAAAGGAAAATGGGGAAAGGAAAGAGAAGCTATGCAAGAAAGTAACAACTTCCTAAAATATGAATTGGAAAAGGTAAAGAATTCCCAGGAAGTGAAGGAAAACAGAATTTGTGAATTGGAAAAGGTAAAAAAATCCCAGGAAAGTAGGATTTGTGAATTGGAAAAAGAAAATAACTCACAAAAAAAAAATAGTGAAATGGAAAAAAAATTCCATAGAGCAAAACAACTCATTTAAAAACTTAATTGGATATATACAAAGAGAAGTAAAAAAAGCTAATGAAGAAATTGACTCATTGAAAATCAAAACTGAACAAATAGAAACCAATGATTCATTGAGACAGCAATTATCAGTCAAGCAAAACCAAAAAAAAAAAAAAAAAAAAAAGAAAGAACTATTAGGAAAAAACATCAAATATTTACTTGGAAAACAACAGACATGGAAAATAGATCTAGGAGAGATAATCTGAGGATTATTGGACTTCCCAAAAATTATGATGAAAAAAAGACCCTAGATACTATTTTACAGGAAATCATCAAAGAGAACTGTCCAGATATAATAGAATAAGAAGGTAAAATAGGCATTGAAAGAATTCATCAAACACCTTCTGAAAAAGACCCTAAAATAAAAACTCCAAGGAAAATTGTGGCCAAATTTCAGAACTATCAGACTAAGGAAAAAATATTACAAGCAACCAGGAAAAAATTTCAAATACCGAGGTGCCACAATAAGGATCACCCAAGATCTGGCTGCCACCACATTAAAGTATCGAAGGGCCTGGAATCTGATATTCCAAAAGCAAAAGAACTCGGAATGCAGCAAAGAATAAACTACCCAGCCAAGCTGAGCATTTTTCTTCCAGGGAAGAAGATGGACATTTAATGAAACAGATGAATTCCATTTGTTTCTAAGGAAAAAACCAGAACTAAACAAAAAATTTGATCTCCAACCATAGGACTCAAGAGAAGCAGAAAAGGTAAAAGGAACTCTTGAGAACTGTATTTCTGTTGTGGATATACAAAAAGAATACATGTATAATTTGATTGTACAGATATAACATAAAAAAGGGAAGTAGAGATGGAAAGAGAATAGTGTCAGAAAAAGGGGAAAGGGGGGATAAAAAGAGGGAAACTACATCCCACAAAGAGGGAAAGGAAACCTATCATATCTGAGGGAATTTAGAGACGGGGAAGAACACTGTGTGAATCTTACTCTCATCAGAGTTGGCTCAAATAATCGACATATTTGTTTTACAGAGAATCTTGTCTTACCTCATTAAAAAAGGGGAGAGGAAAAAGGAAAAGGAAAAGAGTAATAAGGGAAGGGAACAAGAAAGGTGAAGAGAATCAAAGGGGGAAAGGAGGGATCCTAAAGAGGGTGAGTGGCATGATAGAAGTGCGGTCCATAACTGGGAAAGAGAGTTGGAGGAGGGCAATAAAGAGAAAAGCATAATCTGGGGATAATAAGGTAGCAGAAAATATAGAATTAGTAATTTTAAATGTAAATGTGAATGGGATGAACTCTCCCATTAAGTGGAGGCAGATAGCAGACTGGATCAAAAGTCAGAACCCTACAATATGTTGTTTACAGGAAACACATTTAAAGCAGGGAGATACATATAGAGTAAAGGTAAAAGGCTGAAGCAGAATCTATTATGCTTCAGGTGAAGCCAAAAAAGCTGGGGTAGCCATCCTTATTTCGGATCAAGCAAAAGCAAAAATTGATCTAATTAAAAGAGATAAGGAAGGAAACTATATCTTGCTAAAGGGTAGCATAGACAATGAAGCAATATCAATACTAAATATATATGCATCAAATGGTATAGCATCTAACTTCCTTAAGGAGAAGCTAAGAGAGTTGCAAGAAGAAATAGACAGCAAAACTATAATAGTGGGAGATCTCAACCTTGCACTCTCAGAATTAGATAAATCAAACCACAAAACAAACAAGAAAGAAATTAAAGAGGTAAATAGAATATTATAAAAATTAAGTATAATAGCTCTTTGGAGAAAACTGAATGGAGACAGAAAGGAATATGCTTTCTTCTCAGCAGTTCATGGAACCTATTCAAAAATTGACCATATATTAGGACATAAAGACCTCAAAATTAAATGCAGGAAAGCAGAAATAGTAAATGCTTTCATGATGCAATAAAAACTACATTCCACAAAAAGATAGGGGTAAATAGACCAAAAAGTAATTGGAAACTAAATAATCTCATCTTAAAGCATGATTGGGTGAAACAGCAAATAATAGACACAATTAATAATTTCACTCAAGATAATGACAACGATGAGACATCATACCAAAATTTATGGGATGCAGCCAAAGCAGTAATAAGGGGAAATTTTATATCCTTAGAGGCTTACTTGAATAAAATAGAGAAAGAGAAGATCAATGAATTGGGTTTACAACTTAAAAAGCTAGAAAAAGACCAAATTAAAACCCCCCAATCAAATACTAAACTTGAAATTCTAAAATTAAAAGGAGAAATTAATAATATTGAAAATAAAAAATTGAACTAATAAATAAAACTAAGAGTTGGTTTTTATGAAAAAACCAATAAAATTGATAAACCTTTGGTAAATCTGATTAGAAAAAGGAGAGAGGAAAATCAAATTAGTAGTCTTAAAAATGAAAAGGGAGAACTTTCCACCAATGAAGAGGAAATTAAAGAAATAATAAGGAGTTATTTCATCCAACTTTATGCCAATAAATTTGATAACATAAGTGAAATGGATGACTACCTCCAAAAATATAGGCTTCTCAGATTAACAGAGGAAGAAGTAAATTGCTTAAATAATCCCATTTCAGAAAAAGAAATAGAACAAACTATTAATCAACTCCCTAAGAAAAAAATCCCCAGGACCAGATGGATTTACATGTGAATTCTACCAAACATTTAAAGAACAATTAGCCCCAGTGCTATATAAACTATTTGAAAAAATAGGGAATGAAGGAGTCCTACCAAATTCCTTTTATTACACAAACATGGTACTGATACCTAAACCAGGTAGGGTGAAAACAGAGAAAGAAAATTATAGACCAATCTCCCTAATGAATATTGATGTCAAAATCTTAAATAAGATATTAGCAAAAAGACTACAGAAAATCATCCCCAGGATAATACACCATGATCAAGTAGGATTTATACCAAGAATGCAGGGCTAGTTCAATATTAGGAAAACTATCACTATAATTGGCCATATTAATAACCAAATTAACAAAAAACATATGATCATCTCAATAGATTCAGAAAAAGCATTTGATAAAATCCAACATCCATTCCTATTAAAAACACTTGAGAGTATAGGAATAAATGGACCTTTCCTTAAAATAATCAGTAGCATTTATTTAAAACCATAAGTAAGCATCATATGTAAGGGAACAAACTGCAACCATTCCATTAAGATCAGGAGTGAAACAAGGATGCCCACTATCAATGTTACTATTCAATATTGTATTAGAAATGCTAGCTTTGGCAATAATAGTTGAGAAAGAGATTAAAGGAATTAGAGTAGGCAATGAAGAAACCAAATTATCACTCTTTGCTGATGATATGATGGTATACTTAGAGAACCCCAGAGATTCTACTAAAAATGTTATTAGAAATAATCCACACCTTTAGCAAAGTTGCAGGATACAAAATAAACACACATAAGTCATCAGCATTCTTATATATCACTAACAAAATCCAACAGTCAGAGTTACAAAGAGAAATTCCATTTAAAGTAACTATTGATAGTATAAAATATTTAGGAATCTATCTGCCAAAGGAAAATCAGAAACTTTATGAGCAAAACTACAAACCACTTTCCACACAAATTAACTCTGATCTAACCAACTGGAAAAATATTAAATGCTCTTGGATAGGGCAAGCAAATATAATAAAGATGTCAATACTACCTAAACTAATCTATTTATTTAGTCCTATACCAATCAGGCTCCCAAAAAACTATTTTAATGACCTAGAAAAAATAACAACAAAGTTCATATGGAAAAACAAAAGGTCAAGAATTTCAAGGGAATTAAGGAAGAAAAAATCAAATGAAAGTAGCCTAGTTGTACCAGATCTAAAATTATATTATAAAGCAGCGGTTGCCAAAACCATTTGATATTGGCTAAGAAATAGACTAGTTGATCAGTGGAATAGGTTAGGTTCAAAGGATAAAAAAGCCAATAACTTTTAAAATCTAGTTTTTGACAAACACAAAGATCCCAGTTTTGGGGATAAGAACTCACTATTTGACAAAAATTGCTGGGGAAATTGGAAATTAGTATGGCAGAAACTAGGCATTGACCCACACTTAACACCGTACACCAAGATAAGGTCAAAATGGGTTCATGACCTAGGCATAAAGAATGAGATTATAAATAAATTGGAAGAGCATAGGATAGTTTACCTCTCAGACCCGTGGAAGAGGAAGGAATTTATAATCAAAGAAGAACTAGAGATCATTATTGACCACAAAATAGAAAAATTTGATTGTATCAAGTTGAAAAGTTTTTGTACAAACAAAACTAAGGTAGACAAGATTAGAAGGGAAGCAATAAACTAGAAGGGAAAACATTTTTACAGTCAAAGGTTCTGATAAAGGCCTCATTTCCAAAATAAATAGAGAATTGACTCAAATTTATAAGAAATCAAGACATTCTCCAATTGATAAATGGTCAAAGGATATGAACAGACAATTCTCAGACGAAGAAATTGAAACTATTTCATATGAAAAGATACTCCAAGTCATTATTAACCAGAGAAATGCAAATTAAGACAACTCTGAGATACCACTACACACGTGTCAGATTGGTTAGCAGGACAGGAAAAGATAATGCGAAATGTTGGAGGGGATGTGGGAAAACAGGGACACTGATACATTGTTGGTGGAACTGTGAATACATCCAGCCATTCTGGAGAGCAATTTGGAACTATGCTCAAAAAGTTATCAAACTGTGCATACCCTTTGATCCAGTAGTGTTTTTACTGGGCTTATATCCCAAAGAAATCTTAAAGAAGGGAAAGGGACCTGTATGTGCAAGAATGTTTGTGGCAGGTCTCTTTGTAATGGCCAGAAACTGGAAACTGAGTGGATGCCCATCAATTGGAGAATGGCTGAATAAATTGTGGCATATGAATATTATGGAATATTATTATTCTGTAAGAAATGACCAGCAGGATGTTTTCAGAAAGGCCTGGAGAGACTTACATGAACTGATGCTGAGTGAAATGAGCAGGACCAGGAGATCATTATATACTTCAACAATAATACTATATGATGACCAGTTCTGATGGACCAGGCCATCCTCAGCAATGAGATCAACCAAATCATTTCCAATGCAGCAGTAATGAACTGAACCAGCTATGCCCAGAAAAAGAACTCTGGGAGATGACTAAAAACCATTACATTGAATTCCCAATTCCTATACTTATGCCCACCTGCATTTTTGATTTCCTTCACAAGCTAATTGTACAATATTTCAGAGTCTGATTCTTTTTGTACAGCAAAATAACTGTTTGGACATGTATACTTATATTGTATTTAATTTATACTTTAATGTATTTAACATCTACTGGTCATCCTGCCATCTAGGGAGGGTGGGGGTAAGAGGTGAAAAATTGGAACAAGAGTTTTGGCAATTGTTAATGCTGTAAAGTTACCCATGTATATATCCTGTAAATAAAAGGCTATTAAAAAAATAAAAAAAAAAGAAAGGCCTGGAGAGACTTACATGAACTGATGCTGAGTGAAATGAGCAGGACCAGGAGATCATTATATACTTCAACAACAATACTATATAATGATCAATTCTGATGGATGTGGCCATCTCCAGCAATGAGGTGAACCAAATCAGTTCCATTAGAGCAGTAATGAATTGAACCAGCTACACCCAGTGAAAGAACTCTGGGAGATGACTATGAACCATTACATAGAATCCTAATCCCTATATTTTTGTCCACCTGCATTTTTTATTTCCTTCACAGGCTAATAGTACAGTATTTCAAAGTCCAATTCTTTTTGTACAGCAAAGTAACTGTTTGGACAGGTATACTTATATTGTATTTAATTTATACTTTAACATATTTAATGTGTATTGGTCAACCTGCCATCTGGGGGAGGGGATAGGGGGAAGGAGGGGAAAAATTTGAACAAAAGTTTGGCAATTGTCAATACTGTAAAATTACCTATGCATATAACTTCTAAATAAAAAGCTATAATAAAAAACAATAATATTGTATGAGGATGTATTCTGATAGAAGTGGAAATCTTCAACAAAGAGAAGATCTAACAATTCTAATTGATAAATGATGGACAGAAGCAGCTACACCCAGAAAAGGAACACTGGGAAATGAATGTGGACTACTTGCATTTTTGTTTTTCTTCCCAGGTTATTTTTACCTTCTGAATCCAATTCTTCTTGTACAATAAGAGAATTGTATGGTTCTGCACACATATATTGTATGTGGGATATACTATAACATATTTAACATGTATAAGACTGCCTGCCATCTCTGGGAGGAGGTAGAGGGAGGCAAGGAAAAAGTCGGAACAGAAGTGAGTGCAAGGGATAATGTTGTAAAAAATTACCCATGCATATGTTCTGTCAATAAAAAGTTATAATAATTAAAAAAGGTTGAAATATGTAGTCCTAGGCAGGGAACCTGAACATTGGATAATACTCATGAGAGGGGATTCTATTGAGAGGATCATTATTTTCACCATTTGGCATTCTGGGAAGAATGTTGGATATGTTGTCAAGAAAGTTGGGTCCATGTATTGTCTTTATAATGTCCTGCCTCTGATTCTCATTGCCTTTATAATCTTAGGCAAATCACAATCTCCCTAGGACTCAGTTTTCTTATCTGTAAAATAAGAGTTGGATGAGATGCTTTTAAGGGTTCTTCTACATCCCTATCTACATGAAATGTTCTACATGTTTCATGTCTACATCCCTAAGAGCCCATGGTTCTATCTTAGACCTGCCCCTTTTACTGGTTATACTACCATGAGCCAGAAACTTAATTTCTTTTACCTTTCCATTCTTTAGGCCAGAAACTTACCTTCCCATTCTTTACTTGTAAAACTGGGGGTGAGGGGAGAAATGCCATCTATGCTACTTGCTTCATAGAGAAAGGATTGTAGAGTGTCAGGAAGAGAGACATTTGTAAGACTAAAAAAGTAAGAGAGGATCAGGTTGTATAGAGTTTAAATGTCAAGCATACGAGGTTGTATTGGATTCTAAATATCTGCGTCAACTGTGCACTAGACTATCAAAAATATTAATGGGAATAGGGAGAAATTGGGTTATACTGATTTAGGATAATAAGGTCAAACTTAAACTTAGTGGCTTTTGGGAAGCTGGATTGGAGTAGAAAGAGGCTTGAAACAGGAAGGCCAAATAGAAGACAACTGCAATAATCCAGGTATGAGGTGATGAAAGCTTGAGTTATGACAGGGAGGATTGTGGGGGGAGGGAAGGGGATGTGGGGGAGAAATGAAAACTAGAGGAAAAATGGGCATCAAGAAGCGAGAGTGAGCAAGAGTTTCAGAGATTGCAGGAAGGTCTTTAGTGAGGACTGAGAATGAATCAATGGAGTTGACTTTTAGAGTCCTGATGCCCCTAGAGACAGTTGTTTCAGATGAGTTGTAGGAATGGAAATCAAATCTTAGGGGGCTAAGGAATGAGACCACTTCTTTACTGAAGCTTCGTAATGAAAAGGCAAAGATGGGTAACATATATTGAAGAGTAGGTAGCAGAGAAAAGATATAGTATTTTGGTTATGGTTTAGGATATGGAAGATTTGAACTGTTTTTAGAGAGAGAAACTCTTTTTTAGAGAGATCACAGAATCCCAGAATTTGAGAGATCAGAAGTGATCTTCGCATCCAGCCCCACCAATCATACCAGAAAAAGCATCTTCACTATGGGCACTTGAGAAATGACCATCCAGGGTTGCTTGAAGATCTCCAATAAGAGGGAACTCACTATCCATTCTATTAGGCATAGTTATAATTACTGGGACATTTTCTGTTATATAAATTCTGATTGGGTTCTTTGAAACTTTCATCCATCATTTCCAGTTAAGCCCTTTGGGCTGAGCAGTAAAAGTCCATTCCCTGTTTCACATAACATTGACCTTAACTTCCTTGAATTAATTTTCTTGAAGTTGAACATTATATAATTCCTTCAAATGACCTTCATATGATATGTATTAAAAACCCTTTTCTCTTCTGGTTATCTCCTTCTATAAACTTTTTAGCTTATAAACCTACATCCTTTAAAAAAAACCTTAAAATTTTAAATTTGCATGTTAGGTTGAGAAAGAATTCTAACTATCCCCCCTTTTATTAAATTTTATTTATTAAAAAGAATAAATAATAGTATGCTTTAATCTGCACTCAGATTCCATCACTTCTTTCTTTGGAAGTGGATATAATTATTCAGCATGTGATATATAAGAAGTCTGAGAGATATAGTTTTAGGGTAATTAATTTCTTCATTAATTATTATCAGAGAATAATTTTTTAAAAGGGTCAGTGGCACTATGGAATTCCAAAAATCCCTCATGGAATCCACTCAGTGCTTAAATATCCATGGACAAGGGAGTGTTCCTGAGTGTAAAAATCAACTCTGGTTAATAAGTCATGAAACAATAAATATTCTAATAAGAACTGGGCTCATTCTAATGGGGATCCAGGGAAATGATTGCTCATTCAGTCTTGGACAAAATAACTTACCTCTTTCTTGACCACCCTAGTGTAAGGTAATCTTAAAAAAAAGGGTAATCCATTCATACATGTCTAATTGAAACACAATTTGCCTGAATCTGCTTATTCATCTAAAGCAAAGCTTCCTAAACTTCTATGAGGTTGTGTAACTGAACAGGGGGCTATGAAATTATGATTCATTATCGGGAAATGTTTGATTTTAGGCTTCTTTTCTATGCCAATATACATGGAGTCACACAAAAATTTCTCAGGAGAAAACGGGTCACAAATAGAAAAAACTTTAAGAAGCCCTGGGATCTAAGCTAGTTTTCCTAATTGAATGTGGTCTAAGATTGAAGAAAATGTTAGAGGAGGAAATAGGAAGGAAAAAATCCTGAATCTTTCCAATAATAAATGGATAAATAATGAGAGAAGCAATCATTTCTCTCAATCATAAATCCTTTGAAATTGTCGTAGATCATTTTATTGTTGGCAATCGCTGAGTCATTCACAGTTGATCATCACACAATACTGCTGTTACTTTGTACAGTGTTCTCCTAATATTGCTTAATATACTATGCATCAATTCTCCTAACTCCAGATTGTTCTGAAAACATCCTGCTTGTCATTTCTTAGAGTGCAATAGTATTCCAACATAATCATATATTACAGTTTGTTCAGCCATTCCCCAATTGATGGCTATCCCCTTAATTTCCAATTCTTTGCCATTCCAAGAAGAGATGTCATAAATATTTTTGTACATATGGATAGTTTTCTTCTATGTTAATTTTTTTTTTTTTTTTTTTTTTTTTTCAGGATTTAGACTCTGTAGTGCTATTGTTGGCTTAGATAGTATGCAGAGTATAAATATTCTTCCTACATGGTGAAGAAGGAACTGACATAGTGTTCCAAGTATGAGTAGAGGAAGTTCAGGTAGAAATAATGACTTCCTAATTCCTGAAAGTCATGTCTCTCCATGAAGCTTCAGGTCACACTAGTTCATTCTTTTGACTGTCATGGTACCCTCTTGATTCATACTGGGCTTGCAGTCCAGCAAAATCCACAGATCTTTTTCATGCAAACTACATTTGTACTGTTCCTCCCTCATCTTGAATGTGTGCAATTGAATTTTTGAACCTAAATGTGCACACATACATTTCTCCTTATCAAATTCATTTTGTTAGAGTCAGCCCATAGTTTTGGTGTCTCAAAATTCTTTCGAAACCTGACATTATTTGGTAGTGTTAACCATCACTTGTACTCTTTTGTCCCTTGTGAATTTTCTAGGGATGTCATCCACACTCTTTGAAACTGCTCAGTTTTTAATCCATCCATTTGTCCTATTGTTCAGTGCTAGATGCTTCTGTCATTTCTACATTACCAGGCCAAATTCATTGATGTATAGATTGCAACTTTTATGCTCCTCCTCCTTCCCTTACTCCTCCTCCTCCTCCTCCTGCTCCTCCTCTTCCTCCTGGCGTTCTTCCTCCTCCTCCCCTTACTCCTTCTGCTCCTCTTTCTCCCCTTCCTCTATTCTTCCTCCTCCTGTTCCCCTTCCTGGTCCCCCTCCTCTCCTTTCCCCTCCCCCCTCCTCTTCCTACCTCTCCTGCTCTTCCTCCTCCTGCTCTTCCTCTTCTTCCTCTTTCTTCTTCTTCTTCTTCTTCTTCTTCTTCTTCTTCTTCTTCTTCTTCTTCTTCTTCTTCTTCTTCTTCTTCTTTCTTCTCCTTTTTCTCCTTCTTCTCCTTCTTCTTTTCCTACTTCCTGTCTTCTTTTTCCTTTTCTCTCTGTCCCTTTTTCCTCCTCTCTCTTCCTCTTCTTCTCCCCTTCTCCTCTCCCTTGCTCCTTCTAGCTCTTCCCCATTCTTCCCTCCCCCTTATCTTTCTCTATTCCTTCCTCCTTCCCCTTATATTTTTCTCTTCCTCCCTCCTCTCTCTCTCTTTATCTCTCACATGAGTATTCACTTACTGGAACATTATTAATCTTCCCTTCTGAAATAGCAATCATGTTGTTTCTACAATGTAGGTAGTCATAAAAATAGCTGCTACAATAAGCTAGATTGTACAATTCCAAAGAGAAAGAAAATATGGATAACAACTCCTTTTACTTTAACATTAAAAATACATATAACATAGATATGTATATCTGCAAATCACATCAGTGGGGGGAAAAACCTCTTCTTTTCCTGCTATAGTAATAAAATAGAGTTACTAATACACTTACAATATTGAATTCGAAAGAAACATAAAACATAGTGAATACCTGTTTTGGATTGTCAACTTTGCTTCTCAAGGCAAAATGCACACACACACATACACACGTGCTACAAATGACAACAATGTGTTCAGGGACAATAAGGAAGGTAAAATAAGGTCTTGGCTCTCAAGGACTTGAACTAATAGACAAGAAAACTCCATCCATTAGATATTGCTCAGGGCAGGCACACCAGGGAGGACTCTTCCTTTTGGAAGCTCTAGACTGGCAGCATTTCCAGTGCTCACATGCTGACCTTGCTTTGAGTGCTCCTTTTGGCAAAGTCAGTAGCAATATCCCCATGATTGTCATGGAGCAAGAGGATCAAAAGAGCAAAGGAACAATGTGGTAGTGGCTCCCACTTAAGGTATGCTTCCTTTCAAATTAATTAGAAGGCTCCTCAGATATCTTAGGGTGCTCCACTCCAAGGAAAGCTATGACTGGAAGGAGGAAACCTGGGTGTTTCTTAGCCTTATAGTGCCCCTGTAATTATTGCTATTATGGAAACATGTCAGACTGGACACAGGGAGGACACTACTTTTGGGATTGCACAGGTGTTGAGACAGTCTTGATTTAAAGATCATTCTTTAAAGGCACCCCCATCTCCAGGGATAAGGCTATATTGTCTTAATTCATCAGAAATGTTCAATAAACATGTGATGGAGGGAAAACATTTCTCAACATTGGTTTGTGAGCAGGGATCATTTCCTTGAGGATTCCTAAGGTAAGATGCGTACCAGTGGCATGGAAATTTGTGTTATCTCTGAACTGAGTGCTTCTCATCCATTGAACCCTTAACCCCTACTAGCAACATGATAACAGCCCCACTTTTATGGGAAAATCCAGTCCTCAAAAGGATATGATTGTGCTTTTCTTAGACTAGAGTTTTCCATGTATTCAAACAAAAAAGGAACATGAGCGATTTTATGGTTGTTTTTTTGGATTTTATTGAGAAAAATTAGAAAAGATTTAGAAAGATTCCAGAGCAGCAGAGTAGTAAAACAATATATAGTACATATAGAAAGAACAAGATTATAGAAAAGACAGAAGAGGATGAAACTCACTGGGAAAGAAAATATTTAAAAAATCATGATTCCACTTTGCTTGGCTCATAGGCTTGACTATTCTCCAGTAGCTGGGCTGTGTCCTTTCCTCATTGTCTGAGACCAATTGTATTGAGAGACAAGCCTCTTAGGGAGACAGATCTCAGTTGCAACAGTGCTTTTGAGAAGGGGCATTAAGTGCAAATAACCTAAAGGATCATATATGTTCATGGATGCATCAATTATATTCAGGCCAGACAGGAGCAGGAGTGAATAATAGCAGTTAGATCTCAGAGCTGGCAGTAACCTCAGAGCCCATCTTATTTAAGCTTCTTATTTTGTGAAATGAGGGAAATGAGGTAAATTACAATCACATTGACCTCTCATGTCCCTTGTTCCTCTGAGGACTGATTTTTCTCTGAGTCTGTGCAAGTGACACACATGAGGTCTTAAGTTAAGTCACTGGCAGAGTGAGGTTTAGGACCTCACCTCCTTAAGTCTCAGGCTAATGCTCTATTCCTAACCCCCTGTGAGATCTTACCAATTGGTGGAGAGTTTGCCCATCTAGCAGCAGCATTGCTTCTTACAGCAGCACTGCTGGCAGCAGCATTTCTGTTGGCAGCAGCCCTTGCAACAGCCACAGCCCTTACCACAGCCACAGCCACAGCCACAGGAGCCACAGCCACCACAACCACCACAGCAGCAGGTGCGGCGGCAGCAGACCACTGTCGGGCTGCAGCAGCCCCCACAGCAGCCACAGCAGCAGGGGCAGCACCCGGAGCAGCAGCCTACACGGCGGCAGCTACAGGTGGTACAGCAACAGTTGCCACAGCCCCCGCAGCCACCACAGCCACCACAGCCTCCACAGCCACCGCAGCCGCCGCAGCCACCACAGCTGTTGCAGGTGGTACAGCTTCCTCTACAGCCACAACAACCCATAGTGTCAGAACAGAGGGTTCAAATGAGATGAGGAAAGAAAGGACTCAGGAGAGGTGGGTGAAGTTTGATGCTCTCCTTCTACAGGACAGCCCTTATATACACTGCTCAACAGCTGGTCCAGGACCCATGATGTTTTTTGTTGTTTATCCCAGTTCTGATAATCACATGAGCTCTACTTGTTTGTTTACCTCCTCTTTGCACCTCCTCTGCCTCATTAAATTATCTGAGGTTACTGCCAGCTCTGAGGTCTAACTGCTGTTATTCACTCCTGCTCCTTTCTAGCCTGAATTTCACTGTTTCAAAGCTATATGTAATGGAAGTTTAAAAAGCTGAAATATTTAGTCCTAGGCAGGGAATATGAACATTGGATAATACTCATGAGAGGGGATACTATTGTGAAGATCATTACTTTCACCATTTGGCATGCTGGGAAGAATGTTGGATAAGGTGTCAAGAAACTTGAGTCCATATATTGTCTTTTTCACATCCTTCCTGTGATTCTCATTGCATTTATAACCTTAAGGAAATCCTAACCTCACCAGGACTCAATTTTCTCATCTGTAAAATGAGAGTTGGATGAGATATTTTTAAAAGTTCCTTCCAACTCCATGTCTCCATCACTAAGAGCCCATGTTTCTATCGTAGCCCTACCCCTTTTTACTGGCTTTCCTACCAGGAGCCAAAGAGTTAATTTCTTTTATCTTCCCATTCTTTTTTTTTTTTCTGAAGCAATTGGGATTAAGTGACTTGTCTGGGGTCACACAAGTAGGAAATGATAAATGTCTTAGGTCAAATTTGAACTCAGGTCCTCCTGACTTCAGAGCGGGTGCTCTACTCACTGTGCCATCTAGCTACCCTGCCTTCCCATTCTTTAGGCCAAAAACTTACCTTCCCATTCTTGACTTGTAAAATTGTGGGTAAGTGGAGAAATTCCATCTATCCTACTTATCTCATAGAGAAAGGATTGTAGAGTGTGAGGAAGAAAGACATTTGTTAAACTAAAAATGTAAGTGAGGGTTAGTTTGTACAGAGTTTATACATCAAGCATTGGAGTTTATATTGGAGTCTAAATATTTGGGTCAACTCTGTGCACCAGCCTATCCAAAATACCAACTGGAATAGGGAGACAGTGGATGAGATTGAGTTGGGATGATAAGGTCAGACTTGAACTTGGTGGCTATTGGGAAGCTGAATTGGAATAGAAAGGGGCTTGAAGCAGGAAGGCCAAATAGAAGACTATTGAAATAATCCTGGTATGAGGTGATGAAAGCTTGAGTTATGACAGTGAGGATTGTGGGGGGAGGGAAGGGGATGTGGAGGAGACATGAAAACTAGAGGAAAAATGGGCATCAAGAAGCGAGAGTGAGCAAGAGTTTTAGAGATTGCAGGAAGGTCTTTAGGAGGACTGAGAATGAATCAATGGAGTTGACTTTTAGAATCCTGGTGCCCCTAGAGACAGTTATTTCAGATGAGTTGTAAGAATGGAAATCAAATCTTAGGGGGCTAAGGAATGAGACCACTTCTTTACTGAAGCTTTGTAATGAAAATATGAAAATGGGTTATCTGTATTAGGGAGTAGGTAGCAGAGAAAAGAAATAGTATTGTGGTTATTGTTTAGGATATGGAAGATTTGAACTGTTTTTAGAGAGATCACAGAATCCTAGAATTTGAGAGATCAGAAGTGATCTTGGCATCCAGCCCCACCAATCATCCTCACTATAGACACTTGAGAAATGCCCATCCAGGGCTTGCTTGAAGATCTCCAATAAGAAGGAACTCACTATCCCTTCTTTTTTGGCATAGCTTTAATTACTGGGACATTTTTGGTTATATGAAATCTGATTAACTTCTTTGAAACTTTCATCCATCATTTCCAGTTAAGCCCTTTGGGCTGAGCAGTAAAAGTCCATTCCCTATTTCACATAACATTGACCTTAACTTTCTTGAATTAATTTTTTTGAATTTGAACATCATATAATTCCTTCAAATGAGCTTCATATGATATGTATTAAAAGCCCTTTTTTTCTTCTGGTTATCTCCTTCTATAAACTTTTTAGCTTATAAATCTACATCCTTTAAAAAAAACCTTAAAATTTTAAATCTGCATGTTAGGTTGAGAAAGAACTCTATCTCCCCCCCCCCCCCCCATAAAAAGAATAAAGAATAGTATGCTTTAATTTGCATTCAGATGCCATCACTTCTTTCTCTGGAAGTGGATAGAATTATTCATCATGTGATATATAAGAAGTTTGAGAGATAGAGATATAGTTTTAGGGTAATTAATTTCTTTATTAATTATTATTAGAGGATAATTTTTTTAAAAGGGTCAGTGGCACTCTGGAATGCCAAAAAACCCTCATGGAACCCACTCAGTGCTTAAATGTTGCCGGGAGCAAGATTGTTCTTGAGGGCAGAAATCAACTCTGAGTGGTTAATAAGTCTTGAAATAATAAATATTCTAATAAGAAGTGGACTTATTCTAATGAGGGTCAGGGAAATGACTGATCATTCAGTCTTAGACAAAGTAACTTACCTCTTTCCTGACTACCCTAGTGTAAGGTAATCTTTAAAAAAAGGGTAATCCATTCATACATATCTGACTGAAACACAATTGCCCTGAATCTGCTTATTCGTCTAAAGCAAAGCTCCCTAAACTTCTATGGGGTTGTGTAACTGAATAGGGGGCTATGAAATTATGATTTATTATCAGGAAATGTTTGATTTTAGGCCTCTTTTCTATACCAATATACATGGGGTCACACAAAAATTTCTCAGGAGAAAAGGGGTCACAAGTAGAAAAAACTTTAAGAAGCCCTGGGATCTAAGCTAGTTTTCCTAATTGAATGTGGTCTAAGATTGAAGAAAATGTTAGAGAAGGAGGAAATAGGAAGGAAAAAATCCTGAATCTCTCCAATAATAAATGGATAAATAATAAATGAGAGAAACAATCATTTCTTTCAATCATAAATCCTTTGAAATTATCTTAGATCATTTTATTGTTGACAATAGTTGAGTCATTCACAATTGATCCTCACACAATATTGCTGCTACTTTGTACAATGTTCTACTGGTTCTGTTTACTCCACTATTTATCAGTTCACCTAACTCTTTCCTGGTTCTTCTGAAACCATCCTATTTGTCATTTCTTAGAGTGCAATAGTATTCCAACATAATCATATATTACAACTTGTTCAGCATTCCCCTATTGATGAACATCCCCTTAATTTCCAATTCTTTGCCATTCCCAAAAGAGATGTCATATGTGGTTCTCTTCAACAATGAGATGATTCAAACCAGTTTCAATTGTTCAGTGATGAAGAGAGCTATTTGCACCCAGAGAGAGGACTGTCGGAACTGACTGTAGTTCACAACACAGTATTTTCACTCTTTTTGTTGTCGCTTGTTTGCATTTTCTTCTTCTTCTTCTTCTTCTTCTTCTTCTTCTTCTTCTTTTTTTAACTGGTTTGATTGATTTTTCTTGCGCAGCATAATAATGGTATAAATATGTATGCATATATTGGATTTAACATATATTTCTACCATATTTAATATATTTTGGACTACTTGCCATCTAGGGGAGGGTGTGAGGGAAGGGAGAGAAAATTGGAACACAAGTTTTCCAAGGGCTAATGTTAAAGAACTGTCCATGCATATGTTTTGAAAAATAAAAAGCTTTAATAAAAAAAAAAAAAGAAACAAAAGAACAACAAAAGAAGATGTCATAAATATTTTTGTATAGGTGGATTCTTTTTTTCTATTTAAAAATTTTGGGGGGGATTTAGACCCTGTAGTGCTATAGTTGGCTTAGATACTATGCACAGTATAAATAATCTTCCTACATAGTGAAGAAAGAACTGACAAGTGTGAGCAGAGGAAGCTAAGGTAGAAATAATTACTTCCTGATTCCTGAAAGTCATGTCTCTCCATGAAGCTTCAGGTCACACTAGCTCATTCTTTTGCCTGTCATGGTACACTGTCGATTCATACTGAGCTTGTGGTCGAGCAAAATCTACAGATGTTTTTCAGACAAACTACATGTGTACTGTGAGCCCCTCATCTTGAATGTGTGAAATTGAATTTTTAAACCAAAATGTACTCACATGCATTTCTCCTTATCAAATTTCATTTTGTTGGAGTAAGTTCATAGTTTTGCCCTGCCAAAATACTTTTCAATCCTTGTCCGGATCCTAATGATGCGGGAAAGATTCCAATCTTTGATTCCCAACCCCCCTAGCTAATGTAAATTACCCTTTGACTCACAAATCCTGGTCCCTTTGAATTCCAATAGAAGGTCCGGACCTGTCCCACCCCTACCCGGATCTGAGCCAACTCTGGGGCTACACCCCAAAGCCCCTCGAGCTAAGTCTCCGACTTAAAAGGACCACACTGGGAACCTCTCTTTGCAGAGATTCCAAACATGGTCGCCATGTGAGGACCCTCTGTCCACTGGACCCTCTGTCCAGTGCCCTCCTTATCTCTACCTTCACCTATCTCCTACTTCTAAACTCAGTAATAAACCTCTTTTATTAATCTAGCTCTCTGGGCCAATAAATGCTTTTATTGGGAATCCGCGCCGCTTCTAGACCTCATATACCGCCGTATCCTTGCGCCGAATCTAAGGGGGTTGTAGGGGAACTCTGTTTGACTCCCTATACCCCAAACCTGCCACTAGACCTTAACTAAACCCTAATTTCATTTAGGTACCCCAAATGTAGACCTCAACATGTGGTCTACACCTCAACATTCGGTTCCTGACCTCAACATTTGGTTCCATACCTCAACACTACCACCGGGGGCAGCCAGGGTCTTACTATTATCGGTTTTCAGAGTAATTATTCTTATCATGGAAGTGTACCAGACTGGGCACAGGGAGGGCACAGGGTTGCACAGATGTTGAGATGGTCTTGATTCAAAGATCATCCTTTAAGGGCACCCCCATTTAAAGGGTAAGGCTACATTGTAGTTTTAATTCATCAGAAATGTTCAATAAACTTGTAATGGTAGGAAACCATTTTTCAACATTGGTTTGTGAGCAGGGATCAGTTCCTTGAGGATTCCCAAGGTAAGATGCATAACAATGGCATAGGAATTTGTGTTGTCTCTGAACTGAGAGTGCTTTTCATCTATTGAACCCTTAACCCTTTGTAGCAACAAGATAAGAGCCCCACTTTTGTGAGAAAATCCAGTCCTCAAGAGGATATGATTGTGCTTCTTTTAGAGTTTTCCATATATTCAAACAAAAAAGGATCATGAGCGATTTTAGGGTCATTTTTTGGATTTTATTGAGAAAAATTAGTAAAGATTTAGAAAGACTCCAGAGCAGCAGAGTAGCAAAATAATATATAGTACATATAGAAAAAACAAGATTAAAGGTAGAAAAGACAGAAGAGGATGAAACTCACTGAGAAAGAAAATATTTTAAAAATCATGATTCCACTTTGCTTGGTTCCTAAGTTTGACTATTCTCCAGTAGCTGGGCTGTGTCCTTTCCTCATTGTCTGAGACCAATTGTATTGGGAGACAAGCCTCTTAGGGAGTCAGATCTCAGTTGCAACAGTGCCTTTGAGAAGGGGCATTAAGTGCAAATAACCCAAAGGATCATATATGTTTATGCATAATTGTGCATCAATTATATTCAGGCCAAAAAAGAGCAGAAGTGAATAATAGCAGTCAATCCTCAGAGCTGGCAGTAACCTCAGGGTCCATCTTATTTAAGCTTCTTATTTTGTGAAATAAGGGAAAAGAGGTAAATTAGAATCACTTGACCTCTCATGTCCCTTTTCCATCTGAGAACTGGGTTTTCTTTGAGTCTGTGCAAGTGACGTGCCTGAGGTCTTATGTTAAGTCACTGGCAGAGTGAGGTTTAGGACCTCATCTCCTTAAGTCTCAGGCTAATGCTCTATTCCTTAACCCCTGTGAAATCTTACCGATTGGGGGAGCGTTTGCCCATCTAGCAGCAGCATTGCTTCTTACAGCAGCATTGCTGGCAGCAGCATTTCTGCTGGCAGCAGCCCTTGCAACAGCCACAGCCACAGCCACAGGAGCCACAGCCACAGGAGCCACAGCCACCACAGCAGCAGGTGCGGCGGCAGCAGACCACTGTCGGGCTGCAGCAGCCCCCACAGCAGCCACAGCAGCAGGGGCAGCAGCCGGAGCAGCAGCCTACACGGCGGCAGGTACAGGTTGTGCAGCAACGGCGACCACAACCACAGCCGCCACAGCCGCCACAGCCACCACAGCCACAGCCACCGCAACTGTTGCAAGTGGTACAGCTTCCTCCACAGCCACAACAACCCATAGTGTCAGAACAGAGGGTTTAAATGAGGTGAGGAGAGAAAGGACTCAGGAGAGGTGAGTGAAGTTTGATGCTCTCCTTCTACAGGACAGCCTTTATATACACTGCTCAACAGCTGGTCCAGGACCCATGATGTTTTTTGTTGTTTATCCCAGTTCTGATAATCACATGAGCTCTACTTTCTTGTTTACCTCCTCTTTGAGCCTCCTCTGCCTCATGAAATTATTTGTTTTAGTATTGTCTGAATTTCTGGAGGCTTCCTTAAAAATTTAAGTTGTTCTTTGATACTGCTCAGTTTTTAATTTATCCAATTGTACTATTGTTTAGTACTAGATAATTCTATCTTTTCTGCAAAATTACCAGGCCATATTCACTGATCTGTAATTTGCAGGTTTTATCCTCCTCTTCTCCTCCTCCTTTTCCTTTCAAACTCTCCTCTTCTCTTCCTCTTCCTCTTCTTCCTCCTTCTCTGTCTCTCTTTCCTCCTCTGTATAATAAGTAAATTTACAAGTACCCAGTATGAAGTGGCAGCTAAGTGTTGCTGTGGATAAAGTTCCAGGTTTGGAATCAGGAAGACTCATATTCCTGATTTCAAATATGGCCACAGAATCTCAGAAAGGTAATTAACCTTTTTTTGCCTCTGTTTCTTCATCTTTAAAATGAGCTGGAGAAGGAAATGGCAAATTAGTCCAGCATCTTTGCTAAGAAAATCCCAAATGACATCATGAAGAATTGGACATGACTGAAAGAACTTAACAACAATAAAAGTATAAAGTTGCAATATCAGGAAGAAAGATTGCAAAGAGGAACCCAGGAGTTATATACAAACCATTCCAGAGATCAAAAAGAGCCAAATTTGCCAATTGTATATTTAACAAATTACAATGTTGTGATATGCTGAATTAGGGGAAGCTCTGTGGTCAGGAATTTTTGTTCCTGGGATAAATAAATTCCAGATAAGTTTTAGATATTTGCAGCAAATCTAGTAGAATTTCTACTGATAACTCTGGGATGACATGGATATGTTAACCTTAAAGTTTTACTGAAACTTTGAGATGATTTAGATATATTAATGAATTAACTCCCAAGGTGGCAAGGAGAAAGATTAGCCTCTTTCCCCCAAATCTTATAAAATGAGACCTCAAACTCCCCAAATCTGCTTCCATCTCTATTGTGTCCACTCTACCAAGTGCTTCCAAATCTACTCCATCATTACATGAGTGATTCCCTGTGCCTCTTCCCCTCCTAATTCTTTTTCCCCTGCTGCCTACCTTTTTTATCCCATCCTCTATCCCAATGGCATTTGGCTCTATACCTCCTTTTACTACTTATCTCTATAATTTCTGGATTTTCGTGCCTACGTCCTTTAGGCCTTATTAAAATGTAATTGCTGCCTCATTTCTCCTTGTCATAGTAGTCTTTCACAGTGAGTATCAAAGAACTGGGTGTGCCTGCTCTATTTCATAATTTCATAAATTAATTATCAATTCATCTAGGAAGGATCAAAATACTGAATTTTTAAAAAATAGGCTCATTAAAAGAAAAGAAAGCTGGAACAGAACATTATGCTCACACAAGGGTACCTTAGAATTCCAGATCTTGAATAGGGATGAGGAGTTTTGGATGATGGTGAGGGCTAAACTAAGACTATTTGGGGAAAGAGTGGGCTAGCTGAAGTAGAATCAAGAATAGAAAAAACAGGAATTGGGACAGTCAAGGAGCCAAAAAACTATAGTAGCCAAAGAGTCAAAGGCATCCTAGTGAAGAAGAGAACATGAGACAAAGAAAATATGTCATCAAAATGAGATAAGCAACAAGGAGGAAGTATCTTGTGACATACTCAGTCACCCCCACCTACTAGAGTATATAAGGGCTGTCCTGTAGAAGGAGAGCATCAAACTTCACTCATCTCCCCTCTCCTAAGTCCTCTCTCTCCTCACTCATTTGAACCCTCTGTACTGACACTATGGGTTGTTGTGGCTGTAGAGGAAGCTGTACCACCTGCAACAGCTGTGGTGGCTGCGGCTGTGGTGGCTGTGGAGGCTGTGGAGGCTGTGGCGGCTGCGGCGGCTGTGGTGGCTGCTGTACCACCTGTACCTGCCGCCGTGTAGGCTGCTGCTCTGGCTGCTGCCCCTGCTGCTGTGGCTGCTGTGGGGGCTGCTGCAGCCCGACAGCGGTCTGCTGCCGCCGCACCTGCTGCTGTGGTGGCTGTGGCTCCTGTGGCTGTGGCTGTGGTAAGTGCTGTGGCTGTGGCAAGGGCTGCTGCCAACAGAAATGCTGCTGCCAGCAGTGCTGCTGTAAGAAGCAATGCTGCTGCTAGGTAAGAGTGATTGACTCTGAGCTTCCAGGAAGGACCTGGTGGGGACACATGTGAAGCATGAAGGTAAGACTTTCCTTCATCTCAGCCTATCTGTTTCTCTCTTCCTTGTATGCCATCTCCTGGGCTCACTGCAGTTGAGTGAGTACCTTCCTAATTGTATTATGATTTTGATTTTTGTGGCAAGCAGCATGATGTAGTGAATAAGGCACAGGACTTCGAAATGGGGGAAACCTGGGTTCAAATCTTAGCCTTGGACACTTATTAGCTATGCTGACTCTAGGCAAATTACTTAATCTTACAGAGGCCCAATTTTCTCACCTGCAAAGTTGGGAAGGTGGCTGGATCTGATGGCTATCAAGAGCTCTTCCAGTTTTAAATCTATGTTCCTATGACTGTGGTATCTCAGACTCTAATCTCTTCTCCTAGGTATAATTCTTATCACCATTATGTCATTTTACAAATTCTCCAAAAGCTTATCATGTATCGAGTCATAAATATACAAATAACAAAATCTCAGTTCTCTCATCTTTTTATGTTCTTCAATTTCCCATGAGATATTATCTTTTCAATTTGTTATCTACATTTTTTCCTTTTAGATTATATAAATATGTTACTGTTCTCTTCTGCTATATTTTTCTACTAATTCTTTTGCTACTCTCAATAAAATATACCAAACAACCACACAACAGTCTCCTTTTCCTTATTTAATTGTGTCTTTCTCACAGAAAAGAATCATTTTCTCTCTCCCACCTCCCTCACTTAATATGAATCAACAAACTCTGTTTAGCCTGATACTTTCTTCTAAGTCAAACTCATTTCTTTTTAAAAAAGATCTTTATGAACATTTTTAATCACCCTCTCTCCCAATATATCCCTCTTCCTCCTCCTCTTCCTCCCCCAATCCATTCTATAACAAAAAAGAAATAGTAAAAAAAAATGCATTTCAACAAAAATCAAACAATACAATGGAACCTGACACAGACTCACATTTTCAAGATGATATTAATCTAAATGAGTTGTTGCTATGAAATCAAGATAAATCACTTTGTCTCCTGCTTTAAGCATTTCCTACTGAAACCTAGTTTCATCTCTCATTTCTAGGTTCTCTCCAGGCAATAGAAATATTGTATTACTCAGTGGGAGAAAATGCTGAAGTATCTCAACTCAATGAAAACAATAATAATTAACTCACATTTACATAGTCACAAGTCAAGTCAACAAGCATTCCTTAAGTATTTTCTATGTTCCAGGCCTTATACTAAGCACTAGAAATACAAATACAAACAAAAAGAAAGATTGTTTCTGCCTTCAATGAAATTACAATCAAATTGGTGAAGATAAAACATAAAAAGATGCTAAGAAATGGTTGCAGGAGTTCTGGGAGAAGGTACCAGAGGGATCATAGCAGAGAAAGAAGTCAGCCATGAGAGCAGCTTAGAGAAGCAATGAACATAGCTACTTTTCTGGTCTTTTTCCTTAAATTAAAAACTCTTTGAGGAGCTGACCAGTCAGAGAAAAGGACTATAGGGGATGAGTGACCTTGGGTGGAAGAAGGCCAATGCATCATGGTGAAGAAAGAAGTTTACAGAGCTAGAAATGGAGCCTGGAGAAGAATTCATAATTTCTTCATAAAAAGCTTGTGGCAAAGTTCATATAAATATTATAATCCTATTTTACAGATTACAGGAAATACCAGTAACTCATCTAGATTATTACTTTCCCATAGTTACTAGTCACATAGCCAGTACTCTATCTGTAACTTAGGTCCAAGCAGCATTATTTAATGGGATTAGTGATTTTAATTCTTTTTCTCATTACTTCAAAAAATAGCAAGACATGCAGTGGCTAGAGCCCTAGCCTTGGAATCAGGATGACATTGTTATGCCCTGAATTGTCACACGCTGAATTGTTATGTTCTCCCCCTTTTTTTCCTTTACTATTAGGACTGGGAGAACCGAGTCAGGAAAAATCTTGAAGCTCTGGCCACTTTATATTCCAGTGCATCCTAAAATCCAGGTGCAATATCTCAATCCTTGCTAGGATAATTCCCCCTCCATTTGAGTATTGCCCCTCACCTTGCTGTCTCCTGCCCTTGACTTCCTTATCTTGACCCTTATCCTGTCAGGATTAAGTTATGATCCTTTTCTGGAATTATGGCTTGTCCACTCACCCAGTATCCTCATCCCCTCACTTCCCTCACCTGCCTTTGTTTCCCCTATAAGATTGTATACTCAGGTTTTTCTGTTTGCAAATCCTAATTAGCTATAAAAGTTCCCTGCCTCAGTGCCATATGATTTTTGGACATGAGTCCCATCAGGCCGGCTAGCCT
The DNA here is from genome assembly GCF_902635505.1 of Sarcophilus harrisii. Taxonomy (NCBI): domain Eukaryota; kingdom Metazoa; phylum Chordata; class Mammalia; order Dasyuromorphia; family Dasyuridae; genus Sarcophilus; species Sarcophilus harrisii. The sequence goes on along the minus strand of NC_045428.1, from coordinate 53,731,442 downwards.
GAAAAAAAAAACAAACCTCTCCACATTAAAAAGATTAAAAACCAATCTCTGTCGTGCCTCAGTTTCTCTGGCATTACAACCTGAGTTCAGATGTGACCTCACATACTAGCTGTATAACCCTGAATAAGTCATTTAATGCTGATTGTCTCAAAAAAAAAAAAAAAAGAGTATTGCTCAAGACTTAACCTGAAGAATAAAAAGCATTTTGGAGACATATGCAGCTTTGTTCTCTGCCTTTTTCTCCTACTTCTGATCCCACATGGAGTCACTTGGCTGTTTTTGATTGAATCACAGAATTGTAGAACTGAGTAGATTATGCTATTCCTTTGCATTTTGTAAGAAACAGATCAATTATTTTTCAATGAAAATTCTATATTCCCAGTCAGTTCTTTATATCCCCCCGTCCTATCTCCTACCTCAATGGATTATACCAAGGGATGGGATGGGGTCACTTCAAGGGCACCAATCATTATTCTGATATTCTTTGAGGTAACATTTTGGAGGAGAAAAGACCAAGGCTGGCTGGTTTCATACATTTGCTGTAGCTAAGAGTTCTAGATTTGTCATGGACTAGTTAACTAAGCTGGAAGGAGTACTTCCTATACTGAGGCCCGAGTCACAGATTTGATGCTGACAGTCACATAGCTCCATTTCACCTTCATGTCATATTTTGTCAGCCAGTGTACTCATCCCAGGGGATTGAGGAAAGATATTGGAGATATGTCAGAACTGCTGGCAAGGCAACTCAAAGTGTATAATTAGTTGGTGGAACTGAGGCATAATCATACATCTGAAATTGAAAAAGATCTTTAAAAATATAATTTCAACGACAAATTATCAGGGAGTGGTAAGGGACAGGTCAATTCTCCCAGAGGCTCCACAGCTGTGGATTGTAGCATCTGAAGGAGTTGCAGAGCAGCCTTTGCTGACACAGGTGTTGCAGACTGGGAATGAGATAAATTGGAGGCAGAGGGAAGAGAAGAGAGGTCAGGCAATGCAACGGCTTCTCAGAGAGGCCAGAGAATGGCAACTGCATCTCAGTCTCTTGTATCATCCTCTCACAAGAGGAGATCCATTCTGAGTTGGATCTCCAGCAGCCACTGTGGGTGGCTCCCGTGTATTCCAACAGCTCTTCCGTGTATTCCAACAATTGAGTTCAATACTTTATTTTAGAGATGTGGAAACGGTCTCAGCAATAAAGTGACTTATCCATGGTCACACTGTCTGCAAGTGCTTACATCCCAAGGCAGGATTTAAACTCAAGAATTCTAAGTTCAATGTCTCCATTTTCCAAGTGAGAAAATTGAAACATGAAAAGCTTAAATAACTAAATCGATATCACATAAGTAGAAAAATGTCAGACCTGGTATTAAAACACAGGTTCTTTTATTCCAAATCCAATGCCTTTTCTACCAAATCTTGTTATCTTCTCAAGGAAAATCTGCTTAGGACAGAACAATAGTGTATTGAGTTGAAGAGAAAAGGGGAAATCTATTTCTTTAATAAGCAAGTCTATAAATTCAGTTCTGGGTGATATTTTTCCAAAACCATAAGCACATGGTTTTCACTGGGTTCCAAGGCTTCCCAAGGCACCTTGTTAGCTATTTCAAACAAAGGGTTGTAATGGAAAGCATGCCAAATTTATATTTGTACCATTATGGGTTGGCCCAGTGCCAACCATGAGCCAAGGTTGGGTTCTGGGGGCATGAAAACAATGTGGAGAAATTTGCAAGCATTAATCCGAGTCACTGAGAATTAAGACGTGGGCACCTTAATGGTTGGAGGCTCTTAGCCACAGATGAATTATTGATGAAAAGATATCAAGGTGGGCAAAATAAAACAAATGCTTTTTGTAGTGTTTGGACTCTCACCAGCTCTCATCAAAGCTCTCATCAGCAGCTGTGAGCTGTAAAGGAGAATAAGTTCATCAGGTTCTCAGATAAGATAATGCTCCAATGACCAGTTACAGGAAGCAAGAAGCTAATATTAATCTAGATAAACTGATCAGAAGTTCAGGAAGAATGATGTTCAGCAATGCATAGTAGAGGAAAGAGGAGAGGAGGAAGACGAAAAATAGATTGTAAGTTTGATAATGAACAGCAAAATATGAAAATAATCTTAATTCCAGAGATGATATAACTCAATTTATCAATGGATATTTATTAAGTGTCTCCTGTACGCAGAGTGCTGTCCTAGGTGCTAGGGAAGATACATTTGGATAACACACAGTCTGTCTGCTCTCAAGGATTTAAAAATTTAGTTAAGGGTGAAGGAGGCCATAACACGATTAAAATAATCAATATTGCGTGATGAGTGTGTTACAGCATCAGAGAACAAATTATGGGATGTGAAGTACAAGATCAGTAACAACAGGAGAATCAAGGGAGACTTTCTAAGGGGATGGGTAGGAAGGAGGATTTGTGAGTTGAGCTTTAAAGAGTGGGAGGGGGTTCAGTGGGTAAAGATGGGGATGGAGAAAATCCCATAGCTGGGGAGCAAGCTGAACAAAATCATGGAGGAAGAGAATACAGGAAACTATCTGATTTAGTTAAGAAACAGACTGAGTACAAGAGAGTAATATAAAATAGGTTTTGGAGGGACTTGAATACCAAGAAAAAGAATTGGAACTTTTCTCAGCAGGCAATGGGAAGTCAAGAAAGATTTTAGAGAAAAGAAGTGACCTGGACATATTTATGCATAAAGAATGTTTTTCCAGCTCCAGAGGAAAGGATAATGGTAAGAGGAGAAAGTAGAAATAGGAAGACCAGACAGGATACTATATTAGAAATAGAAAAGTTAAGCAGAGGAAAGGGGATGGATGTAAGCAACGCTGTGAAGGCAGAAATGGAAATAGGATACTATATTAGAAATAGAAAAGTTAAGCAGAGAAAAGGGAATGGAGGCAGAATGGAAAAAAGAATGCTAGGTTGGAAGTTGTGGTGTCTTCATCTCAACGCCACAGATGGAATTAGTGAATTTAAAAGAAAGAATAAGTTTACAGAAAGCATAGTGAGTTCAGGCTTAGACATTCTGAACGTGAAGTTCTTCTGGGACATCTGTTTTGCAAACAAGTTGGAAATGCAGGTTTTAAGCTGACCTTGCTCCTAAATTCCTCCTACTTCCTCCACCTGTGTGTGTGACCATGGGACTATGCTAGGCCATGCTGGCAAGGAGTGAGAGTTGTGGAAGGCAGTGAGATAAAAAAGGATGCTATATTTAAATCTAGGAGACAGAACCAATTCTGTTTTAGAAGTTGGAGAATACAGAGCAGCTTGTTTGCAATAAAGTGGAGGGAAGGTGACTAAAAACCACAATGCAATGCACAAGTACTGACTGAACTGGGCTGAAGTGGAACTAGGTAGATGAATCATTTGAAAAGAGATGAAAATTCAGAAAGATAGCATGTCTATGACACTTATAATTAGGTTCTGTGAGGTTGAGCTTGGAGAACCAGCCCAACAGGATATCAGTGGGGTAGCAGTTGGTATTTTTACAATTAGTTTGTACTTAACAAACTACTCTTGAGTTAGTAATGTCAGTTTGCAGTACAAAGTGGGGGACATAGAAGAAGATGAAATTACAAAAATGTCACAGTAATTTTTTTGTTGGATTATTGTTTTTTTCTATCTTTTCTTTTAAAAAATATTTTAATAGTATATTATCTTTCCAATTACATGTAAAGATGGTTTTCAACATTCATTTTTTGTAAGATTTTGAGTTGCAGAATTTTTTTCTCCCTCCCTCCCTTAACACCTTTCTCCCCCATACTAGCAAGCAATCTGATATAGGTTATAAGTATAAATTCATTTTTAAGATCTTTCCATTTGAATCATGTTAGGAAGTAAAAATCAGAACAAAAGGGTAAAACTGATAGAAAGAAAAAGATAAAAGAAAAGAAAAAAAGGTGAAAATAATATGCTTTGATCTGTATTCAGTCTTCATAGTTTTTTCTCCGATGTGGATAGTGTTTTCCATCTAAGATTTATTGGAATTAATTCTTGGATCACTGAATTGCTGAGAATTAAGTCTATCATTGCTGATCATTACACAATTTTGCTGCTGCTGTGTACGGTGTTCTCCTGGTTCTGCTCACTTCACTCAGTATCAGTTCATCATTTTCTGAAATCAGCCTATTCATCATTTCTCATAGAGCAATAGTATTCCATTACAGTCATATACCATCTCAGTTGATGGGCATTCATTCATTCCCCAACTGATGAATAGCTGTCATAAAAAGAATTGCTATATTTTTGCATGTTTTCCTATCTCCTTATGTTCTTTTCTCTCTTCTTTTATTTAATCTTGACATGTTAGAATTATTCCTGAATATTGATCTGGGATTTTCAGGAAAGGGCCTAATTTGCCTCTTCTCTGAAAACCAGGGCAGTATTTCCTGGCAACAAACCCTACTATATAGCGAAAGCCTAATATAATGGCTAGAGTGTTGAGCCTAGGGCATAGTAGGTGCTTAATTAATCCTTGATGATAAATGGTGATAGAAAGATCTTGATTTCCTTTCTTTTGCAACATGACAAATATGGAGATTTGTTTAAAATTATTGTACATTTATAACCTATGTCAGATTGCTTGTTGTCTTGGGAAATGGGGAGGGAAGGGAGGGAGAAAAAAATTGGAATTCAAAATCTTACAAAAATAAATGTTGAAAACTATCTTTAGGGCAGCTAGGTGACACAGTGGATAGAATACCAGCCCTGAATTCAGGAGGACCTGAGTTCAAATATGATCTCAGATACTTAACACTTACTGGCTGTATGATCCTGGGCAAGTCACTTAACCCCAATTGCCTCAGCAAAAAAAAAAAAAAAAAAAAAAAAAAAAGAAAGAAAAAGAAAATTATCTTTACATATACTTGGAAAAATAAAATATTGTTAAGAAAAAAAAAAAAAAAGAAAGAAAGACCCAGATCCAAATCTTTCTCAAACTTACTAGCTATGTGACTCAGTTTTGGAATTCCTTGCTATGACCTCTTCCTTCATAAATTCTCTTCTTTTTGAGACCCTGAAGCATGATTACATTTAGACTTTCCATTCTGGGCCAAATTCTTTCCATTAGATTTAGCATTATCAAGACTTTTTTTTTTTTTTTTTTTTTTTTAATTAAAAACTGTCTCATGGTTCTGATGTAATATAGCTTCTAGAGGAGACAGCAATAATTTTAAGTTCCTTTGACCTTTGGGGGCTTCTATTCTAATAATCTCTCAGTGACTCTAAAGTTCTCTAACTTTGGAATCTGATCCTGAGGTCCCCCACTTCCAACCTTGGTCCACCTCTAGGCCATAAAATTAGCATGAAGAATTAAATAAATATGTCTCCTTGATTCTGTTTCTTTGCTAAATTCTCTTGGAATTTAGATTGCTTTAATTGGCATAACAATTACAATCAACTTTGCCCCTTAACTTGGAAATGGGTTCAAGCCTGAAAATTCTTTTGAGACACATCACAATACTGGTCTGTGACCCCAACACAGACCTTTTTTTTTTTTTTTTTTTGGTCCCTTCCTAATTTCAACAGTTCCAGGTTCTTATAACCAGTTCCTGGTTTTCAGATAGTTTTCTTTTTGTAGTTTTTGTAAAACTACAGTTTTAAAAAGTTGGGCTGTAGATTTTTTGGTATCTCAAAGGCACTCTCAGTCTGCCCATCTACTTGTTTCACTTTCTTTTCTGATCATACATTTTCATGATCTGGGTATCCTTTGTTTAAAGGCTGCCACAAAAGAGAGCTGAAAAAAGATATGAGAAGCTTGTAGAGATTTTACTAGAGAGCCATTAAGATGATTAAAGGGTAAGAAACAAGATCTCAGAAAGAATGTGTTGTTAAAATACACAATGAAGAGAAAAGAGCTTTGTCAGGTGACAATTATCTTTAAAGATAATAAGTATTATCGTTCACAGACGGTAAACATTGTATCTGTCTCCATTGAGGAAAGAACAAACAGAAATAAGTTTAAGCTTCAAAATCGATGAAAAGTTAAATTTAAGGAAGATTTTTCTCACTGTGAATCTTAAGTTCACTCATCAGAATGAAAATATGAAACTTTTTTTTATAGACTTTTAAAATGTGGACCTCATTTCTTTGAGAGAAATTAAGTAGTACTTGGATGTTAAAGGATGGAAAACATGAGCAATCAAACACCTTCGATCTCATTTATTGTCAGGTATTCTAATTTTTATCAATAAGAAATAGAAGCCAATCGGAATATCCTGTTTTTATTGTGAATGACAAAGAGGGGTGTGGTAATGAAAGAGAAATGGGAGTTTGTTGTTTGAATTCTTGAAGTCTTGGATCAACAGAAAAGGGACAGTCACATGCTAAAAATATAAAATACTCATGTGAGACGTGAAAAGGTATGACAAACATTTGCATTGGAGGGACCTCCTCATCTGATGTGCCAGATCTGCCACTTCCTGCTTCTGAAATTTACTAGCTATGTGATCACAGGTAATTCATATAACCTTTCTGAATCTCAATTTTATCACCTGTAAAACTGGAAATAATATCTCACAGGGCTCTAGGGGCTCAAATAAGGTAATAATAATAGCTCATATTTACATAGTACTTTAAGTTTGCAAAGTTTGGTACAAAAGTTTTCTCATTTGATCCTCACAAGAACCATGGGAGGTAGGTCCTACCATTATTTTCATTTTACAGATGAGAAAACTGAGGGAGACAGCGCTAGTAAGTGTGTGAGGCTAAATTCAAACTCAAGACTCTTTCATTCTAAGTCCAACTTTCAGCTCACTGCATCACCCAATCAAATATAAAATACTTGGCAAATTTTCAAGTACCATAGGAATGTTATTTATAATAATAATTGTTATTATTATTGCATAGAATATCACAAGACAGTGCTTTCATGACAGCTGTCCTATGACAACTTTGTAATCCTTAGCCGATGTAAGGTCACAAGACCGACTTATACATCAGGACAAGGCTATTGTCCAGAACGTAATGACCTGCATAAAGTAAGTAAAGGTTTTATAATAAATCTGATATACTCACTATAAGGTAGCTAGGTGGAGCCATAGTGCACAGAGTATCAGGGTTGGAGTCAGGAAAATTCCTCTCCTGATTTCAAATCTGATCTCAGATACCCTGGGCAAGTCATTTAACCCTGTTTGTTTCAGTTCCTCATCTACAAAATGAGATGGAGAAGGAAATGCAAACCACTTTAGTATCTTTAGCAAGAAAATCCTGAAAATCCTTTAGCCACAAAGAATCAGGCATGACTGAAAAATGACTAAAAAAATACTCATTATCCTCGAGAGGCATTGGGAACTAGTGGATAGAAAGCTGGATTTAACATTCAAGGTGACCTGGTTCAGATACCACCTGTGACTCTTACCACTGCCTGATCATGGGCAGATTCCCTAACCATTTGATCTTCAACTTTCTCATTTGTAAAAGGGGGACTTATGCAGGATGTGTGATTCTGGCTGACTATTTCTATTACTTCTCAGTACCCCAAGTAATTCTCAAAGATCATAAGTTTCAGAGCACCTGCTAATATACGCACTGGGATGGGAAGCTCTTCACTGAAAGTCCTAAAGCAATGAAATTTTTAGGCTGGTCCACATACACACACATATGCATAGGTATATATGTATACACATATTTATATACATAATATTTGCATATATGCCTCCTGGAGAGGAACTTCCTTTACTAATATTACCACTTCTATATTAATATCTTAAAGGAATGAAATTTCCAGGCCAGTCTATACACACACATATATATCTAGATATAGGTATATTTGTATACACATATATTTATACATAAAACAATTGTATATATGTTTTCCAGAGAGGAACTTTCCTTCTCATTATTATCAGTATCTATATCTAGTAGATATAAATATGGATATAGGATGTCTCAAAAATGTTAACATACTTTTAAGCTTTAAAAGTCATTATAATATAACTATATGACATTATTTAATATAATACACTCAACCCTCAACCTTCATAGGGGTATTATTCCCAGAAAATGACTCAGAAGTAAAAATAGATCAATGTTGGTACATTGAACTAATGGGAAATAAAGGGTTAGGTTTTTGCAACCACTAAAAACCATAATCTTTCACTAGAAATTGTTCAAAATATACTTTCCTGCAAAAAAAGATATTATTCTGATGATGTGCATTTTTCCTAATACAGTAACTATGAAATAACCAATAAAATGCAATACAAAAAATAAAATTGATAACATGCAAAATATTTTTTATTTCCAGAAATTCCCTTGAATCCTGGGATCTTTTATGCTAACAACTTAAAAAAATAAAATAAAACAAAAAACAAAAAAAAATCCAACACATTGATTTCAGGCAACACTCACTTTAATAAAAAATAACATATGAAATCTACAGTATCATAAGTACTACATAGCAAATAAAATTCTTAAAACTAAAATAATTTTGAATCTGAATCTTATCTTCTGCAGTATCAATTGGCAATGTGAGGGTGTCTTACTGTATAGTATACTTTGGTCATCCTCTGAAAACCAAGAGGGAGGTTGCTGTCTTTACTCACTGCTATCCAGTGAAAGGTAAGGTCCGAACCTTAGAGGTGATCTCTAACACTCTATTTTTCAGGCAGATGACCTTGGAAGTCATGAAGGATGCACCAGCTTGATATAATCCATCAGTCGGCTCATGTACCATTTGAGAGTCTTAAGGATCTCAGAGTATGGGAGCATAGTAAAGGTGAGTTGACACTTAACCTCGAGGCTACGATTGATAATGGGATTGGCAGCCTCAATGGCTACAGTCAGCTGCTGATCATGTGTAGAAAGACACTAGCCACTCCACAAATTTGAGCATATTCGGCCTGTCATTTTTTTCTTTACTAGCCGAGAATGAGTGAGATTGCCAACATGAAAGTGAAACAAAGTTACTAACAAAATCATATGAATGCCTGAAGTTGCAAGTTAAACATGAGAATGTTGAAGATTGACTGTGTAACATAATATAAAATAATATTCTATCACATCACATTGTAACATGTAACACTGCTTTATGTTATGATATATATATATATATATTTACTTTCTTTTTAAAAATTTTGTTATAGCTTTTTATTGACAAAACATATGCATGGGTAACTTTTCAACATTGACCCTTGCAAAAACTGTTCCAACTTTTCCCCTCCTTCCCTCCACCCCCTCCCCTAGATGTCATATTAAATATGTTAAAGTATATGTTAAATACAAGGTTTGTATATATATTTATATAATTGTCTTGCTACACAAGAAAAACTGGATTTAGCAAGAAGGTAAAAATAACCTAGGAAGAAAAACAAAAATGCAAGCAAATAATAACAGAAACAGTGTAAATGTTGTGTTGTGATCCACATTCATTTCCCAGAGTTCTTTTGCTGGGTATATCTGGTTCTGTTCATTACTGATCAATTGAAATTGATTTGGATCCTTTCATTGTTGAAGAGAGCCATTTCTATCAGAATTGACCCTCATATAGAATTGTTGTTGAAGTGTATAATGATCTCCTGGTTCTACTCATTTCACTCAGCATCAGTTCATGTAAGTCTCTCCAAGTCTCTCTGTATTATCCTGCTGGTCATTTCTTATAGGACAATAATATTCCATAACATTCTTATATCACAATTTACCCAACCATTCTCCAGTTGATGGGCATCCATTCAATTTCCAGTTTCTAGCCGCTACGAAAAGAGCTGCCACAAACATATTGGCACATACAGGTCCCTTTCCCTTCTTTAATATACGATATATTTTAATAGCTAATTATTATGAAAGCTTAAAATTGCATTAAGACTTTTGGGATGCTGCATGTGGAACCTGCTTCATAGAATTCTTTGTGAAATTTATCTGAGATAATGTGTATGAAGTGCTTTGCAAAAATTTAAATATTTATAATTATGAACTGTTCTTATTCTATTTTCTGCTTCAGGTCACACCCCCATTTTTCCTATCCCTCCCAGGATGCACCCCTGCCCCCAAACCCTTCCAGTTTCCAGGGTCAGGACATTATTGATCCTTCCTCCACCACACCTTAGATACCCCTTTGAAAGGGCTTTTCCCCAATTTCTCCCCTTCCCTGCCTATGTCTATGGCAGCTGGGCCAGGCCATGCAAATCAGCCTAAGGTTTCCTGGCAAAAGGTCAGGATAAAAGGAGCTTAAGATAAGAGGCAGTTGAGAATGTACAAACCTTTGATCTATAGAAAGATGAAGAGAATTGACTTTTTTCCAAAGGCAGGGGCATAAACTAGCGTCAGAGGGTTCAGTTCCAGTGACTCAGGAGCTGAGTATCAAACAACACACTGTTCTCTCATTCCAGCCTCATGATACACCAGCCAACCCTTGCCCTGGCTAAGGAATGACATCTACTGTTCTCTGCCATTCCCTTTTCCCTACCAACAGTAATTCACATTTACATGGAGTATTTCCAAAGCCTTAGTGCAGTTTGAAGCCTTAAGAGATCAAAACTGCATCAATACTTTTTGGGACTCCCTGGAGATGCCTTTCTAATTGACAATGGGTTTTCCTCATAATCCTGGCAGGCTGGCAGTGACTGTACTATTATTCCCATTTAATCATGAATGCATCTAGGGGCACCTAGGTGGTGCAGTGGATAGAGCACTAGCCCTGAAGTCAAGAGGACCTGAGTTCAAATCTGGCCTCAGACATTTAATACTTCCTAGCTGTGTGACCCTGGGCAGGTCACTTAACTCCAACTGCCTCAGCAAAAAACAATACAAAAACCCAAAACATTTCAAGGGAAACATATTCTGGCATAGATATAGAGGATTAGTTTTAAAAAAAAATCCCCACAACAGCCACAGCCAAAAAAAAAAAAAAGTCTCATTCTGCATATTTTATTGATGGTGCCTCTGTCATTGGTTCTCTGAAATCATGGTCAATTATGAAGTTGATCTTCATTTTTACAATGCTATTTTAATATAAGTTGTTCTAGTTCCCCTTACTTCACTCTGCTTCATTTCAAATAAATCTGAGATTTCTCTGAAACTTTCCCCTTTGTCATTTCTTACAGCACAATAGTACCTCATTGCCACATAGTATGATTTGTTCATCCATTCTCCAGCTGATGGAAACTTCTTTAGGTAGTCCACAACTCTTACACAATTTTGAACTAGCTTCTACCCTCACGTTTGGTTGATTTTCTAATGCTTCATTTATACATAGAAATAAGACTTTAATGAACCCACTTAATTCCAGATAAATACTTATTTGCCTGAACTATTCTGATAAGGATTTGAAATCATGCTTTGAACCTAAGACAAGGCCCTAACCAAGAATCTCTTCATGCGCTGTGAAAAATATCTACTTCAAATTGCCATTCATACTGTCTTGATTCAGTAAACATGGTATTCTGTAAATATGTCAGAAAACCCTTCCTAACGCTGATTATTATCAAATCCAAGTGAAGGACAATGGGGAAAATATATCTCTTATCAAAAAATTCAGGTGCAGAAAATTACAAGAATGTATTGGACAATGCTCAAATGGCTTATCAGAGGAGAATGTAATAGATAACCAATCTGAAATGGAATTGGAATCCATTAAAAAAAATGCATTTTGTTTGAGATCAAAATCTACCTTGGCATCTGTAAACTGCAATAATCCCTTATAAAGAATTCCAGTTCTCTGATTTACAAAGAATTGAACGTTTTAGGACAAAGAAAAACAGCAACGAGTGGGCAATTATGGCTCACAAGAGATAATATCTGCAAATCCAATGTATGTATGTTTGTGTATATGTGTATGTGCATATCATAATAGAATATTTTAAATCCCATTTCTGACATAAACTTGCTATGAACTCTGGGTATGTCCGTTAATCTCTTAGTGCCCCAAGTAACTCCTTAAAATCATAGGTTATAAAGGAAGTACTAATCTGCAGGAAGTTCCTCTGCAGGAGAGTCATACAGAAATGAAATGTCCAGTCAAATCTGATTATATGTACATATGTTTCACATGTGTGTGTGCATATATATATAATATTGGCATAAACATGTACCTTCTGGAGAGGGATTTCTCAACATCATCTAATGCCCAGTTTCTTAAATTGTGTAGTTGCTTGCTCAGTTGAAGAAACTGAGGCAAACTGAGGTTAAGTCCAAGTCCAAGGTTAAGGCATGCCCAAGATCACATAGCTAGTAAGAGTGTATTTGAACCATAATCCCCATAAATCCTTGCCTCTTCTAGCTTTCAGGTTAAACATCCCCAAGAGGCAACATGGCTTAGTAATAACAGATTGGACTCAGAGTTTGAAAGAGCAGGATTCAAATCCTGCCTCTGATACTTACTGTGTGACCATGGTTAAGATATTTAAATGTTTGCCCATGTAAAATGGGCAGGGGACGGTGTAGAGAATGACTCAGTGAGAGTATAGAGTGATTCAATGACCTCTGAAGGTCCTTTTAAAATCCATTGACATATGATCTGGATTCTTTTCAATAATTCTTCTATAATATATCTTAAGATTTTCACTATCTTGCTCCTGTCCCTCTGAATGCACTGTACAAACCTAGTTCTAATATATGATTTGAAGGAGTGAGTCTAAATAAAAATCAAAGTACTTCATTATCCTTTTCCCACTTGGGCTTCTACCCATATTCTGTGTGTATTTATTGGCAGAAACTTGAGTTCTTTCAACCTTAGGAGATGAAAAACATAGAAGCAGATGGAGACAGCTTTGTGCAGAAACAGTTGGTGCTGGCAGATCTGCATGATGACAGAGTGGGCCGGCCAGCCTGGGCTGCTAGCAAACCATTTGGAAAGCAGTGTGAAGCTCCTGAAACAAAGACATCCACATGATTGGAGGGCATGGATGTGGCAGTCCTTGAACCCCTTCACAACAAGGTAGGCAGAATCTGTGTTAGAAACTGATGCCATATCAGCCAGAGATGGGAGTTGGTTCTATGGCGTATTTTACAGCATAAATGTTGAAACTCCTGTCCGCAATTTAAATTTTCCTTCCAGAAAAGGAAAGAACAGCATATTGCAACATTCACAAGAAACTGTCACGTTGTACAATCCAAAGGGAAAATGTTCATGAGGGGTGGCTGAATTTTCATTAGAATATTTCAGACAGGGGCATTATGAGACTATAAATAATGGGTATAATGTGAAGTTTCTTGGAAACCATATAATCTAACCCCAAATATATGGCTAATACTTTTTGTTATTCTTTTTTCCCATGAAATAAATAGATTTTGAAAGATGGCAATTCTAAATAATTCCAGAATTCTTTATTATTTTGGCAATAGTGACACACATTGAAAGGCAGCCTGATGTGGTGGACAGAGAAAGTCAAGAAGAGCAGGCTTCAAGTCTTGCCTTGGATACTTATTAGCTATGTAACTTTGGGCCAGCTATATTCCTTTTCTGACTCCCGAATTCTTAGCTGTAAAGTGAGGATGTGAGATTCAATTACTAGGCTATCTATCTGACCCAGAAGCAGTAGCATGTGGCAGTAAAGAGCTGATGAGCTAAACCTCCTTGGCTGTCACTATGGTGACCAAATAGAGATCTGGCACCATCCCTTCTGTGTGCTATCTGCAGAAACTGGGAATACTGAGTAAGCCCTGCAAAGATGTCGTATTCTGCAGGGCACCAAGGCAAGAAAATAACAACAAACTCCCTTGGTTAATTAAATAAACAACAACCCACAAAAAACTGCATATCTTTATCAATAAATAGTAAGTGATATAGAGATCATTAAACAGCCACTTTAGTCCCCCCTGACTTAATAATATTTTATTTTTTCCAATTACATGTAAAGCTAGTTTTCAACATTCACTTTTACAAGATTTTGAGTACCATTTTTTTTCTCCTTTCCTCCCTTATCACTCTTCTTTCCTAAAGAGCAAGCAATCTGATCTAGATTATGTACAGCCAATTGTACACATTTCCAAATTAGTTATTAGTGAAAGAAAAATCAGAACAAAAGGGAAAAATCATGAAAAAGAAAAAACAAGCCAATAAACAAAAGGTGGAAAATATGCTTTGATCCACATTGAATCTCCATAGTTCCCTTTCTGGATGACGATGGCATTTTGCATCCCAAGTCCATTGAAATTGTCTTGGGTGACTGTATTGCTGAGAAGAGCTAAGTTGATCATACTTGATCATCATAGAATCTTGCTATTACTGTGGACCATGTTCTCCTGGTTCTCCTCTCTTCACTTAATATCAGTTCATACAAGTCTTTCCAGGCTTTTCTGAAATCAGCCTACTCATCATTTTTTATAGAACAATAATATCCCATTACATTCATATACCATAACTTATTGAGCCATTTCCCAATTAATGAGCATCCATTCCATTTCCAATTCCTTGCCACCACAAAAGAACCAGCCATTTTGTTAATGAAGTTTGAACATAAGCTCCTAAAGGATAATCTAGTCTAACCACTCAGTTTACGATTGAGGCAATTGGAATGTTAAGTGACTTGACTAAGGTCATATAGATTGTAAACATTGGAGAGGATTTGAAACCAGGGATTGATTTGAAAATGGAATCAGTGTTTTTTCCACTGTATCACATTGCCTCCAAGATAAGTGACCATGTATGTCTTTATTTTATTTGTCATTATATTTCTTATATGATTATTGTATATTTGCATAAGTAACTTGTACTTTCTACTAAAATCTAAAGCCTTTCAGGATAGGGAACATTGCTGTGCTATTTTTGTACATCCCTCAGTGCTGAACATAAAGCATTACATATGGTAGGTACCTTGGTTTGAGCAATAGATGCTACATGAACTAACAAGTAGCTTACCAACTAATTCTTGCATAAGAAGCAATCACTAGAGAGGTCTAATCACCTGATGAAAATGTGATTTGCTTATTTTACTTGCTGAAAAGATATATGTGAAGGATGTATCTTGTTCTAATAGGTAGATGAATCTGGGCATGTTACACACGTGATCTGTGTTTTTAGCCTGCAAAACCCATGCCCTAAAGGATGTTTTGGAATAGTTTTCCTTTTATCATAGACAGCTCCCTGTAGGGGTTTCAATCTTATTTATAAAAAGAGGAATCAGATCAGATGAGCATCTGAAAGGGCCTTTTCAGTTCAGGGTTTATTCCTTCTATAGGATTCCTCAGCTAATTCAGAAGCAAATATAGAATTTTTCTTCTCTAAAAATGAGTTTATCACAAATCACTTAAGTTATTCTGTTGAACTGTGACTTTAAGATAAACAAGAAAAAGTTGAATTTAGTAGTTAAATTAAGGCAAAGTAGCCCACTGAAGGAAAAACAAACAAACAAACATCCAAAAGCCAAAAAATAAGAAGCTTTCATGGGGAACTCAGATAAACAACAAGAAGGAACTGTCATGAGATCCTGGGTCAAGTCCCTCCAGAATGGTATATAAAGATTCCCCTGCAGAAGAGAGCATCAGATTTCATTCATCTCTCCTGAATCCTTTCTCTCCTTACCTCACTTGAACCTTCTGTACTGAAACCATGGGTTGCTGTGGTTGTGGAGGCTGTGGTGGCTGTGGCGGCTGTGGAGGCTGTGGCTGTGGTGGCTGTGGTGGCTGTGGCGGCTGTGGTGGCTGTGGCTGTGGCGGCTGTGGTAGCTGTGGCGGGTGTGGTGGCTGTGGCAACTGTTGCTGCACTACCTGTACCTGCCGCCGTGTAGGCTGCTGCTCTGGCTGCTGCCCCTGCTGCTGTGGCTGCTGTGGGGGCTGCTGCAGCCCAACAGTGGTCTGCTGCCGCCGCACCTGCTGCTGTGGTGGCTGTGGCTCCTGTGGCTGTGGCTGTGGTAAGTGCTGTGGCTGTGGCAAGTGCTGCTGCCAACAGAAATGCTGCTGCCAGCAGAAATGCTGCTGTAAGAAGCAGTGCTGCTGCTAAAGGGAAGTGATGTGCTGGACCTCTGGGAAGGAACTACTGGGGACACATGTACAGCAAGAAGGTAAGACTTTCTTCTCTTAGCTTGTGTTCTCTTTACTAAGACATCTTTGGGTTCCAAAGTGTGGAACACTTAACAGCCCTTAGTATCTCTCAGGTACTTAATTTGGAAAGGGCCCATTTTAAAAAGAATGACTTCCCCAATTATTGGAACAAGGACTCAGTCCAGTTTTCTAAAACTTCATTTATATCACGAGGTCAATAAATAGAATCATGAATTTTAGCATTTTTTTCCTCTTAAAATGTCTCTTATAAATGCCTGTATCAGTAAGTTTATTCTTTAGATATTTACTATACATTCACTGCCCTTTCTACAATTTCTGTGTTTTTCAATGAATATTAATAAAATGGACTAAATTTCATTAAAAAAAATTGTTTCCTTTTGTTGTTGTTGTTCTCTTGCATCTGTATTGTGTACTGATGAAACCTTAAGGAAATTAATGGTGCTAAACTAAGAGTAGCAGCTAAGTGACTCAAAGAACCGAGATCCTAAAGGAATAACTGTAGATATTCAAAAGAGTTTAAATAAAATTCGTGAATAATATGTGCATCATAGATTTTTAATAAGGTCACATCTTTAAGATTTTAATGTAGATATTATGAAGAGAGCACAGTTGCAAACATCTCTTGTCCCATGTCACTGTTGAAGCCAGAATACTGGCCAAAAAGACCACAGAACAGAGTTATGTCATAGATTTAGAAATGAAAGTGACCTCAGAGGATAAAGATAAAGAGGATAAAGAGTAAAGGATACTGAAGAAATATTGAAGACCACACTGGTCAAGACTTGTCTATGAGCAAAAGCAGTTAATTAAACAAAGGATATATATTCATTTCTTACAATATGCCAGGATTCAAAGGCAAAAAATTCACTCCTTAATTTCAGGTAGCTTACACTTGCAAACTACTGTTTTTTTTTTTTTTTTAATTTGATTTCCCGCCCCCCACACACACTCAACACTCAATGAGGCCAAAATAGATTCATACCTGTTCATCAAAGCTCCCATATCTGACGTAAACTACACACATGCCTACTTTGTATTCACCATGGACAGCTCATTCTGAACCCCAAAATTCACAGAACTGTGAAGGGATTGACTTTCTTTTACAACCTGAAAGAGACTTGGAAATCAACTGTCACTTGTTCAAGTGAGTTACAGAATCAGGACCAAAAAATGTTTGCCCTTATTCTCCATATATGGTTCTTTCCACTATACTCCATGCAGTGTATTCTGGAGCCTGCTCAACATGAGGTAGAAAAGATGGAGAAACTATTTACATAGAATAACACAGTGGATCCAATAGTGAGGGAAATTGTCTACTCTCCTTTGTTCCTCTAAGAGATGAAAAGTTCATGTCCCAATTTCATCATCACAGATTTTGGCTAAAGAGGGTCTGTCTAGCAGGCCATCTAACTAGAACTCTAGTAGAAAAGAGACCCAGAAGAGGATTCCGTGATCTGGAAATTTTCTAGAGCTTCCTCTAAGTAGCTGCCTATTTTGCCCAATTTCATCCCTTTTTTCAGAGATTTCTTTTTTTTTTTTTTAATTTTGTGTTTCTCAGAGATTTTCTTGTGATCTGAGCTCCTTTAGACTTTTGATCTTCTTGCTCAAGCCTAACAGGAAGTTTAACCAAGGTAAATTAAATTAGAAAAAAAGAGTGCAAACAGGGGAAAAAATGATAGAAAAAGATCGACTAAAAAATTTCAAGAACCTACTTCCCCCTTTGAGGATATTTAGACCCTAACAATACGGGTCCCAAAGAGCTTATTAAGGCTGGGGAAATGGTATTAAAGAGAGCAAAGATCAGCTATTGCACCAAGTATAGCTAGAAGAAATACATACTGGAGGCAAAGAAAAAATGAATGAAGCATCTATAAGCTCTTTCTGTGTGCAAAGCACTGAGTTAAGAACTTAACACATAGAGAAGACAATACAAAATAGTATCTCTCACAACCACCCTGAGAGAAAGATACAATATTATTCTCTCTGTTTTACAGTTGAATAAATCTGGGGAAGAGAGAAATCAAATGACTTGCCCAGGATCAGACAACCCCAAGTGTCTGAGACAGATCTGAATTCAGGTCTTCACAATTCCTTCCTTAGTGACCTATCCATTGTACCACCTATTTGCCTAGAAGAATCACAAAACTTGGACTTTATAAAGATTATCTACTATACCATGCCCATTTACTTAGGAGGAATCCTGAGGTCCAGAAAGCTCAGGCAAAGCTCACATGGTGAAAAGAATACTGGGTTGGAGTTAGTAGAGTTAGAAAGTTCCTTCAATGATAAGATCAAAACCCATCCATGCCTATACATCTTGTGGGAGTCTTGTCCAAAAGTTCATGTCAGGGGACCTGTCCAACATGCTGGAGGTCTTGCTCCCTTTCCCCTGATATTACATCAAGTCAAAGTTCAAGAACACATCATCTACATGATATAGGGGAATTCCCTTCACTTCTCCTAATCTAAATATTCTCATCTGTAAAATGGGAATAATAATAATGATAATAATAGTTGTTACTGTCTATTTCAGCGAATTTTCTAAGGATCAAATGAGGTGGGAGGTGTATTTTGTCAACCATTACATGCTCTGCAAATTGCAAGCTCTTATAATTCATTGTTGTTAATAGGAGAGCCTCCTGATCCTGGCACTGTGTATCTCACCTTAATTCATTATCAATCTCTATGCACAGAAGGGAGAGAGTTGAGCCTGGAGTTAGGAAGATTCATCGGAATTCAGACACTTATTAGCCACGTGAACCTGGGCAAGTCACTTTACCCTGTTTTCCTTAGTTACCTCATCTGTAAAATGAGCTGGAACAGCAAATGGCAAATGATTCAGTATCTTTGTCAAGAAAACGCCAAATGGGATCATCAAGAGTCAGGCTGAAAATCACTGAACAACAACAAAACGCAATGAAAGTCTTATGCTCATAAGAAATCAGCTGCAAAAGTATATGTAGTCTATGGGAGACATAGTAGCCTAGGGTACAGTACCCTCGCACAGCCATCTCACACAACTGAAAAACAACTCAGCTACAACCACCACCACTAGCCACAACTGCCTAAATATTAACAGAATAGCAGACACCTTAGTGAGACACATGGAGGACCAGTGGAATTACTATCCCTCAAGTCATGACCCCAAATCTAAATTGTATGCATTCAAAAAGCCAGAAGATTTCCAAGGGTAGGACCTGGATCAAGGTTCCATGCCCTGGCTCAAGAGGCAGTTTGCTTGGGGATCAAGGATTTAGGAGGAATTTGTGCTTGGGACTCACTTGCAACTCATTTTATTACCACACAGCCAATAGCGTGAGGAAAACTACAGAAGCCAAAAGGGGTTAGGGAAGAGGAAGGAAAGGAAGGGTGCACAAACAGAATCTTGGTCACAGACAGAGGAACACTCAGGTGAAGAGATGGTACAAGGTACAGGATGCAGCAGTTAGCTCTTAGCTTGAAGGTCCAGAAGGCAGATTCTTATAAGATCAAGAGGGAGAAGGATGATGGTCTTATCCAAGCCACCTGAGGATTAGCTCACTTCCATGTGAAGCTTAATAAGAGCCACCTGCTCCTTTGGGTGGGTCACATGGGAAAGTCAAGGAAAGCAACCCAAGATCCCTTTGTTTACTGTGGCCATTGGGGTCACATACTTACAACATTGTGATAAACACCTCCCTGTCCTGTGTGATCTATTCCAATTCATGTGTCTGTCATGTGCAGATACCTTTTTCATATGTGTCAAGAAAAATAGCTTAATTCTCACTCTTTCTGTTGGTGTTTGCTTGCATTTTGTTTTCTTTCTCAGTTTTTTTCTTCCTTCTTGATCCAATTTTTCTCGTGCAGCAAGATAATTGTATAAATATGTATATATATGTTAGAGTTAACATATATTTTAACATATTTAACATGTATTATTCTACCTGCCATCTAGGGGAGGGGTTGGGGGAAGAAGAAGATAATTTGAAACAGAAGGTTTCATATTGAAAAATTACCCATGCATATGTTTTGTAAATAAAAACCTTTAATAAATTAAAAAGGAAACAAAGAAAAAGAGCTTAATAGTTCCAACATCTTCATCAGGTGATACTCCAAATCCTATCACTCCTATTCTTCCCCATCACCAATGAAGTCTCCAGAGAAACTCTTTTCACTTGACAGATCAATTGACAGAATGCTCCTCTGGTACCCTCTCATCTCTTGATGATGAGAGAAAGGGAGTACTATTTCTAGCCCACTAAGGCATACGAGTAGAGCAGCAGATAAAACGTTGAATGTGGCATTAAAAAGTTATAACTTCAAATCCTGCTTAAGACACTTATTAGCTATACAACCATGTGGCCCTGGAGAAAATACTTGACCTTTTCTGAGCCTCAGTTTCCTCATCTGTAAAATGAAGATCATCAGCATCTACCTTCCAGAGTTGGTGTGAGGA
This sequence comes from Sarcophilus harrisii, assembly GCF_902635505.1. Classification (NCBI taxonomy): domain Eukaryota; kingdom Metazoa; phylum Chordata; class Mammalia; order Dasyuromorphia; family Dasyuridae; genus Sarcophilus; species Sarcophilus harrisii. Next base: position 53,711,066 of record NC_045428.1, on the reverse strand, counting down.
TCAAATTTTAAATGTACAAATTGAAAGAGAGAGACAAAGACAGAGACAGAGAAACCAAGAGAGAAGGAGACAGAGAGAAACAGAAAGACAGAGACATACACAGAGAGAGACAGAGACAGAGACAGAGAAACAAAGAGGAAGATACAGAGAAAGAGAGAAAAAAATCTATCTTTTTCTTATAAAGCTATTTATTTAGATAAGGAAAAAGTACCTATTGTAGATGCAGCTAATTGGAAACAGTTATTCCTCCCCAGACTTCTATTTTGGAGTATTACCTAATGAAGATATAGGAGCTATTAAGCTATTTTTCTTGACACATGACAGACACATGAATTGGAATAGATCACACAGGACAGGGAGGTGTTTATCACAATGTTGTAAGTATGTGACCCCAATGGCCACAGTAAACAAAGGGATCTTGGGTTGCTTTCCTTGACTTTCCCATGTGACCCACCCAAAGGAGCAGGTGGCTCTTATTAAGCTTCACATGGAAGTGAGCTAATCCTCAGGTGGCTTGGATAAGACCATCATCCTTCTTCCTCTTGATCTTATAAGAATCTGCCTTCTGGACCTTCAAGCTAAGAGCTAACTGCTGCATCCTGTACCTTGTACCATCTCTTCACCTGAGTGTTCCTCTGTCTGTGACCAAGATTCTGTTTGTGCACCCTTCCTTTCCTTCCTCTTCCCTAACCCCTTTTGGCTTCTGTAGTTTTCCTCACGCTATTGGCTGTGTGGTAATAAAATGAGTTGCAAGTGAGTCCCAAGCACAAATTCCTCCTAAATCCTTGATCCCCAAGCAAACTGCCTCTTGAGCCAGGGCATGGAACCTTGATCCAGGTCCTACCCTTGGAAATCTTCTGGCTTTTTGAATGCATACAATTTAGATTTGGGGTCATGACTTGAGGGATAGTAATTCCACTGGTCCTCCATGTGTCTCACTAAGGTGTCTGCTATTCTGTTAATATTTAGGCAGTTGTGGCTAGTGGTGGTGGTTGTAGCTGAGTTGTTTTTCAGTTGTGTGAGATGGCTGTGCGAGGGTACTGTACCCTAGGCTACTATGTCTCCCATAGACTACATATACTTTTGCAGCTGATTTCTTATGAGCATAAGACTTTCATTGCGTTTTGTTGTTGTTCAGTGATTTTCAGCCTGACTCTTGATGATCCCATTTGGCGTTTTCTTGACAAAGATACTGAATCATTTGCCATTTGCTGTTCCAGCTCATTTTACAGATGAGGTAACTAAGGAAAACAGGGTAAAGTGACTTGCCCAGGTTCACGTGGCTAATAAGTGTCTGAATTCCGATGAATCTTCCTAACTCCAGGCTCAACTCTCTCCCTTCTGTGCATAGAGATTGATAATGAATTAAGGTGAGATACACAGTGCCAGGATCAGGAGGCTCTCCTATTAACAACAATGAATTATAAGAGCTTGCAATTTGCAGAGCATGTAATGGTTGACAAAATACACCTCCCACCTCATTTGATCCTTAGAAAATTCGCTGAAATAGACAGTAACAACTATTATTATCATTATTATTATTCCCATTTTACAGATGAGAATATTTAGATTAGGAGAAGTGAAGGGAATTCCCCTATATCATGTAGATGATGTGTTCTTGAACTTTGACTTGATGTAATATCAGGGGAAAGGGAGCAAGACCTCCAGCATGTTGGACAGGTCCCCTGACATGAACTTTTGGACAAGACTCCCACAAGATGTATAGGCATGGATGGGTTTTTGATCTTATCATTGAAGGAACTTTCTAACTCTACTAACTCCAACCCAGTATTCTTTTCACCATGTGAGCTTTGCCTGAGCTTTCTGGACCTCAGGATTCCTCCTAAGTAAATGGGCATGGTATAGTAGATAATCTTTATAAAGTCCAAGTTTTGTGATTCTTCTAGGCAAATAGGTGGTACAATGGATAGGTCACTAAGGAAGGAATTGTGAAGACCTGAATTCAGATCTGTCTCAGACACTTGGGGTTGTCTGATCCTGGGCAAGTCATTTGATTTCTCTCTTCCCCAGATTTATTCAACTGTAAAACAGAGAGAATAATATTGCATCTTTCTCTCAGGGTGGTTGTGAGAGATACTATTTTGTATTGTCTTCTCTATGTGTTAAGTTCTTAACTCAGTGCTTTGCACACAGAAAGAGCTCATAGATGCTTCATTCATTTTTTCTTTGCCTCCAGCATGTATTTATTCTAGCTATACTTGGTGCAATCGCTGATCTTTGCTCTCTTTAATACCATTTCTCCAGCCTTAATAAGCTCTTTGGGACCCGTATTATTAGGGTCTAAACATCCTCAAAGGGGGAAGTAGTTTCTTGAAAATGTTTAGTCGATCTTTTTCTATCATTTTTTCCCCTGTTTGCACTCTTTTTTTCTAATTTAATTTACCTTGGTTAAACTTCCTGTTAGGCTTGAGCAAGAAGATCAAAAGTCTAAAGGAGCTCAGATCACAAGAAAATCTCTGAGAAACACAAAATTAAAAAAAAAAAAAAGAAATCTCTGAAAAAAGGGATGAAATTGGGCAAAATAGGCATGCAGCTACTTGGAGGAAGCTCTAGAAAATTTCCAGATCACGGAATCCTCTTCTGGGTCTCTTTTCTACTAGAGTTCTAGTTAGATGGCCTGCTAGACAGACCCTCTTTAGCCAAAATCTGTGATGATGAAATTGGGACATGAACTTTTCATCTCTTAGAGGAAAAAAGAAGGAGAGTAGACAATCTTCCTCACTATTGGATCCACTGTGTTATTCTATGTAAATAGTTTCTCTATCTTTTCTACCTCATGTTGAGCAGGCTCCAGAATACACTGCATGGGGTATAGTGGAAAGAACTCTATTTGGAGAATAAGGGTAAACATTTTTTGATCCTGATTCTGTAACTCACTTGAACAAGTGACAGTTGATTTCCAAGTCTCTTTCAGGTTGTAAAAGAAAGTCAATCCCTTCACAGTTCTGTGAATTTTGGGGTTCAGAATGAGCTGTCCATAGTGAATACAAAGTAGGCATGTGTGTAGTTTACGTCAGATATGGGAGCTTTGATGAACAGGTATGAATTCATTTTGGCCTCATTGAGTTCTGATTGTGTGTGTGTGTGTGTGTGTATGTATGTTAAAATCAAATTTAAAAAAAAAAACCAATAGTTTGCGAGTGTAAGCTACCTGAAGTTAAGGAGTAAATTTTTTTGTCTTTGAATCCTGGCATATTGTAAGAAAATGAATACATATCCTTTGTTTAATTAACTGCTTTTGCTCATAGACAAGTCTTGACCAGTGTTGCGTTCAACACAGTATCCTTTACTTTGCCCTAAATATTTTTTCAGAGACAACTAGGATGTAGCAGACACTTAATAAGTATAGACTTCCTGAAAAATTCACTTGGATTGTATGAACAGCAGAAGCAAAAGGAGGTACTCAGGGGCCTATTGTGTATCACCATATTGTAAGATAATTGAGAGCTTTTACCTTTCTTTATCTCAAGTGTTTAGTGTACAGCACATAGTAGGTACTTAATAAATGCTTATTGACGGACTGACCAATGGCCTTATGGGGGCATCTCAAAAGAGACCCAACACAGACCATGACTATGCAAAGATAAAAGCAGCTGCATTTGAAAGACTGAAGATCTGGGAAAACAGGCTGAGGCCTACAACTGATCAGCTCCTTAGACAGTACCTGTCATTTGGCATATTGCTCTGGGACATGCTCCTGGGCTTTAAGTCCTTGTCCAAAGAACCACTCATCCTATTTTTCTCAATCCCTTGGGCTCTGATGATCCTGAAATATCTTGGTATCAACTTGGCCTGGTTTTTTCCCCATATTTGTTTGCTTGTCTCCCACCTTGGACACTTCCTCTTTGGTCCTAAATAGGAATACTTTTTCCCTGATCCTAATCTTTGTACATGTTGGCCTTGAATTCAGTGGGATATAATACTTAGAAATTTATTGTGGGACTAATAGACTTTTGTGTTATCATTTATGGTGGTTGTTGGCCAATGTGATAGCAGAGCATGACCAAAGAGTAAACATCTATTAGAAAAGTTAGATGCAAAGTGATCAGTTGAACAAGATGTAAGCATGAAAGATCATATTATATTGTGAAAAGTATTTTAGACTTGAAATCAGAGAACCTGGATTTAAATCTCAATTCTGAAACTTCTCATCACTATTTGTGAGACCTTGGGTGAATCATTTTATCCTTCTCTGCCTCATCTGTAAAATGGGAAGGTTGAACTAGAAAAGCTCTGAGGTCGCTTTCAGTTCTAAATCTATGACATAACTCTGCTCCGTGGTCTTTTTGGCCAGTATTCTGGCTTTGACAGTGACATGGGACAAGAGATGTTTGCAACTGTCCTCTCTTTATAATAGCTACCTTAAAATTTTAAAGATGTGACCTTGTTAAAAATCTATGATGCACATATCATTTATGAATTTTATCTAAACTCTTTTGAATATTTACAGTTATTCCTTTAGGATCTCGTTTCTTTGGATCACTTAGCTGCTACTATTAGTTTAGCACCATCACTTTCCTTAAGGTTTCATCAATACACAATATAGATGCAAGAAAACAATAAGAACAAAAGGAAACCATGTTTTTTTTTTTTTTTTAATGAAATTTAGTCCATTTTATTAAGAAATATTCATTGAAAAACACAGAAATTGTAGAAAGGGTAGTGAATGTATAGTAAATATCCAAAGAATAGACTTACTGATACAGGCATTTATAAGAGACATTTTAAGAGGAAAAAATGCTAAAATTCATGATTCTATTTATTGACCTCGTGATATGAATGAAGTTTTAGAAAACTGGACTGAGGCCTTGTTCCAATAATTGGGGAAGTCATTCTTTTTAAAATGGGCACTTTCCAGATTAAGTACCTGAGAGATACTAAGGGCTGTTAAGTGTTCCACACTTTGGAACCCAAAGATGTCTTAGTAGAGAGAACACAAGCTAAGAGAAGAAAGTCTTACCTTCTTGCTGTATATGTGTCCCCAGTAGTTCCTTCCCAGAGGTCCAGCACGTCACTTCCCTTTAGCAGCAGCACTGCTTCTTACAGCAGCATTTCTGCTGGCAGCAGCATTTCTGTTGGCAGCAGCCCTTGCCACAGCCACAGCACTTACCACAGCCACAGCCACAGGAGCCACAGCCACCACAGCAGCAGGTGCGGCGGCAGCAGACCACTGTTGGGCTGCAGCAGCCCCCACAGCAGCCACAGCAACAGGGGCAGCAGCCAGAGCAGCAGCCTACACGGCGGCAGGTACAGGTGGTGCGGCAACAGTTGCCACAGCCACCGCAGCCACCGCAGCCGCCACAGCCACCGCAGCCGCCACAGCCGCCACAGCCGCAACCACCGCAGCCACCGCAGCCGCCACAGCCGCCACAGCCTCCACAACCACAGCAACCCATGGTTTCAGTACAGAAGGTTCAAGTAAGGTGAGGAGAGAGGGAGGATTCAGAAGAGGTGAATGAATTCTGATGCTCCCCTTCTGCAGGGCAGCCCTTATATACCCTCCTGAGGAGACTTGTTCTGGGACATGGGATGCTTTGTTGTTTATACAACTTTCTAAGATGACTCTTATTTACTTCCTTCTTGTAATCTCTGGATTAATTTAATGACTCATTAGTCTTAGTGTGACATCCACGTTACAGAATCTTGCAGAATCCTGACCTCATTGCAGTGACAGTTGAAAGGTATTTAGATACCAACACTTGATTGAGTTGACCTGTATTTAATTAACCCTGATAGGAGATTTTATTTTCTGCCACATCTTTCAAAATATGCTATTGCTATTTATAATGAAATACATGTACTTTTTAGTGATTATTTAAAAACCTGGTTGAACAATCATTTGTGATGCATCTATAACATGCTAGATTCCAATACAAAGTGGACTAGCAACACTGTTTTTGTTCTCTAAGAGGTTTTTTTTCCTGTAGAAAAAGTTAGGACATATACACAAATAAGCACCTCCCACCTCTGTGTCCTTACATAAGCTGGCTCCCCCATATGTGGGACATGCCCTTTCTGAATTTCTGCTCCTTAGAATCCCTAACTTTCTTCAAGGCTCAGCTCAATTGCGATCTCCTACATAAAACCTTTTCTGATCACTCTTGGATGATAATCTGTCCCTGAAGTGATCTCATGTTTTGTTATCAAGAGATAATGTGGTTTTATCAATAGAGAGTTAACTCAGAACCAAGAGAATCTGAGTTCTAGCCCTGCCCCTGAAACATGCTAGCCCTATGACCAGTGCCTCTGATGGTTTTCTAAGGCTAAAAGATCCAGACAAATTGACTACCTGTTTTGGTAAAAGGAGTTTTTTGCCACTGAGTATTTCCCTATGCCTTTAAAATTACATATTTAGGTATATGACTTTGTATACACCTATTGATTGTTCCAATAGAATATAAGCTCCTTGAGTGAAGGACTGTCAAATTTTGTCATGGTAATTCTAGTACCTAACAGTGCCAGGTATATAGTTTTGTTTTTGTTTAGTCATTTTTCATTAGTATCTGACTCTTTAGTGTTTTTTTTTTTTTTTTTTTTTTTTTTTTGTTTTTGGCAAGAACATGGGAGTGGGTTTGATATTTTTTTCTCCAACTCATTTTATAGATGAGGAAACTAAGGCAAACAAAATTCAGTGATTTTCCTAGAGTCACATAGCTAGCTAGTAATTGTCTGAGGTCAGTTTTATACTAAGGAAAATGAATCTTCTTGACTCCAGGGCTGGCATTCTAGCTGCCTCAGGCACATATATGGTAGACACTTGATAAATTTATCGCTTGTGGATGGATTCATATAGATTGTGGACAAAAGACCTGAAGAAATTTGAGGAGGAAGAACTTCTAGATTGATGACTGTGGGAACATCTTTTTTGGGAGAAGAGAGACAATCCCAGAGATTGACAAACCAAGGACTCTCTTATTCATAGAAGATGTTAAAAAAAAAAATACCTATAGGCCTTAAAGACTTTTAGCACATTAAAGATCTCAGTGAAAGATTTGTGGAAGAAACTGGAAATTAATCACAAAGAATAAGGAATAGGTGTTTTGTGACCTGATAATGGAGAGAGTAAATGCACTGATGAGACCATGGACAAGGACAAGACTTGGATTTTTTCAACAATGAGGTGATTTAAGGCAATTCCAATAGTCTTGGAATGGAAAGAGACATTTGCATCCAGAGAGAACCATGGAAACTGAATGTGGATTGCAGAAAACACAGTATTTTTCCTTTTTTTTTTTTTTTTTTTTTGTTGTTGTTGTTCTGCTTGTTTGCTTGTATATTTTTTCTTTCTTGTGATTTTGTTCTGCTTGTTCTTGTGTAGCATAAAGAATATGAAAATATATTTAGTAGAATTCCATACGTTTAACCTTCATTGGATTGCTTGCTGTCTTGGGGAGGAGGAGGTAAGGAAGGAAGGGAGAAAAAAATTGGAAAACAAGGTTTTGCAAAGGTAAATGTGGAAAACTGTCTTTGCATGTATTTAGAAAAATAAAATACTATTAAAAAAAGAAATTTTAGATCAATAGTCCTCAAAGTATGGTCTGGAAAAGCCTTGTTGTGATCTGCTCCTCTCTGGCATACATACAATTACTGATTGTAGACCTTTAAACTATTGTGTATCATAGCAGATTTTGTGGTTTCTGTTTTGTGTAAAAAGATAGTATTAATCTTTTGATTTTTAAGTCCCATAATAGAAGACAGTTATAATTTTTATATATACATATACACATATATACATATGTAATGTATTAAAGAAACATGTAATATACATATATACATATGTAAGTATATGTTTTAGAATTGAACTTGAGACCTCTTTACTACATTGAGAGGTCATAGTTGCTTTCATAATAACACTAAAATATTTTAATTGATATTATGATAAATATAAGATATAACTCATATCAACAAAAGATCTTTAGTCTTCAATAATTTTTTAAAATACAAAGGGATCTTGAAGTTAAAAAAAGTATGAAAACTGCTCATCTAGAATATGATATTTGAATAAGAGAGATTTTTAAACTTTATTGTATATCAGAGCAGATTTTGTGGCTTTGTTTCATGTATAAAAGGATAATATTAATCTTTTGATTTTTAAGTGCCATAAGAGAAGTTATATATATATATATATATATATATATATATATATATATATATATATATATTTGAATTGAACAAAATGGTATGATGGATCAGTTTCACAATTCATTTCCTAAATTTTCTTTACCAGGGACTTTATCCCATTTTTTTTCAGGGATATGTGGAAGCTTGAAAATGGAAATAAGAGAAAAAAAATCATCCTTTTGGGGAGGAAAATGGAATTTGTAAGAGTGAATGTAAAATAAATATGGTTTACAGAATGGCATGAATATAATGTGAAGAGTGAACACTTGTAAAAGTGTACATTTGGAATGTCTACATTTTAGACTCAGATGTGGTTTTTAATGAAAGTAACATCTTCCTAGTTTAGGGGATAGCTTTTGAAAGTCTTTTGAGAGAAGATAGCTTTACATTGGGAGAGAACCCTAGTAATCATTGCCAAAGACATATTGCCATTCTGATCTTTATTTCAAGGTAGATGATTTCGCATATGAGTTTGGGACTTTCTTTTAAGAAACATCTCTGAAAAAAAGTAATGCTTTGCCATGAAGAATTTTAGGGTTTGGTTTGGTTTGGTTTTTAACACTCTTTGAATACTTTTATATAACAAATTATTTTGGGACAAACTAAAACAAGCAATTTAATGAAGCTGAAAAGTCACATAAGGAAGTAAACAAAACGTGTTTCCCATAGAAAATGAAATAAACAACAGTGTCATGTGTCCTGAGCAGTAGCCCCCCAGGACAGTATTTAAGGGCTACCCTGTAGCAAGAGAGCATCAAACTTTACTCACCTTTCCTGATTCCTCTCTCTCCTCATCTCATCTGAACCCTTTTGACTGACACTATGGGTTGCTGTGGCTGTAGAGGAAGCTGTACCACCTGCAACAGCTGCGGCGGCTGTGGCTGTGGTGGCTGTGGTGGCTGTGGCGGCTGTGGCTGTGGTGGCTGCGGCGGCTGCTGTACCACCTGTACCTGCCGCCGTGTAGGCTGCTGCTCCGGCTGCTGCCCCTGCTGCTGTGGCTGCTGTGGGGGCTGCTGCAGCCCGACAGTGGTCTGCTGCCGCCGCACCTGCTGCTGTGGTGGCTGTGGCTCCTGTGGCTGTGGCTGTGGTAAGTGCTGTGGCTGTGGCAAGGGCTGCTGCCAACAGAAATGCTGCTGCCAGCAGTGCTGTTGTAAGAAGCAATGCTGCTGCTAAGGGAGAGTGATCAGAGACTGGCTTCCCAGAAGGAACTTCTGGAGACTTATGTATAGAACAAAGGTAAGATTTTCTCTTTTTGCACAAAATCTGCTCCTCTATGACATACATTCAATCAATAATTATATATTCAGACCTTTAAAATGTTGTGTATCATAGAAAATTTTGTGGCTTTGTTCCATGTGTAAAAGGATAGTATTAATCTTTTGATTTTTAAGTGCCATAAGAGAAGTTATATCATATATATATATATATATATATTTATACATGTGTCTTTATATATACATATAGAGTTGAACAAAATGGTATGATGATTTCTAACATTTTCTTGTTTTGAAATGTATAATCCTTTATAACTTTTACACTGGTATTTCCATTCTTTTTGTATGTACCTTATACTTTTTATAAATTTTCCCCTACTGCTAACATGCACTGATACAAGATCACCTTTTTATAAATTCCTCAATAAACTAAACTTCCATTAAAAGTTGTGTTCTTTTTTTTCAAAATGTCTGCCATCTTCACCAAAAAATCCCCCAAAAAACCAAACCCTAAAACATTAGATCAATGCTTTGATTAAGAATACCAACCACAGCAGGGAAAAAAAGGGATTCCGTAGAGTTGATGTGAGGGCCACCATTTTTTTTCTGCTCTAGTTGTCCAGTTAACATCAAAAAGAGAGCCACTCCCAGTCTACTTGGTAAATTGTATCCAACACCACATAGTAAAAGCAGGCATTTTGGATTTATTTTCACCATGGTATCCAGGTATACATAAAAATGATAATTCATTAGTGCAACTCCAATTTCTATTCATATTGTGTCATCCTAGGAGAATGTAAACTGGAGGACAGAAAATTGTCATTTCTCCTCATCATATACTCTAGAAAGTTACATAAAATGAGTTGCAATTGTGAATATAACCAAAGTACAATATAAGAACAGAGATTGGTGAAAACAAAGGGGTTAATTTATTTCAATTCAATCATATTAAAGAAACATGTGTAACCCACAACTCAAAATCTATTTGCATGGGGCCATCCTCATTGGTGGAGATTTATTACTCAGTGCTACAGGCTTAAAGTTGGCAAGAATTTGAGAGAAGAAAGATCTTAGTTATCTGAGTTTCAGCTTTGAGGAAAAATATATATGATTCCAGATTCTCTTCAGGCTCCTGAAGGGAGAGAAAGACTCTAGCCATCATGTAGAGGACTCAGCACTTCAATCATGTCCCTACTTCTAGATATTAAAGACTTTGGGACATTTTCCTTTGAGTGACTTCCAGTATTTTCTCTTAATCTTGGTTGAGTAGAAATAACTTATTTCCAGTGTGAATGCTTATTCATTCTCTACATTGTCTGGCACATATTCTCATCTGTATATCTTTTGGTATTTCTATTTGCTTGGATATATTTGCTATTTGCTACACACATTCTTTATGAGACTCCATTTAGTGGGAAGTCAAAACTTGAATATTTAGCTTGGATCATTCCTTTCTTATTAAGGGACAGTAATTAAGGACCTCAGCTTGAACTTAAAAGTTATTTTTCCTAGTCTAACAATTAGGGGCAGATAGATATGATTTTAGACTAACACTCTCTCTCAAACTCTCTGAAGAGAGCAGAGTGGCCAACTTCTCGGTTCTTCCTGGAAGGAATCAAAATGTCCCTTGAAGAAAGACTAGAGAAGGAGAATCTAAAGTTTTATACCACCATTTAAGCCCTGTGGCTTAATGATGTAGACACCCATTAGCCACATGGCCAACAATGCCCCGCTCCCCAAATCCTGCCCTTGCCCATATGAAGTACTTACCATATATGAGGTATTTTGCTATGCAACAGCTAGACAAAAATGAACATCACAGTCTCTGCCCTCAAATTTACAAGCTACTGGTATAGGACATGCTGGAATCAGCTCAAATTGGTCTCTGGGAACTTGTCAAGTTTTCAGTGTGACTGATACATTGTTGGTGGAATTGTGAATGTATCCAATCGTTCTGGAGAACACTTTGGAACTATGCTCAAAAAGTTATCAGACTGTGCATACCCTTTGACCCAACAGTGCTACTACTGGGCTTATATGCCAAAGAGATCTTAAAGAAGGGAAAGGGACCTGTATGTGCCAAAATGTTTGTGGCAGCCCTGTTTGTAGTGGCCAGAAACTGGAAACTGAGTGGATGCCCATCAATTGGAGAATGGCTGAACAAGTTATGGTATATGAATATTATTGTTCTGTAAGAAATGATCAACAGGATGAATACAGAGAGACCTGGAGAGACTTACATAAACTGATGCTGAATGAAATGAGCAGGACCAGATCATTATACATTTCAACAACAATACTATATGATAATCAATTCTGATAGACCTGGCCATCCTCAGTAATGAGAGGATCCAGTTCAGTTCCAATTGTTCAATGAACAACAGCACCAGCTACACCCAGCGAAAGAACTATGGGAACTATGTTGTGTAAACTACAACATAGCATTTCCACTCCTTCTGTTATTGTCCGTTTGCATTTTTGTTTTCCTTCTCAGGTTATTTTTACCTTATTTCTAAATCCGATTTTTTTTTTTTTGTGCAGCAAGATAACTGTATAAATATATATACATATATTGTATTTAAATATACTTTATTAACATATTTAACATGTATGAGACTACCTGCCATCTAGGGAAGGAGATGGGGGGAGGGAGGGCAAAAGTTGGAATGGGAGGTTTTGCAAGAATCAATGCTGAAAAATTACCCATGCATATATTTGTAAATAAAAAGCTGTAATAAAAAAAAAAAAAACTTCAGTATGATTATTTACACTTTGTAAATTTGGCTTATCATTTTGTTGATAGTCTGGACCTCAGAAAGTGAAGAAAATGCTAAAGATATAGAGTAAATCTGCTAGTGTATCAGACTTATATTTCCATCTCTTCTTCCAGAAAGCTATTGTTAAATATTTACTACTACATCCTTGACATACAAAGTAGAGTGTGATAGGTTAAAAAAAAACAAATAAACAAACAAAATGCTCTGGAAAAATCTGATGAGACATAAAGCACTTTTAGCTGGGATGGGTGTGGGAGTACAGTGAATGGAGGAAAGAAGTAGGAAAAAGCTCAATGAAGAAAACAGTATCTGAACTAGGCTTTGAAGGAGGAGAGATTTAAGGAAAGAAAGCATTCCAAGAGTATGAAATGACTTATGCATACACACAGAAACAGGAGAGGGTTCGATAAGAAATTGCTAGCTTTCACTAAAGAAATTGTTCCTTTTTCTGTTCTTTGTCTTAACCCTTTCCATAATCCTTGATTTAATTTACCCAAATGACAAAGTATCACAGTATTCTCAGGAGGCAATGGCCTTTCTTGAAAAAGTGAATCAGCATATTAGTTTAAAAGCATCTGAATTAAATATTTTTTTACCTTTCCTCACCTTTGCAGTAACCAGTTTCTTTTTCATTGAATTATATTCTGAAAGGGGCTTTGAGAGATCATCTAATGAAAGAGAAATATGGAATCTTGAGGTAGAAAGGTCTTTTAAGGCTGCCTGGTCTGAGTTCTAAACAACACAGGCATCTGCTCTGTAGCATCACAGATAGGTGGTTATTCTGCTGATCTAAGAATTGCGCTAATGGGAAGCTTCTTTCTTGCTGAAACATCCCATTTCATACTAGAACAGCCCAGATTCCCTTTCCCTGTGAAGTCCCGCAACCAGAGTGCCTATGGAGACATAGACACTGATCTATTTTCACCGGGATTGGATAAGGGCCAATCCAATTCACAAAGCAGACAAGTAGAACATTATGAGACTCATGTATTTTGGTATTATGTATAACTACTGTGAGTTAATCTATTCCTCCCCCTCCATCTTGGAGGGGCATTTGAGGAGATCTCAGAATAAAGGATTTACTGGACAAAAGTGACTTTTTTAGCGGACCAAGTTTGTAAAGAGGTCGAAAAAGACTCCTGTTAGCTCTCTGTTTAAGTTCTTAACAAGCCTTATTTCATCTCTTTTGTTTATCTCCTACAATTTGCCTCACCCCTTTCTTTCTGCTTAGAAGACATTACTTGTCATCATAATTGTTCTTCTACTCCTCCTCTGCCTAGACCAGCCAATTCTTCCTTTCCCACCCTCTTGCACTCCTTTGGATTTCTCCATCCCAACATGTTCCATCATGCCCCTGAATAGCTTCCTTTTTCCTTTTCTCTTATTTTTAAGCTTTTTTTTTTATGCTGTTGTTGTTGTATATTATCTCCCCCATTAGCCTGTAACTTGTATCCAGCAATTGGTAATGCAGCTTTTGTAAGAAGACTTCCAACTTGGGGAATCCCACTGTATCTTGAAGTAGCCCTTTTCACTTCCCTCTAAGGCCCAATGACTGTCCTCCTCCCCGATATAAGTCAGGGAAATCTGACTTTAACCTGAAATTTAAAAAAAAATTAATTAAGAAAAAAATTTTTAATTAAAAAAATTTTTTAGTTCTGAACTGTCTCCCTTTCCACCCCCCCCCCCCCACATTGCACTAGACAAGGTCACAAATTAATACAGACTTATAATGTATATAAAAACCATACTAGCTGTACTTTCTTTTTTTTAAATCGGTTCTTTCTTTGGAAGTAGATAGCTTTTGACTTTATAAATCCCTTATTAAAGAATAGTAGATTTTTGTATTTTCAAACTACCTAATCATCATCCTGACTGTTGGGTTCATTTTTGGGGTGAGCAGGAGGGATAATTTGACCTTAAAGTTACCATTGGGGTCTCTCTTTTCACAGTTGCACGCTGTTTTAGAAATTTCCTATTTAATTTGTCATGCTGGCTTTTCAGGAACAAGCATTAATGATCAATAAAAATTATCCACAGATGGTTAGATAGAACTTTTTCACAATAAAAAAAAACACCATTTATTTAGCACCAACAGACATTTGATAATGAAGTTCAATTAATAAATAATAGACAATATTCTTAAAGACCCACTGGAGAAGATTTCTGGAAATCTCCCTCTCTTGAAGGAGAGCAGAATAAAGAGATTTCAGAAATCTTTTCCAGTAGGTCCTTTCTTTTTAGAAAGATCCTTTCATTTTTTAGAAAATGATAACAATAAGATAATGATATACTCCCTGTCAAATGAAAGAGAATGCAACTGAGGTTTATAGGTCACAGTGGATGCTGAGATCAGGGCCAGGACTAGCATCCTGAGGAGTTTCTGAAATCTGTCCCAGTGCTTTAGTTTCTTGACAACATAGTTTGATAGATAAGATAAGGAACAACTGTTTGGAGTGACAGTTTCTGAGCAACATTTCAGGATTTAGTGGAGTCTCCTTTAGACACAAACATAGATGACTGCATTTTCCAGGAGAATTACAAGTAGTGCAGAGAGTGTGCTTAATTACTGGGGAGGAAGAATGAGGCAATGATGAACATTTTCATGGGAGTTGTTTGTTTTGGCAAAAGCAGACATCTGTTGGGAGGAAATTCTGGCTGTTCCATTTAGAAATTTATGAAGATAGAGAGAATGCTCATATCAGCTCCTTAGGTTGTCAAAAAGCTTCAGTTGTCCTGACCCCATGGCTTGTGAGTGCTGCATTGGGGATTGGGAGATCTCTGTTCTTACTGAGTCCATGTAGAAAGGCTGGATTAATCAGTGACTGAATCTCTTAGGAGCACCCAATTTGAACTGAGGTCAAATAAAGACCTGGTCCAGTGGGACTGAGACTAATGGTGGTTTAGAAAAGGCTCACCGATATCTAGTCACTTCATATCTTTTGATTCATGGCAATCAACCAGTTTTCAAAAATTTTCAGTCAAAATAATTTTTTGCAAAAAAACAAAAAAAAACCCCAAAAAACAAACAAACAAACAAACAAAAAAAAAAAACAGACCGATGTGGGCAGAGCTAAAACTGTGTTGATTCGGTACGTTCCTCTGGTGTTGCTTCATTTGAGTTTGGATTGGCCATAATATCCATTTCCCTTTTTTTGCATTTGGCGAAATAGATTATATAAATGCTTCTCACTATGAAAATTCCAGCGATGACTAAGAAGTAGCTTCCATAAATTAGGAACTGGAAAAACAAACAGATTTAGTCAGTCGCACACATACATATTGCCAGTGCTTTACCCTGCTGAAGCATAATGATGCTTTTGGTTTGGTTAGATGAACAAGGTCACATATGAGATTTTTTCAAAGCACGGTTAGAACATCATATTTGGTTACTCAATAAACAACTGTTAAATGCTTACTCTAAGCCATTATGTTAAGTAAAAGGGATAAAAAAAAAAATGGCAAAAACAGGGTTCCTAACCTCAAGGAAATCAAATTTTATTAGTGAGATAGCATGTGAATTATAATGTACACAGAAGATACAGATAGCACAAATCGAAAGTAATCTCAGAGGAAAAGAATTAGCAGCAAGGAACTAGAGAAAATTACCTAGAGAATTTAGGATTTAACCCGAGTCTTGAAGAAAGCCAAGGAGCCATGATATAGAATTGAGGTGGGAGGGGCTTCCAAGTATTAATAACAGTGAAAAAAGCCCAATGTTGGGAGCTGGAGTTTCATGTGAGGAGTACCAGATTTAGCTACAGCATAGAGTATGTGGCTGGTGAATAAAGGGTAATAAAAATAGAAAAGTAGGAAAGAAACAGATTGTTAAGGACTTTAAATGCCAAAAAGAACCTCATCTCCAAAGCCTATAGGATTTGTTTCTTAATTCAAACTTGTTGCTCTGTGAGTACATTGCCAGCTAAAAGACAAGGAGAAATAGCTAAGTGCAAGTCATCACTACACTGGGGGAAAAAAATCCTAGAGTAAGTTTTTTCATTGGTAGAACATTATATTACTGAATATAAAGTTTCTATCTATAATATTCACTGGATTTAATAGAAAGTTAAAGAAGAAAAGAACCTTGGAAATTATCTATTTCAAATACCTATTTTTGGAGTTGAGGGAGCAAAAGCCACAGAGAATTTAAATAATTTACTTAAAGACAAAAAGGAGGAAGCAGAAGTGTATTTGAACCTAGATGGTCTGATTCCAGATCCAAAGCTCACATCCCCCCTCCTTTGAAATCCAAATCAAAATATGTGGAAAGTGAAAGCAGTTTTTTTTCTTTCTTTTGTCCAAGGACATCCTCCCTGTCCTCCCCACTCCCACATCACTGTTTTTTAATATTAATTTCACAGAATAGGAAGGACTGACTGAAATCTTGCCCAGTTGACTGATTATCCTCAGATTATGTGGTTATAGACCACTTGAAGTAATAAAAATGAACTGTGTTGCTCCTAATACTTCCAGTTGTGGGAGAGACCTACATTTGGTCTCTTCCCATGTCTGGGCTAAGTGCTCAGAGAAAAATGGAGTTTGGGGCATAGGAGAACACTTATCAGGTTGGGTTTTTGATTATGGGGAAAAATAAAGTCCCCACTGAAGATACTTATTTATAGTGTATAATATATAATTATGTGAATATTTGAATATGTAAATTAACAAGTTTGCTTTTCAATACCTTGTCAGTATAGGGAATTCTGGTAATTGCCTTAAACCTAGGAGTGAGCTAGAACCAATTTAAAGCAGCTCAGGAGAGTCAGTGGTTAAATTTCCAGTGAGAACATTAATATCTTGGAGATCCACAACTGCTACAAATAATGGCATGATTTATTGTTTTGTAGATTGTTTAAACTTAATGATGGAAAAAAATGTTAATAGTGCAGATTAAACTTAAAAGGCTGTGCCTTTTTTCCCCCAGAGAACTCACTGTTAAACATTTACCAGCACATCACTTTTTAAATCCCATTAAAAAAAAAATCAATGTTTGTGATTAATAGTTTAGGACAAGATTTTAGTGACTTCTAAGTCACTTGGTTCAATACAATTCCTAATTTTGTATTTGAGGAAACAGGACCAGGCAGGTAAAGGTATTAGCTAAGATCATAGAAAGAATAAAAATAGAGCTTGTTTCCATTAAAAAAAAGAAAAATGTGTGATGGAGTATCCAATCCATGGTTGAATTACACTTTATTTATTTAAAAAAGAAAAGCACTCTGTTATTCCATGCATTGAGTACATTATATCTTTCTATAGATAGCCTCTCTTAGGAATTATTTTTTCATTTTCATGCATTTTGCTTTTATCTGGTTTAACATAAAAACAAAAATATCCATCATTGGATGACTAATCTAATAGACTCTGCAACTCAAGGCTCATTTGGCTTCGTTACTAAAGATTGAGTGCAATGGTTTGATGCCAAGTGGGACTAGGGATGTCACAGAGAGCACCCATCTACATTACCCTCAGAGGACCATCCAAATGGGAGCAGCTGTTGTTCTCGTGTCAAAGAAACACTTTGCCACAATTTATCTCTATTTTTTGTCACCTCATTTTTGTTTTCATTCTTTAATTTGGAATTCTCACTTTATTTTGAGAGAAAAGCTAAAAGCAGAGTAGCGAGAGTAAAATCTCTGAGCTGGGGGTAAGGCTGATGGGATAACAGAGAATAAGATGCCTGCCAAATGCCAGTGGATCTCCCATTCAGTTGATAAACACTGCTAGGCACTAAGTATTGGAATTAGAATGAAAAAGCAAAAGCAAAAGCAGTCCCTGCCTCCAAGGAACTTCCATTCAAATGGAAGAGACAAATACATAAATGGCTGTATTAAAGAGACATACTAAATAAATGAAAAATAACCTAGAGAGGAAGGCACAAGCAAATAAGAGAACAGGAAAGACCTCCTGCTGAAGATAGCATTTGAATTGAGTCTTGAAGAGATATAGGAATAATATGAGGCAGAAATGGGGAAAATATTCCAGACATGGGATGAGGCAGGGAAGGAGACAGAGCATTCTGTGTGAGGAACATATGATTACTGTATGGAATGGATGAAGTAGAATAAGGCTGGAAAAATATGCAAAGGACTAGGTTGTGCCAAATTATATTTGATTTTGAAAGTAATGGAGACCAAGTAGAAGAGACTGCATTATTCAAGTAAAAGGTGAAGTTCTGAACTGGATGTGAGAGCAGAAAGGAAAATATCTAAGACATTTTGTGGAAAAAGAAAAAAAACAAGATTAAGCAAATATCCATCACCATCCCTGATAGGACGAATAAAAATAACAAGTCAAGGATGATATCAGTTTTGCAAATTGGAGTGACTAGAAGAACATTAATAATAGGAAAGTTGGAAAAGGGGACTTTGGGAGAAAAGATAATGACTTCTGTTTTGGACAGGTTGAACATGAAATATCTATTGGATATACAAAAAGCAATAACATAATATCAATACTAAACACGTGCACCAAATAGCATAGAATCCAAATTATTAAAGGAAAAGTACATGAGCTACAGGAGAAAATAACAAAACTATACTATGAGGAGTCTCAACTTTCTCCTCTTAGAGATATTTACTAGATAAATTTAACCAAAAAATAAACAAGAAATTAAGGAGATGAATGACTCACTGAATTGAATGTTAATAGAAAGGAATATAACTTTTTATTAGCTATACATGGAACCTTCACAAAAATCGACCAGATATTTGGTAAAAACAAAAAACCTCACAATCAAAAAAAAAAAAAAAAAAAAAAAAAAAAAAAAAAAAAAAAAAAAAAAAAAAGCAGAAATATTTAAGACATTTGTTTCCTATCACAATACATTAAAAATCACATTCAGTAAAGAGTCATGGGAAACAAAGATAAAAAAATATGTAAGTATAAGGTTTTCTAAAAGCTTCTTTTAGAAGACCTTGTATTTTCTTATACATAAACGAAAATTCATTCATTTACACCTAAGTAAAACCTTTTCCTTTTGTTCTGCCTTCAGTGAAGATACATTTCCTGTAAGGATCTAATGAGTTCAAGATCTCTACTAAATTACTTCTTGTTTTTCTCTCTTTAAAATACACACACACACACACACACACACAGTTATGAAAATTATTATTTTATTCCATAAATTAAAAATAAAATAAGTAAAAAAAAATTAATAGGATAAGGGACTTTATACTTTACTCCCATCTTTCTATGATGATTTTGATTTTTAAAGCTATAAATGTATGCTTTTTAGGGATTCTTATGAAATGTAAGAGTTGTAACTAGACATTTTTATTTCCCCCTTTTTTTTTTCTGAGGCAATTGGGGTTAAGTGATTTGCCCAGGGTCACACAGCCAGGAAGTGTTAAGTGTCTGTGGTCCTCCTGACTTCAAGATTGGTCCTCTATGCACTGCACTATCTAGCTGACCCTTTTTTATTCCCTTTTGATAACTGAAGATGAAATAAGTGTGGCTATAGTGGGGGAAAATTACCCTGAGAAAGCCTGCAAGTTTGCATTTTTTTGTGACCTGGCTATGGCTGTGATGAGAGAATGAGACCAGAGCTTGAGGATGGAGCCATCACAGGGAGGAAGCTTTCCCTGGGACTTTGCAGTGGGTACCCTTTGGATCTCATATGGTGGGGCAAAGACCCTATTGTTCCATTTAGTCAATCATTAAGAGTAGTTAGCATTTTAAAAGTTCTCTAAGGTCTGCAAAAGGGCTTTAATATTTTAATTCACTTGACTCTCCCCACAGTTAGGAGGCAGAATTCCATCTCCAGCCCGTTCCCAATCCCAAGTCCAACACTCTACCTGCCATTGGTACCCAGGAGAACTTGTTCAAGGAAACTTACCTGAATGCTGATGGGCAGATTCAGACCTTTGGAATCAACTACAATTAATGTCATTATGGTCTGAATTACCAAGGACAAGAATGTATTGACTCCAAAAACTAAAGCATAGCGCTCCATGTTGAGGTTCATTGCAATCTGAAATCTAACATGATATAAATGGTCAATAAATATCACTAATATCAAAATACCATTATCAAGATATTATTAAAACACAAAAAAGGAAAGAGCAGAAGATGGACACAGATTTCATTGTTGATCTTATACATATGGCCTTTGGGGGAGATAAATCATTGGTCTAATGGGGAGGTCTATTCTAATTTTAATCATCTTTTTCTAGAAACAATGAAAATGATGTGAAGGAAAAATTAAGAGTAGGAATAGAAAAGAGGGGGGAAATTGGATCAGCTGTTAAAGCCTTATTCCTTATCTTTGGTCCAATATGGTGGCACATGCCTGAAATCCCAGCTCCTGGGTAAGCTGATTCTAGTAGATCTCCTGAGCTTGGAAGTTCTGAACTATAGTAGTGCTAAAGCTATTTACTCTTCTGTGATCAAGAGTGAACCCCTGGGAATGGGGGTCTATTAAATTGAATAAAGAAAGACAAACCAACCCAAGTCAGAAGTGGGCACGTCAAAGATCCCATTCTGTTCAGTAATGAATTTGGGCTATGAGTAGCCACTGTGCTTCAAGCCTGGGCAAGAAAGGGAGAACCAGTCCCCCCCACCCTCCCAAAAAGAAATAAATAAAAATACTCAAAACTAAGAACTAGTAACACAGGATATATTGTGGATATTTTTTGGTTCAAAATCCCTCAAAGACACAAGTCATTTAATTTCTCGTTACTTTACAACTTGTTTACTAAGTTATAGATTATATTTTGCTCAGAGGAGGAGTCTTCCTGAAAACAAAGATCACTCATATATTCAAAATCTTTTTTGAAAATTGTTCCTATTCTTTTGTTACTTACTTATTGAGAAATAGCTCTTGGTGTTGCATATTTATCTTAATTCCCCATGTATTTGGGTGTCAGTCTTTTATTGATAATACTTAATACAAGCATTTTTCCCATTCTAATATTTATTCTATTTATTTTTTAAGTCTCACAATGTTAGTAGATTGTAAGCTTCTTGGGAAAAAATGTCATATTTTCTTTGCTTTTTACTCAGTTCTATATATAAAGGAGCTATTAATGTTTGTTGATTGAAGTAACTATAATCTCAAATTAACAAAAATCAAACCATACAGGAAGTATACAATTGAACCAGAGTACATAATCCCAATGGAAAAATCACAAAATTCAGAACACAAAAATGAAGCCTCACTCACAGATGTCCTATTAAATAAGACTTCTAAAGAAACTATGATTTGTTACCATGGATAGCTTTCAGGGTGGAACCACCTTCAATGATGTAGATTGTAGCTGGGTAGGAATTTTAGTGATTTGTTCAGTCATGCATTAAGTGCCAGAAGTAAGATTTGAACTCAAATCTTTTGAATTCCACATCTGATATTCTATCCATTGGATCAGATATGTTCACTATACTTACATTTTCTAGTTTTTTAAATACTCAATTAACAATTATTAGAATGGCTTTTTAGGGGTTGGGGCTCAAACAAACAAGTTACTCTCTTGGCTTGCATATTGTCCCTTGTGGGTCTTGGTTCATATTGTATACATGTTTGGACATTTAAACTTTGTCAGATTTAGACAAGATCTATAAAGGCAGTGGTTTATGAATACTTATCAGTAGGCAGGCACTGAAGTGACCAACTTTTTTTTTTCTTTTTCTTTTTAAATAAATGAAATCCCTTACTATCATACCTTCCCTTGAAGGATCGTTAATTTGGCTCCCTCCTATGTGTGTGTGTGGGGGTGTTAGGAATATAATGGGAGAGAATGCCATAACCTTGACCAGAACTTTTGTCTTCACATACAGGCTCTGTGCTGTAGTTAACTCTAAATACGAACAAACACTTGGATAATTTTCAGTGCTCTAAGTTGCATGGGTAAGGAAACCTTGAATTTACAAACTAAAGTCATGTTTGAACTTTTGTGTAAGATTGATTATTGGAAAATCACTGATAAAAACTCTGATATCCAAGATAGATGGGGAAATTGCTTGAATTTATAAGATCAAGATGTTGTTGTTCATTCATTTCCAACTCCTTGTGACCCTATTTGGGATTTTCTTGGCAAGGAAACTGGAATGGTTTGTCATTTCCTTCTCTATCTCATTTTTACAGATGAGTAACTGAGGTAAATAGGGATTAAGTGACTTGGCCAGAATCCCACATTTAGCAAGTGCCTAAGACTAGATTTGAACTCAGATTTGACTTCCAAGTTCTATCCATTGTGCTATCAACCTGCCCCATGGACCAAGAGCCATTCGCCAATCAATAAGTAGTCAATTTATCAAAGATCTTATAAAAAATGTTCCTAATCATTAACGCGATGAGAAATGTGAAAGAAACCCTTTCGGTTTCATTTCACGCCTGTCCAGTTGGCTGACATATTTATATCCTATTGGTCAAGCAATGAATCACTTCAACCATTTTGCAAACCATATGGAAACTAGATGACCTTTGAGAATGTGTGCGATTCTAATTTGTGATCTTATAATAATAGTTTCCCTTCTATATAATATTTGGGGAATGAGCTCATATTTTAAATTAGGGCTTAAACTTTTTCCACTTGTGATTTCTTTTGGCCTGAGAAATTTTTACATAATCCCAGGTATATAGGTATATAACATAGGTATACAAATCAAACATTTACTGATGATAAATCATAATTCTGTGACCTCCCACATTCAGTTACAAGTCCCAAAATGGGGTGATGACTGACAGTTTAAGAAACTGGGCTCTAACTGGACGTTTTTCATAGAATTTAGACTGCCAGAAAAGTCCACAGCACTAAAGCTTTAGTTAAGAAGTACCTGAATTATTTAGATCCCTACCATATAGTCATGGTAAGCATTTAATAAATTTCCATTCATAATTTCACTCAAAGAACTGAATAATGCCAGAAGTAAGCATGAATATACTCTCTTTCTTTGCTATTTTTCAGCTGGGTTCTGTGATTATTAGATTAGAGGCTGAGGAAGCCTCAAGTTTCAGAGATAAAGCTTATGAAAGGTTTTACAGAAATGTGAATCTGATTCTGTCTTTTCTGCAGAAGCTTAAATGAGGGTTCTGTCATCCACACAGCTTTGGAACAGACCTTGCAGTTCTGGAGAAAATGAATAAAGGCTGATGTTACTTTATTTCCCAGAGAAGATCATGGGAAGGTAATTAGATTATAGGTTCTGAGCTAGAAGGGTGTATCCTACATCCTCCAACATTACGTAAATCAACGAGTGGTAGAGCCAGGATGCTATTCATTCTCAGTTTATTATTTTATCTCCAATCAGTTACCAAATCGGAAGTTTTGAGCAATGAATGCTTCATCCCTTCAGGTGTTTTTTTCCTCACATTATGGAGTATTCATCTTCTGTAGCTCTTTTAATGATTTCCTGATAGCATATTTTGACTTTATGAATCAGGACAGGCTTTCAAAAACATCTGTGGGATTTTGATCTTTCCATAATCTCTGTATCTAGGTCTCTACAGGGTATCTTTATTTCACTTTCCTGGGAACATTTCTAAAACTGGTTTCACAGAGAGGTATTTATACTAGGATTGCCCAACAAGAGATCAAGACAGAAAGAAACCTTAGCAGTGAGCCCACAATGGAATCACATCCTCTTATAATAATTTGCAAAACAAAACAAAATCAAATCAAAACCTGATAACATCTTTACCAAACCTATTGTTTAGCACGAATGACTTTTTCCTAGTTTCATCAACCTCAGCAAAATTTAGAAAAAATAGGAAGCAAATTGTTACCTTGTTTTTGACAAGAAAACAAAGAAGCATTCAAAACTCAGTGGTTAAAATGATGTAGCTATCCAAAGATGAGAAGGATGTTTTTTAAAATTACAAACTAAACAATTTTGAGAGAAATACACAATAATACTTACACTGCGATGGTTATGAGAAGCATGTAACTTGATTTGAAAATCAAAAAGCCAGCATAACACACCCAGATGTTAGTGGTGAAATGCATGAGGAATAGTGATCCAGCATTTATGGCTGAAAAGATTCCTAAAGCCAACTCTCCCAAAAGATCCCAATTGATTTTCACATATCCCACCCCAAAGGCTGCCACTGCACCTGCAAAAAAAAGAGAATATTATTTGTGTAGGAAACATCTATTTGGAAAAAAAATCAGAAATCATGTTTAATAATTTGTGGATTATAAAATCATAATTCTACTATTGGAAGGGTCAAAGAAAGTTTGGGGAAGTTCTTCTTTTATAGATGAAGTCAAGGAATGTTAAGAAATCATATATGCAAAGAATAATAGGTAAAGAGATAATATTTAAAGCCAGTTAATATGATTCTGAATTCTGCACTTTCCAATGGCCTAGAATACTAACAATGAGGGGGATTAGGAAAGGCTTCCTGGAGGAGGTGACAGCTAACCTATGCTTGTAAAGTCCCGAGAGATGCTACGAGATGAAGGTGAAGCGGGATTACATTCTAGATATGGAAAGATGCCTCCTATGGCCCTTTTTATTAAAAAAAAAAAATTTGTTTTGTTTGTCTCTTCTCTTGGATTTTAACTTTCCCAAGAAGGTACTTTACTCAGATATGTAAGAGACCCCAAAATAGCCTTACTGGTCAAAGTGACCCAAGTTTAGATAATGTTAGCAATTCTTTTATATATAAAACCAAATAAACAAAAAGAAAAAAAATCTTGGTATGACTTGGAACACTAAAGCATGGTCAGTTTTATACTCTAGAAACCATATTAGGTGCTGAATGAGTTCTAGGACAGGAATGGAAAAGGGAAGACACCTGTATTGGTTTGGGATATGGGGCTTTGAGGGTGAGTTCCATTTTGTGCTGTTTGCAGTCTTTCTGATCTCATACCAAGTACAGCTCAGGATATTCTCATCTTCCCTTTTTGTGGAACATCTACCCTATGTATTCCACAGACTGTGGAAAAATTATGATTTATTTTTCACAAATGAAATCTCATGCAACCTTGCTTACTTTTACAAGTGTTACTGTTTTCATAATCCTGGAGCAGTTTGCTTTTTTGAATTCATATTGACTATTGACACTTCTTACTATATAAGTATAATTTATCAAATGTAGCATTATAAAACAACACCAATAAATGCATGTTATGAAATTAGGAATGTAGAACCAGACTGTTATAAAGGGAACATCCCTTTGAGATTTTGGTTTGACAAAAATCTGCCACTTTGCTAAAAATTCCTATATATTTTTCTTGTCAAAAATGAAATGCTCCTTTTGAAGTTTTGTTCCAGGGTATATTGAGGTTGGAAAGTGATATTATTTTTGAGTCTAGGACCGCCACTGCTCACATGAGGAAAATGAAAACAAAAAATTTAGGCCACCTACTCTCCCGGTGACATGCTTGTTCTACTTTTTATTATTCCATTCAGTCCTTTCCTTCTTCCAGGGAGAATTTTTTGGAAAAAATTAAGAACTTTAATTTTTCTATGTTTTCAGCAAAGACTGTGGACATCTACAGTGTGCTGGTAAATGTTTAACAACCGGCTCTGAAAAAAAATGTAACAGGATACATTTTCAAATTTTAATTTGTACTACTAATATTTTCTCCATCACTTTCTAAATCTAGACATTGATGAAACAATAAATCAAGCCCTGATTTATAGCATGTGCTGATTTCTGAGATGCAAACATTCATGCTGAAAATTTAATAATCAGATTTGCCAAGCTAGTTCTAGCTGGATCTAAAATGCCTTTTTGTTATACCTAAGCTTCAAAGCATTTCCTCCCTCCCCTCTCCATAGGTTTCTTACAAGTACATCTCCTCTATACTTTCTCTCTCCCTTTCATTTTCAGTAACCACAGTTACTGACATCCAACACCATTTCCAGGACTGTGGGTATCACTAGGGTGTTAGATAAAATTATTACTAGTCTTCTGCTTGGTCCGTGATAGATGTGTCCCAATTTTTATGCTATTTTAGGTCTGCCAATCAATCAAAAAGCATTTATTAAGTACCTACTATGTGCCAGTCATGGTGCCAGGTGCTCAGGATAAAGACAAAAGAAGAAAGTTCCTGACCTGAATAGGCTTACATTCTACTGGAAAAACCATCTTACACCCTTAGACACAGAGATACCCATAAGTATACATATACATATTGCACAGTTTGCTTAGGAAATTGAAAATAGAATTCTTTTCTATACAAAGAAATAAAAACATTTAGAAACTGGGAACCTTTAGCGACAGGTTTTTATGATTATGTGAAATTCTGACCCTGTTTAAACACAGGTTAATGTCTGGGGGGGAAAAATGGATATATGGCTGCTGTCCAGAAACAGGTACAGAAAATCAAAAGGAAAGGAAATGGGCTCAAGTAAAGCAACCAGAAAGAACAGTTCTCTACTTCTAAGGCTCAAACCAGATTCTCCAAGAAGAAAGAAAATGAATTTGACAGTGGATTTCCTGAACATTTCAATAAGGACATGGGTGTGGAACCATGTGACTTCCTAGAAAAATATCTTCAAAGTCTCCTTTGATTTTCAATTAGGAAAACAAATGTCTCTATTGTTGAGTTAACTTCCAAAGTCAGATTAGTCAACTAGTATTTATTAAGTACTTCGCATGTGCCAGGTCTGATACCTAGGGAACCAAAAAAACTAACCCAAAAAACCCAAACCCCAAACAACAACCAATCCCTACCCTCATGTGTAGCTCACAGAAACGAGGGAGACAAACAATTATGTTCAAGATAAATACATGGAAAAATTGCTGGTAACCTAGAAAGCAAGGTACTAAGAAAATTGGGAAAGATCTCTTGCAGAAGGCTGGAATTTTAGCTTGAAGCCTAAGAAGATAAGAGGCAAGGGAGAAGGGAGAATTCTAGGCCTGGGGGATAGCCACATCTCTTTAAAAAGGGAGTGAGAAAAGAGAAAGAAGAGAGAGGGACACTGTAGATGGTCTTTTCTAGTAGTTTTGCTATAAAGGGCAGAAGAGATATCTGACAATAGTCTGCCGACATGGAGAGATCAAATGAAGAACTTTTCAGGATAGAGGAGACGTGGGTATGTTTGTAGAGAGCAGTAAATGAGCCAGAAGAGAGAGAGAAATTGAAAACAAGTGATAGGGGAAGGACAGAGGGGTTAACTTGTTGAAGGAAACAGGATGGAATGGGAATCCTTGAAGATGATCACCTCGATAAGGTTAAGGCCACTCCATTATATGAAACAGGGGTGAAGGAGGGGAAAGGGCAGAAGGCACCTGAGAATGGAGATAAAGAGGGGAGAAGATGCAGTTCACAGTGGGTGACCTCAATTTTTTTTCCCACAAGAGATAAGACAAAGTCCTCAGCTCACAGAGAGGAAGGATGGGAAGCCATGAGAAGTTTGACAAGGAAATCAAAAGTCTGGAATGGCAACTATGGAAAGCAGATTAATGAGTTGATAAGAGAGGTATTATAGGATTACCTAGCAGCAGTGAAGGCCCATTTGAAGTTGTGTAACATAAATTTGTAATGGACTCAGAATGGTCCCATGATTTTCTCCACCTTCGTTCAGAAGCTTGTGTGGAGGCACAAAGGTGACAAATTGTGGGAATGATGAGGTTTGGCTAAGTATAATTGGCAATATAAGAGTACTAGAGATTCTAGAGAGGAGGACAGTATAGAGTTGAATCCACCGAATCAAGACATTTAGAAGAGGAGCCTCTAAGATAGGGGACATAGCCTGGAAGAGAATTGAGAGGTCACAGTGCAGATAAAGAACAGAGTTTTATAATAGAAGGCAGAGGTAGAGATGAAGAGCCAATAATTTTTGGTCAGAGAAGGGGATTTCAGAATTCTTGAACATGGAGGTGTACCAAGAATTATGGATAGAAATGGCACCAGATTTAAGCTTAATGTAAGGAAGGGCTTTCTAGAAACAGGGGATGTCCAAAAGTAGAATATACATGGAAATAGGCAGTTCTTCATCAGGAAAACCAGCATCAGCAATGTGGAGGAGGGCAGCATCAAAGGTATGACCTTTGTATGTAGCTGACGTGGAATGGAGTACTTAGGAGGCGAGTAGTTTGAGGGTATTTGAGGAGGAATCAATATGTATGTTGAAGTATGAGGGCAGTAGTTGAAGAGGAGAGAAAAAATTTTAAGTTGGGTATAAAGCTCATTGAGGAAGGAAGGGGATTGACCTGAGGGTCTGGAATAAGCATTCCATGGGGCATAGTGGAAGACCTGAGTGGAGTTAGGATGAAACTTGGGAGTGAGAAGGTTGAGGGAGATGGGAATGGGAATCAGGTTGAAGGGGTATGTTGTGGGGTCTTCATGATATCCAAAGATTTCAGGAATGTGATAAATGTGACCAGCTATTGTTTAAGGATAGGAACAATAGGTGAAGGAGGCTTGAAATCGACTGGATGTTCTCATCCACTTGGATGAGAACAAGGTGTGGAGGATGTTTTGTGCTGTGATAGAAAGTGTTTTCTTTGGGGCAGATGGATAATGATCCACCTGACCCCAAGCATTATTTCCTCAAGGAACATATTAATCCAAGCAGGAAATACAAAACTCAGGGTTCTAAATACTTGTGGTCTGAGATCTTCTGAATATTATATATAAGGAAACAGCAGGAATTTATTGGCAGACTCCCTAAAAGCTTTTTTTTTTTTTTTTTAACATCTGAATGGCTATCAAGAGGAAGAGTTAGTCAGTTAATAACCACTGTGTGCCAGGCACTGGGTTAAATATTGAGTGTACAAAGACAAACAAGAAGATTCCTTACTCTCAGGAAGCTTTCATTTCGATGGGAGAAACAACATGTAAATAATTAGGTACATACAAGATAGCACAATGTTTGGCACATAGTAGATGCTTAATAAATGCTTATTTATTGATTGAAGATATATACAGAATAATTGGAAGGTAATCTGAAAAGGTAAGGCATTAGCAGCTGGGGACAGGGACTGGGAAAGGTCTGCTACAGTGAGTGGAGTCTTAAAGGAAGCCAGAAGATCAAACACGGGGATGAGTAGATTTATTGTGTTAGTTGGTCCCAGAGAGCAATACTAAGAATTATGGACAGAAATGGCAATAAATTTAGGCTTAATATAAGGAAGAGTTTCTAGAAAATGAAGATGTCCCAAAGTAGATACACACATGGAAGGAGACAGTTCTTCATTAGGAAAACCAGCATTAGCAATGTGACTTCAGTATATAAAAATAAGCTAAGTGATGGGAAAATCAAGATGGAGGAGTAGAAATGGGAGTGAACAGTCAGGGAGTATTTATGTAGATGCCTATAAACAAAAGCAAATTTAAGCCAAAGCAAATGGTCTTGGAATCAGAAAGATTTGAATTCAAACCTAGTCTCAGATGTTTACTAGCTGTGTGATTCTGGGCAAGCCACTTAAATCTCTGCCTGCCTTAGTTTCCTCATCTAGGAAATGGGAATAATGCTAGTACCTCTCTTACAGGGTTATTGTGAGGGTCAAATGAGGTAATATTTCTAAAGTACTTAGCACAGTGCTTATTACATAGTTAAGTGCTAAATATAAATGCTTACTGCTTTCTGCTTTCCTACATTACTAAAGGGATTTAAGCTTAGGAAGAAATAGTACTTGTTGAGGGTCTTGTCTTATAGAAGGCAGTTTATATATATAGGTTGGATCTCCAAGTTTCCTAAAATCCCTGAGATTTTCTGATTTGATTTTGGTCAAAAATGAAAGCTCTTCCAAATCCATATTCTTTTCTCTTCCTCCTCAGTTAAGTGCTAAGAAGGGTATATCTTTGGAAATATGCTGTTCAGTACCTTGAGATCACAAAAGAGGAAGTGCCATATAAATCAAATCCTTAATGACTCAGTAAGAATTTGGAAGCAGAGTCAATTCCTTGAGTGTTTTAGTTCCCTTAAAAGTTCACTGAAAAATGAATATATCCCTTGGGAATTATGCTCCATTCTGCATCCAAGTCTTTTAAATAGTATTCTTTGTTAAGGAGGCTTTTTTTTTCCCCTTCAAGATCTTGTTGATAAGAAAAACGGCAACAAAACCAAAAACTTGAAATTAGAAATCAGAAAATCCGAGTTTAATTCCATGATTTTGCCACTTAGCAATATGACTATGGGAAAACCCTGTTACTTCACTGAGCTTCAGTATTTTCATCTACAAAAGAAGGATAATTCTTAGCACTATCTCCCAGAATTAATTGGTGCACAGAAAACATTGTAAATGTTGGAGCTCTATTATGAATGTGAGCTTATTTATTTTTATTCATCCATCTATCTGGACCTAAACCTCAGATTTCATTGATATAGAAAATTTCTGATAAGGATATTCTCTAGCAATACATGCTGACAATTGCTCTTATTGCTTATTTAGGTAGATATGTGGTCCAGTGGATAGAGTGCAGTCTTCCTCAATTTTTGAAATGAACTTGAATAATATGGGAATAATAATAGTAACAATTTCCTTCCTTCCTTCTTTCCTTCCCTCAGTTCTTCCTTCTTTCCCTCCCTCCCTCCCTCCTTCCATCCATCCATCTATCCATCCTTCCTTCCTACCCCCTTTCCTCCCTTTCTTCTTTGGTTGACTTATAGACATCAATATGTTGAAATAGTCAAAATAATATAAATAATAGCACATTGTATATAGGAGCCATTTCACTTTTGTCTTTATGTAGCTATTTATAGCTAATGTTTATATCATTCCTACTAGGTATTAGGTACTGTGTCAGCACTTTACAAATGTTATCTCATTTGATCCTCACAACTACTCTGAGAGGTAGCTGCTATTATTATCCCCATTTTTACAGTTCAGGACACTGAGGCAGATTGAACGTTCTATCCACTGGATTACCTAGATTCCTTTATATCTCCAATGATTGACATTGTTATTGTTTGTTAATTGACTGTAAGTATAAAAAAAGGAAGTTTCAGCTTTGTCTACCCACCTCCAAATGCTGAAATAGCTTCTACAGCTCCATTGTAAACACCAGAGGTTTGAGATGGTGCCTTGTAGTCCCATAGAAGCTGGACATAGTTTAATACTTGGTTATAGCCGGCTGTGGAAGAAGCCCACCAAATGGACCAGAAAAGAAGATGTTTGGTTAGGTAGCACTCCTTCAAATCCTGGCAACATTGCAGAAATACTCTCAGCACTAGGTTTCTTTGTTGATGGTCAGTTGACTGGCTTTGTTGCTGTCTTTCTGATTTGGCCAATGATTCTGAAGTGATGCTGTTTTCTTGGCTGAATGATCTGTTTCCATTATCAGGCATCTCTAGTTCTGCGACATCTTTGTCTAGTGACCCTTGACGACTTCCTCCTTCCAACTTTTTATGGAAGAACATGCTTTTCTGGGGCATTGGCAAGAAAAGTGTGAAAACAAATGCCAATGACAGAGAAGCCATGGTTATAACATTGAGATAAAAGTAAGATACGTGTGCTAGGGAGACTAAGAGCTGTCCCAGCACAGAAGCGGTAGTGTAGGCCACTAGCGTGATACTTCTACAGTAACTTGTTACTTTCTGGTAGTGTTCCACACTGACCACACTGTAAATGTAGGAGTAATAGGCTACCTCCGTGGCTGTGACCAACCCATAGAAAAATTCCACAATTTGCATGGCTAATAATCCTTGGGCAAATAAAAGCAACAACCAGGTAATCAGAAAGCTAATTCCTTGTAAGATGATGATGGGCTTATACCGAAGATAATCAGTCAGCACAAACACAGGGAACAGCAGCACCAAATAAGAGTAAGTCCAAACTGGAAACATATGATTGGAGACCTGTGGGATACAAAAGAAATGCATAACATGATGATGAGGCAACTCAAAAGTTTCTCAAGCACATGGAAGACAGTGAACTAATAATTAGCTGATATTTTTTATCTATCCACACAAAAATATAAACACAGACATAGGTGTAGCCATAGATATAGATGCAGACATAGCTATAGACATAGACATAGACACAGATATAGGCATAGACACAAATACAGACAGACATAAACATAGGCACAGATATAGACACAAATGTAGATACAGACATAGACATAGATATAGACAAAAACAAATAGATACATAAATGTACACACATCTTTGTATTTTTTCAGGAAAACTCCAAAATGGTGTCACCAAGAATTAGTTACAAGTGAAATGATTGACCAACAAATATTTTTAATGCATAAACTAAATGCCAGCAGCATGTTAAATACTTTACAAATATTGTCTTATTTGAGATTAATAAAATGAAATATTATTTGAAATTAATAAAATAAAAAACACTTAGTGTTCTTTCAGAGTTGTCTTAATTTGCATTTCTCTGATCAATAGTGATTTGGAACACCTTTTCATATGACTAGAAATAATTTCAATTTTTTCATCTGAAAATTGTCTGTTCATATCCTTTGACCATTTATCAATTGGAGAATGTCTTGATTTCTTATAAATTTGAGTCAATTCTCTATATAATTTGGAAATGAGGTCTTTATCAGAACCTTTGACTATAAAAAAGTTTCCCCAGTTTATTGCTTCCCTTCTAATCTTGTTTGCATTGGTTTTGTTTGTACAAAACCTTTTTAACTTGATATAATCAAAAGTATCTATTTTGTGATCAGTAATGATCTCTAGTTCTTCTTTGGTCACAAATTCCTTCCTCCTCCACAGGTCTGAGAGGTAAACCATCCTATGTTCTTCTAATTTATTTATATTCTCATTCTTTATGTCTAGATCATGAATCAATTTTGACCTTATCTCGGTATACGGTGTTAAGTGTGGGTTAATGCCTAGTTTCTGCCATACTGGTTTCCAATTTTCCCAGAAGTTTTTGTCAAATAGTGAATTCCCATCCCAAAAGCTGGGGTCTTTGGCTTGTCAAACACTAGATTGTTAGAGTTATTGACTACTTCGTCCTGTGAACCTAACCTATTCTACTGATCAACTAATCTATTTCTTAGCCAGTACCAAATGGTTTTGATGACTGCTGCTTTATAATATAGTTTTAGATCCGATACAGCAAGGCCACCTTCATTTGATTTTTTTTCATTAGTTCCTTTGAAATTCTTGACCTTTTGTGAAACATATTTCCTTAAGAATCATATTGGGAGAGAAAATCAGAACAAAAGGGAAAAACCATGGGAGGGAAAAAAAGAAAAAAAAGTGAAAATAACACGTGCTGATTTACATTAAGTCTCTATAGTTCTCTCTCTGGATGCGGATGGCGTTTTCCATCCATAGTTTATTGGGATTGTCTTGAATCACTGAACCACTGTCATAGATGATTATTATACAATCTTACTGCTACTGTATACAATGTTTTCCTGGTTGTGCTTATATTACTCAGCATTAGTTCATGTAAATATTTCCAGATCTTTCTAAAATCCTCTTGTTCATCATTTTTATAGAAAATAATATTCCATTGCTTTTACATACTATAACTTATTCAGCTATTTTTCCAAATGATGGTCATCTACTCGTTTTCCAATTCTTTGCCACACAAAAAGAGATGCTATAAACATTTTTGCACATGTTAATTCTTTCCCTCTTTTATGATTTCTTTGGGATACAGATCCAATAGTAGTACTGGTGGATCAAACAGTATGCACAGTTTGACAACTTTTGGGCATAGTTCTAAATTGCTTTCCCGAATGGTTGGATCATTTCACAACTCCACAAACAATGCATTAGTTGCACAGGCCATTGTTACTCATGCTTTGAAGAAATTTCTTCATCATCTTTGCCTTCTTGATTGACTAGGACTTCTTTTGAGGCTAACCTTATGTTTTAAAGCTTGACTTTTCTGGGAGTTTTTTCTATCATATTGTCCCTATTAGTTCCTTCTGCCCTGCTCCCCATGTAAGTTTCCTGAGGACATAATAATATATCATTTTTGTTTTTGTATTCTACACAGAACTACCCCTATGCCCAAAATACATTAGGTGTTTGATAAGTACTTATTGGATTGCTGTAAAATTATCTTGCTTGGATGGGCAAATAGCACCCAGCATTTGTTTAGGAGCAAAGGATAGAAAAAAAGATAGGAAACCATAGGGTAAAAGCTGCACCCTGCAAGATAATACCTGCCCTGTTGTGATATAGCTTAGCCTAGATTATACCACTCTAAGAATAAGATGCTATCTTTTAAAAAAATAAAAGTGGTTTTCTACTAATTTGCTAGACTTTTTATAGATCCTGGTTTGCCCTAATCATTAGGAACTACACATGTATCTACCTATACATATACATAAAAACATATGTATATATATGCATGTACAAATAAGGAGGCATATAGAAATTTATCTATATATCTATACATATGTATTTATTTCTATATTGAATTGTGCCTATATCTATATATACATCTCTCTCTCTCTCTATGTATATGTATACAAAGATAAACTTTCATTGTTAACTTTTGGTTTTTATATCAAATACATGATGTTCTTAGCCTGAAGAAAGTAAACGTTTTAAAAAGTAGCCATATATAGACTGATAGCTATTTCTATATAATTGACATCCTTTGCAATTCTGTGTATTGTATTTTATTTTATACGTTTAAAATATTATTCTGATATGGAGTCCATGGCTTCAGACAATCAAAGGGATTCTTGAGATGAAAAAAAAAGCTAAGGTACCTGATTTGCATAAGAAATTATAGCTGTGCACAACAGACAGCTATCTAGTTATAGATCCAGAAGCATGTGGGGTGAAGTGCAGATTTATTGACTATGATCCAGGGCAAATTACTTAACTTCTCAGTGCTCTAGGCAACACATTTAAATCTCTCAATTGTAAAGAAAATAACAGCAATTACTGGTAGAGAGAATGAGAAAGTGAAATCAGAGTTCTAGTCTCTATCACTCTCTCTCATGCACATTTCCCAGTGTTTTCCTCCTCCTCCGGAGAAAATAAGAAAGATGAACAGTTTGGAAGTTACCTGTAGAGTTCCTTACCCATAGTCCCTCATTTTGGGGGAGGGAGCAGAAGGATTGTGCTTTTTATGTTTCTCTCCTTTAGGATCAAGCTTCATTCTATTTTTGCAGCATTCAATTCTGAGCATTTTGTTCTTTCTACTAACATTATGGTACCTGTTCACATATTTTGTGCCCTAGCTATGTTTAAACCTGTGGCAGGTCTGTTTACTTTTTCCTTTTCCTTCCAAGTCCTAAGAGTCTCTTAAAAGTTAATAAAGCAGAGACATCCTTTCAGGTACCTGAAGTACCTAATAACAAATAGTAACTCTTTAATGGCTAATATACCAGAAGTGGCTAAGTGTACAGTGGATAGAATGGTGGACTTAGAATCAGGAAGACCTGAATTCAAATTTGGCCCCAGAAACCTACTAGCTATATGATTCTAGAAAAATTACTTAGCTCCATTTGCCTCAGTTTTCCCATCATCAATTGGGGATAATAATAGCACCTCCCACTCAGGGTTGTTGTGAGGATCAAATAATATTTGTAAAGCATTTAACACAATACCCAGAAAATAGTAGACACTAGAAATATTAGCTATTGTCATTATTATCATTGTTATTATTTTAGAACCTACTGCAAGGCTTAAGCTAAAGCTGAAATCCTAACACTCCAGAGTTGGCATCCTAGGTCCATTTGTGCAACTCTGTACAAACTATATTTTCTGTGCTTCCATTTCCTCACCAGTAAAACAGGGAAAGGAGGGTTGTACTAGATAAAGTTATGTTTAAGCTACCTCCCAGTTCTAGATCCACCATCCTAAGAAGATAAGCATGGCATTTCTTTTTTGGAATTTTCTGCAACCTAAAAACAATGCATAAGTTAAGATATCATCAGTAGCTGTTGAGGGCCCTGAGAAGAATTTAAACTTCTCTTTGTTTCCTTCTAAAAAAGGTTGTTAAGGTCTAAAGGAAAGAAATGCTTCTTTTTATCTTTTCCTGTTTATAAAACAGTAGAGAAACTAACATATTTTTTCTACATAATAGAAAATGATTAACAGATTTATCTTCCTTTCTTTTCTTCCTTGGGAAAAATTCTTTCCAGTGTTTGTTATCCAGGTTAGATAAGTGGAAGGTGACTTTTTTTTTTTTTTTTTTTTTTTTTTTTTGGAGTGAAGAGTAATAGAATCCAAGGGAAGCTGGTACATTATCCTTGTAAACTTTTTGGAGGACTGTGGAAGAAATCCTAGAGGCATGGCAATGTTGGAGTTCTTTGGACAATGCTTCTTTTGGAAGGAGTTGAGGAGTTAAGATACTAAATTTTACCCTCAATAAATATCCTTCCACCTCATTTGTTAGCGTTACTTCAAGTTGAGTTAAATGGCCATGATTCCTGGTTGCAACTGGAGAGCAGATGAAATTCAGTCCATATAAAATATGCAACTCTCACGGCCCCCAATATTACAAACATGCTCTTGATTCTGAATTAACTTGTCATTTGACTTACCTCACTGAGGGTTAGATTTTTATCTGGTCCAGTTAAGTAAGGTGCAAGAAATGGTTCTGATGGTCTCATCATGGAGAAAAATCCATAGATACAGAGGATGGTGGTGGGGAAAATCCAGGACTGACGCATTGTTCTACAGCAATCCATGGTTGTTCAGGCTGGAACAAAGCAAAGACCATGAACAGAGACTGATGCTTGAAGTTTCTCCCTTAAGGATAAAGCTAAATTACTTTTTGCAAAAATTGGGGATTACTTGTCCAAGCTGCCATCTTCCTTTTGCCTCAATAATGGAATCAACTCAAGATCAAAGGATAGAAATTGAAAAAAGAGATTATTCTTTCTCACTCTTTAGAAACAAATAGCAATTTCACAACATTGAGGGCTTCCTCAGCTAGAGTAGAAGCAGATTTCTGAGGAGTGATGACTACCAAACTGAGTACCTTTTATTCCCTTATATATAACATCATAAAACTTTAAGTATCCTGCAAAAGGAGGTGCCACCCAGATCATCTAATCCAATCTCTTCATTCGAAAAGTTAAAAAGCAGACAGTAGTTAAAATGATAGGACACCAAGGTCACACAGGGAGTAAATATAGATCTTTTGTGTAATGCTCAGTGTGTACTGTTTCTAGGGCAGAAAACTCATGTAGAAGAAAGATAATAAGCTAATGCTCAAACAAAGCAGCAACTGGAGCCTTACTCCTTGATTTCGAAATCCTG
Organism: Sarcophilus harrisii; assembly: GCF_902635505.1. Classification (NCBI taxonomy): domain Eukaryota; kingdom Metazoa; phylum Chordata; class Mammalia; order Dasyuromorphia; family Dasyuridae; genus Sarcophilus; species Sarcophilus harrisii. The sequence continues at coordinate 53,673,889 of NC_045428.1, read as the reverse complement.
GGAGTGTGGTGTACTGTGTAAGCTTTCTGTCTGACCCGTTAATTTTCTCCCGGGTCATCTTTCCTGCTCTAACTATTCCTTCTTCCTTTCCCCAACCTGACTTCTTGGCGAGTTTAATTCATTTCAATATTGTCCTCTCTCAAGTCCCTTCTCCCCCTTATCCACATTATTAATTTTGCCTGACAAGCCTTAGTCTTCAGATTACTGCCATCATCTACTATCTTTGTTCCTACACATGAATCTGGAAAAATCATGAAACTCTGTTGATTAGTTCCATGAGGAGTGGATCTTTACATAATCTGAACTGTGCCCTCACCAATGCAAAGCAATCCTTCTATACCTCCCTAATTAACTAACCATCTCACTCACCATAGTATCTCTTTCAAACTTTTTCATCTTTCCTTAAATCTTCCATGGGTCTTCTCCCTATCTTCTGAGCTGGAATCCAGCCTTTTATTTTACTAAAAATAAACATTTTTTCTGAGAGCTTCCTTTTCTCGGCTCCTCTTCATCTCATATCTAATCTAAGGATTTTAAGTCACTATTTCCTCCTTTACTCTTGTCTAGCATAAAAAAGGTGGTCCTTCTCATTTGCAAGGCTAACTTTCCTAGGTGAAGTAGATTGCTCCTTTTATTATTTACATTTTCTTTTATGTTCAGTCTCTCTTTGTCTGCTCAGGGCTTCCCAGCCACCTATAAATTTGCCGATTTCTGTCCCAACCTCAAAAAGACCTTTCATTTCATCCATTTTTGCAATTAAAAAAAAATCGTTTTAAAAAATCTTTTTCTGTCCTGTTTTTGTGACTAAATATCTTCAAGCTAACAGTCTACGACAATTGTTCCTCTTCATTTCCCTTAACTCTTGTTTTTTTCTGGCTTCTGACCTCATCATTCATCAGAAATTGCTCTCTTCAAAGTTACTGTTTCCTAATTGCCAAACCCAACAGCTTTTTCTCAGTTCTCATCTCTCTTGAGCTCTCTGCAGCCTTTGACACTCTATGCAATCACCTTCTTTTCCATGCTCTCTTCTCTCCAGGTTTCTATACACCACGCTTTAATTTAGGTTTTTGTGATGCTGCTATTTTCTCATTCCCCTCCTACTCTCTGAAGCACAGGACTCTGCACAAGACTGTCTTCGGCTCTCTTCTCTATTATTTAGCTTAGTGATCTTATCTTCCATACATTCAACTATCACCTCCATGAAGATGACTCTCAAATTTGTCAAGCCCTTATCTTCTCTAGTGACCTCCAGCTTCCCTTCTCCAACTGCCTATTAGACATCTTAAACCAGATGCACTATAGACAATCTTAAAAATGAACATCTCCAAAACCTAATTCATTATCTTTCCCCTCCCAAGTCCTCCCTTCTTCCTGACTTCTGTGTAACTATCAAGGGCACTACCATCCTCCCAGTCACCTACGCTTATAATTGTCCTAGATTCCTCTCATCTTCAATTGTTGCCAAGACATGCTGAACTTACCTTTGTAATTTCTCTTGCACGTATCCCCTTCTTTCCTCTGATATTGTCTAGTTGGTCCAGCTGCCACAAGTCTTTCTCCACTTCAATCTATTCCCATTTAGCAGTCAAAGTAATTCTCCTAAAGCACAAGCCACGCCCTAAATTCAATCAGGTGCATTTGTTATACTAATCATCTTGGGTCAAACTGAAGTTTCTATCAATTAGCTACAGATGGGTTGAATTTCTGGTCAAGGAAAATCAGAGTCAAGTCTTAAAAATTGTTCTAGTTGTTTAATAATTTTTTGTTAAGTTTTAAACTTGCTGAACTATGTTTACCTTGTTTTCCAAAGGTACATCTGGAGCAGACAAACTGGTGAATTATATAAGGAAAAACATCTATCTCTTCTCTGTAGAGAGCTAAGGGTTACGAATATGGAATGTGATCTGTCATATGGTCTTATATCTTGTCAGATGTCACTTTGTGGGATTCTTTTTTAGAAATAGAGAATAGAATGGGACGAGGCAAGGAAGAAGGGAAACAAATGTCTGTGCTTTGCACAAGTCACCTTATTTGACCCTTACAATAACCTGGGGGGGGGGGGGGGGGGGTAAGTGCTGTTATTATCCTTATTTCTATAGGTGAAGAAACTGAAGCAAACAGATTCAGTGATTTGCCCGTTTCAAGGGATCACAAAACTAATAAATGTTTGAAGCTAGATTTAAAAAGTCTTCCTTACTCCAAAAATAACAGGGTGCTACAACACTGGGGCAGGGTCAAAACTTATCTTAAATTCAAATCTGGCCTCGAGTATTTACTAGCTGTGTGACCTTAGGCGAGTTTCCTATTCTGTAAAATGAGCAGGAGAAGGAAATGGAGAACCGAATCTTTGTAAGAAAACCCTCATTAAAATGACAGAACAACTCACTCCTGGTCCATTGTTCTACTCACACTCTGTCCAGTGGCAAATTTTTTTTAGAAATAAAAGAAAGCAGAAAAAAACCATTTTGTCTTCAAAGTGTTTTTGGAGAAGTTCTGAGAAGCTAGAAATAATGCCTCCTTCAACTATGCAGATAGAATTCAAGGGAGAGAAACAGCATCTTCTAGCAGACCTGAAGTTACCCACAGTTAGAGAAATCTCAAGTTTTAATTTCAAATCTATCTTATTTCAAATTGTCAGGCAGATCTCCACTTTTACCATATAGTCTGGTTTCACTCCTCCGGAGTGGAAGACTGAGCCAAAGAAGTGGCTAAAGTAGAAAGTCCTGCCCCAAGGGAAGAAGTAGGAGTTTCAGAAAATGGTGGACCAGTAAAAGTGATAGACTGGTACTAGACTACTCACCAGCTGAGAATTCCATACATCCCTGCCAAGTTAATCTGTGGAATCGATTTGCCCAATTTAGATGGAGTAATCCCTTCTTTCTTTGTGAAGAACAGTATTTTTTACTTAGTCATTGCCCTGCCCATCTCTTCTCGTTCAAATGAATGACTATCCTTATGAATCATGAAGAATAAGTAAAAGCCAGTTAAAAACCACGAAAGTGAATTTGAAAAACATGAAAGACTAAAATGTAATCCTGTTTCCTAGGTTTTAGCAGAAACTAAGGTGAATGTAGTAAAAAAAAAAAACTTCCTCATTAGGGTGAATACCTTCATTTAGAACCTTTTCTCTAAGCTTATGTCATTTTGACAGCGTTTTACATTGAGCTCCAGAAGGGAGTGAAGGAAAGGGAAAAGATGAATGAAAGGAATCAAAGAAAGAAAGAGGGAATGGAAGAAGGAAGGAATAAAACACAGAAAAGAAGGAAAGGAGGGAGGAAAGAAAGAAGAAAAGGGAAGGAGAAAAAAAGAAAAGAGTGGAAGAAGGAAGGAATGAAATATAGAAAAGAAGGAATGGAGGGAGGAAAGAAAGAGAAGGGAAAGAGGAAGAAGAAAGGGAGGAAAAAGGAAGGAAAAAAGCAGGAAGGAAGGAAGTATGGAATGGAGGAAAGGAGGAAAGAAAGAAGGAAGGAAATAAGAAGGGAAGGGACAGAGGAAAGAAGGAAGGGAGGGAAAAAGAATCAAAAAAGAAAGGGGAAGAAAAAAAAGGAAAAAAAGAAGGAAGGAAAGGAAGGAAGAGAAGAAAGAAAGAAGGAAAAATATTAAGTACCTGCTATGTGGAGGCACTATGCTAAGTACTTTACAAATACTATTTCATCTGATCCTCCCAACAACTGTATAGATAGGTACTATTATCATCCCCAATTTCAGCTGAATAAACTGAGACAGATAGTTTAAGTGATTTGCTCAGGATCACACAGCTAACAAGTGTCTGAGGTTGAATTTGAAGCTTCCCAACTCCAGTTCTAACTGCCTGATATTTGGAGAACTGCAACTAATTGTCATTAAACAAATCTTAGGACGGGGCAGAGAATTTTGGAGCCCAGTTCAGTTGTGCAAACCTTTCTGTTTTGCAATTCTTTCTATCTGGGGGCTTCCATTTTCTCCTGCTTTAGACTAGTAACTAAGTGGAGAAAATAAAGCCTAGTTCTTCAGTTTGTGTCTGTGTGAATATTTCTGGATTTCTGCTCTTTCCAGGTTGGGGATAGCATACAACTTTAACTGGTCTCCATCTGCTAATGAACCTCTGCCTTCTGTGGGAGGAATGAGAAGCCTTTGACCTCCACGAGCCTGTACCAGGCCAGCATGAGGCAATTATTGCCAAACTGGTGAAGACTAAAATAGGCTCTTGATTTTGTTGGATGGTGAGGAGGTCCATGACCCTGGAGAGGATGAAGTCCCTCGGGGGCTTGGGAGGCTGTGATGGTGGCCATGATTTGGGCTGATAGGAATTCATTCTGAAAACAAAGGAAACTTCCCCTTAAATGGCATTCCTGATTAAGCTAACAGGAAAAAAGATTAAAAAAAGAAGCAGGATCCAAGAATGTCACCTCAAGCTTTGATGATGCAAGAGTTTTCTAATTGACTTTCCTGCCTCTACTCTTTCCCTTCCTCCTTTCCAACTCATCCTCCAAGAACATTCTTACTTCTACCCTCATAAATCTGCAAAGTCTCCCGGTGACTTAGCACAGAAATTCTAAAAACTGTGGTCTGGCATTCAAAGCTTTCCAACATGTGAGCTCATTGCTGCTCCCCCCCAAACTTGTCAGCTTCCTGCTGCCTGTAAATCCTGATGGCTGGTTTCTACCTAGGAACCTTTAACCATAACATTTCTCTTGCTAGAATGCCTTCATTTTGTTGCCTAAATGTTGTTACCTCCTTGGAGCAGAGGCAATGCAGTGGATGGAGCCCTGGCGCTGGAGTGAGGAAAACCTGAGTTCAAATTCAACGCCAAACATTTTCTAGTTGTGTGACTCCCTAAAAATCCTCCTCCATGAAGTCTGCCCTGATTACTTCATTTTCACTTACAGTGATGTCTCCTCTTGGTTGGTCTACCCACAAATATTGTTTTGGATTGGTGTCTCATCTTTCTAGTTGAATAATAATGACAGCTAAAATTAAGATTTACAAAGTGCTTTATATTGCTTCATTTACTCCTCACCACAGCCTTGATTATTATCTCCATTTTACAGCTGAAGAAACTGAGGCAGATGGCATTGTCAGGCAGGATTTGAACTTGGGTCTTTCTTATCTTCAAATTTAGCTTTCTATTCACAAAGCCCCCTAATTACTCCCAAGGTGGCTAATAATATCACCTGTTTCTAGTGATTTGAGTTTACAGAGTGCTTTCTTCACAACCCTATGTGGACAGGGAGTATGTATGTTATCATGAATGAACAAATAACTGGATGTGGAATTAGGAAGGCTCTGAGTTCAAATTTGATTTTTTATACTTGCTAGCTATGTATAATTGGCCAAGTCACTTAACTGCTGTCTGCCTTAATTTCTTCATCTGGAAAATATAAAAAATAATATAATATTATAAATTTAAATAATAATAGCAATTCCCTTCCAAGGAATGTGGATAAAATGAGGAATTTTTTTTTTTTTTCTGAGGCAATTGGGGTCAAGTGACTTGTCCAGGATCACACAGCTAGGAAGTGTTAAGTGTCTAGGGGTAGATTTGAACTCAGGTCCTCCTGACTTCAGTGCTGGTGCTCTATCCACTGTATTACCTAGCTGCCCCAAATAAGGAAATGTTTGTTAAAAAAAAAAAAAAAAGCACTTTGCAAATATATATTTTATATAAATCCTAGCTATTATGATTAGTCCTATTCTATAAATAAAGGAAACCAAGTTCCAAAGAGATTAAATAACTTGTCCAGATCACAAAACTAACAAGAACAACAGCTAGAAGTCAAACCTTTTGACTTCCAGACTTTTCTCCCTTCATCTCAGATCCTGGAAGGAAAGTATTACTAAAATTCCCTCTCCTATAGAACCTGGCATATTGCAGAGCATTCAGTAGATACTCAGTAACTGATGAATACATGATATAAAAGATTTTAGACAGGGAAGAGAATAACATCCTTGAATAAATATCTTTTGTTATTTTTTAAAGTAAAGGACATCTCCTCTAGTACAGCTATAATTAGGTCCTTTTCAAGAACAGAGGACAAACAACAATCTCTGCCAGACAGAGGCCCCAACTGAACTGGTCAATTGGGCAACACAGCTCTGGGTTGATAGAAGGAATCTCCACATCAAGAAGCCCCACACATTGATAAAGTCACTTTATTTTTCCTGACACTATTGGGGTTAAGTGACTTGCCCAGGGTCACACAGCTAGGAAGTGTTCAGGGTCTGAGGCTAGATTTGAACCAGGTCCTCCTGACTTCAGGATTGATGCTCTATCCACTGCACCAACTAGCTGCCCCCACATATTCTTTAGAAACCTCATATATCCTCAGCATCTACCAAAAATTCATGAGGTGACTATTATGCCCAAGACAACAGCAGAGATGCAAAGCTCAACAGAAGGTATTCCACCCACTTAGAAAATTTACAGTCTAGGAGGAGAAGGAAGATCAAGACACAACAACAAAAAAGATGGAAATGTGAACTCATAATGGTGAAAAGCAAAGAACTCAGGCCTCCCGGACTGCGGGTCCAGCTCTCTATCCATGGTACCAACTATCTGCCCAAGGAGTCACTGGAATATATCATGTTCAGCCCCTGCTATGTCTGGAGTCAAGTTACCTTTTCCTCTCAGCCCTTCTCTGATTCTGACTGTCTCAGCTCTGCACTGAATGTTTAGATTCAGTTTCTCAAGCACTGGTTACAACGACTTACTATCAAAAACTAACATGGTGATGATTTGGAAATAAACTCTTTGGGGAGTTTTTCATTTTTCCTTATTTATTTTTTTCTTTGAGAGTTTTTAATCAATTAATCGAGGCTGAGTGTCTGAAGAGCTGCATTGAATTCCTGCCTCAGACACTTACTGGCTATGTGACTGCAAATCACCAACTTTTATCTCACTTTTCTGCAAAATTGAGACAATAATAGCAGGCTTGTTGGGAGGTCCAAATGGGCTTAGGTATATAAAGAACTTGCAAACCTTAAGATGCCATATAAATATCACTGATGCTCTTAATGTATTCTGGAGCCCATTACAAGGTTCAGTCTTGAAGCCTTGTCAATAATCCTGTCTCCATTCAGGGAAACCCTATGAATATCTGAATTGCTTTAGATTCTCTCTCTCCTGTAGGGATATTCAGTTTCTCTGCATATATCGTGAATAGAAAGAAAGGGACTCACGTCTGAGCCTTTTTAAAAAGGGAAAAACAATAGGGTTTCCTTCCTCCTCCAGGAAGATCAGACACAAGCCTCACATAAACTTCCCTCCACCTGTAGAGCAGGTAGATAAGTATTCTTGGGAAGGCAGATGGAGTCATCATGTCATTCTAGAGGAAGGGAGCAGTCTCTGTTGCCTCATTAGCCCGTCTCATCACCCCCTCAGTTCTCTGAAGTTGTCACCATCTTATCCTTCGCTGCCGTTGACAAGAACACAACTTCATCTCATTAATTTACCCTTGAAACCTCTTCTTTATTGGAAGAGGTGGGGATTCCCAGAAACCTTTTGAAAACCACTTGCATACATGTATATTCTCCATAAGAAAAGCTACTCATGACCACTACAGTATTATTCCCCTCAGCTGCCCCTAAAAAGTATAACAAACAATAGACATGGAGACCCAGTAGGGTTGGGGAAGCCACCTTTGACTATTAACAGCAAAGCTGATTGGTGCATGATACCTGAATCAATGACCTGTGTGCCATAATTATTCTTATCAGGTTCTTGACCTCAGCAGTTTTTGATGTAATTGGCCTTTTCTTTCAGGATGTTCTGAGGTTTTGTGACAGTTTTCTCTGGCTTTACCTTCCAAATTAGCTGATCACTCCTTTTTCAATCGATTTTATCAGTTTATCAACTGGGTCACTCCCCTCAACTAAGTCTATCCCCCAAGGCTCTCCCAGACATGGTCATCTAATCACCACGAATTCAATTACTATTTCCATGCAAATGACCTTCTGATCTACTTATCTTTCCTTTGGTTTTTTTTCTAGACCAATGTCATTTCTCTAATTACCTCCTCATCTCATGGTTCTACAGGCACATCAAATTGAACAGATTTAAGACAAAGTTTATTACTTCCCCCTCCCCCAATTCATCCTTTGTTCATAGTGCCTTCTTATAATGGCGGATACCACCATTGTCCTAGTACCCTGCTTTGACAATGTCCTTTCCCTCAATCTCCCCATATACAAGAGATATTGTCACTTCTCTGTCTACAGTAGTTTTTGTGTATGTCTCCTAGCTACCATGGGCTTCTATTATGTTTCAGACCTTGGCCTTTTATTTAGTTTTCAGGCCTCAAATCTCCTTCCATTCTAGTCATCTATACAGCTGCAAAAGTAATTTTTCTTAAATCCCAAATATGATTTTAGTTAGCCCCTGCTCCAGATATTCTAGATGTTACCTCTTGTCTCTAGTATCAAATATAAAATCCTTTGGCATTTAAAAATCTTCATCTCCTGGCTCTTTTATTTGTACACATTTGCCTCAGTTTCCTTATCTGTAAAATGAGCTGGAGAAGGAAATGGGAAACCTCTCCAATATTTTTGCCAAGAAAACCCCAAATAGGACAGGACTGAAATGACTGAACAACTACAACCACTCTTGTCCATTATTTCCCCATGCCTCTCTCCTTCTCCTGCCTTCAACACTGATAACCATACTGGGCTACTTGCTCCATCTCACACATCTCCTATCTCCATGCCTTTGCCATGACTATCTACAGGGACTACAGGTATTATTTTCTCCTTCTTGGAGATAAGGAGGTTGAGTCTCAGAGTTAACTTGCTCAGACTCAGGACAGTAGTAAATATTAGAGCCAGGATTAGAATTTAGGTCTCTCTTGATTCCAAGTTGAGTCCCCTCCCCCCAACCTAATATGTATCACTCTTACAGTTAAAAAAGATTATATTCACAAAAGAATTACAAAAGTATTAAAAAAACAATCAGCAAATATTTGACACCAATTTTGATACAGATTTGATTCAAAATGTGTCAAAAGAATTTGGATAGTACTTGGAAGTTTATCCAGAATGGAGCACAGATTTAGGACTGAAAGGGACTGCCAAGGCTATAGGCTTAAAGGTCTGCATTATACACATGAGTAAATTGAGGCCCATGGAAGATTCAGTAATTTGTCCAAGATCACATAGTTAGTTAGTAAGGATTTTTGGGACAGGTGGCCTCTGACTAGAATTAATGTTCATTCTTCAGCACCTAAACTAAATATAATATCCTGTTTAAAATAAATTAATTTTATCTCTTTAGACCTCAGCTTTCTCATTTGGAAAAGAAAAGGGCTGGATTCGATGTTTTCTAAAGTTCCTTCCTATTTCTATCTCTTTGATCCTAAATTGAAATGACCTCTTAGATTAGATTTTAGGGATTCTTTCAAAGTGCAACACTAGAGGGCAGCGTGACCCCAAGAATAATACAGGGCCGGCCCTGTTTCATCCCAGAATTGTAATAGAAGGACCTAAGAAAGTCAGCCAGAGCAGCATACTTAATTTTGCAGAAGGGGAAACTGAGGCCTAGAGAAGGTAAATGACTTGTTCAAGCTCACAGAGTTGAGTCAGTGGCAACTTTTGAACTTAGGGCCTCCGATTCCAGTGTCATTATTATTTCCCCTGTACCCTATAATCATAAAATGTTAGGGTTGGAAGGGGCCATAGTCCCTCACGCCTAAACAACTCCTTCATTGTCCCAGATGAAGAAACTTGGCCAAAGTCCCACCGCTGGTTAGTGACAGAGAGGAGACTGCTCAGTGGATGAATTTCTGTCCTGTCATTCGAAAGAAATTACAGCAGTCTTTGGGCAATGATTAACAAGACACACATTCTGAATTATTTTTCAATTGTGGTGACAGATTGTGGTGAATTTCTTCCAGCCTGGACCCTGCTATCAAGTGGGACATGTATTTGTAAGATGGTTATTTGGGATGAAGAACACCATGAATGGTCTAGTTAAGGAGAATTTGTTAAGTAGCTGCTGTGTTCTAGATATTGTGCTAAATTCTGGGAATATAAAGAAATGCAAAAAAATACGAACTCCCTTTTCTCAGGGAGTTGACAGATTAGCAAGGGAAGACTACACAAAAAAAGCGATATATAAATTCAATTGGAGATATTGAAGAGAAAGAGAAGGCAATAGAATTAAGAACCGGGGTGGAGGGAAACTCCTTATAGAAGATAAGATTTTATTTGGGACCTGAAGGAAACTGGGAAGCCAGATGAGAAGGAAGAAATGATAGAGTAAGGGGAACAGTCATGAAAATGCATGGAATAGGGTAATAGAGGGCCAAGATCAAAACATTTCAGAGTGAGAAAAGACCTCAGTGGCTATATAGTTCAATCATTACCTGAAAAAAAATCCTTTCAATGACATAATCAGTGTGATCTTGCAGTCTTTACTTGGGGATCTCCAATGAGGAAGAACCCACCAAGATAGCATCAAACTTGGATTCTTCCTCTGTGAGAAGTGACCCAGGAGCTGGAGTCCTAAGTATCATGCTTTGACCAAGCCAGCTAACTAGCTCCAAGTTAATCATCTGCCAGTATTTCTTACTGCCATCAGTCCTTTGCTAGTTAATCAATGGCTGGTCTAGCTTCCTGTCATGAGACAAGTATAAGATTGAGAAATTGTATTATAAACACTATTGGACCAACTAGAAATTGATACTAGGCATGGAAGCCTGGCAAAGCATTTGAAGTATGTAAAGCAAGGTCAGTCGATGCTATTAGGAGAATTACAGCCTGCTCTTAATTTTCCTTGTTAATGAATGGCATAAGTAATCCCAAACTGCAAGTAACACCTCTTCTCCCAAAACTAAGACTTTCTATACTTATATTTGAATATAAGTTTCTTTAATATTCTGAGGCTTCATTCAGGTAAAAGTGCCGAAATAGCCAGTAATGGTTTAATTGTTCATCTTCTTAATCTTGACACTCCTGTGGCCCCTTCATTCTGGGAAGAGAAGGTATCACTTCTAAGACTATCGAAGGAATCAAATCTTAGTTTTTCTCAGGAAATTTGATGGTCCTTGTCATTTACTGGGGCAGGAGTATAATTGTGTGCTGCATTACATCTTTTCTAAAGCAAGGAGATAACTGGATTAACCACAATCTTTCCTTTCTGCCTATCTGGACAGAAGCTTCTATGAACCATGTTCTTCCACTTCACATACAAATATACTATTCAAGTTTCAATTTTTTCATATAAATTCAAATTTTCACAGTAAAATCAATTTTAACACTTCTATGTATCCCCTCATACATATTTTGATATTATTAATATATATATTTATAAATATATATATATATATATATATATATATATATATTTAATGCCTGCATATTACCAATGATCTACAAACTGAATTAAATTGTGAAGTGGTCTTTGGTATCCCCTAGAGTTTTTCTTTTGAGGCTTATAACTCCCTCTTTATTATCAATTATCTTATCTCAGCTTCCTATCGATCTTCCTAAATAAGTATATTTGTAAAGCACTTAGCACCAAACCAGGTAACCAGATGCTTAAAACATGCTTATTTCCTCTCTTTTCCTTCCTTCCTTTCCTCCCTCCAGTGTTTGCCTCTTTCTTATCAGTTAGCAAGGTATTAGCTAAAGTCATTTTCATTAAGGTATTATTGACTTAAAACTTCACTCCTACTCTCAAACACAAAGAAATGAATCATTAATAGTGGAATTCCAGGTATCCAATGGAGTAGCTTCCTAGATCCCACCACATAGTCCATTGCCTACACCATCCACTCCTACTCTTGGGCAGATCAAACCTATCTAAAGATACCAGAGTTACTAGTAATTAAAAAGTTTCCCTCCCTTTCCAGTGAGAGTAAATACCAGCTGTGTGAATGTCAATGACATCCTTACTTAGGTAGAATGGATGACTGAGTCACTAAGAATCATAAACTAATATTACTGCAGACCTTAGCTATGCTGGCAATGCCAATAATTTGCCCATGGATAGCTGAGAAGTGATGCTCCCTGACCCACAGGGGATTCTCAGAAAATGTTTCCTTGTTCTTATGTCTGCTGATATCTGGGTGCTTGATGCATCTCTCTTCCTGTTCACTACAAGTTCATTATGTGGCCATAATGTTTGAGGAGGTAATTGATGGTGCCATCTGAGACTGTGATCTCTGCAGAGTGGTGGACATTGGCTATGTTTCCACTCCTGTTATTCCTCTCTTCTCACTTTGATTTATAGCTGGGTTAGTCTTCTGCTGAAATGTATTTTCAGTCTCAATGCTGCAAAAACCTATAGGCAAAATTTGAACCATTAAAAAAAAAAGTGTTTTTTTTTTTTTCCCCTGCGTCAATTGGAGTTAAGTGACTTGCCCAGGGTCATATACCTAGGAAGTGTTAAGTGTCTGAGTCATATTTGAACTCAGGTTCTCCTGACTTCAGAGCTGGTGCTCTATCCACCTAGCTGCCCCATTATAGTAGTTTTCCATGGTTAAGGTTCTTTTCTGTTTCTTGATCATTTTCTTTATTTTTTCTCTACTTTGTAACTTTTAAAGTCAAGCTCTGCTCCTAGGGTACAGGGGCATCATTCTAAGCTTCTTGTGCCACTCTGAACCTTGGCTCTAAGGACATGGGATCCCTTGTGTTTGGTGTCTTGCTCACAGCAGTGGGTAGCCCTACTAGGGGCAAAAATTTGGTTTCTTGCGATGGCAATTTGCCTTCTGTGCTGGGACTAGAGGCTGCCTCACTGGTCTGCTCCACTACTGAGCCAGGGCAGAGGATCTTAGTTACTGCTCTGCTGTGATTAAGACCCTCTCACTGACTTTCCTGGACGCCATCTAAGCTGGGTGAGATTGACCTTTCTTGAAGTCCTTCTAATCTATCTTGAGCTGGAGAGTGGTTTCATTCTGCCAGACTCTGTTCAAAGTCTTGGTTTCATAGGATTTTTGAGGGAACCTGGGAAAGCTTGAGCAGTTTTCTTGCTTTACTCTGCTATCTTTGTGCCACCTTCAGAACTTTAGCCATTTTTATTATTTAATAACCTTCATGCATACTGCTTAAAGGAGAATCATTTCCACTGTTACCCTTTAGAGATTTTTGCCTTCCTCACCCTTGTTCTATTCTCCTTGGGCTACTTCTCTATGATTTTATTTAAAAACCAGTGACCATAGGCAGAATAAGGTGGCAACAACCCACCTTATACTACTGTGTAGACCTCTGGTTTGACTTACTGAGGAAGAAGAAATGAAAGGACTGAAGCAGTTGGGGCAATGTAGGAGACTGGTGTCTTTCTCTACTGCTGATATGGGGCAGGGGACAAATAGTTCCTTCCAGACTCTTTTTCCCATTCCTTTTGTGACCTTTTTAGTTGTCAAACTGTCAGACCAAAGGGGAGGAGAAAACTAAGCACAAATAGATATTCTAGAAACCAGGAGAAGACTGAAACCTTTAAGATCAAGGCATATTTAGGTAGTCTTCTAAATTTCTCTCTCTCTTCAGAGAAGGTACCCCTTCTACAAGAGGTGATTATACAGAAGCCAGTCAGTATCTAGACCAAGCCCTTCACAAACTCCTCAGATCCAATTCAATTTAATTCAACAAATTTAAATGCCTGTGGTCCAAGACACCATAATCTCAGTTGGTCTTTACCCAATTCTCTGTCAATTTTCCATCTATGGCTCTGCTCAGTTTCTTCTTTGAAATTCATGCCACCTCCAGGAGAAGCTGATCTTTTGAAATCTCATCATTCTGCAGCAATATCAGTTTTTGATATTCAATACCTCCTCAGGACCTCCAATTAATTACTTCTCCTCCCTGATTGAAGGGCAGAGCAATAATTCTTTCTGAACCCTCCTTTAAAGAAGGCTCAGAACTTTCCAGGTTAACTCTTTGATTTTCATTGTCTCTACTTGGTTTTGACTCTTTGATTCTTAGCATTCCCTGACACTCCCTCCATCTTTACTGTTTCATCTTGTATATTGTCTTTCCTTACTAGACTGTAAGTTCCTGGTGGACAGCAACTGCCTTTCTTTTTCTTATCTGTCTCCCCTGGACTTAGGACAATGCTAGGACATACAAGATACTTACTAAGTATTTACTGAATTGAATTGATGAGCTGGAAGTAGCCTATATTGATTTTAAGAGAACAAATGATTAAATTCTCAGTATGATCATTAATACCTCAGAAATCATTGAGGACACCACTTTGGGACTTGATTTATTCTTTTTTCGATTGACTAAACTTGGGAAAATGATGGATAAAATGTTAATAATGTAGATTAAACTTTAAAAAATATGTTCTTCATGCATCTCCCCACCCACTCCCTGGAGTTTGTTATTAAAACAAAAATTATTTTTAGCACCTCCTTCATCTTCCTCACAAAGAGATTTATCATATAATATTACATATCATAGTTATGTGTATTTGTGTCTGATCATTTGATCTTATTGTGAGAATCAAATGAGATAACATGTAGTTTGCAAACCATGAAGTATTATATAAATGCTATTATTATTATTAATTAGTAAGCTCCTCAAATCAAAGTCTCCAAATTGGAAGGGACCTCAGAGGTCATTTTTTTAATCCCTTTATTTCACAAATAAGAAATTGTAGGACAAGAAAGCATACACAGCCAGTGATTGGCATCTTTAGGAGTCAAATTTAGATTTTTTGTTACTACAAATCATTACTCCAAGCTCAGGGCCCTTTATACAGAAAGAACAACACAACATAATCCCTTGAAAAAGAATTCTATCTACAATTTCCCAACAAATAGTCATCTAGACCATTTTGTTTAAAGAATTGTCCGTGTAGTAAAGGGTGGGGGGGACCCAGTCTTCCTATGTAGTTCATTCTTCTTGGGGATAGCTCTCATTGCTAGGAAGCTTTTCCTTCCTATAAGCCTAAATTGATTTCTCAGAATCTTCCATTCATTGGTAATAGTTGAGACCAATGGAATAGGACCAATCAAAAGAAATCTAAGTCATAATCCTCTTCAAATGCTTGAGGATGATTATCACATTTCCCTTATTTTCTTTTACTAGCTAAATATCTCTAGTTCTTATAGCTACATTCCTGGTGTGACAAGTTCCCTTCACCATCATTTTGGTCACCCTCTGTTCTCCAGCTTTCCTCAAAAATATCGTCCCCAGGATTGAACACAATATTTCAGTAATGATATGACTAGAGAAGAGTACAATGGTACTATCACTTTTGGCTTCTAGGTGCTGTGCTTTTATATAGCCTAAAATTCACTTGCTGTTTTAGTCCTTATATTGTACAGATCTTCTAAAAGCTGTGTGATTCTTAAAACATTTAGCACAGTAGGCAGATGTCCTTTGGTGAACTCAGGCAAGGACATAAGCACCACACAGATGGGAAGACAAAGGATTAGTTGCAGTCTGTATCATTGGCATGACCTTCCAAATTTATAAGATCACAGATCCATTTAAGTATCTTGCACTATTGACTTATAGCCATGATATTGCAGAATATCATAATTGGAAAAGAGGTTAACAGCTATTTTACCCAATCCATACCTGAACAAGAACGTCCAAGATTACAAGTGATGATACAGCCTTTTTTCAAAGGAATCCAAATGAGATTGTTTCTGGCTCATTCTGTTTCTGGCTAGCTCCGATTTTCAGGGAGTTTTGTAACTTCCTTCCAATGTAGATAGATACTCTGGGACAAATAGTCTAGATGTAGTCTTCCTTCCATATGATAGCCTTTTGAGTGACTGAAGATAGCTTCTATGTCCCTTAAAGTAAAAGAATTTTCTTTTCTAGGCAAAATAATCTGAGTTCTTTGAACTGATCCATATTTGGCTTGAATTGTATTGTTCTAGGTCAGTCTTCTTTACATGTCCTCTAGTTCATCAATATCCTTCTTAAAATATGTCACTCAAAACTAAACATATTTATTTATTTGTTCATTCATTCTTTGTTCATTTGTCTATCAACTCTCTCTCTCCCCCCCCTCACCATATCTGAATACAGCAAGCCTATTATCTCCCTATTCCTGATAATTATGTTTTTTTTCAATGCAGTTCAAGATCTTATTAATGTTTTTGACCACTGCATCACATTATTAGCTCAAATGGGACATTCAATCCAATAATCCCCTTAGACCTTTTAAAGACAAATTGATATCTAACTACCCTCCCCATGCTTGTGAGCCTGGTTTTGAATTCAACTATAAGACATTATAATTAAGCTTATTGAAAATCATCTTTCATTTACCCAATGTTCTTATCTAAGATTCTTTTGGATTTGATGTCTTGGATTCTCCCCCATCTTTGTGCCATCTACAAATTTGATAAGGACACTATCTATGCTTTTTTTCAAGATAACTAAAAAAAGGGGGGGGGGAACAGAACAGTACTTGGTGGACATTTTAGTGGAGATGTTCATTAATAAAATCAGATTTTGAATTGAATGGTACCTCAGAATCATCTAGTCCAATGCCTGAATTTAAAAAGGAGGCAACCAAGGCTCAGGGATGTTAAGTGACTCTCCCAGAATCAGAAGTGAGATTTGAATCCTAATCCTCTGATTTTAGTCTATACTATATATACTATATACAATACCATATACTATATACTATATAATATACTATACCAAGCTATTCACAACAGAGAATTCCAATTATTTCTCTTTGGATCTGGCTATTAAACCATAACCCATCATAAGCCACAGAGCATCATATATTTTTACTATTAATCCACTAAATTACACTAAAAGGTAACCCAAAGCTTTTTAAATTGTGGATCATAATTCCATCTGGGGTTGTGTAACTGAACATGAGGGTCACAAAATTATTATTTGTTATCAATAAATGTTTGACTTGTATATCTATTTTCTATTCTTAAAACCTCAGGTCATATAAAAATTTCTCAGGCAAAAAAGGGTCATGAGTGGAAAAAATTTAAGAAGCCCTATTCTAATCCATAATGCTCTCTTTCTCTCCCTCCTTCCCTTTCTCTCTCTCTCTCTCTCTCTATATATATATATATATATATATAGTCCACCAAGTACTGTCCTGTTCCCCCCCCTTTTTTTTTTAGTTATCTTGAAAAAAAGCATAGATAGTGTCCTTATCAAATTTGTAGATGGCACAAAGATGGGGGAGAATCCAAGACATCAAATCCAAAAGAATCTTAGATAAGAACATTGGGTAAATGAAAGATGATTTTCAATAAGCTTAATTATAATGTCTTATAGTTGGATTCAAAACCAGGCTCACAAGCATGGGGAGGGTAGTTAGATATCAATATATCTATATATACATATATATATATGTATATCTTTGTATGTATATCTATCTCTGTGTGTATATGTGTGTATATATATATGTATGTATAGTTTTTTAATTAAAAATGACCAGATATTTTATTTTTCACATGAACTTTTGCCTTAGAATGTCTTCCCTATCTTGCACTTGTTAATTTAATTTTTTGTTTTAACAAGTATGGCATTTTTTTCATTTTTCCTACTAAATCTCAGTTAGTTACATTTGTCTGTTTAGTCTACCCTGGGAAGACAGGTTTTTTCCCATCCTGATTGACATCCAACAGGTCTGTTGCCCTCCCAGTTTGGTGTTACCTTTAAATTTGTTAAGCATGTTATCAAGGTCTTCATCAAAACCTTTGATAAAAATAATTAAGAGAGAACCCTGAAGCAGAAATCTACTTCACCCTAAGTAGACATTAAGCCTTTAATAACTACCCTTGGGTCTGATTATTTAACCACTTCTGAGCTCTACATATTTATGTAATCCATAAAAATACTAGAAATGACTTTATCAAATGTCTTCAGGGACCATTTTTAATTTAAACTTTGTAATGTCTTGTATTCTGTCTACCACTGTGATTTACTAAATCTTTGTTGAATTGAATTGGTTCACTGAAATCTACATGGTCAGAGTTGAACTGATAGGTCCAAATTGCTAAAGGCATCAGAAGCTCCTGGATTCTTTGCATCCTTGCTTTGTTATTGCAAATTTTAGAGAATTTTACACCTTCAACTGTCTGACTTTTAATCTTTCAGAATGTTGACTTCTCAGGCCCTACTCAGGTCCTTCTACTGCCTAGTTTCATGTTACAGATCCAGTGACTGATCCAGTCAAACAAAAGTCTACTTCATCTCTTTGTTCTTAACTCTTTATAACTGTTTATTCTAAATTGTCATGTAATTAGCTGGTCTTGAATGAATAGTATCTGCTAAAACTACTTTGGGATGCTCATCCCAATAGTGACAACAAAAGTATCAGGCTAATTCTTTCAAGGAAGATTCCCAAGATATGCTTTCCCCACAATACTTTCTCCCTCTCCCCTAACTCCTAAGACACATAGGAATCGAAATAAAAACTATAGTCCTTTAAGACAGGTTATTTCCACTTTAATGAAGTTCATTTTGACTTCAATGGGGCAGCTAGGTGGTACAATAGATAAAATGCCAGGCCTAAAATGAGGAAGACTTGAATTCAAATCCGGTCTCAGATGCTTACTAGCTGTGTGACCCTGGGCAAGTCACCTCATCCTGTTTGCTTCAGTTTTTCATTTATAAAATGAGGTGGAGAAGGAACTGGGAAACCTCTCCACTTTTGCCCCAAATACCTCAAATGGGGTTATAAAGAGTTGGACACAACAACAACAACAACAAATTTTAACTTCATCCTATGTAGATTTCTAGCCATCTAGTTTGAACAGATGGTAAGTTCCCTTTGTTACTTGTCTGTTGGCTGGTAGTATGAGATGAGCATCTGGTTCTCTCAGTCTGCAATAATCTACCAATACCTGTCAAATTCTTCTGGTCTAGCCACCTAAGATATGCCCACCTATCAATAAATAAAGTTTAGATATATACATATATTTGCTTGTTTATATGCAGTCATTCATATGCACACATAAGTATATATACTCTGTAAATAAATGTATATGTATCTATCCATCTATCTATCTAGATGTGTGTGTGCATACGTGTACATTCTCTCTCTCTTTCTTTTGCACACACACATGTACACACTCAACTGAAAATTTTAGTAAAATTTTGATAATCAGTTCTTTATTCACTCTCCCATTATGCCTCTATACTGTGGCTAATAACAACTGACAATGAATGCTTTAAGAGCACTAAGTGATGGAGTAGATAGATAATGCTGAACTTGTAGTTAAAAAGATGTGAATTCAAATCCTATCTCAGATACTTGCTAGACACTAAACAACAATGGGGGATCTCAACTTTCCCTTCTCACAGTCAGACATCACAAAATAAACAGAAAAGAAATTAGGGAGGCTAATAGAATCCTAGAAAACCTAGATATGGTAAACCTCTAAAGAAAACTGAATAAGGACAGAAAAAAATACACCTTTTTTCTTGGCAGTACATGGCATCTACACAAAAAGTGATCATGACATAAAAACCTCACAATCAAATGCAGAAATGCAGAAATAGTAAATAGTTTCTTTTTAGACCACAATGCAATAAAAGTTATATTCAATAAAGGAGCAGGGAAAGATAGACTAAAAACCAATTGGAAATTAAATGATCTAATTCTACAAAATGAGTGGGTCAAACAACAAATCACAGAAACAGTCCATAATTTCATCCAAGAGAATAACAATTATGAGACAACATACCAAAACCTATGGGATACAGTCAAGCAGTTCTCAGGGGAAGTTTTATATCTCTAAATAGCTTACATGATTAAAATAGAGAAAAAGGAGATAAATGAATTGGGCATGCAACTAAAAAAGCTAGAAAAAGAACAAATTAAAAACCCCTAATTAAATAATAAATCAGAACTTCTGAAACTCAAAGGAGAAATTAATAAAATTGAAACTAAGAAAATTATTGAACTAATAAATAAAACTAAGATTTGATTTTATGAAAAAACCAACAAAATAGACACTAAGCAAATCACCTAACTTTTAGTTTCTCTATTTGTAAAATGGGGTTAATACTAGTACCTACTTCCTAGGATTGTTCTGAAGATCAAATGAGTTAACATGTATAAAGTGTTTTGCTAACTTTAGCAAAGCATTATATAAATGAAAGCAATTTTAAAAAATGTATACAGATTATCTTATTCAGAACTTGCAATAGCCTTGTGAGGTAAATTTTCTGAGTATCACTTTCTGAGAAGTTTGAGATTCTGTTAGATCATAAATGACTTGCCAATGGTCATATAACTAGTATCTGATCTCATATTTCCTGATTTCAAATCCAGCCATTTATTGACCTCCCCCCCTCCCAGTTTATATTACATTGACTTCACATCCCTGCATAGATATTACATACATCTGATTTTAAATCCAGCCATTTGTTGATTGCATCAATCTATATTATATTGACTTCACATCTCTGAATATATATTACATACATCTATCTAACATAATTTTTCTGTTATTCAGTCATTTTTTTTTTTAGTCATGTCTAACTCTTCTCAACTCCCATTTAGGATTTTCTGGCAAAGATGCTGGAGTGCTTTGCCATTTCTTTCTCCAGCTCATTATGCAAATGAGGAAACTGAGGCAAACAGGGTAAAGTGCCTTGCCTAGGGGCACAACTTGATAAGTGTCTGAGATCAAATTTGAACTCATGTAGATGAGTCTTCCTGACTTTAGTGGTCTATCCACTAGCTGCCACATAATACAACATAAAGCATATATATTATAAAAGAAAATTTTCTCATCTTTTGTTACTGATATCCCTCTTTCTAGCTTCTAAGATGTCCTACTGTGCAAATAGTTCTTCTTTTGCTACTATCCCTAATAAATGCAGAATAACTTGGCGTGTATCTACCCTTCCTGCCAAGGATACTTTTGTAAACATTAAGTAGCGGCTGTTCATTCTTCTGGCATGAAGTCTGTGGGAGGAGCAGCTTGTACACTGTTTCAAAGTTGCTTTGGGGACTCTGCCGTGTTCAGTATCCAGGACTTTCCAATTCTAAGAAGTTGCTGCCCCCTCTCTCTTGGCTTTGTATGTTCAGATGCTCCCATTAAAAGCCCCTGAAGAATGGAAGGAGAACTTTCTTACTGATGATGCTCATTGCATATCTGGTGTTATCCCTCCTTCTGGAGACCTCCGCACTAGCAGCAGTATCATGCTCCTAATAGCTGCTCACTAAACATATAAATTCAGAGCATTCAGCTTCTCTGTGTATTTATTGTGAGCGTTCTGGCTACAAGCAAAAGCTGATTCTGTTGCTTACTGATTTTATGCTGTTATTTCTGTCTATTTTCCTGTAGGATTACAGGATTTTCTGTAGTCTTACAGAAGAAGAAATCTTAAGGATTTTCTAGTCAATCAAACACCTTCAATTCACATATGAGGAAACTGAAACCCAGAAAAGAGGTGAACTGGGTTCCTTCCTACTATTGAAAGTTCCTTCTTTCTTCCTTGCCATCTGCTTCATTGCCTTCATTTGAATAAAGCTTTGGCATGAGAGGAGGATTAACAAAGATGAAATCACTAATTTTCATTTAGATTTTCTTTACTGCAGAGATAAGGTTGTAGTTGTTTGTCCTTTGTTCTCAAAGAAAACCATGACTTCAGGGAGGTGATGCTATGGCATGCAAGTGAATTACATTTAAATGACAGAGGACTGTGCAAGGTCACCTGCCTCAGTTTCCCCTTCAGAGCCTTCTGATCCCTGTTGTAGGAAGATTTCTGTCAATCTAGCACTTAGCTCTATCTATGGATGGGCTTTCAAGGAAAAATTAACATGGTAGGAACAGTAGAACTAAAATTCTCATTGACCAAAAGAGAAGAAACTTAGTGATGTTGATTGTAACTAGGTTGGGGTGATTTGGGCTCGGGCCAAAGATAGTAAAATATAAAATAGTGAGAATGTAGTATATGTATTTACTAGCAAAATTATTTTTTGTGACTAGTTTTAAGAATAGTCAACTGCCATATATATTCTTCTATAAACTTTTATTGTAATTAATTCTCTCCCCTTTCCTCTGATTTTTTTCATTATTTTCCATATTGTAGTTGCTTTTATTATTTTCCACATGTTTCCGTATTGTGATTTTATTATTTTCTGTACTGTGGTTTCTTTTATTATTTTCCATATTTCTGTTTCTTGCCCTAGGAATGAAAATTGCTAGTTACAACTTTGGGAGTCAAGGATAAAGACAATATCAAGCTTGATATTGAATGGAGTCAATGGAAGCACAAATGCACTTGTGTCAGCTAAAGTTTCAGTACTGTTCACCTTATGAACTTTGAACAACCTTCGCAGGGTGAGTGCTGAGAGACCAAAAAAAAAAAAAATCACTAGCCAGTATGCTAAGTTCTGAGCTCCGCCTCTGCCTAGCCACAAAGATGGCACCATTATGTTAGATATAGGTTTCACTTTTCCATCTATAAACTAAACCCAATATCTGCCTCCTAAATTATCTGAGCAAATCAGTGCCTGGGGCACAAATGTCTTATTTCCTTGAAACACACACACACACACACACACACACACACACACCAAAAACAATATACAAGTGTCACTGATGTGATGTATGATCACACGTATTAAGAGAGTCCCCAAGTTTGAAAAGTTTTTGGATTGTCTTCTCTTTGGAATAGTGTGAATATAGAAGGAAGCTTTGTAGATAAGGAAAACCCTGCCCAGTTTGAAATGCAAGACTGAAATATAACTGACATGTCCTAGAAACAAATCTCCTACCTTTTCTTTGAGAAAATTACTTTTCTTCTCATAAAAAAAAAATTCCCATATTTACATCAGGGCTTCTTTTGTAATCCGACATGGTCCAGCGTTAATTTTTCTGGTGTTTCCTCAATGCATCTGGCCACAGGCTTTACTGCTTGTTCCCCTTCATCTCATAGTAATCTTGTCCTGATCTCTTCCCTGACATAGGAACTCTCCAGCCAGCAGCTATGAGGTGATTGCTTTGTAGTGGTCCCAAGCTTTCTTTTTGTCTGAAATGTCAAATGTCTGTATTTCTACCACAGTTAACCTTAAGGACTGGGGCCCTTGAAATTCTTCCTGCTCTCTTCTCTTCCTTGGTTCCCTTTTCCCTCACCTCACCAATGTCTTACTCTTGGTATTGGAGTTCAAAACTTTGTCCTCCTCTTTGATCCAATTATTAACATGTCTGTTTTTTCCTGGTACTTGGCTTTCAACTTTTTTTTTTTTTTTCTGAAATACTGCCCAGAAGGCTTTCCAGCTGGCTCCTGGCCAATGTTTTTCATTCTCCTTAAGAGTGAGCCAGTGTGAATGGTCTGGTCCCCAAGAAATAGCAATGTGGACTTGAATTTACACACATACACATGTATACAGATATATGATACATTTGAAATATATTCAGAGTTGATTTCTACTCTTACAATTAGCTCCTGATAAACTTATTGGTTTTTATAATATCCCTTTGAAATAGTTAATGAGCATTTATTAACTACTTACTGTGGACTAGACATTGCATTAATATTAGGATGGTTGTTGTTTATCCTTTGTTCTCTTACAGTAGAGATGTGATACCTTGACATACAAGTGAGTTGGATTTAAGAAAGAATGGTCTGAGCAAAGATACCAGCCTCACTGGGATACAGAGAAAGACAAAATTTGTCCCTGCCATCAAGAAATTTACATTCCAATGGAGGAAATAACACTAAACAATTATATACATAAAAGATTTACACAGGATTCATGGAAGATAATTTGAGAGCAAAAGATACCAGAGAGGAAAGAAGAAAATATTTTAGTAGGAAGCCAATAGAATATTTTGTTCCTGTCTATGGATATACATACATACTATATATATATATATATATATATATATATATATATGACAGGGTGACTGAAAATTTTCTCTATAGTGACATGCAGTTCTATTTTCAGTGGGTCCCATCTAACTACTGGGTCCATCTTCCCCCCACTACATTCTTCTTGTTTATTGTCTCATTTCCCCCTCTCTCTGACTTTCTCCAGTGGGTTGGGGATGGGGCTGCAGTCAAACTTTCTGAAGGACATTAACAACACATATATAACTGGAGGAGATTGCCTTCTGTGCCTCTCCAAATGAATTTTCCTTAGGCACTGAAAGCCTTAGTCACATCTCTGTCTCTAGTGAATTGGCAAAGGTAAGACTGAAACCATTTTCTTGATTTTTGTGCCCAGAAAATATTGCATTGAACTATCTTGTCATTCTTTAGTTTTAAATAACAAGGTAGTCATATATGAATAGAGGAGGAGTTGTGTCTAATATCCAATATGTTCACCTTCCATATTTTCAGCACAAGCAAAAGGTTCAAATTCAGAAACTGATGTCTGGTAAGTTTTGGGTAGTCTTATTACCCTACCCTACCCATAGCATCTAGACTGAAGAGATGGGCTCAACAAAACAAAAGAAAAACAAAAATAAATATTGTCCATCAAGGAGAACTACATTTCTGAAATGCTAATCTTCCTGCATTCTGAAATGTCAAAAAAAAAAAAAAAAAAGCATCCTTGCTACTTCCTGAATATGAGAAACTATTGAAAGAGATAAGATGTTAATATTTCACAGGCAAGTTTTCATAGTGATAGGGCACATCAGTCTGTTGGTTTCCTGATAATTTGTTCCAAGGTAACATTTCTGAGTGTTAATGACTTGACAATAAGATGGCGCAGTGGGACAAATGCTGAATTGGATGTCAGAGGAGTTGGTTGAATTCTTTATTTTCACTTACTCCCTGTATGACTTTGCACATAGGAGCGCTTTATTCCTCTGGGCCTCATCTTTCTTATCAATAAAATAAAATGGTTGTACTAGATGCTTTCTAAATTTCCTTCCAGATCTATATGTATCATCTTATGAGCCTAAGGGGACTTTTCTCTGTATCCCTAGCCATAAAAGGACTAAGTGTTTTTTGTATTTCTCCTTGTCAGTCTAAGGTATGATATGATTGTGAGGAATCCCAGCTTCTGATGCCACATTTTGGAGCCCTGAGTGGCCCCTTAAGGCTAGAGAGAATTCTGCTCTTTCTACAACCATTATGTCTTTTGAACTTTGTTTTGAATGGAGTTTTCCATAGCAACTGGAGAATGACAGAATGGAGCCTCTAGAAGAGTAAATACTTGCAGTCTCCCTTCTATGATTTAGAGATTACAATTAATTCAGTATCATACTTTAAACATAAGTAGAGGGCTCTGATTTAAAGAAATATCTAGGGCTTTCACAGTAAGGAAACCCTTTTAGCAAAGTACTTTTAGCACATAGTAAGTAACTAACAAATGCTTTTTCTTTTTTTGTTGTTGTTGTTAAAGCTTTTCAAAACACATGCATGAATAATTTTTCAACATTGACTCTTGCAAAACCTTTCCTCCTTCCCTCCACCTCTTCTCCTAGATGGCAAGTAATCCAATATAGTTAAATATGTCAAGATATGTAACAAATGCTTTTTCATTCATTCATGTTCATTAAACAGAAGTCCTGAATTCACAGTAATGATGACAATATGTCTATATTTTCAAATATACTTCCCTCAGCAACATAACTGACATTGCTTTTTGGTGTTATGTTTTTGTTTTGGGGGGGTGAAGCAAGATATTTTCAGGAAGAATAAATATATATTCTAAAGGTGTAAACACATAAACTTCCTTGTACACCTTTCTCATCTTCACATTGCAAAGAACATGAACTTTCAAATCAGAGAAAAGGAAAGGAAGGAAGGGAAGGGAAGGAGGAAGAAAGAGACAAGGATAGAGAGAAAAAAGCAAAAAAAAAAAAAAAAAAAGGAGAGAAAAGAGAAAAAAGAAAGGAAGGGGAAAAAAAGAAAAAAAAGAAGGAAGTTTACAAAAGATTTATTACTATCTACTACAAATCTTTTGAATTTCTATTCCCCTACCTGGCCATGGCATGGAATTGCCCCAGGTCTCTCAAAGATTGTGCCAAAAGAACACAAGCTCTCACAGGTTCTATCAAGCTAGAAAGTCTTTGAGAAGAGGCCTAACACAGCCTAGCTAAATTATTATATATATATATATATTTTTTTTGTTGAGTTAAAAAGAAATTAATTTAAGAAGCCCTTATTTCTTCTTCCCATTTTATTGTTCATCTATTAAAAATGTGAAGAGAATCTTATCATATAAATTTTTTTCCTGTGGTTAAGAGATAACATTTCTTTTTGAAGTTTAATTAATTAAAAAAATTAAAAAACCTCCTCTCCCATTTTCTCTCCCTTTTATTTTCCTTTCTGGAAAGTGAGAGGGTCCTTGTAAAAAAATAATTATAGCCAAGCCAAAAAAATTCCTGCGTTGGCCATGTCCAAACATTTTACACAAATACACTCACAGACACACACACACACACACACACACATACACACACATACATACACACACATCTCTCTATCTACATTTGCATTCTGACTCTATCACCTCTCTGTTATGCTTCATTATGGGTATTCAGAAATCATGGTTGGTCGTGGTATAAATCTGAATTCTAAAGATGTTTGTGTTTACAATGTTTTTTACTATATAAATTATCCTCCTATTTCTGCTTACTTTATTCTGCATCATGTCCTAAAAGTTTTCCCAGAGTTCTCTGGAACAATATTTCTTGAAGCACAACAATATTTTATTACATTATTTATACTCTAATTTCTTCTGCAATTTTTTAATTGATAGGTACTCTCTTAGTTTTCAGTTCTTTCCTACTACAAGTAGGGCTACTATAAATATGCATATGGGTCCTATTTTCTCTCTTTGACTAATAGAGTTATTGCTGGATAAAAGGATGTACGCGTTTTATAACTTTTTGTGCACAGTTCCAAATTGCTTTCCAGAATGGTTAGAATAAATTAGAGTTCTATTAACAGAGCTAATATACTTAATATACC
This sequence comes from Sarcophilus harrisii, assembly GCF_902635505.1. NCBI lineage: Eukaryota > Metazoa > Chordata > Mammalia > Dasyuromorphia > Dasyuridae > Sarcophilus > Sarcophilus harrisii. The sequence continues at coordinate 53,647,090 of NC_045428.1, read as the reverse complement.
TATTTTCCTCTAGCTCCTCCAACATTTATTATTTTCCTTTTTTTTTTGTCAGCTATCCCAATCAGAGAGATATGAGGTGATTTTATTTGATTCACACTTTCCCAATTATTAGTGATTTGGAATTTTCCATATGTTTCTTGATAGCTCAGATTTCTTCCTTTGAAAACTGCCTATTCATATCCTTCAATCATTTGCAGAATGATGAACTAGCTAAATTTTGTAAAACTAATCACCCTATTGACCACAAGGCAATGGATTTGGGGCCTGTGGTAAGTCTTGAAGATCATTTACTAAGTTCTATAGGAGTTGAATTCTGCATTGAAGTATCCAAACTGGGGGGTGGGGTGAGAGAGAAATGGCTTGTGTGGAGTTGGAGTTGGCTACAAATATATCTCTTTGTTCAGGATTTGCAGTTAGCATGATCTACTGTATTTTCTTAAAAACTCACTAATCACAGCTTTCTGCATTTGACCTAATTCATCAAAGTGCTTGGTGCTCTCCTAATATTTCTCATAGCACTTTGTCTGGGCCTCCCCTTTGCAATTTCTGTCTAATTTGCAAAGGAGTTATTTGCATGCAAGCCTTATCTCCTTTACTAGATTGTCAAGTGAATTTCCTGAAAGCTGAGACACTAGACTGCTTTGATCTTTGCCAGTTTAGCTCAGCACAATGTCTTGCATAGTTATATTTATTGTTTAACAAATACTGACTTTGAATTTGGACACATTTCATCAGGAAAAAGTCATTTTGTCCACAAAGGGAAAAAAATATCAGTTTGATTCTGGAAAATTGGGAGTTGACATCTCACAGGAGTTAGAATACTTGAGAAATAATAACTTTAAAAATGATGTTTTATAAAATTTCAATAAAGTTGAAGTATCTTTCCAATGTGAGATATCTAAGCCCTTGCTACAAGTACTTGCTTGCCTCCATTTTTACATGTTCTATGAATACTTACATGGTTCCATTGTACAAATTGATAGCATAGGGCCTGAAGGGTAATTCAATAGAATTTTATCAATAGAACTCTGGTATTTCAACCTGTAAATTCTTGGGCAAATCATAGGTTCTCTTAAGGCCTTACTGTCCTGATCTGTAAAATGAGAGGGTTGGAACAGAACGATCTCTATGATCCCTCAAAGCTCTCACATCTAATTACCTAATGAACACCTGTGGCACAACAACTCATCATCTCAAAGCTACTTCTAGTCTTTTCCTTTATCTCTTTTTCCTGTAGGTTAAAAACCACAAAATGGGTCTCTTGAGTTTAGCTCTATCAAATGACAATGAGTGGATCTGTCTCTATTTTTGTTTCAGTTTCTCTGGGTCTTTCTCTCTGTGTCTGTCTCTATGTCTTTCTGGCTATATATATATATTTTTTCCTATTTGAGTTTTTGGCTTCTGAGAATCAGGAAAATATCTAGATTAAGTACCTCTCCTCTCTTTTGTTTTGCCTAGCTTATTTCTTTCTGGTACAGAGTCCCAACTTCCTGATTGCAGTTCCAACTTTTGCTCCTCCCCATTACAAATTTCCTCATCAGCTTGAAAGAGCTTTCTTTTTTGGCTTTTGAATGAGACTCTCCATTTCCTTGGGCCAAACTGTCAAGCAAACAGGATTCTCAGATAAAAATATTTCTGGAAACTCAAATGAGTAATCAAAAAAAGAAAAGAAATAATGTACTTTCCCAGGAAGAATAGATGAATTCTATCCAAAGATTTCATAAAATATAGGAGGCTTCATGGTCAGTAGCCCATCTAACATGTCCACCTCAAAAATCAGAATTTTGGAGTTGGAAGAGATCTCAAAAACCATTTGATCCAAATGGCACCTTAACAGTAATTCCATCTAAAATAATTCCAGGAAATGATTTTCCTACCTTCATTCAAAATTTTCTAATGAAGGAAAACCCCACTATTCCTCCAAATCAATCTGTTTCTATTAATTTAAATGTTTTCTGCAGCATATATTTATTATATATACTTCAATCCTGGTTTCACTCTTGATTCTCCAGACTTAGCCACTTCTTCTCTAGAAGGCTTCTTGATTTGGTGGTGCCATTTTGCTTTGACCCTCTCTTCTGATTGGTAAATCCCTACTTTGAACTATCATTTCATGAAGTTGTCAAGACATGCTCACTTCACGCCTTAGTCTCCAGATTTTTCAACCTCTTCAAACCCTTTTCTTCCTCCATTAGAAAAAAGATTGTGAGATTCTTTTTTGGCTTCCTAGCACTTAATGCAGTGCCTGACACATAGTTGATAGTCAAAAAGCAATTATTGAGTATCTACTATTTGGATTTTCTGCCTCTACCTTCTCTGTTATACTATAAACTCCTCCATCTATCTTTCTATCCCTAACACACAAACTGTAATGTCTTAAAAATGAGGACTCATAAATTGTGTTGAAGTGAATTATATCAAAATTAAATGTTATAATATAGATGCTTCAATTAAGTATATTAGCAGATAATATAGATGGATAGGAAAAGTATTCATTAGGCCTATTGCTAAGGGGTAGAGATGCAGAAAGTGGCAAAAGACAATCCCTGTCTTATTGTCTAATGAAGGAACCCATAGTTTTATGGACTAGTGAGCACTTAAATGTTCTATCTATCAACTATCCATGTGTCTGTCTGTTTACCTATTATTTGTATATCTATGATCAATTCATGTCTATCTGTCTATCATCTATTCACATCTATCTATGTAAATTGGTCTATCTGCTAATATATTTCATTGTGGCATTCGCTCATAACATTTAATTTCAATTTAATTCAATTGAACACAATTTTATTAAGTTTTCATGTTTAAGACATTGGGTTTATATGTAGGAGATACAAAGCTAGATGGAGGAGTTTATGTTGTAATGGAAAGGATAGGGGGAAGCATGCTAAAATGACACAAGAGAGAGAGGCATACAAAGGGGAAATATAGAATGGCTAGGATGAATTGGAAGAGGAAGAATGTGTGTGTGTGTGTGTGTGTGTGTGTGTGTGTGTATATAAATCAGAAAAAAAAACCCAAAAAACAATTTCATGGTCTCTGAAGTGACTTTGAAGGTTCCTTCTAAATGGCACTTGAATAGGACTTAAAAGAGAGAAGGTTTTAAATAGCAGAGATGGGTGTGTACACATTTATTAATTCTGGTCTTGATCAATACTTTAAGAAAAAGCTTGGAAATAGGAGAAGACAGAATGAGCCTTTGGTACATAAAGTAATTCATTGAATCTGCAGTATTTAGTACATGAAAGAAAGTAGTATGAGATAAGTTTAGAAAGGTAAGTTGGAGTCAGAAGGATGGAATTAGAAGAACTTCTAATTCTGAATGTCAGGATTGGAAATTTATATTTTAGTTGACGGCCAATGAAGATTCAGTGAAGATTTTTGAGCATAAAAGTAATGTGAATCAAACTATTTTGAGCAGTATGTTGTGGCCTTCCCTCCATATGTGGGAAGATATGATCTATTCTACAATGACCAACATCCAGCTTGGGCTGGTGTGTTGATGTTCATTTCATGACCTTTGCCTATCTTTCTTATTTGAACTCTTAGATTAGATTCCAGTGTAACAGCACTGCTGGTGATAGCTTGAGCCATTTTCTTTCCCTCTGGATGGGTTTTCTCATTTTAGGTTTATTAATCACCTACAGGTAATAGGAATTTTAAGTCAGGTATTCAGAAAAGCAATCAATAAATGTTAAGGAGGTGGACAAGAAACAAGGTAATGTGGGAGTTTTATAGTATTAGAAACAAGTAAAGAAATGAGTTAAACAGGGTGGTTACACTAAGAAAGGGAATTATGGAGATAGAATTGCCAGGATCATAATAACGTTATAGATTTAGAGCTGAAAAAGACCTTAGAAAATGTTTAATTTAATATATATTTTATAGATGAGGCAAATGAGATTGATATTGTCTCTTTGGGACGTCATGAGAGGGAGGGAGGGAGAGAGAGAGAGAAAAGAGAGAGAGAGAGAGAGAGATGAAGGGAGGGAAAAGGGGAGAGAGAGGGAGGAGGGAAAAGGAGAGGGAGAGGGAGAGATAGAGACTCAAATTAAGAGACAGAGAGGAACAGAGATAGACATACACAGAGAAACACAGAGAGACAAAGACTGAAAACCAGAAAAAAAAGAAGAATCATTACAAGAATATCAGTTTTACAAATGATAAAAAGGAGTCTCAGAAAGGAGAGATAATGTACATAGGTCACATATTGAATATCAGAGAGCTGGAATTAAATTCATTTCTCCTGACTCCCAGTCTACCCTCCACACTACGGCTTCCCTTTTGTCTCCATACCACCTTAATATTCATTTATATGCCTGGAATTATATATATTCTCTAGTCAACCAGAATGAACATACCCAGAGAAATCAGAAACAAAATTGTCTCCCAGAAGAAGTCATTGTTCGGTATCTAACTATTTCCAGTATTCCTAAAAAGAAAGAACAGTAGATCAGACACTTGGATCTAATCCAGTACAGTTCCTGGTACATAGCAGGTGCCTAATAAATACTTACTGACTGACAGATGTATCATTTCCATGAAATACTTGGATAACAGTAATCATAATGATATTCTTCTCATCCTGTCTGCTGCTACAAAGAAACTCTGAATGAATGAATAAATTTGCAAAAGATGAGCCTCTCTCCTAGCACTTTTATTGAACTACAAAAGACACTTATGACATCTACTTGGTACAATAGTTTGTCGAACAATACACTTAAAAGAATAATAGTAAAATACTTTCTTGTTGATAGACTAGGATGTTTCTATCTGAACTTCATTAAAAAGATCAGAATTTTTACATAAAAATATTTGTTCATATTTATCTGTCACTTTAAGCTCTAAAAATAAAACTCCCCAAAGCATACTACTAGATTACTTTTGCTAACAAGAAGTCTATGTGGTAAATAATCCAAGCACCATCATCCCCATTTTACAAGTGGGAAAACCAAAGTTAAAAGTATCTATGCTTGAGAAACCTCTGTTGATCAGTCATAATATCTATTAATTTAATTAGTATAATTATCAGTTTCAACTACGTCAGTTTGATACCAATCTTTTTGGCCAGTTGGTAGAAAATAATTCGTCTCAAATGCATTCTATCATGTGAAAAACATCTTTTGTTGGTCAATTTGTAATTATAGTTTTTTCAAAAATCTGAAAGCCCAGACCCTAGCACATTTTGGGCACTCAAAAAGTACTTGTAGAATTCAATTGAAGAACTGATAAATTTCCTTATAAAAGGTCCCAAAATTTCCAGATACTCAACAAAAGCAAAATAATGCCCTTTTTATTGGCTAGTTAATAATATTAATTCTATGTCATTTCCCCATTCCTTTTTACCTTTCATTAATTGAAAGGGGATTTTCTTTTTATTTTGTAAGCTGTCACATGTTCACACCCGATCATCTAAATCAATCAGAGACTTGGGCAAACTTCCAGGGGCAAATTTACCTTGCAAAATTCACTTCTTACTGTATTGTTATATGAGGAATCAAGTGAATTTTCCAGCATGGCTATTTTAAAATATGTTTTGATGGAAACACCCTTAATCTTAAAAAACAACTTTTTTTTTTTTTTTGTCTTCCATGATCATTGATCTATAGACATGGAGGAAGAATTTTCTCTTTTCCTTGAAGACAATCTTTTCCTTCCCAAGGATAGTAGTCAGGATTAGTATAGACACATTTTTTTCAATTCAATGAACCTCTGGATCCCAGGGTACCAGAGTAGACTCAATCTTTTTTGCTGGGGACTAAAATCAAAGTCTACATGGGGAAGAAAAGAAGGAAAATCAGAACACACCTGCTCGTTCCGAATTATGCTTCAGACTGTAGCGTGTGAAGAGAATAGAGAGATCCCCACACATACACATTTGACCCCAGTCTTGGCATTCAGCTCCAGACCTGAAGAACTACACTGACTCCTTTCAGGAGTGTCCTGAGCATGGCCCCACCCACATGACATTCTTCCTTACCTGAAACTCCAGCGTGTCTGAACTGGTTGGCCCTGGGTGTAACCTGATTGCATAAACCCATCCAGGACAGATCCTAGGAGCTGAAGGGATGAAGAATTCTGGAACTGTGTTGCAATGGCTTAATATCTTTCTTCCACCTTATTTTATCTTTAAGAGTTATTTTACCTTTTCAATAGGGTTCTGGACCCAACTACCAAAGTCAAGTCTAAGCTAAGCAGCTCCTAGGTTAGCTAGAGTCATCAAGTAATTCCAAAGACATCTTGGTGTGATTAAGTGAAGACTGGATTTAGAGATAGAGAATCTGTGTTTGAATGCCTTCTTTGCTCTGAGTGATTCTGAGCAAGTCATTTCCATCTGGAAGAAAACTTCCAATTTTCTCATTTGTAAACATGATTGAGTTAGTCTGGATTTTTCTCTAACTCCCTTTCATTCTCTTTTCTTAGAAAGAGTAACTTGAGGGGCAGCTAGGTGGTGCAATGGATAGAGGACCAGCCCTGAAGTCAGGAGGACCCGAGTTCAAATCTGATCTCGGACACTTAACACGTCTTGGTTGTGTGATCCTGGGCAAGTCACTTAACCTCAATTGCCTCAGGAAAAAGAAAGAAAGAAAGAATAACTTGATAACCCTGAAGTTCAAGGCAGGAATCCTTAGAGCTTGTAGGATCCTGAAGAGTCAAGAACCCCAAATTATAGTCATAGAATCGAAGATTTGGGGCAAAAAGGAATCTTGGAGACCACATAGTTCAATCCCTTCCTTTCACAGATGAGGAAACAGCCTCAAAAAGGTCAAATGAGACAATCAAAGTTATTCATATGATGGATAAATGACAAAGACAGGATTAAATTGACTACAAAGTCAGTGCACTGTCCAAAGCCAATGCTACTTTCCAGGGAAATGGTACAAGGAAAGGACATTAGCTTTGGAATCAGCACTTAGGCTTGAATCGTGGCTGTTATTTAGTAGCTGCATGTGGCTTCAGTCATGTTAGTTTTCTGAGCTCTCCTTTCTTCATCTGTTGTTATTGCTGTCCTCCATTCTTGAAGAGGAACAAAATGACATCACTGTTAGACTTAAGTTACGCCACTGTTTGGGCACACATTGTCCATATGAACATTTGGGGGGCTTCTCTAACTTTGTGTATCTTGTGTTTCTTCTGAGCTATTTCAATTCTGTTTTGCTCATAGAGCACAGCACCTTCTTGGATGAGGTAAAAACATGCTGAGTGGTCTTGTGCCAGTGTCTCCCATGTTGTGCAATCAGTTCTAAAGTCCTTAAGAGAGCCCTTTAGAGCATCCTTGTATTGCTTTTTCTGGCCACCTTGTGAGTGCTTGCCTTGTATTAAATTCTCTGTAAAATAGTCTTTTTGGCAAGCATACATTTGGCATTTGTACAATGTGGCCAGCCCAATGGAGTTGTGCTTTCTGCAGTAGAGTTGGAATGCTTGGCAGTTTAGTTTGAGAAAGGACCTCGGTGTCTGGTATCTTATCCTGCCAGGTGATCTTCAGAATCTTCCTAAGATAATTCAAATGGAAGCAATTAACTACAAATAGAATACTTCTAAGATCCCTATCAGCTCAAAATCTATGATCCCACGATGTGGGACATCTTATTACTCTCAGGATTTCAGATTTCTTATTTGGAAAATGATGACTTTTGATGGATTGATTCTGAAGTCCTTTCTAGCTCTAAAATTTTAAGAGATCCGTCCCTTTCATACCCCACCTTCCTTCCAAATAAAGTTTTACATGTGTTAATGAGTGTCTTTGAGAGATAGGAAACAGATGATAGGCCAGTCTGAGGTGGGCAAGTATGATAGCATCTTGTTATCTGTGACCTTCAACTAAGCTACCATTTACTATGGGACTGAATGGAAAGCACTCAAAGCAACCCGGCTAGTTGTCTTTTTTAGCTGACTTTGAGTCACTCAATAGTGAGAGGGCTGAGGCAAAGGTGAGGGGGAGAGAAAGTTGAGGAAGATGGACAGAAAGACAGACAGATAGGTAGGCAAGCAGGCAGATAGAGATAAACTGAGACAAGGCAGAGCTAGAAAGAGACAGACACAGAGAGACAGATAGCCATGAGAAAAGGAAGGAGAGAGACAGAGGGAGAGAGAGAAAGACAGGCAGACAGACAGATATACAGAAATACAGACATGGAAGAAGGAGAAAAAAGGAGAGGGAAAGGGAAGGAAGGAGGGAGGGGAGAAGGAAAAAGAGGAGGGGGAGAAAGAGTCAGAGATAGAGATAGAGAAACATGAACCACAGAGAGGAGACCCAAAAAGTTACCTAAGTCATCATATTCTTTTAGTTTATTGATCCATTTCCCTCTAAAGTCAGAAAGCTTTCTTTGTTATATTTACTATTGTACTTTTAAAATTTCTGCAGAATCCCTAACTTTGAAGAGAAAATGGTTTGATTTCTAATGAAGGTTTGTTGCACAACTTAAGATCAATAAGATCATAAAATTTAGAGCTATCCAGGACAGAGAGATGATCTAATCCAAGCTTTTAATTTTACAGATAAGGAACCTGGAATTTAGAGTAGAAAAATGCCTTGTAACAAATAGCCGTTAGGATTTAAATTTTGCTTCCAAATTAAGTGGTATTTAATAGGGGTCATAGAAGGTAGGATTAGTCTTGGATTTTTTTTTTTTTTTTTTTAAGATTAGGACTTTCTTTTTTTCTCTTTGTTTCTGGAAGAGAAAAGAGGGTTGGATTGCCATCTGGAAATCACACAGCTCTTTTAATGGCTTCAAATTTCTCCTTGAAATAAAGATTTACTTTTTAAAAATACCATTCTTCTACTAATGCTGAAAGTCTCTGAGATGTGGAATAAAATAATTTCTGAATTACTGAAAATTAACATCATACTAAGGACATAATAGGAAAGGGTATTTTTGACCAAGCTGTAACATAATCAAGGAGGAACTTCTAGGAAGAGAAGGAAAAGATTTTATGAAGGAATTCAATCAACAACAAGCATTATTTTTTATTTAATAGCCTTTTATTTACAGGTTATATGTATGGGTAACTTTACAGCATTCACAATTGCTAAACCTCTTGTTCCAATTTTTCCCCTCTTTCCCCCCACAGCCTCCCCCAGATGGCAGGATGACCAGTAGATGTTAAATATATTAAAATATAAATTAAATACACAATAAGTATACATGACCAAACCGTTATTTTGTTGTACAAAAAGAATCAGACTCTGAAATATTGTACAATTAGCCTGTGAATGAAATCCAAAATGCAGGTGGGCAAAAATATAGGGATTGGGAATTCAATGTAATGGTTTTTAGTCCTCTCCCAGAGTTCTTTCACTGGGCATAGCTGGTTCAGTTCATTACTGCTCCATTGGAAATGATTTGGTTGATCTCATTGCTGAGGATGGCCAGGTCCATCAGAACTGGTCATCATATAGTATTGTTGTTGAAGTATATAATGATCTCTTGGCCCTGCTTGCTTTAACAAGCATTTGTTAAAGTTTATGATGTGGCTGTCACTAATTAAATACTTTCAAAATTCTATTAAACAGTAAGGATATTTAATTCTAAGGGAAAAAAACAAATTAATACATGTTCTGCTACTAAGGACATACATTCCATTTAGGGAGACAATGTATAGAAATCAAAAGTGTAGATAAATAGACAACATGGAATGTAACCTTAAAGTCAATGAGGGTAGAAGCTGGAGCAAGAAGAAAAGAATTTGAAGTACCGGCAATAAGTTCTATTGTAAATATCTTGAATTTGAGATATTTTATTGGACATCTTGTTTGAATATCCAATGGAAAATTAGATACCAGAATGGTACCCAGGAGAGAGTCCAAGGATGAATGTATGTTATGAGTATGTAACTGGAATGTATGTATTTCCCAGTACATACAGGGAAATGATAATAAAAAACATGTGAATGAATGAAACCATCAATGGAGAAATTGTGCAAAGAAAAGAAAAGGGGGGTCAACAAGAGGGTCTTATGGAATACCCACCATGACATGGATATAATTCCCACAAAAAAGATTTGAGAAGAAATAAGACAAGAGGAGAACCTACAGAGAGCAGAGTCATAACACCCAGAAAGGAAAGGATACAGGAAGAAAAAGGGACAAAAAATAATCAAAAATTATAGAAAGGTCAACCAGGATGAGGATTAAAAAGAGATCATTAGATTTGGCGTTAAGATATCATTGGTAACTTTTGGTTGACTGACAAGATCAGAAGTCAAATGGCAGAATTTAGCAGAGGTTGTGAAAAGAGAAAGTAGGGACATTAATATATGTGGCTTTTAATGATTAGTAAAGGAAAATGAAAAGTAAAGGAAAAATATTACTAGATAACTAGTGATAACTAGGATCTGTTGAAAATTTTTTCCAAATTTGGAGGAGTTTCAATATTTTCATAGGCCTTAGAGAAAGAGTGAGTAGGAGAGACTGATGATTAGAGAGAGAAAGAACTGAGATAATCTATGGGAAAAGGTGGGAAAGGAATTGCTTTTGAAGCAAAAGCCTACCTCTTTTATGAGAGACTGGAGTGAAGGAGAAGATGATAATGATGGATGATATCAGAAGGAGATGAGATAAGGAAGAGAGCAAAAGAATGGCCTCAATTGTTTCCACAGAAAGATGAGGAGGTTCTTAGCAGAAATGTTGGAGATTCAGGAATGTTATGGGAGGTTTAAGGAGAGAGGAAAAGGGAACAAGCATTTATTAAGCACCTACTATTTCCGGGGCACTAAGTGCTTTCCTAATATCATTTCAATTGATTCTCAAACTAACCTTGGGAAGTAGGTGTTATTATTATTCCCATTTTACAGATGGGAAAATTGAGCAAATAGTGATTTGCTCAAGGTCCCATAACTAATAAGTATTTGAGGCCAAATTTCAGCTCGGTCTATTCTAACTTTAAGACTAGGACTCTGTACTGTTGTGACTAGCACAGCATAAATGGTCTAGTGGCGACTGAAAATAGGGAGATGGGGTTGCTGGTAATTCAGCAGAACCATTTCTTGAGAGAAATCATGTTGCTTCTATATCTTAAAACCATATGTGACAATGAAAGGCATTGTTCTGCAACTAATCCTGGTTTCTGTTTTCTATGATGTAACTCTTTGAAGCATGTTCTTAGTTTTTAGGCATTCCATCTTATTTAAAGTTCACAGTGCCCCAGTGATTGTGCCAAGACCTTATGTTTTCCCATCGTTTCAAGCTCAAATTCACTCTTGCTTAATCTTAGGAGGAGGGGAACATTCCAGTTACCAAATTTTCTAGCTTCCTGGGAGTTCTCTACATTGCACCACCTAACTACCTGCCACGAGTCGGGCAGAGGACCAGTAAAGGAGTAATGGGAAGACTTATCTGCTGTAGTGAGGACCCAGTTGGGATTAACTAATGTAAATTTTATAAGTGGACCCAATCAGCACAGTAAATTCCATTTAACAGTATGTGAGTAGGAGTGAAGGAGTTAAATTGTGAGGGTAATTTAGGATTAAGGTTTAGAAATTTGTTAGGCTGAGGGATGAGGGTGGGGGCTGATAGGTGGGCAACCCGAGTTCCCCATAACATCTTCTGGGATGTTAGGAGAGATCAAGAAAGGCCTCTGACCTGTTAGGTGGACTTCTCATTTCTAGTATATAGGAAGGTATGGGCAAGAGTCACAAAGACTGGGCAAAAAGGGAATGGGTTGCAACCAACATCTACAATCAGAACCTCAATGTCCATTGAGCCCATGACATGAGACTCTGCTCATCAGTAAATATCTATCCCTGATATTTGCAGGAGGGGCAGGATGGCATTGTCAAGAACAAGAGAAAAGAGAGATTTGCTCTCATCAGTCTTTTCAAGCTCTTCTGACTTACGGTTTCAAGAGAGAAGATGGCCATTCCAACCTCTCTTTAGATTGCTGAAGGGAGAAAAAACCTCTGAGGAGAAATCAACATGAGATGGTGTGTTAGCCTCTGTTCCTATACTTATCTCTAGGTTGCTACACCAGAAACTCTGGGGAACTCCTCCCCCCAAAAAATGATACAAGCTTTGATGGAGGGATGGGAGTTAGAAGGCACTTCCAAATAAATATAGGACAGCCAAAGTGAACTACTTCTCTCTCTCTCTCTCTCTCTCTCTCTCTCTCTCCCCTTTGATGTTGAATGGAACTCTTTCTCCATTTATTTCGCCATTCTCTGATAGACACTATATATGTAAACTACTTTTCCATGCTGTTCTGTCCAGTGAGAAATGATATTTACAAAAATGAAATTTATAAAAAAAATTTTGTAAAAATTTACATTAAGCATTAAAAAGAATTCTGTCATTCAAAAAAGTTAAATGATCTTTACCATGATCTCATTACCAAGACAGGGAAATGGATAAAATATTTTATTTTATTTTTTGAAGGGCATTTTATGGATTTTAAAAAATCACTTTCATTTATGATACCCTTAAACATAGTAGAGTTTGGTAATACAAAGCAATACAATATCTATGTCTGGCAACACATGCTTCATTTTATATGTATAATCCATCAATTCTCTACCAGGAGGAAGGAAATGGAGAAAGGAATAAAGGTCCTACTGAGTGCCATATGAGCAGTGGATAGAGTTATATTCCTATCTGGCTTTAGACATTCTCTCTTTCTCTTTCTTCCTCTCTCCTCTCTCTCTTCCTCTCTTTTTCTTTCTCTTTCTGTGACTCTCCCCTCCCCCTTCTCTTATTCTCTCCTCTTTCTGTCTGTCTGTCTGTCTCTTCTTTTCCCCTCTTTCTTGCCTCACCCCAAACATCTCCAATAATTCAAAACAACTGAAATGACTGAATGACAACATGTGCCATATACTATGTTAAGTACTTATCTCATTTTTATCTTCATAACAACTTTAGAAGATAGGTTCTATTATTAGCACCATTATACAGATGAAAAAATTAAGGCTGACAGAAGTTAAATGCCTTGTTATAGGGTCACACGGTTAATAACTGTCTAAAGCTAGATAAGAATTCAATTCTTACTGTCTCTAAGTCCAATCCTATATCCACTGCACCAACTAGCTCTTAGGAGAGGAGCATTCTTAATCACAGAATTAATATATTTTAGAAATATTTTCAACAATAAAATGAAATATTCAATGGTTGCCTAATTGCTTCTAGAATAAAATGAAAATATTTGAGCCTGACATTTAAATCCCTCGATAATTTGATTTCAAGTTACCTTTTAAAATATATTTCTTTATGTTCCTCACATTCTAGATTACATACTGTCTCCTCAAGTCTAGATTTCTCTCTGAGAGTCTTTGTATAAGCTGTTTCTCATGCCTAGAATATGCTTTATCCTCATTCATTCTTAACTTCTCAGGATCCCTGGCTTCTTTGAAAGTTATTTCCTACATAAAGTTTTATTATTATGTTTTTTAACATCTTGATCTCCAGTGTGAGAAGTTTAGCCATGATCTAATGATCTTGGATCCATTTCTCTGTGTATCAATTGTAACACCCAGTAGAAAGTAAGCATCCTGAGGATGGGAACTGACTTTTGTTTTGTTTGACCACAATAAGCACTTATTAAATGCTTTTTTGAATTGATTTGAATTGGATTGAGCAGAGGTAGATTGAATATAGGCTTGGGAGTTAGATTCAAATCTGGATTCTTCCATCTAATACCCCTCTGAGTTTGGACTATGTTACTTTCTCTGAGGTTCAGTTTTCTCATTCATAAAAGGAAGGGATTGATTTCTAAGATCTTTTTCAGTTTTAATTCTATAGACACATGATAATCTTTCAATTCTCTCATTCACAAATAAGAAAACTGAGATTAAGTTTCTCTGAGATAAAAAACAGAAATTAAGGCTAATGTGTTTGAATAACGACAATTCATAATCCAGTGATGTAACCATCCTTTGTATTCCTACTAGGGATAGGGGAAAATTAGCTGATAACTTGCAATTATAACTATATATCATTCATTCAAGCCCAACTGAGCAAAACAAGAGCAGAGATTCACTATAGCCTGAAAGTTTTTTAATATGAATATGAATATGTAAGAGGAGTTCACCATTTAAAATACCATAGAGACATTTTGGTGGGCCTGCTTCCAGGACTGAATCTTCATTGACAACCCTGTTACATAAATTTCATAGATACACTTTTTTTAACTTAAGAAACTTTGATTTTTAGTTTGTCTGTCTCCAGTTTTTTCTCAAGATTTTTTAAAAAAACCCTTAACAACTGCATTTAATTGCAAAAGATTGTTGATTCCTATTTTGACCAAGATTATTTGGTTACTCTCCAGTTCATTTTGGTCCTTTTGTAACTTCTTTTATAACTTGAAGAATTTCTGCATGAAAATGACCTGGACTTGCTTGAGTTTGGGAGTGCCTACAGATCATTGTGTAACTGAGGAACTTTTCCAGTGAATAAGGCTGTAACCAAATGGGTTGTGCAACCATTTAAAGATTTAGGAAACATTATTTCCTTCCTGTTGACTCTGGTAGCTTTTTCAACTACTTACCCTCTCAGAAGCACCAGGGGGTGATGAAACCCTTTACCTGACTATTCATTTTTTTCTCCTCTCTTATAAAGTTGCCAGTGCTGATACTTTGGGATTGATATTTCTGGGGCTCTTGAGGGACTTGGAGATTCTTCGACTGAATGCTTGAACTATAACACAATGCTTTGGCATGTTGTCTAACTGGATCTCTTTGACATCATCCATTGAGAAACACCAGAAAAAAACCCCCCAATATGTGAATGCAACAAAATGTTATTGTGCAGTATGAAATAGTATAATAGAAAGGGAGCTGTCTCTGGAGTCCAGAAGACCTGCAATGAAGTTTCACTTATGAAACATACTGGTGACATGAACCTGAACCAATCACAACCTCTTAGTCCTTAGCCTTTAGGCTATCATGAATCTTACTATGGATCCCTTTCAAAAAGAATGTATTTTAATGTATATTTGTTGTTGTTAAATCATTATTTATATAATATATGCAATATATTGTTACATTATTGTTAAATGCATTATCTTAAATGCACAAAATCAAATATATAAGATTAAAAGGAAATCAATTATATTGGAATATAATTTTGAAAATGCTTTTTTAAAAGGTCATGAACCCTTATTTATTTATTATTTTTGCTGAGGCATTTGGGGTTAAGTGACTTGCCCAGGGTCACATAAGCAGGAAGTGATATCTGTCAGGTCCTCCTGACTTCAGGGCTGGTGCTCTATCCACTGTGCCACCTAGCTGCCCCATGAACCCTTATTTTAAAACTAAGTTATAGAAGAAGGGGATATCTTTCTTAATAGAGAGGGTTTCCTTACTGTCAATTCCTTTGATCACAAATATGATTTCCCCATTCCATCTGCCCTGCTCCCCCGACAAGCAATGAGGGATATGGAGAAATATTAGAAAGTTACATAAATGTAGAGTGAAATGGTTCTAACTAAAAGGATGGTACTATGTATAACAACTATAATGTAAATTTAAAAATCAAGTTTCCCAGCTCCCAATCCTATATTCTAGATACTTCTACCCAATCCAATTGAAATCAACTTCCCCAAAAAGTACTTATTGTGGTTAAAATGCTGTGCTAGATTTGGGATACCAATATAAAACAAAAGACAAACTCTCTAACTTCCCTTACCCCAAGCATCTTCTCCTTGAGGTTACAATACACACACAGAGAAATAGACCCGAGATAATTAGTTCATGTCTAAAGTGTTCATAGTGGGGATCAAGAGTTTAAAACCATGCAGGAAATAACTTTGAAAGAAGTTTTTTTTTCTTCTTGTTAGAGAATCATTTTAATCCCCTTCTTCCCCCTCCCTCCCTTACCAATTCTGGATCTTGTCTTATGCTCTGGACTCATCCCTCCAACAGGCCCATCAAAATGATATCTCCTATGCTTTATTTTCATTCACCTTGCTCTCTGGTTGGAGAATCTGATACACTTCTGAATATAGCATGACTGAAGGTATAATCCCTCCCAGGAACATTTCTATCTATTCTAAACAAATAACCAATGGACATACCCAACTCACAGCCAAAGGAATGAATATCTGATGCTAAGAATTTTAGGGAAATCAGCGGGAAAATATTTGGGGAAGGGAAAGATTTTGTGGGGTTTTTAAATTGATATTTTGTTTCAGAAACATATAAAGTCCCTATACTCAACATTCATTCTCCTACTTTCACTGAAAATGATGAAGTAGAATATCAAAAAAGGAATATGATTCACAGTATATACATCTTCTTATTTGAGGGTTTGCTATTTGTGAAAAGAAATGAAGGGTGTGTGTTACAAATTGATAAGTTAATCAAAGAATCAACATTGTCCAATGTTTCTTATCTGAGTTTTGTTGCCCTTTAAAATAATTTTCTTTGTTATAATTGGAATCAGTGAGTATATACATGGATCCTGTTCTCTTTGATCCATGTCATTTACCACATTTTAAAAAATCTTCATATTCATCATGGGACAATAACATTCCATTACAGATATAAATTAGGGTTTGTTTGACCATTTCCATTTTCTTGCCATTGCAAATCATACTGTTGTGAGTAATTTTGTTCAGATGTTGTCTTTTCTTACTTGGGAACCTCCTTGGGATATAAACCCTCAGAGTTAAAGGTTAGGAATATTCTGGTAACTTTGCTTGCACAATTTCCCGAGAAGGTTAGACAAATTTGAAGTGCCATTATAGCAATGAATTTATTAGGAATAGGATTATTCCTCTGATTCAATTGTTTTACCTCCCAACCCTGGGAGAAAATCACCCATACCAAAAAAATTTGACATCTTTGATGCATCTTAGCATCTTACAGAGCTGCCCAGAGCAGTGGGTGCCAAAATCAGAGAGAAACATTTTAACTGTTATCTATAATATATTTTTATTTTGTTAAATAATTTTAAAATTTTCAAATTAAATTTTGTTTTTTGTAATCAATAAAAATTTAACCTTTCTTCCTTTTACTCTCTATTCTTCCAGGAGACTTCTATACACTTCTCCAGATGTACATGTTTTTATGTTTGCATTTGGTTTGGGAGTTTTTTGTGTTACTTGACAAATCTGAGCATTGAGAGGGCAAAAGACAGTTACATAGTCAATATGGGTCTTAAAGCAGTTTTTCTGGCTTTGAAGCCACCTCTGTATATACTATGCCACGTTACCTCTGTCGTGTACATACACAGACTTATACAAATACATATAACAATAATGTAATCAATGTTAATTAATGTGTCAGGATAATTCAGTGGATAGAGTGCTAAACTTGGAATCATAAAGACTTCCTGAGTTTAAATCTGATCTCAGGCACTTCCTAACTGTGTGACCCTAAGCAAGTCATTTAACTCTTTTTGCCTCATTTTCCTCAACTATAAAAAGAACTGGAGAAAGAAATGGCAAAGCACTCCAGTATCTTTGCCAAGAAAACCCCAAATAAGGTCACAAAAAGTTGGACGTGACTAAACAAGAATGTATAATTATACTAATTAAATAATCACATAGTATAAAATAATATCCAACATATTAATATGATTATATGTTAATAATTTATAGCAACTAATTGTATTATGGGTTATAAATATATGTTATACATTATTATAATTTTAAAATTATAAATATACATAATTATTTTCTATATTTAAATTTCTCTATTTTGCTGCTAAAAATCCACCTTTACTTAAAGTTGTGATGTAACTTTCCCATCTCTCCTAATTTTTCAAGATGTGATTTTAGTGATCAGTTATTTATTTGAAATTTAAGGTACTAATACCTGTATAAGGTACTAATATAAACCTATTTTCCACCAAATTGTGACCTATTTTTCCCAGAAGCTCTTGTTGAATTGAAAACATCTTTTGAGGAAATCTTTCTGGAGACCTCAACTCATGATCTTCCATTTCAAATAGTTTTAAACTTGATCATAAGTGAGACATAGTAAAAAGAATATTACAAAAGTTGAAGAATAATGCAATATTATTTTTAGCCCATTTGTTGAGTCATTTTTCAGTTGTGTATGATTGCAATGCCATTTAGATTTCTTGGCAAAGATACTGATGGGATTTAGCCATTTCCTTTTCTGGCTCATTTTGCAGATAAGGAAACTGAGGCAAGAAAAAAGTTGAGGTGATTTGTCCAAAGTTTTATAGCATGTAAGTGTCTAAGGTCATATTTGAACTTAAGTCTTTTTGGCTCCAGGTCTATCTACTATTTACTGTACCGCCTTGATGCCCCCTTGACTGTGGAGAACTGGACAAAAATCACTTAACATCTCAGTGGCCAGAGATCAAACAGAATACCCAAGTGCAGCTCAAACCAGATTAAAATGTAATTGGGAAATATTTAGCAAAATAAATAAAAACACAATACAATATAGACTAACAATCAAGACAATGAACAGACAGAATAAAAAAAGAGACATTAAAAAATATCCAACAAGTAGATGCCTCATTTTTGTTGGAAGATCTCTAGAGAAGGGTACTCTAGGAGGTAGCCACCTTTGGGTAGCTTTAATTATTAAGAAATTTTCCTTTATATCAATCCTAAATTTGCCTTCTTGCCTTTTCATGAATTATTCCTAATTTTGTGTTCTGGGAACAAAAAGAAAAGCCTGATCTCTTTTCCAAAACTGTTATGTTCCCCATTAAATTTCTCTGTCAGTCTCTGTCTCTGTCTTTCTGTCTGTCTCAGTCTTTTTCTGTTTCTTTGTCTTTTTCATCCCTCCCTCCCTCTCTCTCTGTCTCTGTCTCTGTCTCTGTCTCTGTCTCTGTCTCTCTTTCTCTCTCTCTCTGTCTCTCTCTCTGTCTCTCTCTGTCTCTCTGTCTCTCTCTCTCTCTCTTTCTCTGTCTCTCTGTCTCTCTCTCTCTGGGTGTCTCTGTTTCTCTCTGTCTATCTCTTTTTCATATAATTCATATTAAAAAAAAGAAAGAGATAATATATGTAGAGGTCCCCCCTTGTAAACCTTTGAGCATTACATAAATATTAGGCATTATTTTTTGTTGCTGTCTAGATTTGAACATAATTCTTCAGTCATGTTCCAATAAGGGCAAAATAGGAGTGTTTGGATTTCCAGAAGGCAAATCTGTCTTAATGAAGTCTAATATCACATTAGCTTTTCTGGTTGCTATAGCAAACTGTTGTTATATATTGAATTCTCAATCCATTAAAATCACCAGATGTTTTTCAGGAAAAAAAAAAAGAGTTCTTTCTAACTGTGACTTCTACATCATATACATGCTGAGGTATTTCTTCCATCCAAATATAAGACTTTAAATTTATCCCTATTTTGGAATCACAGAATTTGAGAGTTGGGGGGGTAGCCCTAGAGGTCATCTGGTTTACCACTTTCATGAAGGGAATTTCAACTTTAGCATGTTGGACAAGTGGTCATCCAATGTTTGCTTGAAAATTTCCAAGGAAAGGTAATTCCTTAATTGTTAGCACCTGGTTCCACTTTTGAAGAACTCTGGCTATTAGCAAGTCTTTCCTTACATCAAGCCTAAATTATCAACTTCCATCTCTTATTTCTGTTTCTATCTTCTAGGGCCAAATAGAAGATGCCTAATCTATCTATTGGATGGCTCTTCCAATATTTGAAGACAGGATGATCCTTAATGTGGTGACCTTCCAATACTTGCTGAATTATCCTTCTCCTTCCCTTCGTCCTTCTTCTTCTCTTTTTCCTTCTCTTCCTTGTGGTTAAATGACTTGCCTAGAGTCACACAGCTAGTAAATTTCTGGGATCAGATTTGAACTCAGATCCTCCTGACTCCAGAGCCAGTGTTCCATCCACTGTACCACCTAGCTGGCCCTTAATAATGCACTTCTTAACTGTGATACCCCAAACTGATCATACTATTCCATATGCATTTTCACAAGGACAGAATAGTGGAACTATTAGCTCCTCTTTTCTGGAGGTTTGCTGCTATATCACACTGCTAACTCATATTGAACCTCCCCCTCATTTCCATCCTCATCTCATTTTATTTTTACAAGAACCCTAGGATGTAGGTGCTATTATTATCATTATTTTATATTTGAAGAGTTTGAGTAAATAGTCCAGATCACATTACTAGTAAGTAATCAGTCAGTCAATTTATTTACTGTAGCTTTTTTAGAACAGCTGTTATCTAACAATTCTCTAATTGTGCTTCCTTCTCTAAGATGCCTTTCCTGAGCTCACTCAGCTGCTAAAACTTTTCCTTCTAAGAATTCCTTCCATATTTATACATATCTTATATGTACTTAATGTATGTATAATTATATATAATTTATATATATTTATATATAATTTATATATATATATATATAATATATTATAATTTACATACACTTATATATATAATTGTATATATCTTATATATATACACTCATTGTATACATAAGTGTATATAATCTATATGTATGTTATATATGCTTACACAAATACTCTTATTTTATATTTCTTATTTTTTCAATTAGAATGTAAAGTCCTTAGAGAGGAGACAGGAGAGACTTTTGTTTTTTCTCTTTGTATCTCCAGCAGTTAATACAATGTCTTGTGCATAATAAGCCTAGAATGATGTTTGCTAATTGAGGAATAGAAGGGACCCTGTTAATCTCTTTCAGAGAGACCCTAGACCTGAGCTGTATCCTAGCTATATTGGGAGCATTCCTAAGACAACCTTTAGACAGATGCAATGAAGCCAGAGTATGGCCAGAAAAAGCCTTATCTGGGGAGCCTGTAATTAGGCTTCCCAGGGTGTACCTGGTCCCAAGAGCCCCTTTTATGAGAGAAGATGAGAGATATAAACATGGCACTGAGCTTAACTGAGCTGACATACTTCTTATGTCAGCAAAACTTTTTAATTAGATTGCAAGATCACCAAGTGCTTTTATTAGAGAAATGAGATAATTTTTGCTTTCTTTTGGCATTATAGAATCCAAGGAGAAACATGTATCAAGTCATATGCTTTATCCTATTCTTTCCAGTTTTGAATTGTTGCTTTATTGTTATTTGACGTTGCAAACACAGCCATTGAATTCACAGAAATATGATCTTGTGTTTCAGGTGAAGAATGGCAGAGGGGGTTGAAATGTACAGGAAATACATTTTTCTACTAAGAAAAGGTGTAGCAGTGATAGATTAGACACAAGCATAGATGAAGTCCTGTAAATTAAAAGGAATGGTAATTGCTGAAATGATAAATAGATAGACATGTGTATTTATTTATCCAGTGCCTATTATATGCAAGGCAGTTAGGTGGTACAGTGGATAGAGTGTCAGTCCTGGAGTCAGGAGGACTTGAATTTAAATTTGGGTTTAGATACTTTCTAGCTGTGTGACTCTGGGCAAGTTACTTAACCCTGTTTATCTCAGTTTCTTATCTGTAAAATGAGATGAAGAAGGAAATGGCAAATCATTCTGATGTCTTTGCCAGGAAAACTCCAAATGGGGTAATGAAGATGTTGAACATGACCGAAAAACAACTGAACAACTGTATACGAGACACTCTCTTGGTGCTGGAAATAAAAAGAAAAAAAAAAGTCCCAGTCATTAAGAAGCTTACATTGTTCTAAGGTGATATAATATCCATACTAGTAAAAGCATTCCAAGTACATACAACATAAAACAAAATAATTCTGAGAGTGGGCCAATAAGTGGGTTGATCAGGAATGTCATGAATGAAGAATAGCTAACAGGCCAGTCTGTCCAAAATGGAGAATGTTGCATGAACATGAGGCATAGGGGGCCAGAGAGTGAATAGAGGAAGCAGCCAGAGAGTTGTAAATCTCAAGCTTTCAAATATATTATAAATTAGTAAAACTATATTGTTTTTATAATTTTATAATTGTAAAATGATAAATAAATCAAAAGAGATTTCCATATTTTTATGAAAATTTTGTTTTGCTGTAAGTTAATATTTCAGGCTTCCTAAGTTATATAAATCCAATCATTTGGATTCTCCTCTCCCTAAGTTTATTTATCTTTTTTATTTCCCTCAGTGCCTAGGACATCTTTCACATAACAGACATTTGATATGTATTTGTTGAGAATACATCAGCAGTTTAATAATAATAATAATCAATCTAACATTTTTATGCTGTAAGATTTACAAAGTGCTTTACAACTAGAATCTCATTTTGTCCTGGCCAGAACTCTAATATGTAAGTGGTATTGTTATTCCTTCATTACAAATGAGGTAATTGAAGCACAGAGAGGTTAAGTGAATTATTTGAGTTACTAAAGTAATCAATTAGCCGCTAAGTGTTTATTAAGCACCTCCTGTATGATAGGCACTGAGTTAAGATCTGAGAGGCACACATGAAAAATAATGTAGCTCCTACTTTTATGGAGCTTACAATTTAATGTGGAAAGACAATAAAAAAAAAAAAGAAAGCTGAGGAAGAGTGGGGTATTTTATGGGGTAAGACTAGGGCTATTATAAAGAAGTCAAAGAAATAAAGCCAGGTGGGGAAGTGAGGAGATATCTATCTTAGATTCCCTCTTGTCTGAAACTTTATTTGAACTCAAATCTTTCTCTCTCCAGGCCTAGTGAGTATCCCTTGCCCCACTTACCTGTTCATGTGAACCTTCCTGAATTAGAAATACCCTTTCCCTGAATGATTTCTTTCCATATCTTACTCTTCCTTTCCTCTAACAGAGATTTTTAACTTGTCTATCAAATTGTTTTTCTTTTAGTAGTGTGATGACTTTCAATATAATCAACATCAATTTCAGTATAATTGGATTTCTTTGTAATTCTGGTGTTTTATTTTGTGCATTTAAAAATATTCTTTTGAGAAGGGTCCAAAGACTTTTTCAGATTGCCAAAAGGGAATATAATATAAAAAGTTTAAGGAGTCCAGTGACCCTCTACTAGGAAGGCTAACTCTCCACCTGAGAGGTATGGGGCTCTTCTCACTTTCTGGCGACTCCTCCATACAAAAGCAATGTACTATGCTGAGAAGGACACCAGACCTGCAGTCAGGATTGGAGCCTAAATAATATCTTTGAAATTAGTTGCACAATATTAGATCTTACATCTATAATGGGGCAGGGACACACCTCACAGATCCAGAAAAGAGCACTTGTGATTAGATTCCTTTAAGGATTTCTGAAAATAGCTGCACAAAACCCCTGAAGCTCAGGACAGTGCACCCTCTACCCTGGTGATAGAGCCCTACTTGAACAAAGAGTTAAAAGCCGAGTAATAGGCTAGGAAAATGAGCAGATAACAAAAAAAAGTTTCTGACAATTGAAAGTTACTACGGTGACAAGGAAGATCAAATCACATACTCAGAAGATGATGAAAAAGTCAAAGCTCCTACATCTAATGCCTCCAAGAAAAATAAGAATTGATCTCATGGAAAAACTCAAAAGGGATTTTGAAGTAAGAAAGATAGAGGAAAAATTAGGAAAAGAACTGAGAGTAGTGCAAAAGAAAATACAAAAAGCTAATGAGGAGAATATCTTAAAAAGCAAAATTGGCCAAAGGAGATACAAAAGCTCACTGAGGAAAATAACTTTTTAAAAATTAGAATTGAGCAAATGGAAGGTAATGACTTCATGAGAAATTAAGATACAATAAAAGCAAAATCCAAAAAATAGAAAAAATGTGAAATATCTCATTGGAAAAACAATTGACCTGGAAAATGGAGCCAGAAGAGATAATTTAAAAATTATTGGTCTACCTTGATTAGAAAATTGATTAGAAAATCTATTGATTAGAAAAAGAGCCTGGACATCATCTTTCAAAAAATTATCAAGAAAATCTGTCTTGATAGTCTGGAATCAGAAGGTAAAATAGACATTGAAAGAAACTAATTGCATGATGTAAACAAGTCACCTTGCAAACCTGAGACCTAGTTTTCTGACTTCTAATACAGAGATAATAACAATGACTGTGTACGGTTGTTGCAGAAGTATTTTGTAAGCCTGAAAACACAATTGAAATATGAAGGCTTTCTTTCTTTCTTTCTTTTGGTTGTTGTTGTTGTTGGCTGTAGTATGCAGGTACTCATTGAGTAATAAGTAGAGTATGTTTGAAAATGCCCTTTATTGCAGGCCACCAGCTTGGTTATCTTCTTAGACCTCTAATTAAGTAATGGGACACCTGTCAACAGTTTGGAAACTCAGGAAAAATATTTATATAAAGAAAGGTTTACATAATAAGAGGTTTTATCTTTTTTCCTTTTTTTTCTTAAATGTTTGAGGAGGAGATAGATTTCCCAGAGACATGTCAGAACCCAATTGCCCTGTGCAAATCAGACTGAGTTTCGAGGAGTAGAGTCTTAACTGATAGACTTAACTGATAGAAAAATAGAGTCAATGAGAACCATTCAAATCTCATTAGTGAAAAAGTGTAAGAAAAGCATGGTCTATTTCTCTGCTATCAGCTGGGTCCCTGCCTTTTGTGTGTTTCAGAGAAAAGAAACTATTCTTAATACTTCTCCCAGGAAGTGGGGTCTATCCACTCACATATCAGCCACAAGATTGTTGAAAGGAGTTAGGAGTTGTGTAGTTTCCTACTGGGGAAGACAAAGCAAATAAGAGCCTTTTAGAACTATAGCAGTCTGAAGAAAGAAGACAGAAAGCATCTCTGAATACTTCAGTCATGAGTAGTTCAGTTATGTCTAACCACAAAAGTTGGGGAAATTTTTTTGGAGTCAAAGGCAATACTCATGGATGCTCATCAGTCATTTTAACCATCTCTGTTTACAGGTTCCCTTTCCTCCTCTTTGGATAAGGATCCCAGTCTAACTAGTCTTCTTGATGGCTTAATCTGGCTCTTGTCATATAACTTCCCAGAAAAACTAGTTTGATATAGTACTGGGCTCTTAAGGCTATAAATATATGAGAAGCAGACTGCTTCTGAAGCTATCTCTAAATGCCTGTGAAATGGAAGGTGGTCAGTTCATGACTTTGAGTTCTTGAGCAAAACATAGAAATATCAGCTCTTTGAGAGATGATCACAGGTTAACAGCAGAACAACCCTGTTGAGAGCATGGGTAGCCAGCAGAGCTAAGGATGAATAGAGGTATATGTGAAATATTTAATCCCTGACCTTTGTAGAACAAGGGAAAAATGATTCATTTTTGCTCTGTCCTATATGTAGTTTCCTGTTTCATCTTACTAATATTTGCAAGTTGTTTTTAATGTTAAAAGTTGTAGATTGTGATGAGAATTTTAAAAGGCCTCTAAAATGAAATGAAAAAGAGGATTCAAGATTCTTTTAATGTATTGATCTGGTTCTAGCTACTGACTAGCTTAATCTTTTCAGAATAGAAGGCAAGCTGGCCAACATGTGGTAGTCTCTCAAAAGGCAGAAGAATGAGACACTGGAGTTTATTGAGGGTGTGTGTCTCTGAGTGTGTGTGTGTGTGTGTGTGTGTGTGTGTGTGTGTGTAAGACACACTGCACTTTAGGGAAAAAAACACATTGGTGGCTGAAAGGAGAATGGATTGGAGCAGAGAGGGATTTGAGTCCATCAGACCCACCTAGAGGCTATTGTAATAATCCAGGTTTGGGGTGATGAGGGTCTGTAATAGAATGGTAGCATTGTTCAATGAGAGAAGGGGGTATTTTTGAGAGATGTTGAAAGATTGACAACAGATTGGATATAAGGGTTGTGAGAGAAAGAGGAATTAAGGATAATATTTAGATTGAGACCCTAGAGAACTGAGACATTAGTTGTCCCCTACTACAGTACAGGGATGGGAAGAGAGAGGAACATTTAAAGGAAAAATAATGAATCCTATTTTGGATATACCGAATTTAATATGTCTACTGGAATCCAACTCAAGATATTTGAAGGGCATCTTTGGAGATGTGAGATTGGGGCAGATTTGAGAATCATCAGCATAGAGATGATACCTAAATCCATAGGAGCTGATGAGATTCCCCCAACCTCTGTGGTTAGCCATAATTGAACTACTCATGATTGAAGTATTCAGAGATACCTTATGTTTTCCTTCAGAGTTTTATATTTTTAAAAGACCCACTTGCTTTTTCTAACACAGTAGAAAACTACACAACAACTAACACTTTTCAACCATTCCATGGCTGATATGTGTTTGGATAGACCCCACTTCCTGGGAGAAGTCACACAGAAAACTGAGACCCAGCTGACAGCAGGGAAGTACACCATAATTATACTAATGTGACTCTATTTTTCTATCAACTAGGTATGACTATTCCTTGAAACCCAACCTGACTAGCACAAGGCTATTGCATTTTTCTATCCCCTGTGTCTGGCACATTTCTGGGAAATCTATCATGCCCTCAAACATTTAAGGGAATAAAAAGGAAAAACAGATAAAACCTCTTATTATGTAAACCTTTCTTTATACAATTATCTTTCTTGATTTCTCCAAGCTGATGAGAAGAGAAAAAGGCTCAGGACAGAATACTTAGGGACACCTGTGGATAAGAGGGTCTGGAGGAGGAGCTAGCAAAGGAGACAGAGAAGGAATAGTCTGATAGGTAGGAGGAAAACAAGGAGAGCATTGTGTCTCAAAAACTCAGAGAGAAGAGAGAGCAAATAAGAGAGAAGGAACAATAGTTTCAAAGTCTGCAGAGAGATCATGGAGGATGAGGACTGAGGAAAAGGCATTAGATTTGTCAACTGAGAGATGATTGATGATTTTGGAGATAGCATTTTCAGTGGAAAGTTAAGGTAGGAAGCCAATTGTAAGGGATTAAGAGAGTAGAGAAAGTGTGGACAACTATTGTGAAAGTCTTTTTGAGAAATTTAGCTTCAAAAGACAAAAGAGATATAGGATGCTAATTATTAGGGTTGAAAGGATCAAGTGAGGTTTTATTTCAGGTTGGGGAGACAGGGTCAGGTTTGTAGGTAGTAGGAAATGAGTCAGTAGACAGGAAGAGATTGAAAATAAGCAAAAGAATAGAGAAAAGTTGGAGACATCATGTTGGAGGAAACCAAATGGAGATCACTTGTGTAAGTAGAGGGATTAGCTTTGGTAAGGAAAAACGCCACCTCATCGTGTGAGACATGGGTGAAGAGAAAGTGGCAAAAGGCAGATGAATGTTAGGAGATGAGAAAGAAGAGAGAAGAGGGATTTCTCAGTGAATGGCCTTATTTTTCTCTCTAAAATATAAGTAAGGCAAAAATACTCACCTCAGAGAGTGATGGGAGGAAAATTTGAAGAGGGATGAAAAGGTTTGAAAGAGTCACTGTAAAATCTACAATCCCAGGATAATAGACATAAAAAAGTTCCTGCCTTCAAGGAATTGATTTAAATTCACAAACTGCATGATGTATATATACCTACAGGTAGGTAGACAATGAATTTGAATATGCAT
Organism: Sarcophilus harrisii; assembly: GCF_902635505.1. Taxonomy (NCBI): domain Eukaryota; kingdom Metazoa; phylum Chordata; class Mammalia; order Dasyuromorphia; family Dasyuridae; genus Sarcophilus; species Sarcophilus harrisii. The sequence goes on along the minus strand of NC_045428.1, from coordinate 53,619,814 downwards.
GCATGCATATATTATTTGGTTTATAAATATAAATATATATATATATGTTCCTTGAAGGTAGGGTGTTTCTAAATTTTCTTCTTTATATTAAAAAAAAATAAACTAGAAACATACTAGTATGTGGATAAAGTGCTGATATTATAGTTAGGAAGACCAAGATTCAAATTCCACCTTTGCACTCACTATTGACACTTACTGTGTAACTCATGATAGCTATGTGATGTGGTGGCTCAAGTTGTTTAGCTTCTATGTCCCTTAAGCAATTGCAAAGTTTGTTTATTCAGTTATTTAGCTCTATTAGATTCTTTATGAACTCATGGCCTTTAGCATGCCAGACCCTTCCATCCTCCACTGCTTCTACTCTCTTCTGAACTCTGTCCAAGCTTATGTTCATTACTTCCATAACTTTATCAATCTATCTCATCCTCTGCCATTCCCTTCTCCTTTTGCTCCCACAAGATCAGTCCTTTCTAATGAGTCCTGTCTTTTCATTATGTGATTAAAGGATTTAAGTTTCAGTTTCAGTATTTATCTTTCCAATAAAAAGTCTGAATTAATATCTTTAATTATTGACTGATTTGCTCTCCTTGCTGTCCAAGGACTTTCAAAAGTCTGCTCCAGCACCACAATTTGAAAATGTCAGATCTGCGACATTCTGGTTTCCCTATAGTCCAATCCTTATATCCATACATACTAATGGTAAACCATAGATTTGACTAGTCAGACCTTTGTCAGTGGAGTAATACCTCTATTTTTTAGTACTTTGTCTAAATATTCAATAGCTTTCCTTCCAAGGAGCAAATATCTTAAAAAATTTTTTAAAGCAAGTATCTCTTAATTCCATAGCTGTAAGTGATTTTTGAGCCCAAGGATAAAAAAATTTGACACTGCTTCCAGTTTTTCTTCCTTTATCTACCAAAAAGTGATAGGATCACTTACCATGAGCTTAGGATTTCTTTTTTTTTTTTTTTGATGTTAAACTTGAAGTCAGTCTTTATACTCTCCTCTTTCACCCTCATCAAGAGATTTCTTAATTTTCTTCTTTTTGCCATCAGAGTAATATTGTCTATATATTTGAGATTATTTCTATTTCTCCCAATAATCTTAATTCTGATTTTTGATTCAATCAGCCTGGCATTTTGCATTGTGTACTCTGTATTTAAGTTAAATAAATCAGGTAACACTATGCAGTCTTTTTGTATTCCTTTTACACTCTTAAAGCAGTCACTTTGTTCCATGTTTAGTTTTATCTGGAGCTTCTTGACCTACATACAGGTTCCTCAGGAAACAAAGAAGATCATCTGCTACTTCCATCTTTAAGGACTTTTCACATTTTACTGTGATCCATACAAAGACTTTAGTGTAGTTAATGAAGCAGAAATAGAAGGTTTGGTTTTTTTTGGTTTTTTTTTTGGAACTCTCTTGCTTTCTCCATAATCCAGTGAATGATGGCTATTCCAAAAGACTCATCTACTAACTCAGAGAAGCTATGGATTGATGGAGGAAATCTCCCCACTAAGAGTCCCCATACATTGATGAAATAACATATTCTTCACTTCCCCTTGCCTCCCAGGCAATTGGGGGCAAAGTGACTTGCCCAGGCTCACACAGCTAAGAAGTGTTAAGTGTCTGAGACCAGATTTGAACTCAGGTTCTCCTGATAGAGCACCAGTCCTCTATCTACTATACCACCTAGCTGCTTCTGAATTCAATCTTCTTTATTCACATATCTTCAGCATCTACCAAAGGAAGAGGTAACTATTATGTCTAAGACAATAAGGTAGATGTAAAGCTTAACTGGACATATTCCACCCGCTCAAAAAATGTATAGTCTAGGAGGGAAAGGATACAAAACAGAAGATGGAAGTATGTGCTCATAATGGAGAAATTGAAAAAGTCTTGAGTTTGAATTCAGTTCTACCTGACAGCAGGTCCAGTTCTCTATCCATGGTACCAATTACCTGCCCAAGGAGTCACTGGAATTTATTGTGTTCAGTCCCTGGTATATCTGGAGTCAATTTTATTTTTTCCTCTCAGCATTTCTCTTGATTCTGACTGTCTTAGCTCTGCTTCTGTGGAGATGCACTTAATGTTTAGATTCAGTTTCCCAGAGACTGGCCAGAAATAGAGCTGACTAGTTTATGGTGTAATAATGACTTACTATTATAAACTAACATAGCAATGATTTATGGAAAGTGTTTTGTGTGTGTGTGTATGTGTGTGTGTGTATGTGTGTGTGTGTTTTGTTTTGGGAAAAGATATATACTTTGGAATGCATTAGACTGAACAAAACAATGGGAGTAGTGGAAAGAGGATTTGGAGTCAATGAAACTTGGTTTATATCTTGATGTGATTTTAGTATATTGAGAGAAACTACAAAATTTTAAAAAATAGTGGAACTATTTGGTTTAATTACTTTGATTTTATTTTATTTTTTATTTTATAAGTATATATGTAGTTTATAATGGAAGGTATATTCCTTAAGACAAAGACAATTTTAATTTTACAATTTGCATTCTCAGCTACTAGCATAATACCTGGAACTTAGAAAATATTTAATAAATACATGTTGACTAATTGATTGATTAAAAACTCCCAAAGAGTTATTTTCAAAAGCTGTCTCTAGATTCTTTTTGTTATCTTGAGTGAATCAGGATCACAAATGGACCTGAAAATAATGGAGAATGACCATGATCACTTCCTTTTTAGGTTTTAGATTTGACATGGGGCATTTCAAACAGCAGAAAATGTGTCCATGTTTTAGATTTACATATTTTTCTTTGTCCAACAGGGATGCTAACTATACTTAAAGACTTTCCTTTGGAATCTGTGAGCAATAACTTTGTTTTGGATGACCCTGGTAAGCAATGAAGGAAATATCCTGCTGTTGAAGAGTCTTGGGCCATAATCACATGGAAAAAACTTGACAGGCAGCTTGATGGAAAACAAAGTCAGCTCCCCTGTGTGTGTGTGTGTGTGTGTGTGTGTGTGTGTGCATGTGTATTTGAATCATAATATAACAAAGTAGTAAATTAGCAAAAGCTAAAATAAGCCATTTAATTACAGTAAAAATATTTAGAAGGAGGAAGTAAACAGACAAAAATAAGAAAATTTGAAGGAAAACTAGAAAAAATAACAAGAAGAAAGTATCTTGTGACATATTGGGCCAGTCCCCAATAAGATATATAAGGATCATCCTAGAGAAGGAGAGCATCAGACTTCACTCACCACTCCTGAGATCTTTTCTCTCACCTTGCTTATACCCTCTGTGCTGACACTATGGGTTGCTGTGGCTGTGGAGGCTGTGGCGGCTGTGGAGGCTGCGGTGGCTGCGGTGGCTGCGGTGGCTGTGGCTGCGGCGGCTGCGGTGGCTGCGGTGGCTGCGGTGGCTGTGGCGGCTGCGGTGGCTGCGGTGGCTGTGGCAACTGTTGCTGCACCACCTGTACCTGCCGCCGTGTAGGCTGCTGCTCCGGCTGCTGCCCCTGCTGCTGTGGCTGCTGTGGGGGCTGCTGCAGCCCGACAGTGGTCTGCTGCCGCCGCACCTGCTGCTGTGGTGGCTGTGGCTCCTGTGGCTGTGGCTGTGGTAAGTGCTGTGGCTGTGGCAAGGGCTGCTGCCAACAGAAATGCTGCTGCCAGCAGAAATGCTGCTGTAAGAAGCAATGCTGCTGCTAGGTGGGAGTGATCAGAGCCAGGACTCCAGGAATGACCAACTAGGGGCACATGTACATTATGAAGGTAAGATTTTCTTCTGTCTCTGCTTTTCTACTTCACTTCTCTCTGTTTTTCCCATGGGCTGTAGGTCCCTCACACTCTGGGACTTCTGTGATTGAAGAATGTTGCTATTAGCAATACAAAGTACTCAAAACAAAGGCAAAAAACTCAGGCCAAATGAGATACATTAATTATATAGAATTCTAATATGTAACTTTTATTTTTCTGATTTATATTCCTTTCTATATTTAATCTTTTTTCCCCCATAGCCTGTAATTTTCAAAATTTTTTTTTTCCTATTGTTTTTATGCTTACAAAGAAAACTATTTTCAAATGTTTTAACAAAACCCAAAATAAAAAGCAACAAACAAAACCTTCTCCTTCTCCTTGTCTGTTCCATTATCTTGATTATATTGCAAATGGCTTTTATAATTTAGCAAACAGACTTCAAAAAGTAATTTTTAATTATGCATGGTATGCATGGATGCCTAGTGGTGCTGTGGAGGAATTCTAGTTCTTTATTCTTTTAGGTTCCCTGTAGGTGTATGCAGTTATTTTCATGGAGTAGTTAACTTAGATTTAGTTTTTACTGACCTTATTTGTCACTTACAGTTTATTGATCCTTGAAATTTAATTCAAAATTACATTGAGTTGGATTTAACATATGCTAGCCTCTCAAACTGAATAGTGGTCCATATAAGTACAAATCTTGGCCTTGAAAGTCATATATCTTATTCTGCTTTCTATAATGGCAAAGACTTCTGAATTCCACCCTGGATAGTATTACATTAAAATAACAATAGGGTAGTAAGAGTTTAAATTATCTTCTAATTCTCTCAGGATTTTGTTTGTTGATTTAGGTGGTTACTTTGAAAAATACATGAATCAGCTTGATTAAATATACTGAGCTGACCTATGAGGAACAGATTTGAAGGTCTTTCCTCTCCCCCTCCTTCAACATAAATCAGACCTTTAAATTAATTTATAATAGAAAAATCCAGATTTAAGATTTGGAATTTTTATATTAAATTTGTGAAAAACAATATTAAATTGAAATTCCATACTATCTCTTTGATTATGGGCAAATGAATTAATCTCATTGGGTTTCAGTTTCTTCATCTATAAAATAAAGGAATTGGAATAGATGGCCTTTGAAGTCACCATCACCTCAAGATGTATGATCTTACGAATCCACTGTAGCAAACAGCTCTTTCCTCAATCTCCTAGAGGGAGATTAGCTACCTCTCACACTCTCTCAAGTGCTAGGTACTTCGCAATGGACTGAGAATGTCTTCCTCTGTTTCTATCAGTTGGATATCTCATTCTGGTATGTTACCCTTACTATCAGCTTCCATTAGTGACCTGGTTCCATTTTTAACTAAATTATATCAACTAGCTTTTACAAAAGGATATAGAACCTACAGAAATGCAAACAGTACCTCCTCCCACACCTTAAAGTACAATCACATACTACCTTGGTTTGGGGGAAAATGAACTCAGATTTAAAGAATTTCTGCATAGAATTGGCCCCAACAAGTTCAGGTTCAAATGTGACATTTGTACTGGATGAATCCCTCTTTTAACTACTGATATATTAGATCTCAAAGGCTAGTCCTTAAGACATCGATGCTGAGCTGGTTGAAATTTTTTCCTGGCGAAATTAAAAATATTGAAAGTAAAAAAACTATTGAACTAATTAAGAAAACTAAGAGTTGGTTCTATGAAAAAGCCAATTACTTGCAAAAACGACAGACTTGGAAAATAGATCTAGGAGAGATAATCTGAGGATTATTGGACTTTCCGAAAACTATGATGAAAAAAAGAGCCTAGATACTATTTTACAAGAAATCATCAAAGAAAACTGCTCAGATGTAATAGAATCAGAAGGTAAAATAGTCATTGAAAGAATTCATCGAACACCTTCTGAAAGAAACCCTAAAATAAAAACCCCAAGGAATATTGTGGCCAAATTTCAGAATTATCAGATTAAGGAAAAAATTTTACAAGCAGCCAAAAAAAACCATTTAAATACCGAGGTGCCACAATAAGGATCACCCAAGATCTGGCTGCCTCTACATTAAAGGAAAGAAGGGCCTGGAATATGATATTCCGAAAGGCACAAGAACTTGGGATGCAGCCAAGAATAAACTACCCAGCTGTTGGAGCATTTTTCTTCCAGGGAAGAAGATGGAATTTAATGAAACAAATGAATTCCATTTGTTTCTGAAGAAAACCAGAACTAAACAAAAAATTTGATCTCCAACCATAGAACTCAAGAGATGCAGAAAAGGTAAAAATAACTTTTGAGAATTGTATTTCTGTTGTGGATATACAAAAAGAATACATGTATAATTTGATTGAAAAGGTAAAAATAACTCTTGAGAATTGTATTTCTGTTGTGGATATACAAAAAGAATACATGTATAATTTGATTGTACTGATATAACATAAAAAAGGGAAGTAGATATGGAAAAGGGATGATGGCAGAATAAGGTGGGAAGGAGGGATAAAAGAAGGAAACCATCCCACAAGAGGCAAAGGAAACTTATCATATCTGAGGGAATTTAGAGGGGGAGGAACAGTGAATCTTACTCCATCAGAGTTGGCTCAAAGAAAAAATAATTGACATTTGTTTTAGAAAAATTCTCCACGCCTCATTAAAAACGGGGAGAGGAAAAGGGAAAAGAAAAAGATAATAAGGAAGGAAGGGGAAAAAGACTCAAAGGGGGGGGTTATAAAGGGTAAGCATCGTGATACAAGAGGGGTAAATAAGTTTAAAAGGGGGAAAGAGGGTTGGGGAGGCAAGAATAAGTAAAGCATAATCTGGGGTTATTAGGATGGTAGGAAATAGATTTAGTAACCCCAACCGTAAATGTAATGGGATGAACTCCAAAAGAGGGGAGGCAGATAGCAGACTGGATCAAAAGTCAAACCCCACAATATTTGACAAGAAACACATTTAAAAGGAGATACATATAGAGTAAAGATAAAAGGTGGAGAAAATCTATTATGTTGGTGAAGTCGGGGTATCCATCCTTATCTCAGATCAAGCAAAAGTAAAAAATTGATCTAATTAAAAGAGATAAGGAAGGAAACTACATCCTGCTAAAGGGTAGTTAAACAACAAGCAATCAATATTAAACATATATGCACCAATGGTATGGCATCCAACTTCCTAAAGGAATTAAGAGAGTTGCAAAAGAAATAGACAAAAAACGTAATAGTAGGAGATCTCAACCTTGACTTCCAGAATTAGGCAAAAAACCACAAAAACAAATAAGAAAGAAATTAAAGAAGAAATGAATATTGAAAATTAGGTATTTGGATCTTTGGAGAAAATTGAATGGAGATAGAAAGGAATATACTTTCTTCTCAGCAGTTCATGGAACCTATTCAAAAAATTGACCAATATTAGGACATAAAGACCCAAAATTAAATGCAAGAAAGCAGAAATAGTAAATGCTTTTTCAGATCATGATCAATAAAAACTACATTCCAAAAAGTTGGGGAAATAGACCAAAAAATTAGAAACTAAACAATCTCATCTTAAAGAATGATTGGGTGAAGCACAAATTATAGATACTTAATAATTTCCCAAGATAATGACAATGATGAGACATCATAAAATTTTGGGATCAGCCAAAGGTAATAAAGGGAATTTTATATCCAGAGGCTTACTTGAATAAAAACAGAGAAAGAAAAGATTAATGAATTGGCTTTGCAACAAAAAAAAAACTAAAAAAAGACCAAATTAAAAACCCCCAATCAAATACTAAATTGGAAATTCTAAAATTAAAAGGAGAAATTAAAAATATTGAAAGAAAATTTTTCCTGGCCTCCACTGCTGGACTTCCATCTTTAATCTCCTTCACTGGAATACCATCATATAGGAAGAAATGCCATTTAGAAAAGGACCAAGTTCTACTTGATTAGCCCTTTTTCAATGCTCCCCATCCTGGCTATGCAATCAAACATAGAGGTCCTATCACTTCCATACCAGGAGCAGTTACAGAGCTACAGAAGCATAACATGCATGCTTCAAATTTCCCATGAAGTTTCTATCAGTTGAGCACTCTGTGCAGGCTTATAAAGAATGGTCTTATTGGGCAATGAGCCCTCTATTATTCCATGAACAAACACTTAATGAGCCTTTACTGCATGCAAAACCCTGTACTAGTTAAACACTTAAGATGTGTAGACAACCATCATCTGGTCTTGCTCTTCAAAGAACTTATTTAGAAATATTACATGTATATGTATGAGTGCATGTATGTATAATATGTATAGAAGAATTGCACATGTTTAACATATATTGGATTACTTGCTATCTAGGGGAGGGGGTAGAGGGAAGGGAGGGAAAAATTTAGAACAAAAGATTTTGTAAAGGTGAATTTTGAAAATTATCCATGAATATATTTTGAAAATTAAAAAATAAAAAAAATTCCACAGACAGAATTCGTGCATTAACCAATTCAAATCAAATGGAGACAGATTAATTCACTCCATAAAGTATTGTATGTACAATCTTTTTGAAATGTGTGTTAAGTTGGAGAGTTGATAGAGGAGAGATTACATTTAAAGTTTGTTTTGTAGCCCATATTTGAAAGGTGATCAATAGGTCACATGATAATTTTTATGGTTATATTATTATAAAGATAATGAGGATGTGACTACTGATTTAATACATATTGCAATCTAGTGAGAGCTAAGTTCTGTACAGTATAATTGTGTGAGTTATGTTAGAAATAGGCAAATATAATAGCTGACATTTAGACAGCTAAACATAATGGAGAGTGCTCAGTTTAGACCCAGAAAGATCTGAGTTCAAAATTCAGTCTTTTACATTTATTAATCAGTCAACAAGCACTTTTTAAGCCCCTACTGTATGTTAGACATTGGGCCAAATGCTAGGGATACAGAGAAAGTCAAAAGACAATCCCTCAAAGAACTTAGTCACGGGGGATTCACATGCAAGCAACAATATACAAACAAGATATAGTCAGGCTAAGCTGGAGATGAAATCATTTAAACTCTCTGTACCTCAGACAATTACCCAAGATTTATCTATTAAATCATAATCTTATTTGGTGGAAAAAATTTCACAATGAGATTTCCTTATTCTGATGAATTCACAGATCCACACTGGTATTTGTCTTATTCCATCATCTTTATTTTCAGAGATTAAATGATAGATATTGTCAGATACATTTTTCCACCCAGCTGCACTCCTTTTGAGTTTCTTTCATTTCATCATGCTCCCACAAACCTCATGATCACAAAATCTCATTTTTTAAGATTTCATCAGTCTTTATATTCATATTTCATTAATCTATCTGTACATCTAGTGATTAAAGGAAGCCCAACACAACCATCACCTCATTTCCCACTCTTTTTGAACTTATTTGCTTTCCCCATTATGACCCCCACACCAGATATATTCTCTTCCCCACTTCTCCCTTTTCAACTTTCTTTTCTATGTTATCTTTCCCCTTTAGAGTATAAGCATCTTGAGGACAAGGGATATTTTTCTTTATCATTTTTGTATCCCAGCTCTTAGCATAATATCTGACATATAGCAGATGCTTAATAAATGTCTATTGATTGATTAGTTAACTATTAGTAAGGATACTTTAAATTGAATATGATTTTCTATTTTTCTCTTCAAGTCATCACCCAGATCTCAGTATGTAAATATGGACTTTGGGAAGATATTTGGTATTAACACTTGTAATCTGTTGGAAAATCATTCAATTAATTTAGTTAAAAACCCAAATATATATATCATTTTTATTCTGGTTAGACTAATTGTCCTAGAACCAGAGGACACTCAATTCAATTTAACTGGAATTCATCTGTGTGTATAGTTGTACCAAGCTCTGTACTAGGCACTAGGGATACATAAACCAGAATGAAGTAGTTCCTGTAGTTCATGTTTTCAGAAAACAACATGCACATATACAAGCAAATATAATATTAATGCAAAGCAATTTTGAAGTAGTGTGGAATATAAAAATCTAGTGGGGTTAGGGTGGGGAAGGAGGATCATTAAGGATGCTATGTAGCAAGCAACATAGGAACTGAACTTAAAAGCAGTTGGAGATTTTCTGCAGAGGTGAAATGAGAGTGCCTTCCAGGCATGCAGGTAGCCAAAAAACAGAACGGGGAGATGGAAAGTTGGCCTTGAGGATAAAGTAAGTTAGCCAATTTGGCTAAAACATGAAATGCATGAAGAAGAGCAATAATCAATAAACCTGGAATAGTAGGTTAGCAGCAAATTATGAAGGTTTGGGGTTTTTGGAAGTGATTGGAGAAAGTGACTTGCTAGGGTAATAGCTAATAAGTGTCTGAAACTGAATTTCAACTCAGGTCCTTTGGTCTTCAGGGCCAGTGTGCCACTAGCTGCCCTTGAAGGGTTTTAAAAGTGAAAACAGAAGAGTTCTTATTTTTTTTCTAGTAGCTAGGAATCACATAAGTGTTAGAATGAGAATGTGGTGGGGAACTAAGGCAGAAATTAATGTCTTATGATTGCAAAGAAATGTTGTTGGTGTTTACTTCTCAGTTCAGCTATACTTAACAACATGACTAACTAGCAAAAGCTTTTAAACTGTTTGTTTACAAATGTGTCATTCACTGAGAATAGCATGTTATTTTCATAAACATCCTAACCAGCATTAGAAAGAAGATTCCTTATAGGGCATGTTGAATTAATTAGAGGCAGAGAGAAATAGAGGGGGGGAGGAAGAGGGACACACACACACACACACACAGAGACAGAGAGAGATAGAGATGGAGAGAGAGAGAGTGAAACAGACACAGAGACAGAGGGAGAGAGAGAGAAACAGAGAGGGGAGGAGAGAGAGAGAGAGAGACTGAGAGAGAGAGAGAGAGAAGAGGAGGAGGAGGAAGAGGAGGAGGAGGAGAAGAAGAAGGAAAGGAGAGACAGAGACAGAGAGACAGAAACTATCTCTAAAAGAGAAGCTGAAAGGACCATACCCTTCTATATACTTGAGGTATTAGGACTCAGGAAGTAAAAGAAAGGAAGGAAGGAAGGAAAGAAAGAAAAAGAAAGAAAGAGAAAAAGAAAAAAGAAAGGAAGGAAAGAAAGAAAAAGAAAGAAAGAGAGAAAGAAAAAGAAAGAAAGAAAGGAAGGAAGGAAAGAAAGAAAAAGAAAGAAAGAAAGAAAAAGAAAGAGAAAAAGAAAGAAGGAAAGAAAGAAAAAGAAAGAAAGAAAGAGAAAAAGAAAGAAAGAAAGGAAGGAAAGAAAGAAAAAGAAAGAAAGAAAGGAAGGAAAGAAAGAAAAAGAAAGAAAGGAAGAGAAAGAAAGGAAGGAAGGAAGGAAAGAAAGAAAGAAAGAAAGAAAGAAAGAAAGAAAGAAAGAAAGAAAGAAAGAAAGAAAGAAAGAAAAAGGGAGAGAAACAGAGACAGGGAGACAGAGATAGAGAAACTTATTTGGAAACTTTATAGTCCCACTGAATATATTTATTCCTGCACTTTACTCCTCCCCATCATTCTGCTCCAATTCTTCTCATTTGGATTTAGAGACCACTAATTCATCATTATATATAACTTCCTGGGATATAAATCCAATTTAGTTTCTTTTCTGTCCTATCTTATTCTAAGTCTTGTATACTTAATCTAAACTTTCAGCATTTACCCAAGATTTTATTACTAAAATGATATAAATCTGGTTTATTACTTTGTAAAAATGTTTATATCCAGTCAGTCAACATCATTTAAGTCCATGCTGTGTGATAGACATGAGTGGTTAAGAAGGAAGTCAACAACCATGTGATGGGAAGACAAAATAAACATAAGCACACATGCCCAAGACATAAACATGTACAGTAATTTCTGTGTGGTCTGATATAATTACGAAGCAAGATCTTTCAAGTGACTCCTCTCCCTGACCTACAACTAAGTTGTTATGATCTCCTTAAGTACAGGCAGGTTTGACGATGCTGCTTTCCTTTCTGCCTCCTTTCACTCAGTAAACTCAAGTGACTCACTGTTACCTCCAGAATTAAACATAAAATTTCATTTGGCTTTTGAAGCCCTACTAATCTGATCCCTTCTTACCTTTCCAGTCTTTTTTACAACTTCAACAGACCATTCAACAGATTCAGTTCTTACCTCATTGCCTTAGTCAAACCGAGATCTGCTAAAGACCATAGCTTAAAGCTCAAGGTCTCCCACTGCATGCAAGGCCATCTCCAGTCATTCCGATTTCTATCTGGCCACACAGCCCAGATGTCTCTGGAAGGGAAAGGGAGGCAGGTGACCTTGTACAATCTTCCCTCATTTAAATCCAATTTACTTGTATGTTATGGTATGAACTTCCTGATATCATGGTCCTTTTAAAAAAAAAACAAAGGACAAGAAACCACAACAATAACATGGTCCCTTCTTACCTTTCCAGTCTTCTTACATCCTCCAGCCATCTACATATTCCATGATCCAGTGATATGTTGTTCCATATGGCACTCTATCTCCCAACTGAGGCCATTTTCACTCACATTTCTAGTACCTGGAATTATTTTTCATCATGGTTCTTTTAGCCACCATATTCATGACACTTCATCTCATTCTCAGTCTCAAATAAGTCAGATTCTACCCACTAGCATTTTTTCTTCCTATGCCAAGAAATTCTTTCTTAAATTTATATAAAAATAATTTAAATAAATTAGAACTATACATAATTTTAAACCTAGAAATATAAATTAAAAATAATGGAAAGTCTTTCCTCCCTTAGACTGGACCAGTGTAGAGAACTTCTACCTATGTAGAAACTCAAATTAGTATTTTTTCTCCAATTTATAGTTTCAGAATTTTTCTTGGGAGTCAGTAAGAAATGAAATGATTTTCTCAGAGTCATAGAACTATTATATGTTGAATGCAGGACCTGATCACTGTTCTTCCTGACTTTGATGCCAGTTCTCTATCCATTGAGGAACATTGTCTTTTCCCTTCTTATCAATGTGAACATTCTGCCATGATTATATATCCATATATATAGGTATAGATATAGTTGTATGTATATGTGTGTGTATGTATGTATACATACAAATGTATTTAAAAGTACTATAGATCTTCTGGAGAAGGATTAGAATAAGTTTAGATCATGAGCATTTTTTGGACTAGAACAAGGAAGGGGTTGATAGGGGAAGAGAAGTTAAGTGAGATTCATTGAGCTATGCAGATATGTTTATAGAAATAAGAATGAAAGCAAAAATAAATAAATTCATTATATTTTTACAGATAGGGAAAGTAAATCTCAGAGATTTTAGGAGACCCACCCAAAATGTCATCACACTAGTACTGAGACACAAACCCCAGGTTTCCTGATTCTTAAATTCTAATTTCTTTTTATAGTTACAGATTCCCATTGAGAATTAGTATGCTTCTAGCAGAATTCCTTTTAGAATGTGGGCACTGAACAAATACTTATTGAACAAATGATTAAAGATCAAGTTATTTCATTCTAACCAAAAGGACTAGTCATCAGGAGAGAAAACAATTAAGTGCAAAATTCTATAAACTTGAAAATCAGTTTGAATGGGGGAAAAATCTGGCAGCTGATGGATTTGTTCAAAATAAAGGACTCATATCAAGACAATTGAGGTTTGGAAATAGGAAATTCAAAGTAAATGTGGGAGAGATAAAAAATAGGGTAACTAAAATCACTGAGGCAAAACAGACAGCCTCTGATTTCCACTTAGGATCACTACTTAATATTACAAAAGACCGATATGAAGACTGTGTCCCCAGAACAATTAATTAGGAATATTACAGTGGCATATGTTTATTAATAAATTCTATTTTAAGGCATTTATGACCATAATTATTTTTGATTATTTATAACTTTAGGCATATTGGATCAAGATTACAGAATTGGAGGCAAACTTTAATTGTCCACAATAATTTTTTGGCTATTTATATTCACAATTCTATTTATTCCTTTAGACCAGAGGTTTTAACCTGTTTATATCATGGTCCCCTTTGACAGCTGGTCTGATAAAATCTATAGACCCTTTCTTAGAAAATATTTTTAAAAGAATAGAATATAATATATAGGATTACAAAGCATCTTAAATTTAAAGGTAGAAGAAACCTTAAAGGTCTTCTGGTCCATCCAGAAATAGAAAACTATTTTTTTTATTTTTACATTTTATTTATATTACATATTTTATTTAATTAATTTATTTATATTTTTATAGAAAAATAAATTGAGACCCTCAGTGACCTGTTCAAACTAGCCAGATACATGGTAGAAGTCTAAATTTAAATCCAGGTTCTCAGACTCCATATTCAGCTTTGTTTTTCCTGTATCTTAAGTCTCTCTTGAATGGGATCAAGCAAATGGCAACTTGTTTAAAGGAGCCAATCCCTTCTCTCCCTCCAGCTACCTTGGTGAGATGGTGAGAGCCAGGTGGTTTCCCCATTCCTATATTGGGAAAACTCCTTGGATTCTGACGGGGACAAAGATGTAAATGAAATTCATGTGCCTGGGAATTGGGGAACAGAAGCAGTGCACCTACATAGAAAGTCCATTCTGACTATGGTTCTGCCTTTGTAATAGTCTATGCAGTTTTTTTGAGGCAGAGAGCTCCAAGGTTCCGTATCACATCCACAAGCTGGATACAATCAACAAGGTTTGGTCATCAGTGAAAATCTCTGGAAATATATACTTTCCAGTTTTCTGCTAGGAGCAACTGATTAGAAACAAAATTCTGGGCTAATTGGGTTTAACTTAAGAGAACTGAAAGGTATGTGTGTGTATGTGATTCATTGAAGTTAAACTCTAATTTCTGATAGTCTGATTATGAGAAATATGATGTAATGGATGAAAAGGCTAGCTTCAGAGTCAGGACAACTTGCATCCAAGTTCTTCCTGCATTTAACACGGATACTGATTCTATAATCTTGGAAAAGTCACTTAACCTCAGTTTGCCTCAATAGTAGTTGCTGTGAGGATCAAATAAGATAATATTCCATTCAGTGCCATATGCCAGGCACCAGGTAAGTGCTGGACATACAAATAAGAAAAAGAAAGACTCTGCTTTCAAAGAATTTACAATATAATGAGGGAAGACAATACATATATACACACATATATGGACTTGGAAAAGGGAAGGGGGGGACACCAAAACAGGTACTCTGCAGAAAAGACTGATATTCCTGAAGCAGAAACTAATAAAAACTACTAAGGGAAAAAGAATTTTTTAGAAAATTTTAAGCCTTGTATAAAGGAAGGCTTTAGAAGGAGTTTATTGGCTCCCCAATTAGGGGAGAAAGGCAAATGAGGGAACTGAAGAAAACAAAATAAAACAAAAACAAAACATCTGAATCAATGTGTATGGTGTTGAGATTTCAGGTAATAAGATTATGTTGGGGGAGGCGTATGTTCCCCAGAGAAAAAACAAAGCAGAGCCACTTATGGAAATTGAAGATAATATTTGTACAAAGTGTTACCATAGGGCCCAACACATGGTAGATGCTATATAAAATGTTTATTCCCTTCACCTCCTACATTACCTTTCACTGCTTCAGCACCAAGGCAATCACTTACAAAACAATTGATAATGTGTATTGTTAAAGGGAGTTCCCTCATTGGAAGTCCTTTACACCAAGAGATTTGGTATAGATTTTATACAAGTTATAATGACTTTAATTAACAAGTTATAATAACCTTAATTGAAATTCAGCATAAGTAAGAATGAAAAGAAAACTAAAATAGGTGAGGGCTGTAGATCATTTGAGTTGTGGAAATACCGGTTCATCTCCCATACAGACAAAAATATGTGGTCTATGTAGAGAAAACTAAAAAGACTGGTGAACTTTGTCTCACTTCTCTCTAGTGATACATCCAAACTTCATTTTTCTTAGGTTTCTCTACATAAAAATATGGCTTTTAGAATTGAATATAATATTCCAGTTATGGTATCACAAAGACAGAAGACTATTTCTGTTGATTCAACATATATTCATATTAACTTTTAAAGTCACCATGTTATACTATTAAGTTTTTGAACTAGGAAATGCATAAACATTTTTCACATGAACTATTATCTAGTTATACTGTTCTCTCCTTGGTGTATTACAGTTGATTTTTAAAATTTCATTATAGGATTTTTACATTTATCCCTTTTCAATGTCAATGTATTAGATTCAATCTTTTATTTTGGCTGTTGGGGATCCTCTTAGATCTAAATTCTATCATCTAATATAGTAACTATCCTACTGAAGATTGTCATTAACAGTTTTGTTAAGGATACCATCTTTTCCTTCATCTGAATATTGATCAAAAGAATGGGGCTAAAGAAGGATCCTGTGGTATTTTAGGTTGACTTTTCTTCATCAATCTCTGTCTTTGTCATTGAAGTCCACGCTCCAATTCAATCTACATCCCTTTATCTGGTCCTTGGATGAACAAGATCAGATTCCTTGCAGAATTTAGCTATACTAGGAAAAGTGTGAATTTTCGTTGTGAAAATGAAAAGAACAACGAAGTGGTCTATTTGGTGAAGCACCTGGTATCTGAGGTGTGGTAGTATGGAACAATGAGATAATGGAGTCAAAAGAATTAGGATCGCATCAAATAGGCAAATTACTTCAGTTGTCTGGGTTTTAGTTTTCTCATCGGCAAAATAAAGGGCTTACACTAATTAGCTTCTAAGGTCCTTTCTAGCCCTCAATCTATGAACTCAGGAACCTGAGTAGAAGAGATGGTTGCTATTCTTAAGACTTGGAGAAGAGACCCCAACACTTTTAAAGTTTTAAAGTATGAATTTCCATTTGGCTCTTGCCATTGTTGACTATTTCTCTTTTTCACCTCCTGTCCTCTTGATGATATGAACTTCACAAAGAGAAGGTTTCACCTCTATTCCATGTCAGTTCATTTGAAAACTAGGTGTAGAGTTAATAATAAAAGAACCTTACAAAGCCCTGGGAAGTTGGGTGAGTCAGTTCCCCATTTGGAAAGACAGCTTTCTTTATTTATTCAATGATTATTTATTGAGCACAGTCTGTTCCCAGCACTAAAGTAGCATTGGGAAAGGACAGAGAAGAACCAAAGTTAGTTCCTGTACCAGGAAATGTAAAGGATGCAGCCATAGGCTATAGTTACTGACTTAGATCAGCTTCCCTGGGAATTCCAGGTTATCCTTGGGACTGGTTCAGAAGACCTTTGTCCTCTGGTTGTGGGACTTTCAATATTTTCTAAATTTTTACTTTTGCCTGAATTCAGTACCAAATCCTCTGACATTTAGAGGTCTCTAAGCTTGAGTGCATCTCTGGGTTAAGATGTCTCAGTCACTCAGGTTAATTTTCTTTTTAATTCTCTGTCTGCAACTTCCAATCAAGTTTGATTTCCCTTCTTCACTTTTTATTTTTGTCTGCTAGATACAGAAAACTAGGGCTTATTTTCAAGGGAAAAAGAGACTGGAATTTAAAAAATAGCATGCCAGAGGAAGATAATTTAAAAAGAAGATAGTTAAAAAATAAAATAAAACTACTCCACTTTGGGCTTGAAATATTATGGATGATGTACACAGAAAACTGGGAGATCAATTATAAAATAACATATTGTTTTCTCCTCTCTTATTAATTTCTAAGAGAGCTCTTTATTTGATGCAGCTACTATTTCCCTGGATCTAACTTGGTCAACAATTCCTTCTTATTCATCAACCATCTTGCTCCTTCCTAAGGTAGAAGAAAACATTTCTAATTCAATATATCCCTCCTCATTCCCTGTCCCATTTCTTAGTAAGTTCAGAATTTTCTTATCTGAATATTTAGATGCTGCTGTATTGTCTCACTCTCAGCCAATTAGCAAGCCTCTCTATATTGCATGATTCTTCTGAAGAGGTGATATATCTTGTATGAGATGACCATAGAGGTTCCTTTCAGCTATAAAATTAGAGTTTTGAAATATTATGGATGATGTACATAGAAAACTGGGAGATCAATTATAAAACAACATATTGTTTTCTCCTCTCAAATAGGAAATAGCTTCAAATTTATTTTGCATTTGCAATATTGATGCAAATATAGTTTGCTCTTGAATATAGGTTACATCTTTAAAATGTGATTTCTTTGCAAGAGAAAGAAAAAAATATATTGTTGATTAGTAAAACATGCAACATTCTGATAGTATGTGATAGTAAGACATTGGATACTCCTTCCAATGTACAGATTGTAGACCATCCATTCTTTCTCATTCTGAGATACTCCTGCCAATGTCCAGAGTGACATGTTATTCAGTTTTTAGGGATGTTTTGATTTTATTCAATCAGTGCTACAATCATTTTAAATATCACAATAAATTTGGCCATTCAGTTAAATTTGTGTCACTCTGCACATGACTAATTTAAAAAATAAAACAAAATCAACCATCTGCATAAGATGACAAAGTATAGCAAGTCAATATCTGCTTGTAATATAAGTAAATACATAATAACAATAATAATGCGATGAAATATAGACAACAAAAACAATAACCTTTAAAAAAGCAGATGAAATTATTGTTTCTCAATTATGTTTTATAAAAAAGAAAACAATCATGTTATATCTAACCTTTATAAAGACTGGGTTTCTTGTCCAAATTCCTACTTAGGCTCTCTTAACTTTTTGATGCTTTTAAGGTCATAGTATTATCCATTTTACCTCCTTTACCTAAGGTAGAAAAAAAATAGATACACCAGGAATGGAAGCCACAGCATAACCATGGATTCATGGCTTCACATTGGCTTAAATGGGCAGCTAGGTAGCTGGCAACTAACAGCAAGAGCCAGCTACCACCACTGTGATTACAATTCACAGAAACTGAAGGGCCACTGGGTTCCAGTTGAAAGGGCCACTGGGAACAAAAGGTCCCAGGTCCAAACAGTCAGCTGAATATTATATATATTATATTATATATAATATATACACTCTATATATAGTATATAGAGTGTATATATTATATATACACACAATATAGTTGTTATTCAGTTGTTTCAGTCATATCTGGCCCCATTTAAGTTTTCCTTGGCAAAGATCCTGGAGTGATTTGCCATTTCATGCTCTAGCTCATTTTATAGATGAGGTAAGCAAGGCAAATAGGGCAAATGATTTGCCCAGGATTACACAGCTAGTAAATCTCTGAGGCCAGATAAAAACTCAGGAAAATGAATCTTAATCATTTCAAATTTGTGTTCTATCCACTGTGTCACAAACATTGAATAGTAATAGTGACAACACAGATCTTGCTTTACCTCTGATCTTATAAGTCTGGTAGAATTTGCTTATAAATCCATCTATACTAAGATTGTTTTCCTTTTCGGAGTTCATTTATGATTGGTTCAATTTTTTCTTTCTATAGAATTATTTAAGCATTCTATTTCCTGTTTTGTTAATCTGGGCAATTTATATTTTTGTAAATATTCATCTATATCATCTACATTGTTAGTTTTATTGGTATATAGTTCAATAAAATTGCTTTTATTTCTTTTTCATTGGTCTTAAGTTCAAATTTTTGATTTGAATAATTTGATTTTCTTCTTTTTGAAAATCGTTAGCCAATAATGTATCTATATTATTAAGTTTTTTAAAAAGCTCCCAGTTTCTTTTATTAGTTGAATTTAATTTTTTAATTTTAATTTTGTTAATCTCTTCTTTTATTTTTAGTATTACTATTTTGATGTTTAATTGTGGGTTTTAATTTCTTGGAATTCTTTAGCTTTTTTTTTTTTTTTTTTTTTTTTGCTTCCATGCCTGATTTGTTATCTGCTCTTTCTTTTATTGATGAAAATGTTCAGATATGTAATTTCCCCATATTTCACAAATTTGGCATGTTGTCTAATTGTTGTCATTATCTTTAGTGAAATTATTAATTATTTCTATTTGTTCTTTGACCCATTCTTTTTTAAATATTGTTATATGTTTCCTAATTTTTAATCTGTCCTCCAAAGGTCCTTTGTATTAAATGTATTTCTTGTTGTATTATATTTAGAAAATGCCTTATGTATGTATACTTTTCTGCATTTAGTTGTGAGAATTTTATGCCTTAATATGTCTGTTTTTAAGTGCCTAATAAAGTGGAGAAGTATTCTTCAATATTTTCCAGATCTAGTAAATCCATTTTTCATAAAATTTTATTTATCTTCTTACTTGTCTTCTTTTAAATATTCTTTACATATTCTTTACTCATCTTCTTTTTCTTTTTTATTTTATGGTGAAATTTCTCTAAGTCTCAGAGGGCTAAGTTGAGATACCCCACTGTTATAGTTTTACTTTCTATTTTTTAAAATTCACAAGATTTTTCATTTGAGAAATTAAATGGTATTTCATTTGTTGCATTTATATTAAGAATTTGTATTAATTCATTGTCTATGGAACCCTGTAGCAAGATGTAGTTTCCCATTTATTTGTTTAAATTAGGTCTAGTTTTGCTTTTGCTTTTTCTGAGATCATTATTGCCATCCCTGTCATTTTTTTTAAAAGCTCAGCTTAAATATGATAAATTTTGCTCCTATATTTTAACTCTTTGTGTCTTTGTTTCAAGTGTTTTATATTGGTTCACTTTGTGAATGATTACAAACAATTCCCTTAATGCTAATTTTTTTTTGGGGGGGGGAATTTGTAATTTTTATTGTTGTTGAATTGTTTTTCAGTTATGTCTAGCTCTTTGTGACCCTGTTTGGGATTTTCTTGACTTGAATGGTTTGCCATTTCTTTCTCTAACTCATTTTATAAATAAAGAACTAAGGCAGATAGGATTAAGTGTCTTATCTAAGTGTCTAAGACCAAATTTGAACATAACAAGATGAGTCTTCCTGACTTCAGGCCCAATACTCTGACCACTGTACCATCAATCCACCCTTATAATTTTACTAAAGATCAAAGTCAAACTCAACAATCTATGGCATGAAATATTCATCTTGTGACTTTTTCTTGCAAACCAAGACAATATCTGTTCCCAGTCATATTGAACCTCTTCCATTCTCTGTCACTTTCTTATAGTGTTCAGTAATTACACTGAGTTATTACTTCAATATCCTGGCAGTTTTGTTGTTGTTGTTGTTGTTTATTTGTTTTTTTTTTTAAATCCAATAAGTTGAAGCCTGTAAAGTTCTCTTACTCTCCCTTCAATTACTTTGGATTTGAATTTCCTCTTATATATCTTTATATATCCATGTATCTGCCAATTTGAAGATCATTCTCCTTTGTAGAAACAACAACAAACCAAAGTTGGAATTGGATAGTTTTACCTTTTTTTCCCCCATTCTTCATTCATTACAGAATTAATCGTAAGCATCAATGCAATCAAATTTGATGTGCAACATTTACATTAAATGAATAAATTTCAAGATTAAAATATTATGACCCTCAGAACCAAAACTAGGAATTATGTGAATTAGGTTGAAGGAGAAAGAACTTAGAACAGAGGGAAAGGAGCAGGATACTACTTGAATGTGGGTAAGACAGAGAATCCAGGAAATTATAAATAATGTGGTTGTGAAAAATTTTTTGTTTATTAAATTTGATAACATTTTCAAAGTACAATCTAAACTATGAACTTTCTGGGTAAAAGGATGTGGTTTTTTGAAAAAATGTATTTTGTATCATCAGATTGATCACCAAATAAATTCCAGCAGTTTGTATTTCTTTCCATGACTGAATAGATGCACATCTTCAGAACCCTATCAACATTGGATTTTATTGCTTTTAATTTTTTTTGTCAATTTGAGAGGTGTTTTAATGTGTTATCTTTTTGACTATTAATGATACAACACAGTTTCTCAGGTGATTATTACCATGTGTTTGCTTCTTTTTTGAAAATTGACTTCCTATTATTTGAGCAGTAAGTCATTGACCTAATAGTGATCTTTGTAACATTTTGATCATTCCTTATATATTTTGAATGCTATTTAAAAATTTTCTATGCTTACCATTTGTAATTTTTCATAATCAATTATTTTTCTTTTTATTCTAGATAGAATTTAAAAAATAATTTAGGACAGCCATCTTGTTTCTAATAATTCTTTCTACTTAAGAGGAATAAGCCATTTTTGCTAGAGAAATGAGATAAATGTATTGTTCCATTTTTCTGTTTTCTTTTATACCTCAGTTTCTGTTTGAATATGTTTAACTATGTAGCATAAATTCAGAGGATTGTATAATGAGATGAAAATCTAAGTCAAATTCCTAAAAATTTTCCTAAATACATTTGCTAACACTGTTCTCCAGTTTTAATTCTTTATAAATTGATCAGTATTTTAATGCTAGTTCAATGATCCACTTTAATTTTAGGAGTCTAGACCAAAAAGTTTTTATTATAATTGGTTTGTAAAACCTGGAAAGCTAAACAATCTTCATCAACCTTTCTCTTCAAATGTGTAGTCCCTTGAAATTTTTGCCCACTTGTTTTTCCACATAAATTTCATCTTATTCTACGCTAAATCATCCTTATAATTTAGTTGTTATTGCATTAAAACAGGAATGGGGATTGGTCTAATAAGTTTTTCTTATTTTTGTACAGGTCATAGGAGTTTTTAAGATAGTCTTTATGATTATTATAAATAGCTTTTTATGATGTTTTCTTGACCATTGTAATTAATTACTAAGGAGAACTATTTTGTGGATTATTCTTGTATCCTGCTCTTCTTTTGATTAATAATTGAATTTTCTAGATATACTAAAATGTCATTGATAAATAATGTTATTTTGCCTATTTCTTTTTCCACATTCATCTCTTTAATATGTTTTTTTCCCTATATAAATGTAATTGATGTTTCTCCACTGCATTTTTCTATTTTTTAAAATTTGTTTGGATTATATTATAAAGAGGCATTATAGTATAGTGGGGAAAGCACTAGACTTGAAGTCAAGAGAGACATGAATTCCAATTCTACCTTTGGAATTTACTAGTTGTGTGAGCATGAGTAAATCTCATGGAACCATGGTTTCTTCATCTATAAAATTAAGATAATAGATAGTAGTTTTATAAGTCTTAGAAACCTATATAAATACCAGTTATTAGAATTGTACTGCCTTTTGGCTTAAGATAGGTGTTTTTATTTAAGCTGATTAAAAATACTCATCCTCAGTACTTATTTTCAAGTTTATCAGAGGCTTTATCTGTATTGCTTAATATATCTATGATAACAAATAATTTAATTATGATTATGTGAAATATAATTATATAATAGATACTAGATATAATCATTGGTATGTTGATTATACAATTAAATATAATATATAAGTGCATAATGCCTATTATGTCATTATATAGCATGCAAGTATAAGTTTTAGTTATATAAACAATATATTTATATTTGATTATACAATATAATTTATTATAATATATTATTTGAAATACATTAAGTAATTACATGTTATAGAATTATATTTTTATTTTCTACTGATTTAAGTTTTAGGTGCACAATCTTTTAAAATTTTCCTGTGGATTATTGCTTTATTTCTTTCAAACACTTTTAATTAGTTGGTTCTAATTTACTATTTCCTTTTTTCTTTCTTATTAAAACATAGGCACTCAAAGAGAGAAATTTGCTTCTAAGAATTTCTTTGGGTGTATCCCACAGCTTTTGATTTATATTATGGTTGTTATTATCTTTTAAATAGTCTCTTCTTATTTTTTTTAACTTTTTAACTTCCTGGTTCAGTAACTTGATTTTTAGTTTCCATACAGTTTCATAACCATTGCTAATGCTATGTGTTAGTATTCCAACAGAACTGTGCATTCTCTTCAACATGAGCCTTTAGATAACCTTCAACTTTAATTCTTCAGACACTATAATGATCTGTGACTCACAGTCATTCAAAATCACTGGAAAAATATTAATTCTATTGTTAGATTGTGTTGTGGCACAATGGTACAGTATTATCATTTGTATTTTTTTTTTTTTTTTAGTCTTTGTAAGGCTTCCCTATAATCTAGTACATGATTAATCCCTATGCATATTCCATGTTTACTTAAAATTAATTTGTATGCTCCTTGCTTCTAATTTAATTCTTTTCAAATATAAATTAATTTTATTACTAATAAATTAATAATTAATGCAATTAAGACCTGCATATTTAGTCATATTTAATGCTAATTATTTTCATTAGATTTTCATATTCAGGTAATGGAGAGTTGCTCTTTCCTACAATTATTATATTTTTATTTTTCTTTTCTTATAATTAATATTTCTTTTATGTACTTAGTTGTCAAAGTTTGATGCTTATAAAATGAGTCTATATATAGATGTGCTATCCATTTTTCCTTTCACCATTAAATCATGCTCTTGCCTCTCAATGTTATATATTTTTAATTCAACTTTGACCAGATATCATTGTTCTGGTCTCATAGTGGATAATAAGAATAACAATAATTATTACATATACATTATGTCATATGTATAACATACACATAATATGTCACATACACATACCTATAATACGCATGATACACATATCCATATATTATATAATGCATAAAAATAGCACCTACTTCCTGAACTATTGTACGGATCAAATTGTAGAGTGCTTTGCAAACCTTAAAGTACTATGTAGAGGTTAGCAGGCTGACTAGTAAGTAACAATATCAACAGCAGTGATAACAGTAGCAACAGTAGCAGCAGAAACAATAGTAGTAATAGCAGTGGCAGCAGCAGCAACAATAGCAGTAGTAATAGTAGTAGTAGTAGCAGCAGCAACAGCAGCAATGATAATAGTGGTAGTAGTAATAGTAGTAGCAGTAACAACAATAGCACTAGTAATAACAGTAGTAGTAGCATTAATAGTAGTAATAGTAGCAGCAGCAACAGCAGCAATAATAGTAGTAATAGTAGTTGTGTTAGTAGTTAGTAGTAGTAGTAGCAGTAAGAGCAGCATAGCAATAGTAATAGTAGTAGTAGTAGTTATAATTGTAGTAGCAGCAGGATCAGGAGAAGCAGCAGCAACAGCAGTAGTAGTTGTAGTAGTAGTATTAATAGTGGTAATAATAGTAGTAATAGTAGTTGTGTTAGTAGTAGTAATAATAGTAGCAGTAGTTGTAGTAATATTAATAGTAGTAGTAGCAACAGTAGCAGGATAAGTAGCAGTAACAGCAGTAGTAGTAATAGTAGCGGCAGCAATAGTAGAAGTAGGAGTAGCAGCAGCAGCAGCAGTAAGAGCAGGAGTAGTAGGAGTAATAGTAGTAGCAGCAGTATTAACAGCAGCAGTAGTAGTAGCAGTAGTAGCAATAGTAGGAGTAGGAGTAGGAGTAATAGTAGCAATAGTAATAGCAGGAGCAGCAGCAGCAGCAGGAGTAATAATCATAGCAGTAGTAGAAGATGCCAGAAGACTCCCTGAGTATTTGATTAGGTCCTAGGTTCCTTATTAGGTAAAGGAAGAGAAAGTAATATATAGTCCCTCTTTGGGCTGCTAGAATCAGTCATATCAGGGTCATTGAAGGCCTTGCCTAGAAAACTATATAGCATATTTCTATTTATAATAGTTATAGCAACTCTTGGCAAAAATTTTTTGCCAAATAATTTTTTGATTTTTTTTTAAATATTCTTTCTGACTTGAAGCATAATAAGTCTTTTTTTTTTTTAAGTTTCTTTTTTTTTTTTTTTAATAGCCTTTTATTTACAGGATATATTCATGGGTAACTTTACAGCATTAACAATTGCCAAACCTCTTGTTCCAATTTTTCACCTCTTACCCCCCCCCCACCCCCTCCCCTAGATGGCAGGATGACCAGTAGATGTTAAATATATTAAATTATAAATTAGATACACAATAAGTATACATGACCAAAACATTATTTTGCTGTAGAAAAAGAATCAGACTCTGAAATATTGTACAATTAGCTTGTGAAGGAAATCAAAAATGCAGGTGGGCATAAATATAGGGATTGGGAATTCAATGTAATGGTTTTTAGTAGTCATCTCCCAGAGTTCTTTTTCTGGGCATAGCTGGTTCAGTTCATTACTGCTCCATTGGAAATGATTTAGTTGATCTCGTTGCTGAGGATGGCCTGGTCCATCAGAACTGGTCATCATTGAAGCATAATAAGTCAAGTAATACTTATACATAATTGAAGTAATTTGGGATCCCTTGATTTCTTGTTATTCTACCATTTTATCAGAAGTCCTTGCATGCATTGCTTGTGAACTAACTTCTTCTGAAGAATTCCAAGCCATAGGATTCTGAATATTTTTTCCTTTGAAATCTGATCCCCTGGAGTTGCTTCCTCTCAAGATTCCAGTTGTCTCCACTTGTTTATCCAACTTCTCCTGACCCGTCAATGCCAAGTCTAGAATTTCAGTTTCCTAGGTGGCTCTTCACCTTCTACAAATGACATTATTAAGACAAGTTAAGAACTTTGCTGCTCTGCTTTTTAACAGAATACCAACTGTTTTTGAGCAGATGTCTGAATATTTCAATTCCTACATAATGACTACACCCCCACCTCCATGTCGTTTTGAGATCTGCTTCTAGAGCTCATCATGCAATCTGTTTTGTACTCCCACAGCATCTTTTCTATTCCTATTTCCATTGTTCATTACCAAAATTTTTTCCATTTTAAGCATTCCCTCTAGCTCACAGATATTCATTCAGAAGAACACACATACACACACACACACACACACACACACACACAC
This sequence comes from Sarcophilus harrisii, assembly GCF_902635505.1. Classification (NCBI taxonomy): domain Eukaryota; kingdom Metazoa; phylum Chordata; class Mammalia; order Dasyuromorphia; family Dasyuridae; genus Sarcophilus; species Sarcophilus harrisii. The sequence goes on along the minus strand of NC_045428.1, from coordinate 53,593,472 downwards.
ACAATTATTTTCACTAGCACTGGTGGGTCTTCATGGTTTTAAGGGAAATTAATTTTCTTCTATACTTCTCCTCGCTCCATGTCTCACCCCCATTCATATCAATATTTGTTTGGTTTTTTTTCCTTTCTTTCATGGAACATTTCATCTGCATAAACTAGAGATTAGAGATTAGAGAACCAATTCCCCAGTTTTTTTAAATGGTTCTTTAATTAATTTTTAAATTAAATTAATTAATTTAATGGTTCTTTCAATAAATTGGGAAGGGGATGTGATTCTTTTCCTTACCTCACAACTCAGGCGATGTAGTTACATCACAAAATATGAGATCCTTATATGGCAACAAGGCGTTAAACTTGTTAGAGTTTCGTTAGAGATACCTCTGACTTTTGGACACAAGGAGTGATCAGCAGAAGTGTTACACTGAAAAGGAATCTTTGAGAGGATTACTCAAAGAAAGGACTTCTGGGCTTTTCAGTTCTGGAATTGGGAGTTGTCTTGCCTTAGATGCATTCCCAAAGAGGAACTCACTAACATTCCAATTTTTAGTTTATGTCCAATATTCCCATGCAATGTATATCTGTGGGAGAATACATAATAGCCCTATGGAGGAATGTTTTATAGTGACTGGAAAAAACATGTTATGCCTCTGCTACAAAAATGATTGGATCTGTTAGCTGATTGTTAAGGAATACACCAGTGGGGGCTTGTGAACCATAGCTTTGGGAATGGGTAACTACAGAATATCCACTCTAAAATTAAGAGTAGTCAACTACCTGAAGTGTAAATATAAATTGGGAAAATAGCCCAATGTAGGGTCTACGTGTATACTTTAGTTATTACTTGAATCTGCAAGAAATACAAATATAATTCAAGTTCTTAAGGTCAATAAAACATTTTTCTTGACTTCCATATTTGTGAAAACTATTTTTTTTGGTAGTTTTTATTGCTTACTGATATTGTTTACTATTGTTCTTTATTGTGCCTTTTTATTGGGGGTGACAATAGAGATGTGTTTTGTCACTTAATCTTCCCAAAAGAATCTTTAAGCACATACATGTATGTGATATATTTATATATTGTTCAGTCATTTTTCACTTGTGTTCAACTCTTCACGATCCCATTTAGGGTTTACTTGGTCAAGATTGTAGAATGGTTTGCCATTTACTTCTCCAGTTTATTTTACAGATGAGGAAACTGAGGCAAACGGGGTGAAGTGACTTGCCCAGGGTCACACAGCTAATGGGTGTCTGAGGCCAGATTTGATCTCAGGAAGATAAGTCTTCTTGACTCCAGGCCCAGCACTCTATCTGTTGTGGCACCAATCTGCTCAATTTATTATATATATGCATGTTATCTATAAATGGAATTCAACATGTGTGTGTATGTATATTATGGCATTCCTGACTTTTCTAACATTATCTGGCCAATCCTTGTATCATCATCATCCAGATGGCCAAGAGTCTAATACAAAGAATAGGTATAATTCAACTATTATTTGTGAGATCTAAAGAAACCCAACTTCCATGACCTTTTAGTCTCTTTCTTCCTCTTCTTTCCTCTTTCTGCTGGGTCTTGCTTATGATGACAAATACCAGAAAATAGCTGAGGAAAGCTTAGTTGAGGGATCCTAAGCCAGAGTTTTGCATAGCTGGATTTCCCCCACCTTTTATTATCTAGCATTGTTTATCTAATGAACAGATTCTTGTCAACACCCTAATGTAAACATTAGGAGAAGATCTATAGGAAAAAAGCTCTTAGTTATTTCTTGTCTCTTCCTTTTTCTCCTCTCATTGCTGGATCTTGCCCTTTGTTGTGACCCAATCTTCTGAAACTTGACTTATAATAACTATATTTATCTATATGGAGGAGTTAATCACTTAGCAGATGGTTCTTTAACATTTAAGGACTAAGTACTTTGGCAACAGGAAAGAGTAAAGGGCACCAGATCTAATAAGGGACAAAGTTTAGTTGTAATTATTTTTATGATAATCCCATCAGATAGTGTTTATATATTTTGTAACTATGAAAATAGTTTCTGAAATGATTAATGTTAATAATAGGCATTGGCTCTTACCCTAGCAAAAACTTTTTTTTTTTTTTTTTTTTTTTGGCTGAGGCAATTAGGGTTAAGTGACTTGCCCAGGCTCACACAGCTAGGGTGTGTTGTCTAAGGCCAGATTTGAACTCAGTTTCTCCTGACTTCAAGGTGGTGGGTTATTTTGTTTTAAAGATTATTTTGAGTTCATTCCAAATGGTATAAAATTAAGTATGATGAAGAATATAGTCTGCACCTAGTGATGTTAATCAAGAAACACTTATTAATTAAGAAATATAAATATAAAGTAATATTAATGTTGATCAGTATTCAATAAACTATTAAGTATCTATCTAAAAGTATCTACCTAAGAGGTAAGAGATACAAAGAAAGATAAAATACAAACTCTGCCTTAAGGAACTTTGAGAGAGAAATGATTATTAATAAGTAATGATTTGAAGAGATTCAAAGTTCCCACTTTTTTCAATTTTCAATCCCTCAGTCTCTGAAAGTTGAGTTAACCTTCTTCTCTATCTGACCTCATCCAGTCTCACAAGGATACTCTAGTCTTAGGTGAAATCTATTCAATTAAGCTTGGTTGGAGATAGACCCTTTTGTCCAAGTCCAAGACTGGGGGTAATTAGAGATAGAGTCTCTGTCCAAGGGTAACATGACTCAACCTCTCATTGTAATATTTAGTCTCTCATTAATTGTTAACCAATCAATGTTGATTCCTGGGAAACACTCTTCAAAATGTATATCATTTGAGAGACTTTCACTTTGAAGGTCTTGAGTATAAGAGAGAGATGGCCAAATGAACATCCTTTTATTAAAATGCTGACATTATTAATAAAATGATCAACTCACTAGAAATGTCTCTGAAAACCTTTTTAACTACCACTTCTCATAATCGAATGGAGAAAGTTAGTTTGTTGTTGTGATACTGGAGCCACACCTGCCAGTGGCTGCTGGAGGTCTAACTCAGACCTGTAGAATAGATCTCTTCATGTGAGAGGATGATAGTGATAAAAGGAGACTGAAGGCAGTGGCGTCCTCTGACCTTCCATTTATTTCATTTCCAACCCACAAAGAACATCTGAATTAGTAAAGGCTGCTTTGCAACTCCTTTAAGTGTTATGATTCATAGCTGTGGAGGCTCTCAGAGAATTGACCTGTCCCTTTACTTAGGCATGGTCCTTAACAGTTTGTAAAAAGAAGGTAAAAAATGGTAGGGAGCAAGGGAAGCCCTGGATGCGTATATCATCTGCTGCTGCTTTTCTAACAGACCAGAATCAAAATTCTGCTGGATTTAGTCCCCATTTTTAGGAGCTAGTTCTGGATTTTACATCCCATGTAAATGCATCCCATGGGTGCATTTCTGAAGATCAATCTAATTTCCATCCACCTCACTCGGAACATCTACAGAATTTGATCTCATTTATGGGTCCCTTCCAGACTCCTCTTTCCCTTCCATCCAATGCCCACTTTTCTTGTGTAATGTTGGACTAGATGGATTTTACTGGTATTTTCTTCTTTGTTCCATCTAGTAACCTCATATCTTTTCTTGGAAGTTTTGGGAACAAATGTGCTCCTAAGGTTTTCAAAGCAACAGTAAAACTGGAAGGCCATCTCATTTCTTTTTGGACTATCATAATAGCTTTCTAACGGCCTTCTTGCCCGCCATTCACAATACTGTCAAAATAATATTCCTGATGCATTACCCTGATCTTATAACTATCCAAAAGTTCTACCTGTCTACTAAAAACAGAATAAATTCTAGCTCCTGCTGTTCCTCTATGCCTTTACTCTTCTTCCAAATGAGATCAGTGAATTCCCCCTTTTTACAAATCTTTTGAGGATGTATTTACGCCAACCATGCTCATCTCAAACTCAGCTCAACTTGTGGTTCTCTGGATTATGTTTCCACTTTCTCAACTCCCTTCTTTCCTTTTCTTCTCTGATCTTGCCAACACTCTAGTGCAGGCCCTCATTATATCATATGTGGACTTTTGCAATAGCTTACTAATGAGTCATCCTTCCTTAAGTCTCTCTCCAATCTACTTCATCCTCCATTAAGAAAGGCAGGGATGGGCACTTAAAATGTGCTTATTGATTGACTGTTGCTTTTCCCATTACAACCTACTTTCTTGAGGGCAGGAACTTCCATTGACTCTTAAACTGACTCTTAGTCACTTACTCTGACTCTTACACTGACTCTTAGTAAAAGCTTAAGAAATATGTTATCTAATCTACTGTACTATCACTATTAGTTTTGTTATTCCCTCTCTCCACAAAAATTTTTCTTGAATATCTTATCATGGTGTGTATAGGTCCTTGAAGGCTATATCCAAACCTTACCCCCCTAAAAAACTCTAGCAGGCTCTTACTAGATGAAGAATCTGAGTGATTTATTATTTGTTATCTGTCATTTGAGGATTATTCTAGTTAATTTCAGAGAAGCTCATCACTAGAAAATTGATCACTAAATAATGATTATGTTTATCCTAACCAGGTACTTGTGATTATTGACTACTAAGGTATGAAAGTGCCATGATCTACACATACTACTCCCTCTTCATAAAAGAGAGAATCCATCCTGACAAAATAACGGATTTTTCTCAAGTATCAAAGTAAGTGTTATTAAAATAAGAAAGTACTTCTCTCTATTTAAGTGTTATTTTACAAATACAAAAACTTTGCAGAATTTTAAAATTGGTCATCAGTGAATTTATGTGATTTTCAACATCTTGTTGAACCATCTTGTATCCACTGATGTGATGAACAACTGAAGCATCAAATGGGAAGACTGAAAGCCTTCATGCTAGGATTCTACCATCACATTATGGATATTGTTAATAGAGCATAGAGTTGTCCAGATGAATTCACAAGCTCAAATCTTCACCAGGTAAAAGGGCAAAGCTTTATTGTGATGTCATGAGGTGGGCAAAATTCCTAATGAACTCACAATTAACAAGGCTGAAGATGGGACCTTTTAGGGGAAAGGACCCAAAACAAGGTATACTAGCTATGCAAATCGTGTCCAACTGGGGTTTGCTCAGATACTGGGTTGCTGCCAGGGACATAGTCTTTTGTTTTGTTTTGTTTTATTTTGATTTTGGGTGAGGCAATTGGGGTTAAGTGACTTGCCCAGGGTCACACAGAGTGATCCTGGAGTGAGTATAGCTCCAAATTACTCCCCAGAATAGTTGGATCATTTCACAACTCCACCAACAATGCATTATCAGGGACATAGCCTCTCCCTCCTCCCCTTCCTCCTCCTTTTCCTCCTTCTTCCCTCTCCTCCTCCTCCTTTTCTTCTTCCTCCTCCTCCTCCTTCTCTTTTTCCTCCTCCTCCTTCTCCTTCTCCTCCCTTCTCTTTCTCCTTCTCTTCCTCCTCTTCTTCTTCCTCTTTCTCCTCCTCCTTTTCCTCTTCCTCCTCCTTATTTGAAAATAAAATTCAAGCAAACCACAACAAAAAGAGTTAGAATGCTTTGTTGTGATCCACCCTCAATTCCCACAATCTTCTCTCTGGGTGTAGATGGCTCTCTTCATCACAAGATCATTGGAACTGGCCTGAGGGACACAGCCTTTTGGCTGGAATCCCTTCACCTCATCAGTTTGTGCTTTCCTTCTTCAGCTCATTGAAGAGATGAGGAATTGAGGCAAACAGGATTAATTAATTTACCCAGGATAACAGCAACACATTAGTTGTCTGAGGCTGGATTTGAACTCATGAAGATGCATCTTCCTGATTACAAGTCCATTGTTCTATCCACTGCGCTTAAAAAAATAATAAAATTTATTTTATTAATAAATTATTGGCCTTCATCTTTTATTTTCCATTTAATTATGGGTTATTATTAATAAATCATTGGCCTTCATCCAATAATTTATTAGCCCTTAGTCAGCCAACTGTTTAGTATCGATAATTTTTGTATAATGTTAGAAAGTCACCATTGAAAATGTAGCTGCTAAAACATATTACTGGAAATAAACAACAAATGGATTCTGGTGTTTAGTTAAAAACCAGCACTGTTTAGTCCCAGGAAGGATACCCTACCCCCAAGGAGCACAAAACTTTACAAATCTAAATCATCTGAAACTTTACAAATTACAGAAAATGCTAAATCATCTGAAATTGCCCAGAACTCTTTCTGACTGCAGAAGCAGAAGGAGCAGGGATTTATCCCACAGAGCCTAAAAAGGCGATTCAAAGATGGAAGCATGTACAGATGACTAATTGGAGCTTCCTCGTGAGTTTTAGGACATATTATGTCAGCTGTAGGGGTGCCTGGGGCTTTGCTGGGAGCCAGGCATTCCAAAGGCGAAGCTGTCCTTTGTCCTCAGTTTCTATTGTGCCCTCTTGGCTAACTATGCCTGTAATGTACCCTAGAGCCAATGGAAATCTTTTGATATAATGTTCCTGTTCTGCTGCCTCTAATCAAAGGAAATGTCAGTTCAATTTAGGTTGAGTTTAAAGCAGAGGTTCTTCAGCTGAAACCTTAGGACTTGAGGAGATCTGTGAATCTGCACAGGGCAAAAAAATTACATCTTTATTTTCACTAACCTCTACTTGAAACCTGGCATTTCTTTCAATTATCTAAAAATATTATTCGGAGAATAGGCTTTATCAGACTATCTAAGGAAAATGTTCAGTGGATTTTCAGTGGTGTCTAATTCTTCCTGACCCTATTTGGGATTTTCATGGCAAAGACACTAGAACGGTTTGCCATTTCCTTCTCCAGCTCATTTTACAGATGAGGAAACTGAGGCAGGTGGATTAAGTTGTTATGCCGTGAATAAAATTATTATGGCCACCCCACCCTTCCTTGCCATTAGGACTGGGAAAATTGAGTCAGGAAAAAAGTTGGAGCTCCGATCACTTTTACATACTATTGTGTCATAAAATGCAGGTGCATTCCTCCTTTGTTTAAGTATTGCCCTTCACCTCACTGACTCCTGCCCTTGACCTTCTTATCTTAACCCCTGCCTGTCAGGATTAAGTTATGATCCTTTCCTGGAATTATGGCTTGTATGCCCACCCAGGGTCCTCACCCCCCTTATCTGCCTTTGTTTTCCCTATGAGATTGTATTCTCAGGGCAGCTAGATAGTACAGTGGATAGAGCACGAATCCTGAAGTCAGGAGGACCTGAGTTCAAGTCTGGCCTCAGACACTTAACACTTCCTAGCTGTGTGACCCTGGACAAATCACTTAATCCCAATTGCCTCAGCAGGGGGAAAAAAAGGAGTGTATTCTTAGATTATATATTCTGTTTGCAAACCCTAGTTAAAACCCTATATAAATTCCCTGCCTCAGTTCCTCAGGCCTGAATGCTTTGGACAAGAGTCCCATGACAGCTGGCTAGCCTAAAACTCTCCACGGTAATCTCTCTTTCCTCAGTTTCTCTGGTATTACAAAGTGACTTACCTAGGATCACATAGCTGGTAGGTGTCTGAAACCAAAATTGAACTCAGGAAGACTCCTGACTCTGAGCTTGGCACTTTACCCACTGTACCACCTGGCTGCTTTTGCCTAATGGGTACATGACACATCATGATCGTCATCAGTAATATTTGTATAGTACTTTAAAATATGCGAAGTACTTTACAAATATATTTTATTTTCACAATAACTCTTGGAAGTAAGTGCTATTTTTACCCCCATTTTATAGAAGAGGGACTGATACAGAGATTAGGTGACTTGCTCAGAGTCACACAGTTAGACTGCTCACGGCTGGATTTTAATGAGTCTTCTTGACTCCAAGTCCAGCTCTTTATTTGCTAAACCCCTGATTTAAGGATATTTCCACATTTGAATTTTGCTTTGGTTCTTCAGTTTAAAAGAAAACATATAAAGTCCCCCTTTTCCCCTTTGAAACTTTGGCTTGGTTTACAGTTAAGCACATTTATTCCAGTTCTATTTGCTGGGAGTTTAAGGTCCAGGTGGAATCTATAACACCGTGGAGGGAAGTGGAGAGCAGGCAGTATCTGAAGTCAGAGGATTTGGGTTCACATTCTGCCCTTATCAGTGACTACTTATGTGATCTTGAGCAAGACTTTGAATAGTGGATCTGTTTTGTCATTTATAAAATGGGGATATTGGTAGGTCATCTTTAGGCTCACTTCTGTCTCTCAATCTATTATTCCTGGCAACATTGTGCTTTCTCTGGCTCCTACCCCAGTTCTTATCCTTCCTGTTCCTGACCTATCCTTTTTTTCTCCCTCTCTTTCCCACTACTGTGACCAAATCTACTCTTCACTCTTAGTGTGACCTTCAGTTCCTTGACCCATGCTTCTTCTTCCAATCTGTCTGCCCACCCTTATCTGTTCACAAACAACTTTGATCTTATGGGCTGGTATTATGTTTCACCAGCAACTGGTGAATTATTCTTCATTCTCACAAGATTCTTCTATGTATGACCTGCAAATTCTTATGTCTCAGGATGCCCTAAAGAAGAGATGGAAGGCAGCATGTGCCAGAGAAGTTAAAAAACCACCAGCATCATCTTGACTGCTGTTTCGCCCTCAGACTCCAATGGAAACAGCCTGGGATCCTGAGCCCAAGAGCTTTGGGACAGTGCCCCCTCCTGTATCCCCCTCAGACTACCATATCTGCTTCTGACCCCCCAGGAGAAATCATCGTAGAGAAGAAACTCTCTTTTCTCATCATCACCAGTAACACTGCTGACCAGCTGTCACTAACAATTAGCAAAAATCAGATAGGTGAAGGAACCCTGAGAGTATCAACACCTTCTAGACTTCTACTCCATCCCTCCAAGCCATCATTACAAGGAACCACCCCTTTGAAAAAGAGATTGATCATCTCTACCAACTGCCACACATGAAGTAGGCAAGCTAGCCTAAGGCAACTTGATGGAAAGATGGGAAACAACTTGTTTGCAAGGCGAGTCAAACCAACTTGATCACCATCTTCTCTCAGATCTTGATGGAGACTGCCCATACAAGAGCCTTAGGAATAACAATACTTCCAGACTGGTATCTGTAGTAATCATCTTGGGAAGTCACCTCTGAGGAGAAATAACCTGGTATCTTCTCCCCAGGCTATAATCAGAGTTACTGAAGACCTAGGAAAAAATCCTTGGTACCAAAGTTCTTGGCAATCATGGTTCAAATGAAACTGATCATCAGAAATTAATATTTCATCAGCAAAACTGGCATTAAATAAGGATATCGCATCTTCTTTGCCATTGCAAACCAAAGACCACGAGATTACTACTGTAGTCTATCTCTTCTGCCTTGGTTTGTGGCTAAACTATTGGAGAAGGGAATTTACAACAGATATCACCATGCCCTCTCCTCCCATTCTTATCTTCACCTCCTACAATTTGGCTTCTGACCTCATCTTTAATGACCATAATTACTCCCTCCAAAGTTATCAGTTCTCTCTCTTTTAAAATAACATTTTATTTTTCCCAATTATATGTTAAGACAATTTGCCATTCATTTTTTAAAAATTTGCGTTCCATATTTTCTTCCACCTTCCCTTATCCCCTTACCCTGTGGTTATAAGCAATTTGATATAGGTGACATATGAACAATCATGCAAAACATATTCCCATATTAGTTACATTGTGAAAGAAGATACAGACTAAAAGGAAAAACAAAACACCAAACCATGTCCATTTCTCTCTTAATTGCCAAATCCAGTGGCCTTTTCTCAGATCTTATTCTTCTTGATTCTTCTGAAGTCTTTGATACTTTATTTTGGTCTAAGTTTTGGGGTATCATACTCTCCTGGTTCTCCACCTATCTATGTCCCTCTTCATCCCTATCTCCTTATTTCCTTGGCTTTCTTAAAATCCTAACTAAATTCTGAGCTTCTTCGGGAAGCCTTTCCCAATCCCTTCTAATTCCAGTGTCCTTCCCTTGTTAATTATTTCCTTTTTTCTCCCGCACAGAGCTTGTTCGTAGATATTTGTTTACTTGTTATCTCCCTCATGTCAACCTTTTCCAGAATTTGATCCAAGAAACACAAAGTTGGCTTGTATCCATGGATTTATTCCTCCAAGAAAGGCAGATATGTAGATATACATGGGAGCACAGTTAGAACTGACTAGTGGACATAAATAGCAGGGATTATAAAGACAAGATTCACAAGGAGGAGGAAGAATCACATCAGGTTATTCCCGGGTTGAGCTATTTTTCAGGAGGTATATCAGGTTTAGTCATTGGGCTAGGGACAATTTGAGCCAGTCTGATTTGGTTCTGTAGCAGAGTATGAGAGTATAGCGAGTAAATACTGCAAAGAATTTTGGAAATATCCAGTTTAAGGCATGCTTAGTTTGTCTCCTGCTTGGCTGATTCTGATTTCCAGGTCAGACTGTTTCCTCTGGAGCAAATCAAGGTAAAATCATTAATTGCCTCAGTTCCACACTCATTAAATTGTTCCTTAAAGTTTTTTAGTTTTATTTTATTTATTTATTTATTTTTGGTATCTTTAGCATTTAGCAAAGAGCCTAACAGTAGGTACTTAAAAACTTTTTGACTGATTGACTGTATACAAATGAATGATAAAAATGCTTTCATAAAACTAGGCTGCTAAATACATTGTTGGTGGAATTGTGAAGGTTTTCAACCATTCTGGAGAGCAATTTGGAATTATGCTCAAAGAGTTATTAAACTGTGCACACCCTTTGATCCAACAGTGTTTCTACTGGGTTTATATCCTAAAGAGATACTAAAGAAGGGAAAGGGACCCACATGTGCAAAAGTGTTTCTGGCAGCCCTTTCTGTAGAGGCAAAAAAGTGTAAATTGAATGTACGTCTATCAGGTGGAGAATGGCTGAATAAGTTATGGTATATGAATGTTATGGAATATTATTGTTTTATAAAAAATGACCAACAGGATGATTTCAGAAAGACCTGGAGAGACTCACATGAACTGATGTTGAGAATAAGCAGAACCAGAAGACTATTGCACCCGGCAACAACAAAATGATGCAATGATCAATTCTGATGGATGTGACCTCTTCAACAATGAGATGATTCAGGCCAGTTTCAGTGATCTTGTGATGATGAGAGCCATTTACATCCATAGACAGGACTGTGGGAACTGAGGGTAGATTACAACATAGCATTTTCACTCTTTTTGTTGTGGTTTGCTTGAATTTTCTTTTCTTTTCTTTCCTTTTTTTTTTTTTTTTAACTTTTTGATCTGATTTTTCTTGTGCAGCAAAATAATTGTATAAATATGTATACCTATATTGGATTTAACATGTTTAACATATATTGGATGACATGCTATCTAGGGGAGAGGCTGGGGGGAAAGGGGAGAAATTAGAACACAAAGTTTTTCAAAGGTCAATGCTCATATGTTTTGAAAATAAAAAAACTTCAATAAAAAGTAGAATAAAATATAAAAAAATATGCTTTCATAGTTTCATCTCACTCTTTGTAACTGTGTAATCCAGATGGAGTCAGACTCTCCCAGACTCAGTTTCCTCATAAAATGGGGATCATTACTTAATTATTTCTCAAGGTTATTATCAAAATCAAGAGGTAACTTTTTTTTTTCATAAAGACTTTGTAAACCCCAAACATGAGATAAATTGCTAAGTATGTTATGTCTTAAAATAGACAAAAAAATGGATTATAATGCTTATATGCCAAAATTTTCAGAAGCCTTATATGAATGCCATTCATGTTTAAGCTGATATTAAAAACACAGGCCTGCCATTAATTAATTAATATCAGTCAGGATATTTTTAATTATATTATTCATTCAATCATTTTGGTATATCATTCAGAAGGGAAAGACAAATGTAAAGGAAGGAAATCTTTGAAGTCCAAAGCATAATTGTTCTTTCTATATCCACCATAGTCCTGCCCTCACTTTACATTGTGGTCTTGAAGTAACCCTGGGATCTCAAAAGCTGCACTAATTGAGCACAAACTTTAACAGGTCCTACCAAACTGGAAGTGCTCTGACTAAGGGCTAATGTTGAATGAACTGTGTCTATTGTTTGAAGACCTGCTTAATTAAATTTGGAGAGATTTTTCCTTAGGCTGGCTACAAGCTGATGCATTTCTTGGCAATAGCAACTCTCAAAGATCATTTGCTGAATTATGGAGAGGTTATGATCTCTCTGGTGAAGGAGTTATCATGACCTATCTAAGGCTGCTCTAGATTAAAAACGCCAATTCTTTCAATTGATTTGCCTATGACATGTCATAAGAATGTCAACACATAAATATAAGGGCCAGTAAACCCCACAACATGGGAAACTGCACATTGACTAAAAACCCCACCCATTAGCATTATTATATTTTTATTTGTTTTATTAAATATTTTCTAATCACACTTTAATCTGATTTTTGTTTTCCTTGAGATTGTTGAAGAATGCCATGAAGCTGTAGTACTGTGTTTGATACCTGGAGTATAACATATGGATGGCCTTGAAGTCAGACGTGGATTAACATTCTTCCTCTAACACTTATTGGCTGTGTGATCCTGAGCAAGGCCTTTGACAGCTCAGGGATCTGTTTAACAATTTATAAAGAAGGAAGGAAACCCGTATTTATGAAGCCCGCCTCCTAAGTATCCTCATTAGATTATAAACTCCTTAAGGACAGGGATATCTTTTGCTTCTTTTGTATTGTAATGCCAGAGAAACTGAGACAAGATGGAGATTGATTTTTAATCTTTTAATGTGGAGAGTTTAGACCAGCCCACTGAATGGAACTCATGTTCAAAATCATTCAGCTCAGAAGAACTGAGGCAGGGAACTTTGTAGGATTTTGAGCTAATTAGCACTTGCAAGCAGGATAGAGAATCTGAGAAGGAATTTTGTCTAACATTTTGTAGCTGTTGTTATCTTTACTTCAGAGAGAGAGAGTGGAGTTAACCTGGTTTTTACAGTGTTGGATTGTAGTTCAGTTCCTGTCAAAAAAGAGAATAGGACCATTCTTGGATAGATAGAGGCTAAAACTTAGATTTTTAGTCAGGAGGTGAGATAACAATTCTATTCTATGGTAGTTTTGGACAAGGATGGAGTCAGAGTGGTGGGCACTTGGATATCATTTTTATTTTCCAAAACTCAATTTCCAGTCCTAATGGCAAGGAAGGGAGAGGTGGCCATAATAGTTTTATTCATGGCATAACAATATTGGCAGAATTAAGATGATTTGCACATAGTAGACATTTAATAAATATTTATTGAATTGAATTGAAATGTACTAAATTGTGCTAAGTGTTTTACAGCTTTTATTTCAGTTCATTCTCATAAGAACTATAGGAAGTAGATGCAATTATGACCTTCATTTTATAGTTTGAGCAAAATGAGGCAGAGATTAAGCTGATAGCAATATTTAATTTGAAATAAATACATGATATATTCACAATGGAATTTCTCTTTGCCAAAAGGAAGCTTTATTTAGGAGAAGAGGTTATACATATATTTTAACATATTTAACATGTATTGGTCAACCTGCCATGTGGGGGAAGGGGTAGAGGGAATGAGGGGAAAAATTGGAACAAAAGATTTTGCAATGCTGAAAATTTACCCATGCATATATCTTGTAAATAAAAAGCTATAATATAGAAAAAAAAAAAGGAGGTTATAGACAAAAACAGGAGGTAAAATAGGCACCAGGAGTGGCAAATATGAAATAAAGTTGGGAAAGCATATAGTTAGCAGGGAAAAAGACAAGTTCCCCTTGGAAATTCACAATTGACCATGAGGTGGAAGAAAGCCATTGACTGGCAGATTAGATCTGTCAAGGAGTTTTCTAGACTAACCAGAGTTGACTAGAGTAAGCTGAAAGATGCCATTAGAGGAAGGGTATTATGAAAGAGAGAGAGTACCTCACAGTAGACTTAGTCCTGAAGAAAACTTAGCAAAGAGTTTGATCATAAGCAGATATTTTATTGGGGAAATTCAAACTTGGGAGTTTTTCAGGTGGACAAAGAAGTAAAGGTGGGAACTCCGAGGGAGGGTCAAAGAGAGAGGAAGTGCCAGAGAGCTCAAAGGTGGGGGAATTAAGGAGCCAGATGGAATGTATCTGGTAAACCAGGTCCCAGACCTGTCTAAAGATATGCTGATCAATTATCTCTAAGGTTTGTTTAAAGATGCACAGAGGTTTGAGAGATAGACAAAAGAGTTCCACCCTCACAATCATTATATACCTATAGGATGCTGTTATTGAAATTGGTTATATTTTATAACTGCCAGATGGATTTCTTCCTGACAGGGGAAGATATTCATATCAAAGTGACTTGCTCAGGGTTACACAGCTAGCAAGTATTTAGGGCGAGGTTTGAATTCAAGTCTTTCTGGATCCAAGTCCCATACTCTATCTGGCTGCCACCTATAAGTTTTAGATACTATGCCATTATGTATTAGTAAAGGGATTTCCCTTATCTGGGAGTTCTCACTTTATGTAAATGCTCATCACACAAATTCAGCTTTAAGTAAAGAATTCTGAAAGATACGGAAAGATGTAAAAGAAGTATGTGTGATAAGAGTTTTTTGGGGAAAATGCCTGTAGTTCATTCCAGATTTTTGTGGATTTGACAAAGATTAACAATTCAAAGAAAATGTAATGCCAGAGAAACTAAGGCAAGACAGAGATTAGTTTTTAATATTTTATTAGTGGAGAATTTGGGCTAGTGATCAAATAGGACTCATGTCCAAAATATGTCCGACCCCTAGACGGCTGAATGGGACCTCTTGGTCAAAGCATCCAGCTGAGAGCAATTAATTCCAGAGACTTTTATAGGGCTCTAACTGTCAGGGAAACAAAGGCAAGAGGGTGGGGAGCAGAACACTGGGTGAGAGTGGAAGAGCCATAATTTCAGAAAAGGATCATAATTTAGTTCTGACAGTTGGGGGTCAAGAAGGTCAGGAGCAGGAGACAGCTGGTCTAGGGCAAGAGATAGTGAGCAATACCCAGGTATTTGAGATAAGCCATCTGGATTTTTATGACTCTCACTGGAATGTGAGAGTTGCTAGAGCTTCGAAGCTCCAATTCTCTCAGGCCCAATGGGGCAAGGAAGGGGGGTAGGTACAGCAATTCTACTCAGGGCATAATGATTTAGGGAAACTGAGGCATTATAAAGTGAATAATAAAATTGTAAAATTAGCTCAGGAATGGAAACTATCAGTTTTAAATTATCAATAGTTTATAATTTATACTTAAGAAGCGTGCTTAATAAATACTTGTTTCCTTTCTTCTTGAGTTGTCAAGTGCTTTGCTCAGTATCACACAGCCAATCGGTGTTAGAGGAAGAATATTAATCCATATCTTTGACATCAAGGCCAATTATGGTAATTGCTACATATCATATGCTACATATCAGCTATTAGTTGATAGTGATGTGAAAGAGTTAATTAGGTCTCAAGGATAAGATTAACTAAACAATTCTGAAAGGCATGAGAAGATAAGAGAAATATTTGGGAAAAGAGTGGGGGGGAAAATGCCTGTAGTTCACTCCAGAATTTTATGGATTTGACAAAGATGAACTATTCAAAGAAGTGAATAATAAAATTGTAAAATTAGCACAGAAATGGGGAACTAGTAGTTGATAATGATGTGAAAGAGTTAATTAGGTCTTAAGAACAAGATCTGTCAAATTATTTGTCTGCTTTTTTTCACGTGTTTTTTTCTTTCTTTCACTTTTTTATCTGATGCAGCATGCAGATATGGAAATATGTTTAGAAGAATTGAACACGTATAACCTATATTTATTGGATTTCTTGCTATGTATGGGAGGGGATGGGGAGAAGAGAAGGGGAAAAATTTGAAACACAAGGTTTTGTAAAGATGAATGTTGAAAACTATCTTTATACGTATTTGGAAAAATAAAAAGCTATTATTAAAAAAAAGAAAAGATAGATCAAATTCATCTAGAGTTTTAAAAGTTCAAAGACTAGTTAAGAAAAACATTGCTTGTTATTTTCAGATAAGAATAAAAAAGAGAGCTGTTGTTTAAACATCTCTAAGTAGCTTCATTAAGAAAACAAAGTTGTTCAACCAACCAACACTGATAAAAGTCTTTCCTCCAGAGAAAAAAACTGATGGAGTCTAAATGCAGATCGAAGTACATTATTTTCATTTTATTTTTTTCATTTTTTTTCTTTTCTTAAGTTTCTTCTTTTACCATATGAATTATAGGGAGGGGGGCAATTGCTATGTTACTTTAAACAAATCATGAGGCTAGGAATGCTGCCAAATGCCATGGAGTAAGGAATCAAGGGTGGATATTCATACCAGGAGAGAAGATGCTGGAACAGATGTTTAAATCTAAATAGTAGTAGTTGTTTAAAAAAGAGTTTTGATAGCTATTTCAACATAAATGATTTCCGTTGCAATCCAATTTTTTTATTTTAAGAGCATTATTCTGGGAAGGGGGTCATAGGCTTCACCAGGTTACCAGAAAGGTCTATGACACAAAAAATTTAATAATCCTACGGATTTCCTTTCTCAGAATCCTTTGAAATCTGCTCTTCTCAAATTTAGGTGAATATTCCCAGCTCTGACTCTTATTTAACTATGCAACTCTGGGCCAGTCATATAATCCCCCATATTTCTCATCTGAACAAATATAAGATCTTTTTGGTGTTCAAGACTACTTACTCTCCCTCTCTCCCTTTCCAGTTTTCTTCCATGTTACACCCTGATCTTCCATTGCTTCTTTGTTAGTGAAAGTCAGACTCAGCCTTCTTGATCCCCTATCTTTTGAAAGATAAAATAATTATTATTGT
Organism: Sarcophilus harrisii; assembly: GCF_902635505.1. Lineage (NCBI taxonomy): Eukaryota > Metazoa > Chordata > Mammalia > Dasyuromorphia > Dasyuridae > Sarcophilus > Sarcophilus harrisii. The sequence goes on along the minus strand of NC_045428.1, from coordinate 53,576,713 downwards.
AATTCAAGAAATGACTAGATTCTCTAGCTAGATGCTAGATTTCCAGCAGATAACCAGATATTTAAAAGTCCCTTATTACTTACTACTCCATCATGTCAACCAAGCTGGGATTTGTTTTCCAAATTTCTTATCTATTTCCTCTCTCTTGGTGTCCTGTCATCTTAATTCTAGCTTGAATAATAGAATCATAAAGAGGGCTGGAGGGTGTTTGTTTTTTCTTTCAAAGCTTTTCAGGTTGGATTACTGTACTATGCAAAGGTAGGACAGAACCAGGTGAGATAGGTTGCCGAGATAAACAATGAATAATGGTATATCAATAATAAGGTTTACTATATGCTGCCATCCCCTGGAGCTAATGAGATTTCATCATGACACATCTGAATTAATATCTCATAAAATCATAACTTAGGGGCCATAGAAGTCAATTGTCCCCCTACCTAGTATCATTCATTTATCCAGAGCAAAACTGTCAAACAGAACAAGGAACTGGCATTTTCACTCTAAAAGTTTCTTTAAAGGAAGCCTAGTAATTTAAGTCATTAAAAAAAACAAAAAACAAACAAACAACAACAAAAAAAAAACATGTTCCCCAACAAAGAACTTCCCTAAATCCTGAAACTGCTTAGAGAATGTGACCCAATAATAGAAAGTAAAATGACTGTTGAAAAGTACTTTCTGAATGGTTTAAAATCAAGTACTTGACAGACAAGTACTGACTCAACCCAGACTCTTGGGTTGGCTTGACAGAGGTAAATAATTTAAAACCAGACAGGCTGTTGTAATGATAACAATAAATAGGTTGAATCCTTAGGAATCTCTTCTATACCAATATTCTGTATATTTGGAGTAAATAATACAAACAAATGTGTTACAGGTTTTGTCCAGTCTTTGGATCTTTTAGATCTGATTTCTCCTCTGCATAAATACTCAGAAAATCTTCCAAAAAGTATAGCTTTGATCAGCTCATTTCCCAATCAAGGGTTTTTAGTGATTCCTGTTCTCCTTTAAAATAAAATGCAAGTGTTCCTATTTTTCACTTAAAGCCAGACTGTTAACTAATTAGAGAGAGATCTCATGACTTACAACTGATCTGGTCTACAGGTCCATCTGGTTTGATATTCTTAGTTACAATTTGGCTGAAAACCAAAAATGTAAATAACTACGTACATACTTGAGATATAGAGAGAAAGGGAGGGAACAAAGTACATAGTTGTCTGGATGAGAATTGGGAAAGGAGAATTTGAACTGAGTCTTGAATGAAGTCAGGAAAGCCAAGAGGTAAAAAAATAATGAGAGAAAATTCTAAACTTAGAAGTACATATTGCAAATTCATGGCATTGGTAGATGGAATATAGGTGTCAGTATAGCTGGATCTTAGAATTTATGGAGGGGAATAAAGCATAAGAAGACTGGAAAGGAAGGAAGGGGTCAGATTGTAAAGGACTTTGAATGTCAGTCAGAGGATCTGATAGTTGATCCTTGAGGTCATAGGGAGCCACTGGACTTATGAATAGAGGATGACATGATCTGAACTGTGTTTTGGGAAAATCACTTTCATAGCTGAGTGGAGAATGGCGGAGAGCAGGGAGATTCTTGAGGAAGAGAGACCAAACAGAAAGCCATTGGAATAATTCACGTGAGAGGAAATGAGAATTGTACAAAATTAAAGACATGTTTAGCAATTAGTAGGGGATATTATGCTCAAAGTAGTAAGTATTCTCTGGTTATCTGGTAGTGTCTCAGGTCACTACATCTGTCCCTTTGTGTTCCAGTGGGCAGCTTTCAGGAGCTGAGGATGTATCTTCCTTGATACCATTGACTTGAGCCCTACAACTTTGTTCCTCCTTCTGCTGTTCATAGGTAGAGGCCAGTGATTAGTACCCAAGTCAATTTATTCACCAACTATTGGGAAAGGTTTACAAAGGGATATTTATTTCAAGTTATGTCAAGAAGAAGATTACAAACATTTTCCCCAATGCTGGAGAGGCACAATCTATCATATATCACTTCAGTCTCTGGGAGAGGAAAGGGTGCAAACTTAGTTGAGTTCCTACCTAGCATTCCCCTCATCAAGTTCCCATTCAGATGCAGTCTAATTGTTAATTTAATCCTTTACTCAGCTAGAGGTAGGCTGGGGTCCCAGGGATCATTCCCAGAAGTCACATCCTATTCCTCAGGTAATCAGTGCTTCTATGGTTCTGGAACCCAGACTCTTGGGCACTAGGATGCTGAAACTCCCTCCTAAGCTTTTGAAAATCTCAAGATTATAGAGCTGTTACTCCCTTTACCCAGAAAGGAAAAGAACAAATACAGAAGCCAAAGACTAAGGTCTGCTTCTTGGGGGTCACATGGGTCCCCAAGGGAAGAAGTTTCCAAGGTCTCTCCCTATAGATTATGGCATATTTTTAGACATCATGAAGCTGTTGAAAGGATGGAGACATGAAAGCAATGATGGAAACCAGCTAAACCTTGTGTGAAAGCCACACACAAAAAAATTCTACTTATCATGTAATTAAACTAGAACCAAGATATCTATAGTTCCCCCAAGGAACTTCCTTTAAATCTTATTACAATTTTCTAGGGATTGGGCTCCCAATCCCTCCAAATGGAGAGTTCCATCATCCAAGAAAGCTGATGAAATCTAAGTATGCTCCAGATCCTACTTACATTACCAGATATCAAATGATAGAAACATCATTAAAAAATAACTAGATGTAAAATGATATCTCAAGGTTGTTTTAATTTGCATTTCATATAACTATAAATTGTTTTTATTTCTTCACTGGAAAACTGCCTGTTCATAACTTTTGATCATTTATCAATTAGGGAATGACCCATTCTTATAGAACTGTCAAAATTATTTATTTATTTTTGTTATTTGAGATATGAGCTTTATCTGAAAAACTATCTATAAAATTTCTTTGCCCTCCTCTGGACTATTATGCATCAAGTATTTTGTAAGCCTTAAGGTTTTACATGATTGTGGTTGTATTCCCAGTACTTACACATAGTATCTGACACCGAGCAATAATAATAATAATGGTTAACGATTATATAGGTCTTTTATGTGCCCAGTACCTTACAGTTTTTATAGCATTTGATTCTCATAACAATCCTGAGTGCTGCTATTATTCCCATCTTATAATTAAGGAAACTAAGGTTAAGAGAGGTCACATAGGTCCAGGGTCACATAGGTTTAGGCTGGATTTGAACTCAGGCTTTTTTTGAATTTAGATCCAGCACTCTAACTACTGTACCACCCAGCTGCTTATAATACTTTTTTTTCCCCCTAATTTATTTATTTATTTTTAAATAATAAAAAAAAAAATACAACATTTTGAGCTTCAAATTCTCTTCTTCCTCTTTCCCCTTCCCTTATCCATTGAAAAGGCAAGCAATATGATATCAATTATATATATGCAGTCATAGAAAACATATTTCAATAGTAGCCATGCTGCAAAAAAATGTGAGAAAAATAAAATGAAAAAAAAATTTTTTTCAATTTGCATTCGGAGTTCATCAATTCTCACTTTGGAGATGAATGGTGTTTTTCATCACGAGTCCTTTGCAATTGTCTTGGATTATTGTATTGATCAAAGTTAAATAATTTACAATTGATCATTATTACAATATTGTTATTACTGTATTCAGTGATCTGATTCTTCTTATGTCACACTATATCAATTTATAGCAATTTATACTTTCCAGTTTTGTTTTATTTTTTTTGAAACCATACTGCTCCACATTTCTTAGTACAATAGTATTTCACCACCACAATCATATACCATAACTTGTTTAATTCTTCCTCAATTGATGGGTATTCCTTTAATGTCTAATTTTTTGCCACTACAAAAAGAGCTGCTATAAATAGTTTTGTAAATATAGGTCCTATTCCTTTTCCTTTGATCTCTTTGAGTTCCAGACCTAGTACTAGGTCAAAAGGACATGGTTTTATAGCCTTTTGGGAAGAGTTCCAAATTTTTTCTCCAGAATGGTTGGACCAGAAGTAGTTAAATGGCACAGTGGATAGAGCATTGGGTCCTGAGTTCAGAATTGTCTAATCCAGTCTCAGACACTTTCTAGCTGTGTTACCTTGGGGCAAGTCACTTAACCATATTGCCTCTCAACAAAACAGAATGGTTGCCTCAATTCACAGTTCCACCAATAGTATATTAGTATTCTTATTTTTCCCCTCTAATATTTGCCATTCCTTTTCCTTTTCTGAATAGTATCCTTTTCCAGATATTAGCCAATCTGAGAGATATGAGGTAATACCTCAGAGATGTTTTAATTTGCATTTTTGCAATCAATAATGATTTGGAGAATTTTTTTCATATAACTATAGATAGTTTTAAATCCTTTGAGAACTGTCTTTTCATATCCTTTGACTATTTATCAATTAAAGAATGGCAATTATTTTTATAAATTTCACTCAGTTCACTAGCTATTTCAGAAATGTACCTGATATTCTAACCCATGACCTTGGACAAGACTCAAATTCCTTAAGTCTTGGGCTCCTTCCTGGGGTCACACAAGTATAGATTAGAGTTTGAAGAGATCTTAGAAGTCATTTAGTCCAACTCACTCATTTTACAGGGGAGTAAACTGATGCACAAGAAGATTAACAAGTTTTTAAAGTTCATATAGTAAATCAAAAAACATTTTAAGTGCCTACTCTGGGCCAGCACTATTCTAAGTGTGAAAAAAAAAAAAAAAAAGAAAAGCAAAAGACAATTCCTGTCCTCAAGGAGCTCACAGTTTAATGAGAGGGAAAACAAATAAATCCATGTAGGATAAATGGAAAATAACCAATAGAAAAAACATTCTAGAATTAAAAGGAGCTGGGAAAGGCTTCCTCTAGAAGGTGGAATTTTAGTCGATACTTGGAAGTAGATATGAAGAAAAGAACTTTCCAAGCATGGGGAATATCCAAAGAAAAATGTCAGAGCTGAGAAATGGAAATTCTTATCTGCTGACCAGTCAGGAGGCCAGTGTCACTTGGTGGGTTGGTGGGGAGGTACAAAATAAATGTAAGAAGACTAGGAAGGTTTGTTGATACTTATAGGTGTAGTATGAGTCAAAGGTGGGATTTGAATCCAGGTTTATCTACTAAGCCATAAGTAGGTCATAATCTGTTTTGGAAGCAGTTCTCCATCATCAAATATTAGCCAACTACTACTTTTTGTCAACATTAATACATTTTTTCTTATCTATTTTTTAAAATAATAGGACAAATTTCTCATTACTTCCATTATTGGCCATTAACCTTAATTTGTTTTTGTGTTTGTTGGGCAATCTATCCGTTGTTATCATAAGAAATGGTGAGTTGAAAATTAGCTTTATGGCAACGAGCTCCAATATTATTTCAAGGTTTCAAAAAATATTTGTTTCTAAGAGAGTGAACAATATCTCCTCCAGTGCAGATAACAACCTAAGTATTCCATAGTAGACTTCTTCATGAGTTGATGTGGCCCAAAGCATTCATCTCCTGGTAAACAGCTTTTGGTGATGAGCCTTTCCAAACTTATTCTGATTGGTCATTGATTCATCCCATCAGTAGGTCCATGCTTGAAGCTCTTCATTGGCAGGACTTTCTGGAACTAGTGTCCTATTAGTATAATTTTTAAGAACTTAAGAGTCACGCCCATCACTAGGGGATGATGCATTGGAAAGGTACTTTAGTGATGTTCCAATTTAATATTTCTCCCAAACAATTCATCTACCATTGAAAAAGAAGCTGCTTTTGGGAAGGCTGAAAACTCCTCCCATAATTCTCTAGTCAGGATAGTTAGAGAGAAAAATGGAAATAGATCATGAATAATGAGCAAGCATAACTGTGCCCCCACTGCTTAACCCCAATTGCCTTAGAGGGGAAAAAAAGAATTAAGTCCTGAGCTGATAATAAAATTTTGACATACATTCAAGCTATTTATAGGCAGCTAATTGGTACAATGGATAAAACATTGAACTTGAAGTCAGGATGGATCTAATTTTAGGTATTTACCAGGTGTGTGATCTTAGGCAAGTCACTTAACGTTTGTCTGCCTCAACTTCTGTAAAATGAGCATAGTTAATAATAGCACCTACCTCTTAGGAGTGTAGTGGAAGTCAAATGAGATAATATTTGCTTATTTTATCCAGTACATGCTTAGTAAATGCTTATTTCCTTCCTTTTGGTCTTTCAGTGATCATCAGCAACTCATAGAGGATCTTGAGAACTCTTAATGAGCTTTATCATTTTATTGATTATACAAAAGAAAGGAGAATAAACTATTAGAATTTGCAGGAACTTAGAGACCATTTAGTCTAATTTCCTTATTTAACAGATGAGGTCTACAGAGAAAACTGATTAGTCAGTATGAAAAGAGGTGAATGTCCAAAAGACTGGAGCTACAACACAGTATAGTAGAAAGGTTGTTGGGTTAGGAGTCTATGAATCTTGGTTTGAATCCCAGTTCTTCTATTAAGCTTCCATATAATCTGTAAGTTTCTTTTCATCTCTGAATCTATGATCTAACATAACTAAGCCTAGAACCCAGTCTTCCTTTTCCCTGATCAAGGGTTTTCTCATTAAACACAGCTTCTTTGCTTCTCTGAATAAACAGAGACCTAGAACAGGTAAAACAATCTTTCCCAAGGTCCCCAGGAAGCAAGTAGCAGAGCAAGCATATGTATGATTTTGCACTTTCTGACTTCAATCCAGTTTTCTTACCACTTCATTACAGCTGATACCCCCAATAGAGAAAAATTATCACAACATTTAGGCTACATTGGTAACTTTTCCTATAAAAGGAACCATTCTTTCTATCTTCCGATGGATATTTCATTATGGGTCATGAAGATAGAAACTCAAGACTAGAAGACTCAAGACTGGCACAATGGATAGAGTGCTTGTCTTGAGGTCAGAACAATGAGTTCAAATCTTGCCTTAGGCACTTGCTATCTATATCATTTAATTTATCTGTGCCTCAGTTAACTCATCTTCAAAAAGAGAAATATAATAGCTCCTTCCTCCTAGGGTCATTGTGAGAATTAGATGTGTTAACATATATAAAGAACTTTGCAAATCTTAAAGCCTGATGTAAATGCTACCAATTATTAGTAGGCAGAGAGAGGTCTTCTGATACTGTGGCAGTATCTATTCTAGAAATAGAAATATGGGGAAGCATTAATGAATGTTTTCAAGAAGCACCATGCTGTAATAAAAATTTTTATTGGTGTTTTCATTTAAGAGACTCGTAGATGTTCTTGGCCGCTGGGAAGTCCCAACAGTCTATGGGAATGTTGGCAAAATGATATCCTTACTAAACTACCCTCAAAGCAAACATGATACTTCAGTGTTTGACAAGTTCATTTTCCTTAGGAAGTGTTCTCTGGCCAAAGCAAATATTTTCTTTTGCCATTCATGCCAGGGTAGTCCAGAGACTTGCAAAAAAACATTTGTTTGCTAAAACACTCGTTTTCTATGGGTAGTAGCCTATTACTGTGGATCACATCTCTCTTTACTTCATAACTACAATTAATATTGGCAGGCAAATTTGGTCTAAACTTTGCCAGTCTGAAGTTTTTAGCACATTAAAACAATAGTGTAGTCTCTGGAGCTTCCTTATTCCTGTAATTGCTTTTGCCCTCATTAGTCAATGGAACTCTAAAAATAAATCTTGGGGATTGGTTACTATCCTGTTTTATCTGGACTAGGGCTTCTCCATTGAGCATGAATCTTTTTTTTTTTTTTTAAGCTTTTTATTTTCAAATGCATAGATAGTTTTCAACATGCACCCTTGCAAAACCTTGTGTTCCAAATTTTTTCTCCCTCCCTTTCTCTCATCCTTTCCCTTAGACAGCAAGTAATTCACTATATGTTAAACATGTACAGTTCTCCAATACATATTTCCACAATTATCAGACCATGAATCTTTAAGGAGTTTTTATTTCTCTTGGGCCGAATCAGGATGGTTAAAAACCTTCTTGATTTTTGAAGGTCTTTACCTTCCTCAGGTCATTAAATTAATATTCTTGGAAAGGTGATTTAACAAATGGGAAATAGGCAAAACCATTCACATGCTTTCAAAAGACTTGCAACTTAATTGTTCCCATCCTAGAACTGCTATTCTAGGACCCTTTGTTTCCAAAGGACTTTTAAAGCTCATTTGATTTAGCCCTAACTCTTTAAGAGATATGGAAATCGAGATTCAGGGAAATGTGAAGTGAATTGTCAAAGGTTATTAGCTCATGACAGGTAAAATTCTAGTATTCTTAATCTAAGAGCTCAGGTTCTACTCTCAGCTTTGCTACTGAATGGATGTGGTAAGTCAATGAATCATACAAAACCTCAGTTTCTTCATCTCTAAAATATATTCAGACTAATTTCTAAGGTCTATGGAATTGATATGAATCTAAAAGATAATTATACTCTTGACAATTTCCCTGTTCTTTGATTAATGGGGACAACTTCTATTTCTGCTAAAGCTAAAAAATAAATCACATAAGCAAAAATAGGTTGGAACAAACAAAAAAATCCCCCTTTTCTGTAAGACCTATATGCTAACTCTGGAATCCATTTTTTGAGATTATGCTACTCTTGAAAGTAGGACAAAAGAGGAGATAGGGAAGGATATATTTAAACAGCTGCTGCTTGCTCCAATACAATCCAATAAGTGTTTAGTCTATAGATCATGACCCAAGTAACCTTTATGTGAAGTTTGAGTGTTTTCCATCACAGCCCATATTATTCTTAAAATATTGGTGTATGTCTTACGTCTTGAGGCTGGAGGTTTGCACTATTTTAAAATAGTGGTAGATTCTAAGGGATTTTGTCACAGTAGCTCTTAAACATTTTGATGCTTTATATACCCCATGGGAAGTTGGAAACCTTCTCTCCACTCCCACACACTGAGAACAGGTATGAGTAGTGACATTACCCAGAAAGGCCCTTATTTCTTAGAATGAAAAAGGAAAACATCACTCTTCAATAAGTCCAGGCTATTTCCTCCCCTTCTTATACTTAAAAGTACTTATTGATTTCTGCTGATGTATGGAATATAAATGAACCTGATCCTTTGTTTTTGTATTCAGATCTCTATTTGAATCATCACTCTACCTAAACCTGTTTTATTTTCAAGGTCATTCTCCTTCCTCCCCAGGCTTACTTAAGTCTCAATGTTTATGGTGATTTTAGCTAAACAATAATAACTCAAATTATTTACTGTTTATTTCATGAGCATCAGGCTTTAAAGAGTCAATCTATTTTCTTTAAAGAGCAGATATAAATACAACACAGCACAATAAAAAGTTCTAAATTTGGAGTCAGTAAATTGGAATTCAAAACCCACAGGGCCCATCCATAAAGTCACTTGGCCTCTCCCAGCTTCTGTTTCCTCATTATAAATTGAAGAGGTTGGAGGAAACAACTTTTAAAGTCTCATCTAGCTTCAGTGAAGTGAAAGTCCTCCATGTGCCTCAGTTTCCTCATCAGTAAAATGAAGCAGTTTAACCAGATGATCTCCAAGGTCTTGTTTTAACAATATGTGAGTCTATAGAGCAAGTTATGAAGAAGTCAATACATAATCTTACTTTTAAAAAGTTGCCCCCATTTTTTCAAAATGTTCTTGAAATAGTTTTATTTTTTTAAATCAATAATTAAAAAAAATTATTATTTATAAATTGCATGTAATTGTGCTAAGGCTTTACTTTTTAAAGGTAGGCTTCTAACACAAAACAAATCTGAAACCATTATTGTTTTTAGCACTGTAATTCCTTAAGTATCTCTAATTTTATCTATATAGATCATTCTTCCATTAATTCAGCTGCCAATCACCTAGATGAGTGATTCAGTGGGTAAAGCCTTGAGCCAAGGGTCAGATACTTATTAGCTCTGTGATCCTTAGTAAGTCACTTAGTACCTGTTTGTCTGTAAAATGGGAATAATAATAACATCTACCTTCCAGGGTTGGTATCTATGAGACAGATTTGTAAAGTGTCTAGCACGTGGTAGGCATTATAAAATTGCTCATTTCTTTCCCTCCACAGCAGTAGATAGTTTTCTAAGGCAAAACAGTTCATGATCCTCAGGTCAACCCAGTGACAAGGCTTTCTAGATTTTACTATTTTTTATATTTACTAGATTTTACCATTTCTTTTTTCATCTCATTTGACAGATAAGGAAACTGAAGCATACAGAATCAAGTTACTTGCCCAGAGTCACACAGCTAGTAAGTATTTCAGGCTGGATTTGAATTCATGTCTTCTTGACTCCAGGCCTAGCATTCTATCCACTGTGTCACCTCCCTATCTAGCCTTTTAACAATTCGTTCTAAAATTTTTGCTGGAATGCAGGTTAATCTCATTAGCCTGTAGTTTATACATATCACTCTCTTCCTTTTATTAGGAAATTCAAAATTTCCCTTCTTCAATCCATTAGATTCTCATTTTCCCCCTATTTAAAGACAATAACTACTTAGCTATTACACCTACTTTTTGGTACCTGACAATACTTGTATTTCCTTGATATAGAATTTATGAACTGAGATCACAACAGGAATGAACTAGTTTTCAATTGGAAAAAACCCAGATTCAAGTCCACCTTTTGAAACATACAAACCATGTGACTATAGGGAAGGCAGTTAACCTATTCCCCGAAGTAGCTCCTTAAATTAAAAGGAGCAATCAGTCTTCATTGGTGAAGAAAATTCCCTTCCCTGAGAAAATTACACACCCATTCACACACACACAAAAATTACCCCAATCAAACATGCACACAAAAGTGTTTGTAATCTCAAAGAATTTAGCACCTCTTTCTACTATGATATAAAAGGATTACAGTTTGTGTGTCTTGGAAGGATGTTATACCAACAAAATAATAGTGTTAGAAGTATTGAAACGTGCAATGAATAGAAATAACTATTTTAATAAAGAATGTGTTTGGAAACTCTTAGGTGGAACTGCTAAATCATGTGTTTTACATCTGAGATATCGGTTATCTACATTACACTACAGATGAGGAAACTGAAAAAAAGTTATTATATTACTACAATAGAGTACAGTTATTACATTAATTAATTGAACTTATGTTATCTTAAAAGACCACTGAGTATCTGCTGGCAGTTAGACAAATGGGAGCCATAGAGCCTGGAATTTAACCAGATACCAGGGGACATTCCTATCAGATTCAACCCCTTGATGGAAAATGTTACACAAGCTACTTACTATAGTTCTTGTCTTAGTGGAGCCTATTTTAATAGATCTTCACTTTGGTTAAATATGCCCAGAATTTGCATTTAATTTTGATTGTTTATATTTTATTATTGGAGCCCAGGTATTTTCAGGCTATTCCAAAAACAATAGTGAAGTATTGATAACAGTTCATCATTAGACTTTTCTATGTAGTGAAAATTGACTTCCATGAATCTAGCTTGTTTGTTTAGGTATTTTGGACAGAAATACATTTTATCTTAAACTATTTATGTTTAAATGCTCCTCGTCCAATAACTATGGAGACTGTGTTCATTGAGTGAAAAGCAGATTGAACAAACTGAGAAATGAGCACTCCAAGTATAGTAGGAAGCCTGCACAGTGTAACACAAAAGTGGGATTTGAGACCTCAATTCTAGTCTTAACTTTGCCCTATCTAGATTGCATGATTTTCAGAGAAATCTCTACAATAGCAGAGGGAGGATAGGGTGGGAAGGCAAAAGAGCTGGGTTCAAATGCTGCCTTACTTTCTGTGTGTTCCTTGCCAATTCATTTAACTATTGTGTGCCTCAGTTTTGTCATTTGTAAGATGAGTCATTCAGCTATAACATTTTCAAAGGTTCACATTTCAAAATCTATGGTTTTATTATTCATTTTATTGGATCTCCATTTCCTCACCTATAAAATGAGGGAGTTGAACTAGTGGAACTCTAAGGTCCATCCAGATTATAATATATTACTCTAAGGTTTCAGTCTCAACTCACTTTTATGTTATCAGTCAGCAGCTTTTAATCATAACAAAATGGAAGGAAGAAAAACAAAACAAAACAAAACCTCCCCCAAGAAAGACAAGGGGCAAGACTCCACTATGTTTGTGTTCTCAGTATTTCTTAATCAAGCTGGGTTTTCCCTGTGGGGAATTCTCTAAAATAGACAATCTTTTGGCAGTATCCCCAGCACAAGGAGTGTTCTCAGCCTAATCAGGCCCAGTAGGTATAGTTTGAGATAAAAAGTATGGGAACAGGAGATCTGTTAGATATTCTGAAAAGGAAGGAGATAAGTTGGCATAGAAATATCATGGCATTTTTACCTGAATAACATTAAGGAAAAGAGATGATAGTTCTAGGAAATAAATTCATTTAAATACTACCTTGTCATCTCACTGTATGTGGAGATAATTCTTTACCATGAAGGGTACGTTCTTTCAACCTAAAAAGGACTTGAATATGTCAGAAATGGCACCCTAACCCTGACTGAAGTTCTTCATCTAGGTTGGCCACGAGGTGATGAGTTTTTCTGTTGATATTAATCAAGTTCAGTTTCCTTTCTAAGATTGCGGTTCCTAATTTGAAAAAAAAAATGAGATAATTAGACTAAACCTTAAGGCTCCCTTTCAAATAGAGTATTCTATAATCATATTTTATTGATCTGGGACTGTAACAGTTGGAGTACTTCAGAGCTGCCTTTTACATAATGCTTTAAATTTCATAAAACATTTTATATACAGGGTGTCCCCAAAGTTTTAGTGTAACGTAAAGCTTTTAAGAGGTTAAACTATCAGAGCTTAAAACTGTACAAAGAATTTTGGTGTTGTTTTTGTTGGTCTGTTATTTGGTTGTGTCCAACTTTTGCTGTACAGACTATATATTGTCTCTGGTCCTTGAAACACTTTGAGTTAGGTACTATGATTGGTATCATCCCCATTTAGCATGTGGAGAAACAGTAACAGAAAGTTTAAGTGATTTATTTACATAATATCACCTAGTTTCTGAATGTCAGAGACTGGTTTTGAATCCCCATCTCTACTAACTTCAAGTCTAGCACTCTCTTTTGCTGTGTACTATTTAACCTCTCAGGATATGAATCACGGAATCACAGAATTCGAGTTAAGTTATATGTGGTTTTGTTGGTCTATACAAAACTTAAGGGGATTGTGTTTCTTCAAGTTTTTGTTAAGGGATATCATTTAGAGAAGGGCTTAGTTTTGTTCTCTTTGTCCCCACAGATCCTAGTGAGGAGCAGAGTGTGGGCAAATGGAGGCTCCAGTGTAGGAAAAACTTGCTAACAATTAGAGCTATTCAAAAGTAGAATGGGCTGCCTCAAGACAGAACGGATTCTTTCTCTTTGCAGGTCTTCTAGCAGAAGTCAGTCAACCACTCGATAAAGAGTGGGATTTCCTTTGCTGTGTGAGTTAGATTAGCAGCTAGGTGGTATAGTGAATAGAATACCAAGCCTGAAGTCAGGAAGATTCATCTTCTCGAATTCAAATCTGGCCTCTGACACTTAAATGTGACTGTGGGCAAGTCACTTAACCCTGTCTCACCTTCCTCATCTGTAATATGAGCTGGAGAAGGAAATTTAAATAGGATGATGTCGTGGTCCTCTTGGAAAACAAAAGACAAATAACAACAATAATAGGATTGCAGTACAAAGGGCTTGGACTAAGATAGAGAAGACAGCTATGTGCTTTAATGGATAAAATGTTGAACTTGGGAATCAGGAAGCCCTGAATTTGAACCCTACTTCAGACACTTATTATGTATGTGACTTTGAGCAAGTTATTTCACTTAATTCAGCCTCAGTTTCTATATTTGTACAAATGGTAATAATAATAGCACCTGCCTGGGTTGTTGTGAGGATAAAATAGAATATTTGTAAAATGATTTGAAAAAATTAAGTTTAGCTTTCATAATGATGGTAGTGAAGGAGATTCTGAGACAATTTTAAAGGAAAAAGTTGATGAAACTTGGAGGATAATTGGTCACGACAGGGTAGAGAAAATTGAAAAATTAAATGTAACTTCACATGGTTCCTAGATCTTCTCCACATATGGCAGGAAGAGAATGGTAAGATCCTTTCCACCATTTGCAGAGTTGAAGACGGTGGAGATACTCTTACTCTGTAAGTATATGGATCTGATTTTTGTCATCCCTGAAGTAATAAGTGGTGGAGGGGCTCCTCACACATCATGGTATTGGTTCTGAGCTCTACTATAGCATTACATCTAGTCGGATGTTCATCTCTTGTTGGGATACTGATAGATGGTGGAAGGAACACTATCTACACCCTTGGTATTCCCGAGCCCTTCCATTCTTGGCACACAACTTTCAAAACATTCTCTCTTCTGTAAACTTTCGTCTTTAACCACAGATATTTTGGCTTCCTTTATTGGGTACCTGCTCTGTCCAAAAAAAGAACACTGGAAAGACACTGATGGAACAAAAAGTACACACAGTTTTATAGCCATTTGGGCAGAGGAATACAAAATTTTTAAATGTCTAAACTTTTTCATGTAATTGGGAAATAGTTATTAAAAATAAATAATTTTTAAAAATTAAAAAAAAAAGAATACTTGAAAAGGACTGACTTAAAGCTTGTCTTCTTCACTCCTTCATTGCTTTCCCCATGAGCATGATTCTTATAACCACAGAGAAAAACACTGGGCATTTTCATGCAGAATCATATGAAGTAATTCTGAATCTTAGATGGGGACAGATCTAATTCCCCTTTTGAAATATTTTCCATGACTTGATGCTGACAATCTACTTTCTAACCAAATATCAAGTTAATCTTGGGTGCTTACAGGAAGGATTAAATAGGTCAACAGAAAAGTGTCACTAAAAATAGTACCAAAGCCACCAGGGAGTCCTGGGGAGGAGCTGAAGTCATCAAGGAAACCCATCCAGGCCCTTTGTGTACCATTCCAATGAGTAGCAAAAGTATTTTTAAAGTGAGACCTTTAGAGTGGACCCTCTGAGGATGCTGTCATGTAGCCATATTGTGCGTGCAGGATAAATGTTTGTAGAGTGCCAGAGTCAGTGGATTAAGGTGTGACTTCCCTGGGGAGCTAAAAGGCAATGAGTGCCAGGGAGTGAGATTAGCACATATTGGAACTTTCACATTTTTTAAAAATTAAGATCAAGGGAAGCTTTGCAGCATTTCTTTTCATCTGTCATTCTTCTTTCCCTTCCTCCCCCTACACTATCCTACTCATCATGAATCACAGAGGAGTTTCACACGTGTTTGGAAAGTGGAAGCTGACTTGCCTAAGCTATTATCCAGGTAATAATGAAGTCACAAATGAACCTACCAGGACTCTTATGAGAAATATTATGTAAACAGTCTTTAATCAGAATGTTAGAGATGAAGTCACACTATAAGACACTTCAACAAGCATAGGATTATAGAAACATTGATTGATATTTGGAAATGACTTTTGAGATTAGTCTTTTAGAGATGAGGAAACTGAGACCTTGTGAAATTGAGAGACTTGTTTAAAGTCACCTGAGTATTAAGTGACAAAGGCAGAAACGGATTCCAGATCCTTCCATGCCAAACTCAATATTTTCAGAAGATTTTCAGCTAGCTATACCATGATGCCTTCTAGTATTGCACTATTATTCTCTGTGTTTGTCTTCTTCCTAGTAAGACTATAAAAAAGAGACTTTTTTTGTATTTCCTTTAAAACCTCTATAATACATTGAACATAGCAGCTGTTCTGAGGGATTGTCCCCATTGCCCTAGCCAATATGTCACAGGAGCTGCAGGCTCTACCCCTCCACCTTAAAGTTCAGGTACTTATTCTTTTTGGAGGAATTGAGTTAAGTGACTTGCCCAGTAAGTATCTGAGGTTGGTTTTGAATTCAGGTCTTTTTGACTCCAGGGCTAGTGCTCTATCCACTGTGTTACTTAGCTCCTCTAACCCTAAATTAAAAAAAAAAAAAGTTATATATATATATATATATATACATATATATATGTATATATATATATATATAACAACAATCACCAACATATATGAATATTTCATTATACAAAGAATAAGAAATTGAAGTTATGTTACTTTGTGCTTTAAAGTGTTTACTTAATACACACAAATATTCACATGTATATATAAAGATATGTAATACATATAAAATGTGTGTATATATACATATAACCTACATATACATACACATATATGTACATATATCTATATCAAAGTAAGAGCAAAGCTGATGTGCCATTTCTATTTATATATTTTTTTGTTTTCTTCTGTGAATTTAAGAAAATTTATTGTTGCTCTCTCTCTCCCTCTCTCTCTTTTTTTACATAACTTTCTCTAGCTATTAATCTATCACCAGCCTTTCAGGAGAGTTCATCTCATAACAATTATGTATATAGTCAATCCCGCAAACCCCCAAATCAACTCATTGGCCATGTCTAAGAATACAAATCTTATCTCCCTTTCCTAATTTTTTCTTCGAAGCAGTTCCGAACTGGAGTTCATGCTCAGCCACCCTGGAAGAAGATGAGGAATGGGAGGAGCTGAGTGATGCAGTGGGTAGAGCACCAGCCCTGAAGTCAGGAGGACCGGAGTTCAAATTTGATCTCAGACACTTAACACTTCCTGGCTGTATAACCCTGGGCAAGTCATTTAACCCCAATTACCTCAGCAAAAAAAAAAAAAAAGGAATTAGAAAACTAAGGGGGGGGAGAGAGAGAGAGAGAGAGAGAGAAAGAAGAGAGAGAGAGAGAGAGAGAGAGAGAGAGAGAGAGAGAGAGAGAGAGAGAGAGAGAGATGAGAAGAGGGAGAGAGAGAGAGATAAGAAGAGAGAGAGAGAAAAAACGAGAGAGAGAGAGAGAGAGAGAGAGAGAGAAAGAGAGACAGAGAGAGAAAAAGAGAGGATGAGTCTCTCTGATTCATGCACATTCATGAAATGTTGAGTGAAGAGGAGACATCTCCCCTAAGGAGAGCTAGGGCTGCCTTGGACAAATTCCCTCTAAAGAGACTAGGAGTATAAAATGGAGACAAAAACCAGGATAATCAGTTCAGGTATTACTTGAAGAGGCTCTTTGTTTTTAGAGCAGAGCTATGAGATGAGTCTAAAGGAACAGGAAGAGTGAATAGCCTGGAGTCATTTTGCCTGGGTTTCTGAACTAGTTATAATATTATCAGCCTCTCCCTTGATCCAATTACTCTTGAACTAGAATTATTTCCCCAGGAAGAGGAAGCGACTGCTGAATAGTACTTGAGCCCAAAAGCATGGAGAATCTTTCTGACAGGAGGTAGAATCCATGGTCAATCAATCAAACATTAAGTACTAAAAAATCCCAAGTTCCTCTCTCTAAGCAGCTTGTATTCTGTCAGTGAGACAAAATCTAAAGATAAATACATCCAAATTATATGCAAAGTAGACAAAGTAAAAACAAAAAGGGGAGGTTGACAGCAGCTGGATGGTCATGAAAGGGGCTCATATAGTAGCATTTGAAGTAAGATTTGAAGAAAGTTAACTTTAAGGGGAAGATATGAGGAGGGAAATGCATCACAGGCATGAAAGACAGCAAAAGTTTGGAGATTTAAGATAAAATGCCATATGTGAATAAGAGAAAGGAGGCCATTTTGGCAGGACTTTTGAGTGTGGGAAGGGGTGTAATATGTATTAGGCTTGGGAAAACAGTCCTGAACTCAATTGCAAAGGGTTTTAAATGTCAAGTGGAGGAGTTTTATTTTCTTTCTTCTTCTTCTTCTTCTTCTTCTTTTTTTTTTTTTTTATCAGAGACAATTATGAATCACTGCACTGATTGACTAGAAAGTAAGCACAGCATGGTGTAGGCATCAAAAGTGACTAGGAGATGAGCAGCAAGAAAAAACAAATCCTGACCTTTGATAAAATCCCAAGTCTGGTCAAGACTATTAAATCACAGAAACATTGGTAGGTTTCTATTAGGATAAGGGAATTGCCAGGATCATCAAAAGGATGAAAGGGGCTTTCATCTTTATGTGAACTTGGGTGCAAGATCCTTTTTTGTTGTTGTTCTTTACTATATAAATAAAATAAATTTTATTTATTTATTTATAATGTAATAAGTATTATGAATAAAACATTTATAAATAAAATTAAAAACTATAAATAAGGCTTATTAAAATGTCTGATGCTTTATGATCTTAAATGCTTAAAAAGGGAGCTGGGAAAATGCCATATATTGACCTTCCTGGTACCATCTTGGATACGGTGAAATGAACCAAGAAATGAGAGGCTTCCAAAGTGATCAAGGTCCATCATGTCAGGAGGAAGCCATAATATAGACACTTAAGTATGTTTGTTGAATGGATGTCTGAATGAATACCTTCCTCTTGTTCTGTTGACCTCATATAACTTACAGTGGTACTAGATATATAACCATAATCATATTCATAAATTCATAAAGCTCATAGATAAATCTATTTAAAAATTTTAATAATGGTTCTTCTTTTATGTTTCCCAGTCTCCTTTCATCCCTTCACCCTCATTCTGTCAATAGGATACAATTCATCTTGGATTCAAGGAAATGAAGCTACTTCCACTTCAATAATGTTATGGTGTCATGGTAGATAAACCACAAGATTTTAGACAATAAGGTTTGAGTTTAAGTCCTGTCTCAGATGCTTGGGTACATCATTTGTTCCTCAGTTTCTTCATGTGTAAATGTGAGGCGTCTATTCTCATTGACCTCTAAGTTCTCTTTCAACTCTAAATCTATGACCTTTTTTGGCTGTATGCCTACATGATAACTTTCCTCCTTTGTGATGGTGACTCTCATCATGTAGTCATCATTAAGCTCAGAAATGCAAAAGAAATCAGCTAATATAAGGGATGTGACAGGAATGTGGAAGATTAGTGGGGTTTTTTTTTCCACACTAATAATTTTCCTAGGCAGTTGTCACTAGTTGACATAGTCATGGAAGAGAGGAAACAACAACAAAAGAAGGGGAAAAAAGACTGGACAATCTGAATTACACATATAAAAAGCAGCATGGTCATAGGATCATAAATCTAGAGCCAAAAAAAGATCTTAAAAGCCATCTAATCTAATGCCCTAATTTTATAGAAGAACAGGCTGGATCTAAGTCAGAAGAGTCTAACATTCAAATTCTACTCTGGATCTTTAATAGTGAGATGCTAAGGGTAAATTAGTTAATCTCTGATCTTCAGTGACCTCATCACTCTCCTCTGTAACTGACAGAAATACTTTACTTGAGTCATTTTTCTTTGAATCTTAAAAAAATCCCAACAACTCTTTTAGGTTGGTACTACAGATATCATTATCATCATTTTGTAGAAAATAATGTTTATATATATGTATGTATATACATATATATTTAAATTTTGCCATAGAGTTAATAATAATAACAATAATTAGTATTTATATAGTGTTTAATATGTTCCAGGCACTGTGCTAAATGCTTTATAATTGCCATCTCATTTGATCCTTACACCAACTCTGTGAGGTAGACGTTGTTATTATTCCTATTTTAGAGTTGAGGTAACTGAGGTAAACTAAGATTAAGTCCAGGGTCAAGTAGTTAGTAAACTTCTGAAGTCAAATTTGAACTCAGGTTTTCTTAACTATAGACCCAGAACTCTATTTTCTGTGTCACTCTACTAATCAAATCAAATTAAGCACATAAGGCCATAAGACTTTCAAGGAGTATGCAGGTGTCAGTCATAATATTGCATATCCATTATAGAAAGAAAGAGCAAAATTGAACATTAAAGCACAGAAGAAAAGAAGAAGGAAAGAGAAAGAATTCATGAGTAAGAGAAAAAAAGGAAGCTTGATTCATAAGGCAGTGGGATAGATACCAAGAAATATCTTCACCTTCTTGCCAGTACAAATGGTGATGGGCCTTCCCTCTCATAGTCCTTTGTATCAGGCCTCCACGTTTCTGTCGGTGAACATAGTTCTAATGAAAGTATTCCAAAGGCTCTCTGGATGAGTTATCTATTTGTTCAGATTCATATTGCATTCTCTTTATCTCTATTAGTGCTTATCCCTCAACTTCATTATCAATTTTATTCTTGAACTCTAAAGAAGAGATTTTCTCTATTATGTGACATGAATTTATATGTATATGGAACTGTCCAAATAAGAACAGCACTTTTTCTCTGACCAAAGATTGGATAGGGTAGAAAGCTTTCCAAGGTATTTAATGATAAAGGGACCATTCTGTGGCCTACTTTTCTCAGAAGGCTCAGGCGAAATATTGCAGTATTTTTTTTTTTCTATATAGCAATGAGTCTTTTTACTCATTATTAGATTTGTGTTGAAATTTCTGCTAACTCATCTAGGACTCTGCTGATAAGTGGGCTGTAGGATGTCTGGCCTGAATGGGAGGTACAACCTAAGTCTATTGGACAAAGGAAAGCTTTATCTGTTCTGGAATGACATTGTAACTTTAGCTATATGATATAATGGAAAGTATTGGACCTAAAAGTCAGGTTTATACCACAGTGCTCACACTTATCAGTTAGGGCAACATGGGCAAACTATTTTACCTGAAAATCAGTCTCCCCATTTATAAAATGGAGATAGTATTTGTACTGTATGCCTTACAGGGTTATTGTCAGAGAAAATACTTTTTGTGCTATTTCAATGATAAATGTGTGATTTGGGTTAGAAATATATGATTTTTATCAGTCTAGGGAATTAATTCCTTGTGTAAGGAACTCTTGATGTAGAGATTCCACTTATCAATGTAATAAGCAACTTAACATAGTTTTAGAGAGTTTGGAATTAGTTAAGAGAAGAAAAAGAGGAGGAATACTGAAAATTTAAGTGATTTGTTAATCAGACTTACATGCTCAATATAGTACCAGAAAAGGAACTTAAATCCATACCTTCTTGACTCCAAGAATGGACCTCTAACCATTATACCCTATTATTTTTCTTATTAATTATTATTATTAGCCTGGCTTTGCTCTTTATTATGTAGATGACTGTGGGCAAATGAGCTTTCTTTGCCTTGTTTCTTCATTTTCAAGTTAGATAGTTGGATCAGATGACTTCTAAATCTATAAGTCTATGATTGGTGTCAAGCTTTGACCAGTAGAACCCACCTATCACAGTGAGGCTCTGAATCACCACTGAGTTCCAATGTTTAGAAGCATGTTTAGAGCTAAGAAAATGAATCTCTCAGTTTCCCTGCAAGCTATAGAGATATAAACTGGTAGATAGATGATGGAAAGGAGTGCAGCTTCTAGCCAAAGCTGGAAGTCATGTTATATCACTGCAGAAGCTATCTGATCATTATTTTTGGTTTCATGCCCAATGGGCACCTGTGAAGTATTGAGAAATATGGTAATATGCCCAGTATGAGGTGGTGAGGTGTCAGAGGCCTTGCCAAAGAGTTTAGCTGAGGAATTCTGGTGTGGTAACTTTATGCATTATAGAAATGTGTTATTCTCATGAGATGGAGTTAAATATGAAGTTGAATTTAACTTTTATAACATAAAATTTGAGTTAGTGCACCACAATGCAAAGGGAGCTAGATTAAGTGTTAGAAGGCCTGCTATTTGAATATTGTAATATCTACCTCAGTTTGGCTTGTGTGTAATATGGGGCAATTCATAGAAATTCTTTCAGGCCTCAGCTTTCCCATCTGTAAAATAAGGGAATTGAGCTCCTGGAAGTCTTTTCCATTTTTAAGTCCAAGAGCTATGATACCTATGATGTTTGTCAAATCATGTCACCTCTTCTGTAAAATGAAGACTAGAAAATATCCAAGATTCCTCCCATCCCTGGGTTTCCTAACTTCTTTATTTTAATTTTATTTTTATCAATGTCACTTCTCAATACTCACTTCTACTACCTCACTTACGCCCAGCTATTGGTTTGTGTAATAAGGAACCACCATTAAGCAAAATAAACCGACATATTGACCATGTATGCTAGAATATAGATCATTATATATTCATAGTTTCACAGCCTCTCTACCAAAAGGAAGAAGGTATGTTTCATCATCTTTCCTGTTGAGTCAGAAATGGTAACCTGAATTCAGGTATCTATTGGTGTTGTTTTTCTTTACATTATTGTGATTATGGACTTCTTTCCCAATTCATTAATACGTTTTATTAAATAATTATTTGATAAGTTTATTGACTCACACATATCTTTTCTAAATTATCTTTTCGCAGGGTGATATAGTATGCTGTTTAACACAGATAAGACAAAAGTATATTTATATCTCTTATTGATTGCCCTGACTTTGTGATTGACGCCAAGCTTAGAAAATTGTGTTCTCTGCAAGGTGGACCTTTTGTATATAGCCTAACATTTGAAGAATTGTGTAAGATACACCATGAATTGTTAATAGAAGATGTTATGTACAAGAAACATAGTATGGATAAATGTAAACTCTTTTTAGATGTATCTAAATTCCTCTTGTAGCTATGTATTGTTACATTTTAGTGTATTGAGTACATTTTGGTCTTATGCTCCCATGACTAGGGAGGCTACATTTACCTTTGAGTATTTTAATTTTTTGTTGTTGTTGTTGTTTGGTTTTTTTTTTTTTTTCTAAGGCAATTGGGATTAAGGGACTTGCCCAGGGTCACACAGCTAGGAAGTGTTACATGTCTGAAGCCAGATTTGAACTGAAGTCCTCCTGACTTCAGGATTGGTGCTTGATCCACTGCACTACCTACCTGCCTATTTTAAGGTATCTTGATGGGTTTGTGGGTACCTGTTCTTTTTTTTTTTTTATTCTCATCAGCTAAAGCCTCCTCCTCGAGTATTTCATATACTGCTAAGTAACTGTGATTGGCCCTCCATGCCCTCAAATTCCATTTAACCACTTAAGATAAATTCCATTTTACAAAGGAGATAATTACTTTAATGATATACCAAAAAACAAGTGCACAAACAGCCTTCCCCACCCCCACAGGACATGCCCACCATTATTGTACTTTGGTTTCTGAGAGAGTGGGCTCACTGTCAGCTGAGTTCCTATATAGCAAAGGTATTGTCAAATTCATGTCTAGAGGTCTCATCTCCATTATTTCAGGGCATGTTCTTTGCTCCTCAGTTCTTTGATACTAAACTTGCTGCAAAATTCAGACACTGAGAGACCCATTCTACATTCTCTTCTTCTAAAATAGAAAAGAACAGATTCAGAGACCAAGGACTAAGGTCCACTTTTTTCTTTTTAATAGGGTCACATGGTGGCGTCAGTATGGGACGCAAAGCCTTTTCCCTAAAGCATTGTCTAGCTGGGCATTGTAAATTCAAAAATCCAAAAACTCCATCAAGAACACAACCAAAGGCAAAATGAATAAAAAAGCCTAGGTTGAGGCTTTTTTTTTTTTTTTTTTAAGATGTCTCCAATTCCATCCATGTAGTCAATCAAAAATGGCTACTCACAACTGTTGGGTTAGCAGGCCAGAACCACTTATAGAATGTTCAAGCATGTTCAAGTCTCGCCAAGACACCTCCTTATAGCCATAATGACTCTTAGGAAAGCAGCTTCTCCATGGAGGGAATCTGTATGAGCCCTATATGCTGATGCTCTCTGTCGTGGATTTTCCTGTCCCTGTTGCATTTGCAAAGGTGATTTGGCCAGATATCCGTGCCAGGAGACAGATAGAAAGAGGACTATATTTGGAGCCGGAAAGTCCTGCGTTCAAATTCCATTTCTGAAAATTACTGACGAGGTGTCCATGAGAAAGGATTTTTATCAGCTGTCAACTTCAGTTTTCTTATCTCATAGTTAGAGTAACTGTAGTAATCATCTTACCTGGCTGTTATAAAGTTCAAATGAGATAATACACAAACTTTGAAGTACTGTACAAATGTCAATTGTTATAGAATTTGATTCAAATCAGTTTCAAGATTTAGAAAGTCTTGAGTTAAAATAATTAGAGTCAAACCAATATTATTTACATATTACAATTAGCATACTCCTTTCCCACAGATGGGTATGGAGTTTACTAGCTGACTACAAATATTCAAGTATGAGTCTTATTAGGAGAAGCTTCCTTCTCAAGAGAGGGCTTTTAGGAAAACAAAAAAAGGCTCAATCTTGTCTATTGCCATTCATTATGATGAGATGGAAATCTCTGGATTCAAAGTGAAGCTATGTGTTCTGGGGTTTTAGGCAGGGCACGCACTTTGTGTGCAACATTTCCTAATTACCTTGGCTTAATGATTAAAAAAAATCTTTTCCTTATCAATCAAAGGATAATTATATCTGGCTTAGGCAGGTTCTTTAAGAAAGAATGAAGGGGAATTTTCAAGTTTACTATGGGGCTCTACCCAGATTTCACCAACAGAGCAATTTGTTTAGTCTATAGTTAAATATTTAAAACTCTGCTCTCTAGAATAAATGTACAAAGTACCTGGAGGCTCATTTGGAAAGTACAGGGCCCTTCCAACTTCCTCCTGGTCCTCCCTTTCTTGTTCTTCGACTCCCTAGCACAAATCTTTAAGAGCTCAAAGCATTTATGGAAATAATCTGATGATTAGGAACTACTGATTTTGTACTTTCTGTGATAGAAGAAAATCTGGAAATATTCCAAGGCAAAGTAGATATAATTGTAGCTTTTAAACTACTTTTTAAAGTTTCAATGTTTGCCATATCTAGCTTTTTATTCACACACAAAAGAATATTTAATATATTCACATATTGTTACAGCTGGAAGGGAATTTAGAAATCCTCTATTCCCCTCACATTTTACAAAGGAAAAAAGTGGGGTATGAGAAAACATAATATGCCCAAAGTTATAACATAGAAAAGAGCTAAGACTCGAACCCCTCTCTCTAAATATTTTTTCCTCTCCTTCAGGGCTGCCTGAATATTCAAGTTCGATGAAAAACTTTTCTCCAAATCTCTGAGTCAGAAAAGCCATATCTCAGTATTATTCTGTAGGAAGTAATGGTTCGCACAGAGTTGGAGTCCTATTAGAGTTTGGAGAAAATGTGACTTCTAAATTCTCTTGTTTGTGAGGAAATTGGGGTTAAATGCTGTGCCTCACCCAGGGTCACACAACTAGTAAGTATTAAATGTCTGAGGCAAGATTTGAACTTAGTTTTTCCTGACTTGAAGGCCAGTGCTCTACCCACTGCACCATCTAGCTGCCTCTTTTAAACTCCCTTGAAAGAACATTAGGGGGCAGCTAGATGGCACAGTGGATAGAGCACTGGCCCTGAAGTCAGGAGGAACTGAGTTCAAATTCAGCCTCAGACACTTAAACACTTCCTGGCTATGTGATCCTGGGCAAGTCACTTAACCCCAATTGCCTCAAAAAAAAAAAAAAAAAAAGAACCTTACACTTTTTCTAGATTCAGAAGAAACCCCTTTAGCACACTCACATTTGACTTCAACAACAATTAAATTTAGCAAATGTATATTAATCATCTATTGCCTGGAATATACTATGTCAAGTATTGAGGGGGACCTGTTAGATGTGTCAGCTTTACCTAAGAATTAGATGATAAATGTAATTTCCTATACTACTTCTCTGGTTTATAAAGATAATGTGTCTGAGCTCACCCCTAGAGAATGGCAAACCAGATGTTCAGAAGTATAGACTTAATGATTGATTTTCTCCCAGTTTTTGAGCCAATTTTTGTTGCTGTAGGAAGACTTCCGGAAAACCATAGTTACTTCACAATATCATTTTGGTTGAGTTGAAATGAACCAATGATAATTTTCTGGCAAATTTATTGTGTTTTAAAATATTCCTTTTTGATAATTAGAATCTTTATATTGTTGACAATACAAGACAGACAAGGTTAGTGACCTTTCCACTATTCTGACTGACATATGTCAACCCCGTGTCAGGTTGTTAATATTCATGGCTTCAGATTAGATAAAACTATTGACCAGCTTCAGTGGTCTGAAGTCTTCTCTTCTGCTGCCCAAGATAGTCAAACCAACCTTCTTCCAGTTTTGGGTTCCAATAAAGAAACTCCTGCTACCTAAGTCTCAACCAAGGCTAGTATTGATAAATGATCCTGAGCTCTTCTCCACCACATCTAAGTGTGATTAGGAATATCACCTCCCACATCTGGCACCTGTTCTCAATTAAAACTATTTTTAAGGTATATAAATTTTGCTACTTGAACTTCAACATTGAGCATGTTTCTTCTCCAACACATCTCTTTCCCCTTTGCATTAGGTGAGTTTCTTATATCTATGGGTATAAATCGATTTATTTTGCTAGTTGTGTGTGTGTGTGTGTGTGTGTGTGTGTGTGTGTCTCTGTGTCTGTGTATTTTTTACATAAAAATACAGCAGAATCTGTATCAGCTTCCTGAGTGCCAATTTCCTATAAATTCTTGAGCCCAGGTCTTTGCTTTAACCTAAGCTCTGAGGCCAAATACAACATCCTTCCTGTATCTTTCTTTGGAGATCCTTTAAATGGTGACAAATGAAGTCTGTGTTGAGATCTTTAGTATTGCTTCTGCCTTGATGAACTAGAAATATCTTCAATCCTGCATATTGAAGGATAATCAATTGAAAAAACATTTGTTAAACCCTTACTGTGTGCCAGACACTGTGCTAAGGACTTGGGAGACAAAGAAAGGTTAAAAACAGTCCCTATCCACCAGGATCTTATATTCTATTGGAGAAGAGATGCTTGCACATGCATGTTCACACACACACACACACACACACACACACACACACATTCTTTTAGGGATGGACAAAGTATGTTTTGTACAAAGTAGATTCAAGATAACCTTGGAAGAGAAAATACTAGCAGCTAATGAAACCAGGAAAAGCCTCACTCAGAAGAAGGCACTTGAGCTGCGTCTTTAATGAAATCAGAAATCCCAAAATGCAGAAGGTAGGAAGGAGGGCATTTCAGGTATGCAAGACAGTCTGGAGATAATAAAGAGACTTGACCTGATTGAGTAAATGGGTGGGAGGTTACATGGTCAGAACTATGCCTTAGGAAAGTGAGACAGGTGAGTAGATGATACAATGGAATGGGAAGAATCTTGAGGCAGGAAGACCTTTTAGAAGACATTGCATCAGTCCTAGTAAGAGAGGACAAGGGCCTAAACTACAATATGGCTGTGAGAGTGGAGAAAAGGAGGCATGTAAGACATATTGTAAAAGCAGAAAGGATAACGTGAAGGGGGGAAGAAAAAGGAATAATGTTCACTTTCCTCCTCTTTTTCTGGACTCTTTCCTTTCTACACCTGTTCAGAGAAAACAACAACTACCTTTGAGGAGAGGAAAATATACAAAATATAAATATTGATCTCTTGATTTCAGTTTGTAGACTTTGTACCCCTTGTGAGAAATTAACCTGCGGTAGAAATACCAATTGTGTTCCTTTTGAATTGAATTTCACAAAACTGGATAGTATGAATGCCTAAAATATCATGAAATCAATTTTGAAATCTATTTGAGAACATGCATCCTGCATCATGACTAAGTTTTCAGAACTGAATTCTGATGAATCCAAATCCTCAGAGTATTTCATAGATGGAGGCAACTTTGGAAAAACATGATGAAGAAAATCTTAGAAAAAATATATGATGGACCCCACTTGAAAATTTGTGTGGCAGAACAAAGCCAGCAAGAAAAATTTGAAGGAGTTCATTTAAAATATTTGGGAAGACATAAGATACTAGGAGTGTGTGTGTGTGTGTGTGTGTGTGTGTGTGTGTCTTTGAGACAAGTAAGTTGATGAATCAGTTATAGGACCATAGCTAAACCTAGAGCTAATAGGGATCTCAGAGACTATATTTTATTTTATTTTATGAATGAAGAAACTGAAGTCGAGGCAGGAGAATTAACATGTCCCAGGTCACACAAGTATTAAGCGTCAGAGAGATGTGAATTTCCTTCATGATAGAAGTAGATCAAAACAAAACATTGTCCTTGCTCAGACAGGATATGATAGAACTCGACTTCAACAAAGTCAAATTTAATGGTATAATTTGGGTATAATAATGGGTATAAAGTATATCATTTGTCTAATCCCCAAATAAGAGCAACACAGAAAAAACTGTGTTGTTTTGGAACTTGGAATGCTTGAAGGATAGGAGGTGGAAAAGAATGCAATTGCTACCATTTCTGGAGAAGATAAATTTGACTGAGTTCTGTGGCTTCTGCTAGAGCAGTCAACAAGGGGAGCATTTCTGCAGAGATATTGAGAGATGCCAGAAAGAGACTATTATTTGTTGTGAAAAGATCATTTGGTCAGAGGAGTAGGCAGAAAGAGTAATGAAAAGAGGATGAAAAATATGGTATAGTTATTTCCCTCTTTCTCCATTCAGTATTGAACTTGAGTAGCCTTCCTTAAGTCATCTGCTCTTGGAGTTAGTCTGAGCCATTCTTCATCTGAGCCTTTCAGTGAGTTTAAATAATATGTATTCATGTGGGGAGTGAGAGTTGATCCTAGCTTTGTTATGTATTCTTTGTGTGATACCTTAATAAATATATACCTTGAGTGAGTTAGTCTGGGTCCACACTTTCCTCCTTAATAAAATTAAGGAATAAAATGGAATCTTTGGATTTGGATTTGGAAAAAGGAATAAATGATCTTTAAGGTCCCTTTACTCTAAATTGGGACTCTAGGAAGGGATAAGTTATTTGGAATGAATGGGATAATTGTAACTGACAAGGGAGAAAAGGTAGAAATTGCAATGGAGCAAATTGAAGTTCAATATGGGGAAAAACTTCTAACGATTAAATTTATCCAAGAAGCTTGGGTGGAAAATAGTAAGTTCCCCTTCACTGGGGATCTTTAAACAAAGGATACCTAACCTATTATTGTCAATGGAAAGGGGAAACTTGTTCTGGTATAGTTGGCTTCAGATTCCCCTTCCAACTAAGATTCTGTATTACTCATTTCAGATCCAGCCTAACAAATGCTACCTATTATTTTAGTGGAATCAGCAGTCACCCAGTAAAACCCCTATCGCGGCTGAAATGAGGTGGAATCCTCAAAGTTGCTGTTCTCGGGATGGGTGGCACCAGTGAAATCAAAGCTTTGTAAAAATCCCCTAGAACTCAGTGAAAGGAAAATAAGAACAATGATCACTGACCCAGAATACTTCTCCCATGACAGAGAACTTATTGGCATTTACTCAAGGCAGCCACCAGCCTCCACGTGATGTTTTAGAAAGCACGTTTCTGGTCGCGGGATATTCTAGTGAGAATGAGGCTGATTGACTAAAGAGAATTATACTAGATTAAAGTTTTTAATTAGAAAAGTCTGCAGAGGAAAGTATTGTGGTTTGAAGATAGACAGTAAAGAAATGCCATCCCTTAGTATGAAAGTTAAATAAAGTGTTATTCACAAAAGTAGGAAAAGAAATAAGTTCTCTGCTTAAGTTGTGGGAAATTCCCACTAAATCCTTTTACTCTGGATGGGGGGCTGCTTTTGTGACATCAAGAGGGCTCTAGGGACAGCTAGGTGGTGCAATGGTTAGAGCACCAGTCTTGAAGTCTGGAGGAGCCGAGTTCAAATCTGACCTTAGACACTTAACATTTCCTAGTTGTGTGACCCTGGGCAAGTCACTTGACCCCAATTGCCTCAGCAAAAAAAAAAAAAAAAAAAAAAAAAAAAAAGCTCTAAGGCTTTGCCATTTGAAAACATCTTGCATGTCAATCTGTTAAAGAGGCTTAGTATCTTTTGCAAGGAGTCTAAGCAGAGATTTCTAAAGAAAAAGGTAGAAAAAGACCTTGTTAAAAATTAGCATATCATTTATCCCCCAAAAGAGTTTCTTGATTAGAAAAAAACCCAAATTAAGTAAGATTATGAAATGGGAAAGAGGGAAGAAGCATGCGGAAAAAAAAGGATCCAGATGATACAGAAGTTTTTTTCACATAGGAAGGTTGCTGCAAGCTCAACTCAAATAGCATCTTCTTTCTCTTCCTGATCCCCTCAGTTACTGGTACCTTCTCCACAAAACAAACAAACAAGAACTTTTATTAATTTTGTATATTCTTATTGATATTTAAGTCTTCCAAAGGTCCCCTCTTCCCACTCCCATGTAAGTTTATTGAAAGCAAAAACAGTTATAATTTTTCTCTTTGTAGTGTCTAGCATAGGCCCTGGCACATAGCAGCCACTTAGCAAATGCTAGTTGATTGATATAATAAGTAGTAGAAAGTCAAAGTTGAGGTAAGTGCTTTTCTCCCAAAACTAGCTTAGTTTTTCAACTGGCTTTTTGTGGTTTTCATTCCTTATAGAATTGGCTTAATTTAGGACATTTTCCGTGAAAATTAAGCAATCACTTTACGAAAATGAACATTTTGGTAAGTCTGGAATTTCACAAACTGTTTTAAAATGTTAAGAAAATAGTCCCATTAAATTTTCAACACTTTCTTTCCTTTTCCTTTTCCTATTTTAAAAAATATATCTATACAGAAACCTGGCTGGTGGTGACGTGGGAGATACAATTGCATCGAACACTGCAAGAGTTACAAAAGAAAAACAAACTTCACCACCCACAAATTGAATCACATATTTGAATACTGAAAATGGATTATGTGCTCAGAAGAGCACTCCATCTTTACTTTCATTGATGGAAAGAATAAATTCAGTGCCATGGAATGAGCCTCTTTAAATTCAGCAGACTGAGTAATGAATTCTGTCTGTATTACTGACTTAGTTTCTTTTTGACTCAGTTTTGTCATCTCTAAAATGAAGCAGTTGGAGTAGGGGGTCTCAAAATTCCCTCCTAACTCTAAAGATTCTCATACTTAGGAATCTATGATAATAGAACTACAATACATACAAATACTATGTATTTACCACTGTTCAATCAACTAGCATTAAATGGTGAAAACATGCCAAATTGGGAATAAGGCGACCTGGGTACTTTTCCTGATTTTGTTCTCAAGTTGTTCTCAAGACAAGTGGTATTGGGCAAACACTTTTTACCTGAAATCATGGAATTTATAGCTAGGGAAAAATTAAAAACGATCTAAGTCAGCATCCTGAGGTGACAGAAGGGAAGGCTAAGACTTAGAGAATGATTGGCTAAAGTCACACAAGACCAGGATTTGAATCCAGCTTCTCTCTGTCCAAATCTAGTCCTTCTTCTGCTATTCCTCTTCTTTTTTTCCTGTCTATAAAGTAAAAGTTTTGGAGGGAAAAAAAATACAAACCCAGTCACCAACACCATCCCCCTTTCTGTTCCCTACACAGAGGAAAAGATAAAATGATGAGAGTGGATGGAGATAGAGACCAATATGTTAAAGTGGAAAGATAACTGTCTTTGGAGTCAGAGGACCTGGATTAAAAATCCCATCTCTCTGGCACCATCTATATGATCTTGGAAAAGTCATTCCTTCTCCCCCTTGGCTTCCTTCAATTCTTGGTTAAATTCTTACCTTCTATGAAAAGCCTTTCCCAGTCTTCCTTTATCTTCAAATCTTTCTGATACTATGCCCAATAACCTTCTTGTTCATATGTGGTCATTGGCCTCTTGTCTCCCCTCCTTTGATTATTAGCCCCTTGAAAACAAGGATTGTCTGCTTTTTTCTAGATCCTCAGCATTTAAAGGCATTGAGCCTGGCACATAATAGTACTTAATAAATGCTAGTTGTCTGACTTTTTCTCCCTGAGTTTCAGTTTCCTCATATATAAAACAAAAGGGACTAGGAGGTCCCTGCTCTAAATCTATGGTCCTATACTGTGGAGAGGAAAAAACATAGGACAGATAGATGCAGGGAAACTGAGAAACACATGAAAAAGGGAAAACTGATCCAGAGGAATGGCAAGAAAGAGAGACTCATACTTGCCCAAGAGGTGACTATTCTTATAGGATGAATTGTTCTTCTTCCCAGCAAAGCTCCTCTTGTCACTATTCATTGAAACTTTAATTTTATATATTTTAAAATATTATGGTATTATATAATACACCACATATATTAAATTATATGTATTAAGCTAAGCTAAGCACTGTTCAATCACCAAGTATTTATTAACTCCCTATTATGTATCACACACCAAACTAAGTGTTGGGAAAACACAAAGATAAAATGAAAAGTCCCTCCCCTCCAAGAACTTACATTCTGTCAAGATAGATCATATTGTTCAAATTTTTTAAAATTAAACCTAAAGAGATTATTTTATTAAAATCATAGCCAAGAAGCCTAGGAAAGGAATGTAACAAGAACAATTCTCTGGACTGGAGAACTAGAAGATTTTCCAGGATATTTTGTACATTTGAAGTGAAATTAAACCAGCCAGGAATTTGATCTTTGGATTCCTGTAACATTAGTCCTGCTGTGATCTCAAAGTTCTGCTACTTTAGGGCCAGTTCAGCTGCCAAGGTTTCCTCTACCCGCCCACAAGAATATTAGGAATCATTTCAATAATATTTCAATATTTTTCTAGATTGCAGAATAGGACTTCAGGGTCCTTTGGCTGGAATTCAATACCTGGCATGAGATATAGAATGTTAATGCAAGAGCTCACTGGGCATCCCACCTTATCCTCCCCCTCCTTGAAAGCTTATAGAAAGCAAATACAATAAAATAATATTAGGTTGGTCTTGGACTGTTGGAATGTCACTGAGTGGGGTTGACCTTAATTTTGTCATAGAACAGATTCTCTTGAGAACTGAGCTAGTGTTTTTTTCTGGCATGAGGCATGGCTTCTTACTCTCTTTGAAAATCATTTCAGAAAAGTCTTACTTTAGATAAAAGATTTAAAACATTGCTTTTCTTTTCCCTCCTCTTTCTTTCTTTCTTTCTTTCTTTCTTTCTTTCTTTCTTTCTTTCTTTCTTTCTTTCTTTCCTTCCTTTCTTTCTATGCCATATAATTTTATTTCCTTGGGAAAAGAAGGAAGCTTTCTCTAATTGCTTTTATTATGACGACATTGGGGAGCAGGTTCATGTGTGAGGGAAAGCCCCATGGAAGGACACGCCTTCTGTGGACATTCCCAACTAGTTCACTAGCTCTATATAAGCAAGCAAGCTTGCTAAAGTTGTCAGAGTAAATTAGCTTGTCTTCCAGTGCACTTACATGATCCACAGGCCCCAGCGGATTAGTGCACAGAGTGGAAAAATGAATCAACTGGGGAGCAAGATTCTGATGTTGGCACCTTTGATTATTGTGCTGTTGCTCTGCCACTTTGACAAGTCTCAAGGTGAGTGATGCTTATTTTACAAGGGACTGCAAAGTGCTGGGACTCTTTTTTTTTTTTTTTTTTTTGCAAATAGTTCATACTGAAAGACCAAGACCATGACATCCTTGAAATGGGATGATAGAGAGAAGGGTCTTTTCTGGGTATATAATTCAAAAATAGGAAGGGAAGCAGGGACAACAGGTTTGGAGATCAACAAGATAAAGCTTGGAGATAGGCAGATAAAATCGGATTTATCTGCCTTTTTTTGGTTCAAGATTCAGGTTCAGGTACCATCACTTCCAAGAAGTCTTCCTTGAGCTCCTCAGTTGAAAGCTCCCCATCAAAATTTCCTAGTCCTCTTTGATGAGATCATTCCTTTGTCCTATCATAACCGATATCGAATGGTACTTTATAACTGTTTTCCTAAGATTTCATATAGAAATAACTGATTAAAGTTCGACCAACATGGAAACTAGCCCTTGCCAGCAGGGAATGAAAGCAATATAGCTCTTATTAACTGAAAAAGTTAATGTAGCTAATTATAGTAGATGCATTGAATGAGTCCATCTCCCTAGATACCCTAGAGCTTTCTCTGTTCTTAGCATGTCTATCATAAGATGACGTTATTCCTAATGATTGATTCCTCTTCTTGCTTTTCAGCAGCTAGCAGCTTTGATTGCTGCCTTCAATATACAGAACGTCCTGTGCATGTTAAATTGATCAAAAGCTATGGAGAACAGTGGTCTTATGAAGCCTGTGACATTGATGCCATCATGTAAGTGCTGAATTTGGAAATCTCTGTGGCTAAAACAGAAACACTGTGAAAGTCAACCTCAACTTTACATTTTAGAACTCCAGCTTAGTAATAAACTTCATGTAAGCAACTCTGTAAACAAATATAATGTCAACTGGTCAATATGCATTTAAGTGTCTACAGTGTGCCAGGTTCTGTGCTAAGTGCTAAGAATAGAAAGAAAGGCCCTCCAGTAGGTCAAAATAGATTAAGCAAACAAATATGTACAAATAAGTTACACACCGAATCAATGGGACATAATTAATAGAAGGAAGACACTGGACTTAAGAATTGGGAGAGGTTCACTATGTAGTTTTGGTTGGGACTAGAAGGAAGTCAAGGAAGAGAAGAGACAGAGATGAGAAGTGAGAGAATTCCAGGTGTGAGAAACAGCTGGTGAAATCCCCACATGTCTGGGTATATTATCTATATGGTGTATAGCAAACAACCCTCTCTTTTTTAAATAGCAGGTCATATTGACCAGAGAAATGATGTAGCATTCTGGATAAATAAAGGGGGCTTTATTTATATGATCAGGATGATTAGTATTCTAATTCCACATCTAACATGTAACTAACTTATCTGAGCTTCAGACCAATCTCAGACTGTTATAGATAGTTTGTGGTCTTCCTCTGTGTAGGAATCCCTACCAATGAATCTTAGTGTTTTAACAGAGAGGTTATTGTATTGTCATGGCCAGGGAAGCTAAAGATAAAAATTATTATTTGGGGTTTCCCCCAGATGAATAATGTGTGTCAGGAAATAGGTGATTATCAAGGCACAATTGTGTTATGATGCTTTATCTATGAGTTTTAAATTACAATGATAATGCTACTTCATAATGTATATTAATTAGAAGTAATGATATATTAAAATACATTTATAAAATTGTTCAAAAATCTTTAATAGCTTTAAATTTTAATAATTTAAGACTGATATATAATGTATTCTATAAAATATAAGATTATTACATACAATCATCATAATCATAAAATATCACAGAATCACAAAACACAAAAATACATTTATATTATGTATTTATTAATATGTTCACATATTTATATATGCTTTTACATATTGCTCAAACATCTTTGTGAAGTATGTCATGTAAATAGTAATATCTTCAACTTAGAGTTGAAAACTGAGCTTGGAGGGATCTTAGAAGTCCATAGGTGGAAGAGACCTTAAAGGGCATCTAATCCAATTTATAGTTGATATAGCTTATATCTGTCTAGAACATACCTGACAAATGGTTGTTTTAACTCAGCTTGAAGATGGGAATTAACTGATTTGCTCAATAACTGCAGCTCAGATCTTCTGACTCTGAATCCAGGGTCCTTTCCGTTCCACTGGGCTAACAAATAATGTGACAATACTTTGTTTCTCATCATAATCAGTACTAAAATAGGAGGAGGTGGAGAATGCTCTCCTTGAACTTGGGATTCAGTGTATTTCCTAATATGCAAATATAGGCGTGGGTTCTCTTCTCACAACCAACATGTTTAGTTAATGCTTACTTTCATTTTGATTTGAAAACAATTGAATGTTTTAAATACATTAAATAAGCAGTTACTCGTGAAAATACAATAAGAAAATTAGAAGGTGTTCAAAACATAAAATAAAGTTTTCTTTTTTTTTCGTCTCTAGTTTTTATACCAGACGATTCATTGTGTGTGCTAATCCAAAGGAAGGATGGGTGAAACAGAACCTTAGAGTTTTAAGGTATTGAGATGTACAGTTTATGATTCTGTCTCACATTGCATATGAATGAGTGGGGAGTATTTCTTTGCTGATTTGGTCTTCGGGGGTTCTTCAATCCACTACTTAGAGTCCTAACTTTGTTTTGTTTTGTTTTGTTTTTTTAATTTCTTTTCAAAATATATACATGGATAATTTTCAACATTCACCCTTACAAAACCCTATGTTCTAATTTTTTCCCCTCCCTTCTCCTCACTCCCTCCTCTAGATAGCAAGTCATCCAATATAGGTTAAATGTATGTGAGTCTTCTATACATATTTCCACAAATTTTGGGCTGTCCTCCAAAAATCATATCAAAAATGGAAAAAATCAGAAAGAAAACAAAATGCAAGCAAGCAAAAACAAAAAGAGTGAAAATACTATGTTTTAATCCCCACTCAGTTCCCATAGTCCCATCTCTGGATGTAGATGGCTCTTTTGAACACAAGACCACTGGAACTGACCTGAATCATCTCATGATTGAAGAGAGCCAAATCCATCAGGACTGATCATCATATAGTCTTGCTGTTGCCATGTATAATGATCTCCTGGTCCTAGAGCCCTAACTTTGAAAATGCTCCTGAGATCTTTCTGTCCTATTCCCACCTCCCCATCTCTAAGAGAACAAAGCATTACTTTTAAATTCACCTAAATGTAACTTGTTTTAGTTTGTTTTTAATATTATACCTTAGAAACTTCCCTTCCCTTCTCCATTAGAAGACAATCATAATCCTAGAATTCTCCCTGCTATGCTCCACAGTTGATCACAACTAGGGTTATTTATGAACCCTTTTTCATAGATATCATATCGATCTGGTAATTATTTGAATATCTGGTTAGTTGATCAAGAGAAAGAGGATTTGTGACTCATTAAAAATAAAGCTTCATTGATGAATAGGCACGGCTGTGATTGTTAGCAATTACCCATCTATTTGCTTCACTGAGTGTGAATTTCTCTCTCTCTCTCTCTTAAAAATAGAGCCAGAAACAAGAAGATGTCAAAGTCAAATTGAAATGGAACTGGCAAAAGACTGAAAAACCGAAGAACCTAAACTAGGTTGGAACTTCTACTTGCACATCTTTGTGTGCTAACCATCAATCTAATTTAGCTATCATTGGATCTATCCAATCAGTGAAGTTGATTCATATTGCATCACAGTTTTGCTTTTTTAAGCATTTTATAAAAGTCTGACATTTTCTTTTATGTTGTTGTATTTATAGATAGAGAATTTTTGTGTTCATTAAATGTTTGTCATTTAAAACTTTTCACAACTTGGCCCTAAGCTGTTTCCAGTCTGTGTTTTAGTCAAACTGCCATTCTTGTTTTTCCTCACACACACTCCAGCTCCCCTTTGCACCTTTGTACAGGCTGTCCCTTATGTCTGGATGGCACTTTGTTCTTACTTGCACTAGAGGAAATTGTAAATTTCCTTCAAAGTTCTGCTCAAGTGCAACTACTTTCTAGATAAAGCTCTTCCTGAGCCCCTCAGAATTCCTGCCTCCCCTCTTCCAAAATGTATTTATTTTCATATACTTATATATGTACATGTTGTATTCCTTGATATAATGTAAGTCCCTTGAGGGCCAGGACTGTTTCCTAGCATTTAGCTGGCACATAGTAGATACTTAATAACTCTATAGAGTAGTAAGCTAGTTTGTTATCATTATTGCTGTTACCTGATATTCAGTTATTTGAAGGATTAAAGTACTACGATTATCTTTAACTTTTGAATTTTGAATTATTTTACTTTTATGGTTTATTCTAAACTAATGTTTGATGTTTCATTCAATGGCTAACTTTATATGAAAAAAGAAAATGCTGCAAAATTGTTGATATTAATAATAAAAGAATGAACAAAAAAACTAAGTAGTCAATGATTTTTACTAAATTTTATCCAGCATCTACAATACAGAGTTAATGGGAAAAATATTAATTTGTTATTATAGGCAAAATACTGACCATTCTTCTAGTCATATACCCTATTTTTGTACTCCAATATCATAGAAAATTTAGAGAGAGAAGAAAAAGCATTCTACTTTCTATATGAAAAGTCATCACATATGGGAATTTATTATGTAAGAATTACAAAGGAATACTCTTGAGGAAAGCCATTCAAACCAGAAATTAGAGACATATTATAAGATGTGATATCTTGTATTTATCATTGTAAGTTAAAGTTGATTTAAAAAACATCATATCCATCAAAGTGATTTGAGTCCATCAAAATGTTGAAAATTGTCTTGGAAAGTCTTCTAGTACATCTTTTTGCTATAGGTAGGGCCTTCCTTATAAACATGTGAGAACCTCTGTTAAGTAAATGTTCTCAATTTTCTTTTAAGCAGTCTCCAAAAATAAAAATAAATTAATACTCAATATAAGATTCAAAGTTGATTGCCTCACTCATCCAAATGTAGAATCCTGGAACCTCAATCATCTGTAACAGAGCAGAAAGCTAAAAATAATAAATAAAATTAAATTGTGGGTGATTAAAAGAGCTTAGGTAGCCCATACACTAGTACCTGATTATTTTATTCAATAGGAAAGCCACTTTGACATTCACTGAAAGCCTTCTTTGATCTCTTAACATACAATTCTAACAAGATAAGCTATCTGGTTTCTTAATTCAGCCCTGAATTAGGAAGGTCTGAGTTCAAATATGACTTTAGATATTAACTTTGTTTTGTTATCCTGGTCAAGTCCCTTAACCTCTCCTTGCCTCAATTTCCTTATCAGTAAAAATGACAGTAATATACCTACCATTTAGGTTGTTGTAAGGGTAAAAGAAAAATGTTTTAAAATCAATTTGCAAATATTAATATCATCACCATCATCCAACAAATTGGAAATAGAAATCTTCTGATGTAAGTTAATGTATAGGCAGTGGGATATCAGAAGTGAGAGTTGGTTGACTTAAGGATACAAAATTATACTGGAAAGCCACAAAAAATGCAAAACTTTATAGATTTTAGCAGTATGGGACCATTTAGTACAGGCTTAAACATATCTCTAAACCTTCGTGACACCTTAAAATATAGCTATGTTGCACAAAGCAATGAATGAGTTGACATGAGTTCATGATGACTTAAGAATTATTAAGAAATGGTTAAATAATGTTTAATAACTTGTATTTTAAAAAGCAGAAAATATAATAGAACTCATAAATATTTATCTAAAATAGTTAAAATAAAAATTTATTTTGCTATTAAATGATATATTTTGAAATTTTATTTGGAAGACTCAAACCAGAAAAATCTCCTTTCAAAGTTGATGAAATAATCACTTTTTGTCTCAATCTTTAACTCTTTTCCCCTACCTTTCCTTATCTTATTTTCCCTTTTAATAGTTTTTTTTTTTTTTTCCTTCTACATCGATGCTATATTTAACTCCATTCACTTAACTCCAATGCCTTTTAGTTTCCCTTTGCGGCCAACTTCTCTCTTCCTCTCTCCATCCTTTCCCCCCTTTTTCTCCCTCCCTTTCTCATTCTTTCCCTCTTACCCTCCCTCTCTCCCTCATCCCTTCCTCAAAACTGAAAAAGTCATCTTGATAAGGAAAGAAAGACATGCATTATCAAATCTATCTGTATATAAATGGAGTATACAAATAAATGGAGTTTTCCTTAATATGATCAGTAGCATCTATTTAAAATTATCAGCAAGCATCATATGTAATGGGGAAAATTAGAACCATTCCCAATAAGATCAGGAGTGAAACAAGGTTGCCCACTATCACCATTACTATTCGATATTGTTTTTGAATTGTTAATTGTAGTAATACAAGAAAAAAAAGCAATTAAAGAAATTAGAGTAGGTAATGAGGAAACCAAATTATCACTCTCTGCAGATAATATGATGGTATTAGAGAACCCTAGAGAATCAACTAAAAAGCTATTAGAAACAAACAAGCCACAACTTCAGCAAAGTTGCAAGATACAAAACAAACCCACATAAATCATCACGATTTTTATATATATTACCAACAAAGTCCAGCAGTAAGGGGTACAAAGAGAAATTCCATTTAAAATAGCTGTTGATAATATAAAATATTTGGCAAAGTCAGGAACTATATGAACACAACTATAAAACACTTTCTACACAAATAAAGTCAGATCTAAACAATTGGAAAAATAGCACGTGTTCTTGAGTAGGCTGAGTGTATATAATAAAAATGACAATACTAACTAAATTAATCTACTTATTTAGTGCTACACCAATCAAACTTTCAAAGAATTATTTTACAGACTTAGAAAAATAATAACAATGTTCATCTGGAAGAACAAAAGGTCAAGAATTTCAAGGGAATAAATGAAAAAAATGCAAATGAAGGTAGTCTAGCTGTACCAGATCTAAAACTATATTATAAAGCAGAGGTCATCAAAATCATTTGATACTGGCTTAAGAAATAGTAGTCAATCAGTGGAATAGATAGATTCGTTTCACAGGATAAAATAGTCAATGACTATACTAATCTAGTGTTTGATAAACCAGAAGATCCTAGCTTTTGGGATAAGAACTCACTATTTGACAAAAACTGCTGGGGAAATTGAAAACTAGTATGGCAGAAATTAGGCATTGACCCAAACCTAACACAATATACCAAGATAAGGTTGAAATGGATTCATGATCTAGACATAAAGAGTGATATATTATAAATAAATTAGAAGAACATAGGATAATTTACCTCTCAGATCTGTGGAGGAGGAAGGAATTTGTGACCAAAGAAGAACTGGAAATCATTATTGATAACAAAATAGATAATTTTGATTATATTAAGTTAAAAAGTTTTTGTACAAATAAAACGAATGCAGAGAAGATTAGAAGGAAAGCAATAAATTGGGAAAACATTTTTATATTCAAGAGTTATGATAAAGGCCACATTTCTAAAATACATAGAGAATTGACTCAAATTTATAAAAATTCAAGCCATTCTCCAATTGATAAATAATCAAAGGATATGAACAATTCCCAGATGAAGAAATTAAAACTATTTATAGTAATGAAAAAATGCTCTAAATCATTATTAAACAGAGAAATGGAAACTAAGAAAACTCTGAGATACCTTTACACATCTCTCAGATTGGCTAGATGATGAGAAAAGATAATGATGAATGTGGAGGGGATGTGGAAAAACTAGGACACTAATACATTGTTGGTAGAGTTGTGAAGTGATCCAACCATTCTGGAGAGCAATTTGGAACTAAGCCCAAATTGTACATACCCTTTGATCCAGCAGTGTCTCTGCTGTATCCCAAAGAGATCACGGGAAAGGGACTTATAAATTAAAAAATGTTTGTGGCAGCCCTATTATAGTGACAAGAAACTGGAAACTGAGTGGATGCCCATTAATTGGAGAATGGCTGAATAATTTATGTATATAAATGTTATGGAAAATTATTATTCTATAAAAAATGATCAGCAGGATGATTTCAGAGAGGCCTGGAAAGACTTAGAGGAACTGTTGCTGAGTGAAGTGAGTAGAACCAGAACATTGTACATGGCAACAAGAAGATTATGTGATGATTAATTCTGATGGATGTGGCTCTTCTCAACAATGAGGTGGTTCTGGACAGTTCCAATGGTTTTGTGATGGAGAGAGCTATCTGCACTCAGAGAGAGGACTATGGGAAGTGAGTATGGTTCACAACATAGTATTTTCATCTTTTTTGTTGCTGTTTGCTTGCATTTTGTTTTACTTCTTATTTTTTCCTTTTTTGATCTGATTTTTCTTTTTCTTTTTGCTGAGGCATTTGGGATTAAGTGACTTGCCCAGGGTCACACAGCTAGGATGTGTTAAGTGTCTGAGACCAGGTTTGAACTCAGGTCCTCCTGGCTTCAGGGCTGGTGCTCAATCCATTGCACCACATAGCTGCTCCTGATCTGATTTTTTTGTGTAGCATGATAATTGTGGAAATATGTATGAAAGAATCGCACATGTTTAATGTATGTGGGATTACTTGCCTTTAGGGAAGGGGTTGGGAGAAGGGAGGGAAAATTGGAACACAAGGTTTTGCAGGGGTGAATGCATTTGTTTTGAAAATAAAAACTTCAATATATTTTTAAAATGTACTTCAGACTGCACCTGTGATTTCATTGGTTTAGTGAATTCTTAATGAGAAAGCTTCTTGTACCAATTCAGATAAACACCTTCTCTGAAAGGATAACTATGTGACTCAATGGATAGGGCACTGAATTTGAAAGTAAGAAAACTTATTTTCATGAATTCAGATCAGGCCTCAAGCAATTATTAGTTCTATAACCCTGGGCAAATTATGTAATTCTGTTTGCCTCAGTTTCCTCATCTGGAGAAGGAAATGGCAAACCACCCCAGTATCTTTGCCTAAAAAACCCCAAAATGACCAAAATGAGGTCATGAAAAGTTGGACAAGACCGAAATAGCTCAACAATGACAACACAAAGTTTTGTCAAGGAAAGAGAACATTAATTAATTTGTCTGACCTGTGATTTCATTGGTTTAGTAAGTTCCCCAGTGAGAATACTTGTACAAATGCAGGTTAACACCTACTCTGCATACCTATAGAATCTCTGAAATCTTATAGCAAGCATTAGTTACTTAGAGTTAAGTGACTTGCCAGGATTCACACAACCAGTATGTGTCATGGGCAGAACTTGAATCCTGGGTTTTCCAGATTGAAGGTTCTTTCTCCAGTCACATTTAGTCTGATGTATGAATATATCTTGTGGTCAAAAACAAATTCTTTAAAAATTTACAATACATTACCATTCATCTGATCTATAAAATTTGAAATATTTTAATATTAAATCACAACAATCTTGAAAGACTATTGCAGCTGAATATTGTTTTTCCCCTTCCCAGTTACTTCATTTGATAAAACTTAATAAGTACATATTAAGTATAAATTCAACTCAGCAAATTTAAGAGCTGATAGTCTTTGAGGAGAGTATTGGATTTGGAATCCATTAAGATCTGTGAAGTAATGGGAGTAATTTCGTATCATCAGACCTTGCAAAAAGCAGCAGCTATTTGAATTCTATTGAGAAAGGCCATAACCACATTGAAGCATTTGGGGGTATCCAAGTCCCATTTAGAAAGCACTTTTATATCTTTCTCCTTCATCTGTTGTAAGGAATCCTAGTAAGTTTCGGCTATGTTTTTTGTGTAACTTTTTGCTGAGAACATGAGAATGTGCTTTCAGGTATATGATGGGAGGCCAGGAAAACACAAAGAAGTTGGAAGGCCATCCTTTCTTGTGTATTGATTAATAAATATCCTTTATTGCAGATGTGTATTTATCCCAGAAACCTAGCAAATTCCTTGAGTAAACGTAGTCCTCCTAAAGGAATGAACAAGTATTCTCCTTGGTTGGGCCTTTTGTGATGGAGCATCCTTTTATCTAGGAGGCTGCCACATCTCAAGAGTTAAGTACCAAATGAAAATGCTTAGCCGAGTGCCTTTGTTCTCAGCCTATAAAAACCCCTTATTGGAAAGGGACTTTGAGGATTCAGCTAAAAAGTACTGTGCAGCTTGCCTAGCAATGACTCCCACTCAAGACTCTGAATAACTATGACCATGGGGTCCTCCCAGATAAGGAATTCAGAAATTGTATTTACTTTGCATATGTATATTTTAGATCATAGGTAGCTGAGTGGCCCAGTGGATAGATT
The DNA here is from genome assembly GCF_902635505.1 of Sarcophilus harrisii. Lineage (NCBI taxonomy): Eukaryota > Metazoa > Chordata > Mammalia > Dasyuromorphia > Dasyuridae > Sarcophilus > Sarcophilus harrisii. Next base: position 53,533,505 of record NC_045428.1, on the reverse strand, counting down.
GCCAGACCTGAAATCAGGGAGACCTGAGTTCAAACCCAGGTTCAGACACCTCACCCTCTGTTTGCCTCAGTTTCCTTATCTATAAAATGGGAATAATAATGACACCTACTTTCTAAGGTGACTGTGATAATCAGATGAGATGATGTGCCTAGCACATAGTAGGTACTTTATAAATGCTAATTATTATTATTTTCAAAATATCATTAGTTACTTTTCCCACTCTCTTCCACATTTGATCATCTTGTATTAGATTATCCTTTTTATCTTTTGCCTTGGCATTGATTCTGATTTTGTTTTATCCACCTCCTTCAGAGATACTTTTGTTCCAAAGGTAGCGATTTGTTTCAGTTTAGCACATTATACTCTACCCTTCATTCCCTTTTTGCATTAGGAAAAACACTTGGAGTTCTTGCTTCAGTTTTCCTCTCTCTTTAAAAATTTTCTTTCAGAATTTGAAACAAAATTGATGTCTATATACTTTGGGAAATGTTTAAACTAATTGTACAACATAAAGGTCATGGAATATTTCAAAGTTGTAAAAAATAATGATCATGATAAATATAGAGAATCATGAAAAAATTTAATTTTTTCCTCTTTCATCTTCATCATATGGCTAGATTACACAACCTTCTCACAGAAACTTAAGAGTTGTTTAAATAAAAAATTATATTTATGGATCAAGTTTCCATCTGGTGCTATTTCTCAAAAAAAATATTTTATATTTTTTGAGGGTTCTGAAGAATTGGTGCCAAAAATACTCTGAGTTTGTCATCTCTCCTGCTCTGAGAGGCAATGAAATCTACATTTAGTCTACCTGCTTCCTTGCAGAAATTCATCTGCCCTGTACACCAGATGGTATTTATCTGCCACAGTCAACCAATGCAGCATTTATTAAGCACTTACTCTGTGCCAGTATTGGTGACATAAAGACAAAAGCAGAATAATTTCTGTCCTCAGGAGCTTATGAGAGAAGACACGCACATATGCAAAATATATTTTGTACCAATCAGATTCAAGAGAGCCATGGAAGGGAGGATACTATCAGATAACAAAACTAGGATATGCCTCTTAAAAAAAAGAGACACCTAAGCTGAATTTAGCAGGAAGCCAGAGATTTCAAGAGGTAGAGGTTAGAAGAGAGCATATTCCAGCCAGAGCAAAGGAACAGAAAGGGGTAGTTGAGTGTAATAGAGGAATAGCAGATGGTTGGATTATCAGGGAGGTATTCTTAGGTTTCTGGATTTTCTGCACTCGATGTAAGACTTTTGATTTGTAAGGGGATTTCACTAGAGAACAGTAGTCCCCTATATCTTTGGGGTTTCCTCTTGACCAGGGATAATGTAAAAGTTGATGGGATTTGTGACTACCAGATATAGGACAACAGACCTCATGAGAGGTCCCATGAAACCTCTCTATACTAATACTATTTGGTCAAATCTATTTTTAATGTTGGGATATTCAAAGATATTCAAATCCAAAGACATTTCATATCACCCTGGGGATGCCAAATTTTAGATCTACATGATTTTGGCAGGTGAGCTAGATATTGATGTTTACATGGATTTATATTTGAACATTTTTGCCTCATTGAATATAAATGTCAATATACCTACTCCAAATAATAAAAGATAAGAATGACCCTGAAAGCTAGTTTCTGTCCCTACATATCACCATTCCCTCTTTTTTGTTTGTTTTTGTTTTTGTTTTTTTTGTTTTTTGTTTTTGTGCCTGCCTTATTGCTCACTGTGACTTTTGGTCCTTCAGTTTAATCTTATTTTTTCCCAGACTATAATCCATATGTTGATTTTATCTTATCTATCTTGGACTCAATGTTGAGCATTTTCAAGGATGTCCATATTAGCAAGCTAGAATCTGATTCTCCTTGGTTCCCCTTCTCCTATTGCTATCTCCAATTCTGAAACCCTCCAGAAAGGGTCAGAGTTCTGGGCTTGGGAAATAATTGGGGTCAGTGGCAGTTGACCAAATAGTAGTTGTACCCTGCAGGGTTTTTAAGCAAATCTCATCATCAAAAAGGGGCTCAAAAGGGATTAGTGGTAGTAAGAAAGAACCTTGGTCTGAGAGGAAACAGAATGTGTCATAATGGAAAGATCAGATGAGGATGGAGGACTTGTCAACTGAATCCTTTTGCTGTTTGGTCTTGGATCTACTCCTCCTCTTTTGTTATCATTGTGATATGTAGGGATATTCTTAGGTATTCATGTTATTATGAGGCTGTAGTTCATATTTTGAAGGGTCCACATTTAACAAGAATTGGAATTGGAAAAGGAAAGAGTAATGATGAAAGTTTTTGTGCTTTTTAGTCTGAAATGTACCTGTTTAATTTATTACTAATTTCCCTTTTCTAGATAAAAAGATTTATAAGCTTTGGATATATACAACAAAATGAAAGGACTGAATAAATAAATGAGCACCTATCAATCACTTCTGGGAATACAAATACCAAAACAGATAATCTCTGCTTTCAAGGAGAGGGAGGGACACTCTAATCCTGAAAGTTCCTGTGATGATGAGTAAAGTCTTAGGGAAATTAATTGAACCAACTTTTTTGGGTAAAATAATCCCTCAGATTCTTCAGAACTGCTGTTCTCTGCTCTGTTTTCTCTGTCCCTTCTCCCAGGTGCCATGCTGTTGGAGAAAATCATGGAAAACACATTGACTGGATTCATTATAATGTTTTGCTTACGTTATAGAAAACATTAGTTTATTAACTAAACATTAGCTACGGTTTGTCTAATTTCAGCTGGATTTTCATTGCTGCTCAACGATCCTATTTTTTGTCTTTTATTGACTCCCTATGTATGGCTACAAGTAATGAAATAAGCTTTATCCTGATGGCAACAAAGTTTGGTTGCAACTTACTACAGAAAGTTATGGAAGGGGACCTGAGCAATGTAAAGTAGATCAATAAATGAATATATGAGCAAAGTCTGCATTCCTCAAAAGTGTTGTTTCAAACTTTTTTAGTACATTTCTTAAGCATGCCAGTAATTTCTCAGTTTCTACAGTTTGGTGGATGACTTCTCTTCCAACTTTAAGAAGAAATTCATTTATCTTAATTCCAAGAACTTACATCCATCCCATCTCAAACTATTTCCATCTTCATCCATCTTCTCCTTCTTTCTTGTCTTCAGGTTGATATGCTGCTCCTGAATCTTGAGTTTCCCTTGTTATTCAACCAATTATTTACTCCCTCTTTCTCCTCCTCTTTCTCTTTCCTTCCCTCCTTTTTTTCTTCCCAACTTCCTCTTTTTTACTTTACAGAATGCAAATGACCATAGTCCATATTATTAACTTATATCATCACTATTTATGCCAATATACTTTCTATTGTCCACATCTCCATGCTCTTCCCACTCCCTGAAGTCTATCCTGATGTCAGTCCATGACCAATAACTCTTTGGGATCACAGATCTAGAGCAGAAAGAACCTAAGAAAGAGTTCATTCATAGAATCAGATTTTGAGTGGGAAAGCATCCTAGGAACCATTGAATCCAACATCTTCATTTTATAGGTGGAGAAACTGAGACACAAAGAAATTAAATGACTTGTTAATAAATATCTGAAAATGTGAACCCAGGCCTATCTGACTCTAAAATCCAATTGGAAAAATAAAAATTCAATATAACATAGATATTGCTAATTTGTGGTTTTCTAAGTCAATATGCAGTCTATGAGTATCCATTTCTATTTCTATTTGACATCACTAGTATAGATCACCAACTCCTTAAATGTCTGTCCTTTTTTAGTTTCTGTGACACTACTTTATTGTGGCTTTTCTCCTACCTCTCTGACAGCTTTTTTGCTCACTTCTCTTCCTCTTTCTTCTCTCCAAAGTGGACATTTTCTTAGACTTTGTAATCTCTTCACTTCTTTTATCTTCTAAACTTTTCCTGTTCATCTACCTCTTAAAGACTACTCATTCTTAAATCTATATTTCTAAGCTCTCAAACTCCACTTCTCCATTTCCATTGACTGCTAAAGATTTCTTTCTATATGTTCTGCTGTTACTTCTGTTAACAAACACATTTCTGTTAATAGTGTCACCAATGTCCTAGACCCCAAAGGTCACAATTTGAGAGTCCCCTTTTTCACTCTTACTTCTCTTGTACTTTCCACATTAATCTTTCCTGGACTTTATTCCTTCAAAATATACTCCTTCCTTTTCTATGCTACCTTAAGTTATTACCATATAGAAGCAGCAAGGTGATATTGTGATCTGAAATCAGGAAGAGCTGAGTTCATATATGCCCTCAGACACTTATTGGCTGTGTGGTCCATTGTGAATGACGGAGCCAACAACCAAACTCTTGTCACCAAATCAACATCCATTCCACTGTGCCATACTCTCTCCTCCCTTGTAATTATTTGTGTACAGGTGTTAACTCTCCTATTAGAATGCAATCTCTACCTTCTTTGCTGCTTGAAAATATGCATTGATAACAATACATAGAATCCAGATAGGAGAGTTTGGAGAAGCACCCTTTAGTACAGAAGGCTTTTAACTTGGGGTCCATAAATATTCTTATACTTGTGTTTCAACATAATTGTTTTCCTTTGTAATCCTACATAATTTTTGCATTTAAAAATGTTATTCTGAAAAGGGGTTCCCTTAGACTGCTCAAGGGTTCCATGACATTAAAAAGGTGAAGAGAGCTCCTACAGAGTGCCTTCTTGGACATTATCCGGGTCTTGTTAGATAAGGAATTTGATTAAGAACAGAGATTTCTCTTTACCAGGAATGTCATTCATATAATAAAATCTTTCTATGTGCCTACCCCCTCCCCCAACTTAATTTCTGATTCAAAATACAAAGGAGTTGTCGGTATACACACAGCTTCAGATGGCGCATTATTAACTTTGTGTCTTCAGTTTGTGAGCTTGGGTTCCATCTTAATTTTTCATGCTTTGAACAGTCAATCTTTCCTGATCTCACACGGACTAGATCCCCTGAAAAGGGGTCATTTTCTTAAAAAACAATCTGTATCATGTTCAAACTCAGTGAGGAGAGAGGGACACACTCACACACACAGATATGAAAGGGAATTTCCTTATACTAATGCTCTTTAATGCTTTTGGATCTAAACTTCCTAACATAACAATGAATCTTTCTCTCTTTCCCTGTTGCCTAAGAGAGTTCTTGAAGGAAAATGCCATTTATTTTATAAATTTTCATCTTTCTAAATTTTTTTGAGAGACTGGAAGTTGTTCTAGTTCTTCACTTAATTCTAATTTAGTTCAAGTACTTTAAACTGCATATCCTAGTTCCTAACCCTTAATTGTTAGTGCCAGATGCCATGTAAAATTCTTAATCATGTAGTCACTTCTGGACTATCCCATATGAATCATTAAGGGGGAAAGCATTTTCTCATTATTGCCAAAAAGTTCCCAAAGGAATTTTTTATCCTTAGATCCATTTTTTCCATTGACATTCAATTTATATTTAAATATGTATGACTTCTATTTTTGCATTAACAAATACCATGATTGTCAAAAATTGGTGTAAAAATTATAGAACCTGCCTCCAAGAAAACTGTAAATAGCAAAAAAAAAAAAAAAAAAAAAAAAAAAAAAAATTAACAAAAATCAACACAATAATGATTTATTAAGTGTAAGAAGTATTTGAAATTCATCTCTAACTTTTGTAATATTAGCAGTGAAGACCAGTTATTGTAAAATAGTTTTTCCATAAAATGTCCCTATGACAGTGGCAATGATTTGCATGAAAATTCAGTCTGAATTATTTTCCATATTCTTAGGCATTTATATTAGAAGACACTCTGAACACAATTCCCTAAACTTGTTAAAGTAATTTAAATAAATTTACATAATCAGTAGCCTCCACTAGAATTACAAATCCTCATTATCCTGACATTTAATTCCTATCATTTATTAGCTAATTTATTAGTTGATTATAGTCTTGGCTAGACAAATATTAGTCAAGAGTAAGTCTGGTAAACTAAAGTAAATTAGTTTCACATGAGAAAGGTTTGATAAATACTTAGTAATGATAAGGAAATATTTATATAAACATATGGAGATAGTATAATTTAATGAACCACATACCAGATCTAGGGTAATACAATCATGTCTTGCTTGGACAATGACTCAATGAATGATCTTGCATAAAGTCCTCCAGACCTCTGTGTCTTAATATCCTCTGCTAAATCTTACTATCATCTGCTAAATGGTCACAATAATCTTTGTCTTATGTCAGCTTCAGTGAACTGCCATGCAACTCAACTAAGTAGCACCTTACTTTTAAACAATCACATATTTAAAAATACATATAGATAATAAGGGTGAAAAACAAAATATGGTCATTAATCCAAGTTAATCCTAACATAGCTCTTGCAATTTAGAATTCTACTAAATGTTTCTCTTTTCTAGGTGGTCTGGAAATTAAGTAAACTAATCCTAAAAAACCAAGTGGATTAAAGAACAAATAATAAAACAATTGGTAATTCATTAAAGAAAATTATAACAGTGAAATATCTCATTGGAAAAATGATTGACATAGAAAATAGATCCAGGAGTATTAATGATTTTTTTTTAAAGAGCTTAAACATCACCTTTCTTTTTTCCCCCCTCCTATTAAAGCTTTTTATTTACAAAACATATTCATGGGTAATTTTTCATCCTTGACCTTCCAAAACCTTGTATTCCAAAATTTCCCCTTCTTTCCCCCCATCCCTTCCCCTAGATGGCAGGTAGACCAATATATGTTAAATATGTTAAAATACATGTTAAATCCAATATATGTATACATATTTATAATAAGTTATCTTGTTGCACAAGAAAAAATGGATCAAGAAGGAAAAAAAAAAACTGAGAAAGAAAACAAAATGCAAGCAAACAACGAAAAGAGTGAAAATGCTATATTATTATCCACACTCAGTTTCCACAGTTCTTTCTCTGTGTAGATGACTCTCTTCATCACAAAATTATTGAAATGATCTGAATCATCTTATTGTTGGAAAGAGCCACATCCATCAGAATTGATTATTGTATAATCTTTAAACATCATCTTTCTAGAAGTTGTCAAGGAAAATTGCCTTGAAAGTAAAATAGAATCCACCAATCACTTCTTAAAGAGATCCCCAAAATGAAAACTCCCAGGAATAGTATAGCCAAATTCCATAATTCCCAAGTCAAGGAGAAAATATCGAAAGCAGTCAGAAAGAAATAATTCAAGTACAACAAGATTTAGCAGCTTCTACATAAAATGATTAGAGGGCTCAGAACATCTGGAGGGCAAAAATAGGATTACAACAAAGAATCACCTATCCAGAAAAACTGAGTATAATCCTTCAGGGGTAAATTAGATATTCAATGAAATAATGAACTTTCAAGCATTCTTGATGAAAAGTCCAGAGCTGAATAGAAAATCTGACTTTCAATACAAGACTCTAGAGAAGCATAAAAAGGTGAACAGAAAAAGGAACCTGCTTATTTATATTCCTACTTGGGAAGATGATACTTGTAACTCATAAGAACTTTCTCATTATCGGGCAGTTAGGAGGAGTATATATAGACAGAGGGCATAGGTATGAGTTGAATGTAAAGATATGCTATCTAAAAAAATAAAATTAAAAGGTGAGATAGGTATATATTGGGAGAAAGGGAAAAGGACAGGTAGAATAGGGTAGATTATCACACATGAAAGAGGCAAAAAAGTTTTTACAGTGGAATGAAAGATGGGTTGGTGAAATGAAGTGAATGAGTCTTATTCTCAAATTAGGAGAGAGGGTAGTCAGAAGCAAAACACTTTTGAGAAGAGACAGTGAAAGTAAAGAGTGAATAGAATAAACATGGAGGAAATGCAGTTAAGAAGAGCAATAAAAAAAAAATTGAAGCAAGTTTCTCTGAGAAAGGCTTCATTTCTCAAACACATAGAGAACTAAGACAAAGTTATAAAAATAAAGAAAATGAAAATAATGAGACAACATACCAAAATTTATGGGATGCAGTAAAGAGGTAGTTAAGAGAAAATGTATATTTCTAATTGCTTATGTCAATAAAATAGAGAAAAAGCAGATCAATGAACTGGTCATGCAACAACAAACCCAACAAATCCTTAAAACCTAAAAAAAAAAAAAAAAAAAAAAAAATCCAACTACAAAATGAAATAAAACCAAATTGGAGACACTGAAGATCAAAAGTGGGATTAATAAAACTGAAAGTAAGAAAACCATTGAACTAATAGATAAAACTAGAAGGTGGTTTTATGGAAAAAAAAAAACCATGATAAAATAAACCATCGATTAATTTGACTTAAAAAAAGAAGAAAACCAAATTACTAGTATCAAAAATGAAAGGGATTAATTCACCACTAATGAAAAAGAAATTAAGACAATTGTTAAAAGCTATTTTGCTTAATTATGTGCCAATAAATTAGACAATCTAAATCTAATTAATCTAAATATATACAAATAATCTAAATAAATAGATTAAATAACTTCAACAAAGAAATAGCAGAATATCTACAAACATATAAATTAATAGAAGAAGAAATAAAAAATTTAAAGAACCCAATCTTAAAAAAAGAAATTGAACAAGCCATCAATAAACTTCTTAAGAAAAAATTCCCAGGACCAGATGGATTCACAAGCAAATTCTACCAAATATTTAAAGAACAATTAATCTGAATATTATATAAATTATTTGAAAACATAGGCAAAGGCTTACTTACTCTGCCTCAGGTAATGATCTTTCCCTCTTAATGCTGATTAGATAAAGGTTTTATATCTTTAGGCTATAATCATTCCTTCTTAATGTTTGACAGGATAAAGGTTTATCCATTTTAGACATTATTAGAATATCAGTAACCTCTCCAGTACCTCCCTCCATTGTGCCATCCTAGGTGCCTCCCCCCATTAAGTTACCCCCATCCAGGTACCTCCCCCATTATGTCATTGTTCCTGTTATCCTATAAAAAATCTTGCTAATACTCAGGGCTGGATTCTTTGAGACAATAGTCTCGTCCAGCCCTGGGACCACATGGATCCATTTGGTTCCAGTATATCTCTCCATTTAATAAACTATTAAATTGGTCTCTAATCTCTGTCTTGCTTAATTTCTCCAGCATTACAGATCTATATTTGATTGTTTATCATTTTAGGGAGATAGGAAGGGAAATATTTAGAACTCCACATTTAGAACAGAATTTAGGATTTGAAAGTTTTTTTTTTAAAAATATCTAAAAATTGAAAAAATAGGAAAAATATATTAAGAAAAAAAGAATTAATTCTGAGAAGTACACTCTTATCTATTTTACATTTTGTAATGGCCTCTATATCTTCTTTGGTCCAAAATTTTTCTCTTAGATGTTATAGGAAATAAATTTGAAGAATCAGAATGACTAAGGAGAATCAAAACTCCCTCTCTCTTTTTCTCTCTCTGTGTGTGTACGTATGTATGTGTGTGTGTACGTAAATCTATTAATGCTATTTGAATTAAGAACAAGAATGTTTGGGGGTGGGGAATTTTTCATTAGCAACACATCATGACAATTCCCCCTCGCCCCCCCAAATCCTAAACATGCTTTTACAAGTACTTGCTCTTTTGTACTTTATAGCTCTCCACATCACCCCTACAACCATTCACACTATGTAAATAAGCTTCAGATTGATATGGAAGATATATGACAGGATATCAGAGGGGAAAACCCAGTTATTCCTTTATTTGCAATTAAGAAAAAAATCAATCTTCAAATGTCTTCATTCTTAACTCACATCTATTTACGCCATCCAACTTGAAATCTAGCAAATCACTATATATGGGGGCTTTCAGTAAGATTCACACAAGTTGGAAGTCATTGATTTGATTGCTGCTTGTATTTGCAGGCAGAACTTCTTCACATATTACGACTAGAACTTTGGAGACTCAAAGTAGTTTAGTCAGGTGGATTTGGGAATAAGAGTCAGAAAATGGACTCTCTAAAATTCAGAGGTATAGAGACTATATTTTACCTAAGGTTTTGGGTTCCAAGATGGTGGTTTTATTACCTTGCTATAAAATCACAGAATCCACAAATTATAAAAGATCTTTGAGATCATCCGGTGTAACTCTTACTTGCAGCAGCAATACAAAATATTAGTAAAGAGTCCCAATGGTAATTGATCAGTTAATATCAATTAGTTTATTGACTAAGACCCTATCAGGAAAGAAGAAACACCACAGACTCAGGAAAAAAAAAAAGTAAAATGCATATTTTTTCATGACCACATAGCCATCTAATAGTAAGAAATGAAAAACAATGGAAGGCCACTATCATTTCCTCAGTTGCTATTTCTCACTCCTCCCCTTCCCTGAAGGCCTACAGAAGCCTCACTCATCTTCTGGAAAGAGTTTATCTGTTCAGTCTTTGTTTTGTATGCACACTGAGTTCTGGCTCAATAGACAATTAAAATCCTTTTCATCATCTCACTTTCTGCAAAAAGTCTTTCTAAAGTCTTTCTTAATCTAGCATCTTCCCACTATATAGTGAATTCCTTGAGAGGAAGAGGAGTTTTTTGTTTGTTTGTTTTTGCTTTTCTCCATGTCTCCAGAACTTTATGGAGTACCTGGAATATAGGAAGTATTTAATAAATGTTTCTTGACCTAATGTGACTCATCATCCTGCAATAAAACAAGGAGAAACAGCTAGAAAATACCTGTATGCTTTGACATGCGAACATGGGAAAGGGTCTCTTCATTATACTTTCCTGGAAGGAGGTTCACCAACCCTATAACAAACAGGCTGATTTGGTCTGTGCTCTGAGAACTGAACCCTCACTCCAGTTCCCCATTTGTTGTTGTTGCTTACTTGTTTCAAGATACTGAAGTCGTTTTCCATTTCCTTCTCCTGTTCATTTTACAGATGAGGAAACTGAGTCAAACAGGTTTAAGTGACCTGCACAGGGGCTAGTAAGTGTCTGAGGACAGATTTGAACTCGGGAAGAGGAGTCTCCCTTTAGAAAAGACAGTTTTTAGGACTTGGTGGGGAGCTTCCAAGGACATAGAGAACCTTTGTCCATTAATTTTGATTTCTTTAATGACAGATTTTCTTCCTTTTACTTTTGAAACGAACTGTTCTTTAACTAATTGCCTTGGGAACTGCTGTTATTTGGGATTATTTGTATATATTTTCATTAAATTGGATTATTTGAATCCTCACCCTCTAAGTGATTCATTGCATCAGAAGCAAAAGCAGGAAGTTTTGTATACTTTTGTCATCTCCTCCATTAGAGTATAAATTTATTATTGTTTCATGCTTTGTAACAGGATTCCCAATGTCTTGTATACTACTTTTCTGTTGTCCTACCATCTTTTGTGTCTTGACAAATACTAACCCAGGATTATTTCAAGCAGCTACTTTTTCTGTTCTATTCATGGGGTACTGAATGTTTCCATAGAATTTGGGCTAGATGGTGAACTCATTATTGCAAGGCAACCTTTTTATTCTTTCTTTATTAAAATCTCTATCACAATCTCTAAAACACCTGTCTTTTGACCTCCTATATCATCTCTTCCCTCCTCCTTGGGAGAGCACTAATATTCATAATTTATACATTATAAAGTATACATAATAGGTTAGTAAGTATAGTAAAGTACACATATAGGTTAGTAAGTATAAGTAACTATAAGCTAGTAAGGCATGACTATTAATCCTTTATATTCTTCATCTTCTCTTTTACTTTAATCTCTGATGAAGAGATAGGTCTTTTTCTTATGAAGACAAACTCCTTCTCTCATATTTTAGGTACTTTTAACAAATTCTTTTCCCCTTTTCTCCAGGGCCTTGTTCCATTAATCATATTCTTTTATTTGCTCATCTTCAAACTCTTCTTATCCATTGGCTTCTTCCCCAGCTCCTACAAAAATGTCCAAGTTTCCTTAGTCCTAAAAAACTTTCACTTGGCTTTGCATTCTCTCAAGCTGTCACTTTATATCTTATCTCCTTTATATAGTCAGACTTCTAGAAGGTTATCAATACTCACTGGCTTCTTTTCTTCACTTCCCACTCACTTCTCAATGCTTTGAAATCTGGCTGCCACCCCACTACTCAACTGCTTTCTCTCAGATTATCAAAAGATCTTTAAACTATTCAGTCTAAGGGCAATTACTCAATCATTGTTTCATCACAGCAACTTCTTTTTGACATTGTCAATTATCATCTCCTAGACATTGTTTTCTTATTTGACTTAATGCATCTGATATTTCTTGGTTTTCTTACTACTTTTCTGCTGGGATGAATGAGCTGTCCAAGGAGGTCTAGCATTTCTTATATGAGGTCTTGCCAAGCCCTTTTTAGGACTGCTCATCGACTTTTGGTGTCTATCTGGCAGTCAGCTCTCACCTGTGGATCCAAGAAGCTGGGATCCACACCCTGATAAACCATTTCAGCAGATGGGCTAAACTATGTAATCAATGGACCTCAAACCTGTTGGTGAGTTAGATGAGGTGTTTATACCACGCTGGTGAAAACTTCTCCTGGCTCATTGGGCAGTTGACAACAATGTGTTCCATTGGTCACAAAGGAAGCTGAAGCAGAATTTGTGGAGTGCTTAGAGCTTGGTCAGACATTGAAACCTCCAAGGTCATCCATTGCATCCCAAGCCACTGACATCCATCTTTACTTTTATCTTGCTATTATACTTCAATGACTCTGGAAGAGAGAGTGAGATTGATGACTCTGCAATTTTGCCTCACTTAAATCCAAGTCACAAAGGAATGAAGACATCATCTTATGATGTCATTGGTCCTCTCTAAGGACAAACAACAACAACAAACCTTTCTGCCTGTTCCTTCTCAGTCTCCTTTTCTAGATTCCTCCCTTCTTTCTACTAAGTAACTATGCCTTCGGCTCTCTCCTCTCTCCCCTCCTCTCTCTTCTCTCATATGGGTCCAAATATAATTTCTATGCATATGACTTCCAAATCTTTATCTATATCCAGCCCTAACTCTCTTTCCAGAACTCCAATCTGTTATTACCAACTGCTTTTTTCTGTATACCTACTTGCATGTCTTACTGGCATCTCAAAGTCAACATACTCAAAATGGAGCTAATTTTACTTAAAACCTTTCCCCCTTCAAACTTCCCTCTTCCTTTTGAGGTTACTACTGTCCCTCTAATTACCCAGGTATGCAATCTTCATGTTATACTTGATTCATTACTATCCTTCAACCTTCATATCTATTCAATTATCCAGTTTTTTCTATCTGTCCTCCATAATATTGCACATATCTGTTTATATGTAGTCATGTACACATGTGTGCATAAACTTATCTTTCTCCACTCACATAGCCTTTACTTGAGTTCAGACTTTCATCACGTCTCATTTTAACTATTGCCACATCCTCCTAATTGTATTTCCTGCCTCCAGTCTCTTACATCCTAACTCCTACCACTACACAATAGTCAAATAGACAGTTCTAAAGCCCAGAACTGATCATGTTATTGCCCTACTCAAAAATCTTCACTACTATATTTCTTCTAGGTTAGACTAAAAACTTTTCAGCCTAGCATTGAAAGACTTTCACAATCAGACTCTTCCCTTTTTAGTTTTATATCATATCACTTCTTTCCCTGCATTCTCCATTCCAATCAAGCTGGCTTGTTAGACATTCCCATGGATGATATTCCATTTCTTGTCTTTGCACCATTGCCCAACTGCTCCTCCATGTGTGGAGTGAACGTTATTTTTGCCTTCACAGTATAGAATATCTAGCTTCTTCTAAAACATTGCTTAGATGAGACCTTCGTTCCTTTGCCCCAAATGAATTTGGATATAAACTGATTGAGGGGGGAATGATGTGGTGTAGCTCCTAGGGAGGATGTAGAGATAACCCTAAAGTTACCTGGCCTTGGGAGTGCTGTAGTTTCACAAACATTGCTAGCTATCAGAAGCAATCTGTTGGTCAGTGATAACAAAGTTTGTGAGACAATGAGGTACATATCAGAACACTCCCCAACTCTATTTCTGAGCTATAAAATTAGCATTTTAGTGACATGAAGCACCTAATCTCTCTAACTTTTACATATAACTTTATCTTCTTCCTTCTGGTTCTTTGCTAACTTCTTTGGAACTTAGCCCACTTTAATTGTAGTTACAATTGTAATAAACTTTTCTCCTTGACTTGGAAAAACAAAAATAAAACAAAAAAAAACATTGCTTAAATACCACCTACTATACCAGGGTCTTTTCTGATTTCTTACATTATTAGTTTTCTTTTTCTCTCCTTTGAAATCATTTTGAAATATATAAATACATACATATATGGATATATTATATACACATACACATTATATGCCCGTATGTATACGTACACGTATATGTATGTATTTATAGTACTTGTGTATCTATGTTCCCACTTCTAACTCCATTAGAATGTAAACCCCTTGAGGACTTTTTCATTTTTATCCCCAGTGATTTGTACATAGGAGGCAGTATGGGCTTACTAAATGGAATTGAATGTTTTATTTTTTTTTAAATGAACAACAAATATGGATAAAAATGAATGTCTGAATTAGATGATTTCAAGGCTCTTTTACTTTCTTGGTTTCCCTTGTCCAGACTTGCCCTGGATTTCCAATGTTTTTCATAAAATGTACCCATCAGAACTGAACACAATGGTGCAAAGGTGGTCTGAAGACTACAAAGATAGAGCAGGACTATCACCTCATGTCCCAAATTCTACTTCTCTTCATGAGGCCTAAAATAACTTTTCCATATTGTTCACTCACATGGAGCCTTCAGTCAACTAAATCCTCCAGACTTTTTTTTGAATGAACTGTTCCCTAATAATTCTTTTCCTATAAAACCAATGATTTTGGGGCAGCTAGATGGTGCAGTGAATAAAGCACTGGCCTTGGAGTTGAGTGTGTGAGGTCAAATCTGGCCTCAAACACGTAATACTTCCTAGCTGTGTGACCCTTGGCAAATCATTTAACTCTAATTGCCTGCCCCCCCAAAAAAAACAAAAACAGCAAAAAAAAAAAAGCCCATTGACTTTTAAAAACTCAAACCATGAGACTTTATACTAAGCTTCATCTTATTAAATTTACTTGAAAATTTTAATGTGCAAAAAATTCTTTTAGATCATACTCCCAAGCAGTTAGCTTTCTTGCTTAATTTTGTATCACCTACAATTTTAAGAAGCATGCTATTTATACCAATAGAGAAGTTATTCATAAGTTCAAGACCAAGTTTAATAAAATAGATCCACAAATTATGGATTTCAGGCAACTTTTGTTGTGTTTGTTTGCAAACAATAGTCCTGTGATAATAGCTGCAAGTAAACAAGGCTTCTGAAAAAAAATTCTAGAAAATTCATTTGTGGAAGAAAACATGGAAGATTTTTTAAAAGAGAGAACAAATACCATAAGTTTTAAATGATTGATGCTAAAAATCTGAAAAAAAAAAGTAAAAAGTACAGAAAGGAAGAAAACAGACCCAAAGACATCCTATATTTCATTATTCCAAGGCAATGAACACAGGGAAAATCAAAGAAATGGAAGAAACTTGAAAAGATTGGGAGGAGGACGGGGGAAAACCAAGTTGAGGAATGTCATGCTCATTAAGACTCTCCCTTTTCTCCCTCCCAGCCTCTCCCCCCCTTTCCACCACATAACCATAACTGAACTGCCTGGAAAGACAGGTTCCAATCATGCAAAAGTATCAGATAGGAAGTAACTTGATGAAAATCTTCCTCTGCTTTAGGCTAATTTGAGCCTTTGATGATTTAATTCTGTCTACCACATATTGACCTAGTTGAAAACTGGGTCACATATAGCTGTTTTTCTTTTCTTCTTTTTTTTTTTTTTTAAAGGAAGCCTAAAATCCCCTTTCCTTTAAGCAAAATAATTTTTAGGTTTTTTAACAATAATAATAATAATATTCAGTTTCTCTTCCACCCTCTCATAGATAATTATAGAAATTGTTTCATTCAACCAAAGGGTTAGATTTTTGTATTAGCAGAACATTAAAAAAAAGAGTTAAGAAAACTAACAGGTATTTATAGTATCCTACCATATGTGAAGCACCGAATTTTCATTTTAATTCTATAAACCTTGCTACTGTGTTTTAAATTCACAAAGTAATGGATTTAGAGACAGAAGGAACCTTATAGACCATCTAATCAATCCCTCCCCTCTCTTACAGATGAAGAAACTGAAGCCGAAAGAAGTCATATGACTTATCCAAGATCATAGTAAATGTTGGAAACAAGGATTCTAATCCATGTCCTACTCAAATTCAGTACTTTTCTTACTGGACTTTTTTTTTTTTTTTTTTTTTTACTTTGCAGCATTTAGATCTCTTCTTCTTTTTCCTCCTCCACCTCTTCCTCCTCTTCATCCTCATCCTCATCTTTCTCTTCCTCTTCCTCCTCCTCTCTTCTTCTTCCTCTCCTTTTTCTTCTTCATCTCTAGTACTTAACATAGTGCCTAGCTCTTAGAAGAAATTAAGGTTTATGTATAGCACTATCTAACATTATTAAAACTTTACATCAGAATTAAGCTGATTAATATTATCAACAGATGAACTTTTGTTCTGGGTATTTTTATTGGGATTTTTTTCTCTCTCCCATGCCATTTGCTGTTATATCATCCTAAGTGATAATTCTTCCTTCCTTTTTGACAAGGATCAATGACATCATGGAGTGATGTTTTGACTTGTGCATGAATTAGATTTAGATGAGGCAGATTTGCACAAAACCACCAGCTTTATTCTTTCTTCCAGAGTCATTTCCAGTGGCAAGACAAAAGTCAGGATGACTGGTGATGGCCTGGGATATGATGGATGACACTTGCATCTTCAAGTCAGGATGACTGGTGATGGCCTGGGATATGATGGATGACACTTGCATCTTCAAGTCAGGATGACTGGTGATGGCCTGGGATATGATGGATGACACTTGCATCTTCTAAGTATGACTAAGCTGCTTTCAGTGAACAAATTTTTCTCTTCCACTTATTTTGCCAGGGAAAGTCATTACAAAGTTGGGGGAGATGTCCCCCTAACTCACTAATGGTTACCCTCAACCTGGTTTAGCACCTTGGCTGAGATGGTTTCACTGGAAGGTGGCATGCTACAGCTTCTTGGAGCTACAGGTGAAACCTGGGTGACAGGTAGATAGATACCTGTTAAAAATAACACTCAACACTAAAAATCAGATATCAAAGGAAAAAAAAGAATCTTAAGGAATTGTCTTAACGTTTCTTGCCAGAGGCAAGGCCCCACTCCTCTTCAGGAAGAGGGAGCACTGAGAACAGAAATGAGGGAATCTTTATACTTGCTCATGGGAAGCAGCTTCTCCCTTCAGAAAATGGATTGGTCCCACTACATGTTTCCCCTTAATATGTATAAAAGACTCTCCCCCCCATCATATATCCCATGTTCAAAAATGGTGGAAAACTCCTCCTCTGGGGTGTGTTGTTTAATATTCAATTAGCCTATTAAGCCAGGGCAGTAGTGATTTGGTCAAGTTGGATCATTGACCCCAACTAGTTTGGGCTGGATGGGCTATTATTTTAAGTTTGAGGTTTTTTCAAAACCACAAGACTCCTTCTGATTGGCTGAATCCACCTATGCCTTCCTAGCCCCACAATTTCTTGTTTGCTCAAGGCTTCTATTGATGACTTAATTGTTCTGTGAATCCTAATCTTCCTTAACCTCTCATATTCTGAAAACTTCTTGGTCAGTGGTACCCACTATCTCACTCAAAACTTGCAATACTATGGAAATCCACCTTTTCAGAATTTTTCACAATACCAAACATGGATGAGCAACCCTGAAAAGGAGAGAAGAGGCAACAAACCTTGGCAACAGATTGGACATGGGGGTGAGAGGTAATAAGGACAACTTGGGGGCCTAAAAGGATGATGGTACCCTCAGTCGTATAAGGACATTTGGAAATGAGAATGGTTTAGGGGAAAGATGAGTAGAGTTTGGGGCATATTTAGTGTAATATCTGCTAATACTAGTTCAAGGTATTTGAAAGACAAAGATATGAATCTGGAGGTCAGCTGAGAAGTTAGCACTGCAGAAGCAAATTTGAAAATCATCTGGTAATTAAATTGATGATAATTAAATGATGAGATTTATAAGTGGAGTGTTATAGAGAAAGAAGAGAAAAGGGCTCAGAACTGAGCACAATCTGAATAAAGTTCCAATAGAAAGAGACTGAGAAGGCGTGAAGAAGAGCTGTTAGAAAGATAGAACCAAGAGAAAGAGTGTCATGAAAACCTAGAGAGACGAGAGTATTAAGGAAAAATTGACAGTGTCAATTGCTGCAAAGAGGTCAAGAAAAATGAAAAATAAGAAAGAACATTGGATTTAGTACTTACGAGATCATTTTTCACCTTGGAAAGAGTAGTTTTGGTTGAATAAAGAGGTCAAAAGTCGGATTATAAAGTGTTAAGAAGCAAATAAGAGATTAAGTGGAAACATTATGGATAACCTTCTCAAGGAATTTAGCTACAAAAGGTGGAAAGAAATAAATATCATCCATGTTGAATTTATCTGATACTTTAATTTAAAAAATCCTCAAATTTAGTTCTTATGACCTTCATTTTCACTTCATTACTGAAATATCCCAGGCAATAAAATTCAGGACAGCCAAGGTGTTTGCAAGCACCATGCAAGGTGCTGGCCGAGACAGATCTCTGAATCGAGTTCCGTGCTGAACCCAAGTAGAGATAGGCTTATAAGCAATTCTTGTTCTGCCTTGTGGTTATAACAGTGACTCGACTTCTCGCTCAAGAAAGGGGATGCTAGGGAGCTTATAGGATGTCTGACATTGTAGGGCAAGCATTATGTCTGAACATAATATTTCCCTTAATTTAGTTTAAGTAACATTTTCCTATAAGCCTGAGGCCCTTTGACCCAGGGATGAGGGGGCCAGTCTTTTGTCCATTTCACTCCCCTCTTTTTATTTCATAGTTGTGACTCATCTGAGGTCAACAGGGAATAAGTACGCAGGGAGCTATGAGGAGGAGGGGAAGGAACAAGAGGACTGGACCTGTGATTAGAGTGACTGATACCAGGACATTGAAGCCTTACAACTGGCCTCCCCGTATTCCAACCACTGAGGCAAGGAGGTGAGCAACTCACTAATGACCCCCACTGACTTGACAACCGCTAGGGAGTCCACTGATTTTTCTAAATGGGTGATGAGACTCTCTAGAGTCTGCATCAACCTGAGAGCTAAGAAGGCAAATGTAAGGCTGGAGAAACTGAGGCAAGATAGAGATCAGAGAGCTCCCAACATTCTATTAATTGGAGAGTTTGATTGACTGGACAGGATTCTATTCTCAAAGTATCCAGTGGTGAATGTGAGTTAGACCAAGGCAGGGGTGGGGTCAGAACATTGAGAGTGGGATCTGGTTCTGACAGTGTGGTTTGAGACACTGGACATTCTGATAGGAGCCAGGAAGTCTGAACTCCCCCTTATCTTGAGTCTCACACTAACAATTTATAACCTTAGAGCAAGTGGCCCTCAGTCTTCAATGAATCAGAGGGGGATTTTGCAACTAAGGGGATTGAGTCAGAACAGTTAAGGAAACTGAGGCAGAACCAATTAGGGAAACTGAGTCAGGACAATTAAAGAGGACTGTGGCACAACATTCCACACTTTCTTTCTTCTGAATCCTGTGTGAAGCAAATGAAGCAAAATAAAACTATAAAAAAAAATTCAAGGACAAGTCTTTCCCTGTCAACCCCAGAGTTATCAGCAGTACAAAGGCTCCCTGTTGCAAGCATGTCAGATCCTCTGCAGTTAGGGCACCATCTCAGCCAGAGAATCCAGTTTGAGATGGACAGTTCACTGTGAGTTAGGTGGTCTGTAGTCATTTGTGCACTTAACTTTGTCTCTGCTTACAGAGCAGCAGGGCTCAAGGGCTCAAGGCCCAGTCAGAGGGGCAACCCTTTCCATGGGAGAAGGGTGAGGCTTGGAATAGCTTCACTTGTCCCTGCCCAGAGGAATAGACAGGGCTGCAGAAAGGATCAGATTGCAGAGCAGATTATGCACAGTTAGACCATCAAGGCAGGCAAACCCCAAACTTTTAGATGCCTGATATCAAACTACAAGATGCTTTGAGATTGCTGAAATACTAATTAATGAACTGGGTTACAGGACTGGAAAAACAGATCAGGGAGACTGTCAGTCCCAGGACAGGTGTCTGATTTCTGGTTGTTTAAAAAAAAAATCCCAAGAACTAAGTCTGTCAGGGTAATTCTGACAGAATAAGGGGTACCAAAGCTAAAGCATCTGAACTAGTGAGATAGGGGGTGAGGTAGAAGTGCCTAAGGCAAAGTGAATAGGAACTAGGGGTTCCCATTCTTTCAGGTATTTTTAGAAAAATATACCAGTTTCCCCAATGTTCTATTTCTTCCTCCCTTTTTTTTTTTTCTCATGGAAAGGAATTATCAAATGACATTCCACATATAAATCCCAAGAGTGAATCAAAATCCCTATACATAACAGACCAGTACAGTAGCATTTCCTAAAAGTCCCTCAAACATAACAGCAACAGTTACATAGTTGTAACAACTCCCATCCCAAATCTCAAACACACAGTAACAGATGACCCAGTCAAGGTTTAACAGTCAGTCATCAACCATTCCCACAGTCCCCCATATCAGTCCATCAGGTGTGAGGGGACAAAGTTTCTCCTGGCGAAGATGATTGGTGGCTCTCAGTCCATGCAGAAGGTGGGTGTGCCATGCTGACAATCGAAGCTGATCAAGGTCCCAGAAGCAAGTCACTATCTGTGATTTGACACAAATCTAACAAATAAAGGTTAGAATAGTCTGAAATAAAAAGACTGGTCTACAAGACTGTTGCAAAATGTGAAGAGCCAGCAGCTTCCTATGTGAAGAGATGACTGCTTTACAGGACAGTCACCAGCTGTAGTCTCAAGTCTTAACAGCAGTTAGGTCTCACAGACTACTGTTAATTGTCCTCTTATCATTTAGAAACCTTCAAAAAACAAAACACAAATACCCAATAACAGACAGATGACCAAGCTAAATAATTTGCCTAAGCATTTAGGATACAATGATTACATATAATCAGACTGAAAACAGCAAGGTATGACATAATTGAATTGCATTAACAATCCTATTGACCATTGCTCTGACCATAGAAATCAGTTAAGGGAGGAAAAATTGCAAGAACTTAACTATAACATAACATAAGCAGTCAAAACTCAACCTTCAGCACATACAGTATAAAATAGCTTTACCCTAGTTTTATTCCAATAAATTGTCCCACTGACCGTCAGAGAGTGGAGCTTTAAAACTCCCATAAAGCATTAACTAATAAACTATAAGCCCAAGAAATTTTACCTCCAATAACAGGTTCCATTAATCAAATTTCTGGTAAATCCTAAACAAATATTTACCATAACCTTATAGTGATAACAGTAATAAATCTGTCCCAATAATTTCACAGCTTAAACAATTATCCAAGTAGATGTTTCATAAGTGAACATTATACATACAAATCAGTTTGCTTTTAAAATACCCAATACATAGAAAAATATCCCAAATTGCATATTGTCCAAAACAGAAACATTTTCAAAAGGACAAAGAAAAATTATTATTTCCAGAGGCCCTTTAAATAATCTCAGAATGATCCAATACAATAAATTGAAAACTTGTACAGAATGTCCAAATACCACATAAGAGAATCTGAAGATTCTTTAAACTTTTAGAAACAATCCTACCCAAGTATGGATCACATTTATGACCATATTCCTCAAACAAGAAAACCATTATGTATCAAGAAACAAATATTCAGTCAATTAACCTAAAAGTAAGCCTGTCCCTTTAAATCAGTTTGTTGCACTGGCAGTAACTTGATTAAAAAAAATGGCTGGAACACATTTAGAGGGGGTGAGGGGAGGAGAGGATTCCTTGTGACCACCCTTCCCCCACTCCTGCACTCCTGGACAAAAATTTCCTCAGGTTCCCCACTCAGTTTCTTACATGGGAATCCTTCTCAAAATGTAGCCCATCAGTTTCTTCCCAAGTCTACCAGATTCCCAACTTTCTCCTTCTTTCATGCTACATACTTAAACAATCTCCAACAACTTTCCTAACTAGACTCTTCAGTGGTAAAGTAGCAGGAAGCAGTGGGGGGTGGGTGAGTCAAATCTTTATTTTTGAAGACAAAGGATCCTCTTCCCATTTCTCTTTCCCCCACCTCTTCTTCCTGCTGCCAAAAACCTTTCTCTTACTTCCTAAAATCATGCAAATCTTTAATTGTTCCTACAAACCAATCTTTCATAAATCACTTGGATTCTTCTTTCCAGTTCTCTTCAAAACTTTTAAGATTCACAATATAGTGAATAGCTAGATAACTCTATAAAACGTAACTTACAATGTTAACATCTAAACTGAATCAAATCAAACTTTTTACAGAAGTTTTTTTTTTTTTTTTTTTTTTCTGCCTAAGTGTTGTCTGACAGCAATTAGCATCTCTCTTATCTGTCCAGGCAGAACTTGAATTTTATTGCTCTTTCCCTTCCTCTCTAACTAAATCAGACTGCTTTTTTTTTCTTTAGTAATAAAGGCATCAATATTTAAACAAATTCCAAGATCTTATCCTCAGAATAAACAGATCTAGCATGGAAAGGCAATAGCAAAATTATTTCTCACGATTCAGAATCATCCCAAAGTTCCTAATCATTATTTTCTCCTGAGTCTCAATCAGATAAGGTTTTATTGCCCTCTACTCTAGCAGGCTCTGAAAACTGCTTTAAGGGAAAAACTTTCCTATCAGTTTAAAATGGCCAGGTTCCATTTACTTACAAATTAATGCAACAGGTTAAAAAGTTTAAAATCACAAGCAAATTTTCAAATAACCAATTCCCAAATTTCTTATTCATTGTTCTTAAAACTTAACAGAGCTCTTAAATTAACAAAACAAGACAGACAAATCAAACAGAACACGTACAACTAGAAGAGTACCCCCAAAAGGCACTCAGAATCAGATCGGACCAGATGTGTCTAGATTTAGACACCCAGGACCACCACACAGCGTTCTATGGAGGTCAGCAAGGGGACTTTAGTTCTGTGTCCAACTTACCCCACTTGCTACAGATACAGTACTCACCAGACCAGACAGGTGGCTGCAGGATAGTTAAGCAGCTGTAGGGGCCCCTCAAAATCTTATTAACCAGAACTGGCTTTTAGGATGCTCTGTGCCAATTTTGAACCAAATTCAAAAATTTGGGTCTCACTCTCCTGGTCCACAGAAAGAGATTTCTGGAAATTGGGGCCGAGGAACATCTCTCGGTGGCTACCCCTTAGGATCTATAACCTCTTTTGACCTCCAGGAAGAGGGGCTGGCCTTCAAACTGAGCCAAAGGCTTATCTCGGTGGGAACCTCCAAATGAAATAGCCCAGGCAATAAAATTCAGGACAGCCAAGGTGTTTGTAATTTAGAAATCATTTATTGTTTATTTACTGGCCTGGACAGACTCTCAGTAGAGTACCATCCCGAACCCAAGTAGAGACAGGCTTATAAGCAATTCTTGTTCTGCCTTGTGGTTACAACAGTGACTTGACTTCTGGATCAAGAAGGGGGATGCTGGGGAGCTTACAGGATGTCTGACATTGTTAGGCAAGCATTCTGTCTGAATATAAAAAAACACTTCCCTTAATTTAATTTAAGCAACATTTTCCTATAAGCCTGAGGCCCCTTGACCCAGGGATAAGGGGGCCAGTATTTTGTCCATTTCAATTACAGCCACTCAGTAGAACAAGCAAATTTTTGACCTTGGTATCCCCTGGAACTGTTCCATGATCCCTAATTTGTTTCCTGAATACACACTCCTTAACTTTTATCTCTGATTCCTTTGGAGAGACTGACACTGTTCTTTGTTCTCTATTCACTCCACATATACTTGATCTCCAAGTCCATATGTTCCTTTATGGTTCTTTACCTAATTACCTGGACCCTATAGTTCAGGGAGGTTTGTCTTGTGTTGCTACTGTACCAGTTTTCCAGATAATGTTTTCCTTTCAACCAACTTGCCTTTTCAGCCTTTCCCCAACAGAACCATTTCATGGAAGTTCTACATCAAACAAAATGGATTATTGGGAATTTGACATATTTATGTTTTACTTTTAAGATTTTGAACATATCTAGATTGCATTTCCCTCCATTCCAATCCAATCCCTGCTTGATCTAAGTCAACAGCCAAAGTCATTGTATATTTTTGAGTATGACTCCTGCATAAATGCATTCTCTTTTCCTAATGAACACATACTTCAAACTAAAGATCCCAAATGAGGAAAAATAATATTGTAATTACTTAATACAGTGTAACCAAAAGAGGTTAAATTTGAATTAGAACACAGAATTCTCTATAATAATATGTTATGTTAGGGAAGGCTTCAAAATTGTAATTTTGCCACCATCACCATCATTCAACAGAGGTTGATTCTAGGAATGAGTTGTATATCATCAATGCTTGTTACATTTGAACATGAAATATAGAAATATGAAGTTAATATATTTGTGCTAAAATTAAAAGTAATATAATTTCAATAACATTTCTCAATGTCATTCATTTTTTACAAGTATCATATAGTAAGTTGAATCCCCAGAAAAGAATTTTATAAATATTTTTAATATAACTGAGATTTGATCAAGCATTATTATAAAATATAATAAATGTTTAAATTTCTTTGAACAAAATATGAGCTGAGATCTACTCTTTAGTCGTTTTTCTCTGTTCCTCTCCAACTTTTTCTACCTTCTTTTCCCCAATCTTATCCCTCTTAAGTAGCCATAATGTGGAATCGAACTGTAGTTTTAAATAACTGATACATTGATATACTCATTATTTTTAATTTTTTAAAAAAAGTCAAATATTTATCTTTTTAAAAAGGGACAGCTAGATCACACAGTAGATAGAGCACTGACTCTGGAGTGAATAGAACCTGAGCTCAAATCCACCTTGAAACATTTAACATTTACTACTTGTAGGCAAGTCATTTAATCCCAATTGCCTACTAAAAACAAAACACCCTGCTTTTTACATTCGTTCATAACAAAATGATTTATGGAAAAATAATTTTTATAGGAAAAAAATTCCTACTCTGTTTGAAAGGAAGGTGAACTTTATCTGTTATCAAGATAATAGAAAAAAAATGTGTCACACATACTAGAAAATATAGTAGATATTGTATATGATGTGACTAATGCTGTTGTACCAGATTAGGGCTTAAAGACTTCCTCTTTTGTTTCTGGATGTTTGTATGCCTGTATTTGTAGAATGATAGTGACCCACACAGGGTGACTGCAGCAGCGTAATCATCTATAACAATCTTTATTGTATAAATGTTTAAATTGTGGGACTTTCCACTGTGAATAAAAATAGGTTTTGTTTGTCTTTTTTACGGTTTCTGGCAGTGAAAGTCAAGGGTAAATTTCTCTGCCAAAGGTTTCCAATAATTCTGGAATCACAGGACATGTAACAGCAGATTTTTTTCAAAAGCTTTTTATTTTCAAAACACTTGCATAGTTTTTGGTGTTCACCCTTGTAAAACCTTGTGTTCCAAGTTTTTTTTTCCTCCCTCCCTCCCTCCCTTCTGTCCTCCCCTAGATGGCAAGTAATAAAATATTTGTTAAACATGTGCTATTCTTCTATCTCTATTTCTACAATTATCATAGCTCAATAGAAAAATCAGATCAAAAAGGAAAAAAATGAGAAAGAAAACAAAATGCAGACAAACAACAACTAAAAAAAGTGAAAATATATTATGATCCACATTCAGTCCCCACAGTCCTCTCTTTGGGTGCAGATGGCTCTGTTCATCACAAAACCATTGAAACTGGCTGAATCACCTCACTATTGAAAAGAACCATGTCCATCAGGATTGATCACAGTATAAAGTTATTGTTTTAATGGCAGATTGTTAATGCCTTCACTTCTACCTTTAAAAAGTCATTCTAGGATGACCACTGTGTTATTGAAAATATAAATTCCTTCTTCAGGATTAGATGAGAAGAACAAATAGGAATATGGGAATTGCATTAGAAGAGAATTTTAGGACCCATGTGACCTCAAAGCATAAATGTCATTTAATAGAATGAAGTTGATTTTATGATATGGCCATATTATTTTAATGGAAATCAGATTTATTCTTCAAAGAATATTATACTTACATTTCAATAATTCAT